>NW_028317844.1:13550000-14750000 GCF_062004578.1 Staurois parvus
AGAAAGGGACAACTGCCCGCAGACCTGTCATGTACCTGGAAATGAGAGGATGACTTATCTTTCCGGATCATCATTCATCACTTTAAATGGTGCACTCCCCTGGTTCACGTGAAGTTTCCTTAGAATTGGTGGCAGTTTAGAGATCAGAATAAGGTGGAATGATGTTATCTACCAATTATCTGTTTAATAAAGGCCACTTTCCTGTCTGTTGTCTACCTTGCTCTGGTTCATGGATTATGGACTTATTGCTGTTATTAATATTAGCTGTAATAGTAGTGGCACTATAATAACAGCAAAAGTATTGGTGCTAATCGTTATTTTTTATTTATTATTATAGCTATCATCCCAAATTACAATAAATTATGCAGCAACTATTTTTTTTTACAGAACAGCCCCCCCAGAACTATAATGTATAACTTTTGGAACTACCACTGGGGGCATGGGTGAGGTGCATAAATTAAAGCAGTATTTGTAGCCCTTTTTTCATTGCGGCAAGCTTTAAAATTCTGCGCATTCTCGAGACACTCATTTCTAAAATGTAAAAACGCACTGAATAGTTTTGCATAACACAGCAACATTCACACACATAGGACACTCACCCAACATTAGAGGGATTTATTCTTATAAAGCAAATACACCTTTGCACACTGGTACTGACTAGTATTCCAGCATTTCTCTTCTCCCTCAGTTTTTCTCCCTTACTCAGCTAAGGTGACCCCAATGCTCATAGAGAGGGGCAGAGGAGGAGCAAACAAGGAGAACCCAACATGCTCCTTATCAACCAATGATGTCATTGGTTGTCAGAACACTGACAGCCTATTGTAATGCTGCCCAATTAAAACATGTGGCTTTGTGTAATAAAAAGGCATTCTTGGTCCACTTGTGGACCTAGGGACAATTTTTGGGCAGTCTGGGGCAATTTGTATGCATTTTGCCAAGGCACCCATGAAGAAACCAGAAGGCACTCTGACTAAAAAAACCTAGAGATAAATATAATTCATATCCACCAATAGTATTCCATATTTATTTTCCATAATCAGCTAAGAGAATGGAAGCTACAGCCCAACTGGATGCTGTTCATAACATGCTTATTTTTGTTTTCTTCTCCTGTTTTGATAACTAAGTCAAGTTTGAAGATGTAACAACATTTGACCAGTTTGTACTAATGTATGTATAGTCAACACAAAATTTTGGATAGAGTAGGCAAGGATTAAAATCTCTGTCAAGTTTTCATCATTGTCAAGTTCCCGTTAGGTAGATTCACCTTCTCTATTTGTCCTGGTGGCCATAGTCAATAGGACAGAAAATTTGGGAAATTCAAAATTTTACAGCTGTTATCCAAACAAAAGTTGAAGATAATTCTTCCAACAGAAACATCTGTTCTGGTGACATCTTAGTTAGGCTCCATGCACACAGCTTAAAAATCGCTGCTTCAATGGGAGTTTTATGTTTTGCATGTAGAAGCAGCTCAGTGTTATCATATGGGTCCATGCACATTAGGACGATTAGAGGCATATTTTAAGCTCAATGATTATAGGAAGGAAAAAAACCCTTCTGGTTTATGTTTTTGATTGGAGCTTTATGGCAGAAAATAATGCTAAACTGTCCTAAACTCACCTAAACTGTGTACAAAAATGCTCTATATCAGTGTTTTTTTTCTGCCAAGGGAACTGGCATTTTTTTAAAGCCCAGTGTGCATGGAGCGTTAGAAGGAAACTTTGGAGAGATCACCACTTACCTCTTATTTTGTCTCGAGTACACCAAGGTGTCCTTTTATGACACAGAGATCAGCGGCGATCCTAAGGATCGTTGCTGATCTCAGATCATTAGTGGTTTAGGAAACAGAGATGATCAGTGGAGAACATGTTCTCCGCTGATCATCTCAGCACACAGATGGCAGGTATATGAAAGAGCGATGTCAGCCCTTCACTGGCGATCTGTGTTCTCCCTCCAGATTCTCCAGCCCAGAGGTGGAGAATCGGGGGAACTGCAAACAAAGCAGTAGTAATTTACTGCTGTTAAGTAAACTGTGTTTGACTGATCTCTTACTGTAATCTCGCAAGATTATACTGTAGTAACAGCAGCCGTTTTCTAGTGTTCAAAGCGTTTGTAGATCGCTTCTCTCCTCATTCAGAGAAGTGATCTACACCACTGCATAAAAAGGCATTCAGAGGAGAACTGATCCTCTGACAATGCCAGAGAACCAAGTAGCAGTCATTTACCACTGCATGATAAAAGGACACCCAAGTGAAGGGAAATCTTCCCAACAGGACATAGACAGCAACAAATGAAAAAACAAGGGTCTTAAACATTCCAATAATGCAGTATAGTATTATTAGAAAGCCAAAGTAAATTGGTCTTATATAAGTAAGGTAGGTAAATCAACTTAATGCTTGGATACTTTATAGCAAGGTGCGTTTGCGTTAAATAAAAATGAATTAAAGACAACTGTCTGTATTGATTAGAACCACCATCCTCTCTCTCAATGTTTACAGTCCAACCAGAAACATGCTGGTAGATAATTGTCTATTGTTACATATTTTATGAATGCCAGATGCATACATTCTATATCAATGTGTTTTCTCTAAGAAAAGAAGCTATTCCCTCACAACACCAAGGAGTTTCCAGCTTTCATGGCAGATGGTGGCTGAGGGGAAGGAACTTTGATTCTTATACAAGATGATACTTCATGACATAGGCTTTTTACCAGCTCAGTCAACTATTGATGGCTTCCAACACCCTACTCAGTAACAGTCTATTAAGGGGCTTATTCAAATACCAGAGCTTCAGTGTGGTTTACTGAACATGTACACCATATGCCAACTGGAAGTAATATTTTGAACCATTATGTATCTGATCTGTGCAATTACATCTAATGTGCTGTGATCTCCTGAATGCAGCAGTTTGGAAATGCTCTACATAGATTAAAATGATATGTTACCTCTTAGAATACCTTATCACTGCAATTAAATTGGAGTTTAAAGACTTCAGGGCTTTTCATAAATATAACTATTGGAACAAAGCCTGGGGCAGCACAGTGGCTAAGCACTTCCACCTGGCATTATTAGTGTCGTTGGTTCAAATCCCAACCACAGCACCACCTGCCTGGAGTTTGCATGTTCTCCCTGTGTGGATTTACTCTGGGTACTCAAGTCTCCTCCTGCACTCCAAAGATATGCTGGTAGGTTAATTGGCTCCTGCCTAAATTGGCCCTAGTATGTGTATGTATGAATGTAAGTTAGGGACCCTAGATTGTTTGCCCCTTGAGGGTTAGGGACTGATGTGAATGTACTATATATATATATATATATATATATATGTATATATGTATAAAGTGCTGCATAAATTGACAGCGCTATATAAGTACCTGTAATGATAAAGCATATCTTTCACATGTTAGGCAACCTTTAATCTTATCTGTACATATTATGGTCATATTTTACCATTGTTGGAGAAAAGTTTCAGCCTGTTTAATTGGCTGAATTATCAGGGTCATATGCTGCAATTAGCAGCAATAGCAAACACCCTTATAATAACATCTGCATCCATAAAATGAAGTAGTTCACACCATGTCCAATGGGCTTCACTAATCTGCATAGATCAACACATCCTCAATGCAAGGATACATAGAAAGCAATTGTGTTCTATACACCATGTTCACACCTTAACCTCCCTAGCAGTATGATTATTTCAGATTTATGGTGCTGAAAGCGGTACCATTATTTTGCATGGAAATATTTTTTATTGTAGGCTGTAATTTTTAGGAATAACTCACTGAAATCTGTCCGAACAAGAGTCTATTAAACATCCCGGGGATGATAAAATTTGAAACACGAAATCATACATTATAATTTAATAAATAATCATAAAAAATAATAATATAATAATAATACATTTAATTCAATAATATAATCAAACCGAAAACACTGAAATTTGAAATAGAGCGCCAAGTTTGCACATTGCTGAGCAAAGTCGCAAAATCGTTTTCAGTGTCTGATGATGAATTTCCACACGAATCATTATCACTCAGTTCTGCAAGTGGTTCTAATTTACTATCGCTGTTCTCTAGCTGGTCTAAAAACACTTTTGACCTAAAGGGACACTTTTTGGACGCCATGGACTTTTCTCAGTTTCCAGGCAGAAAGAACAGTAAAAATGCAGGTAGGGCACAGGACAAAGCACTAGGGACAAAATGTATGTGAAATGTTTGGAAAAAAATTAAATTTTTTTAAAATTTTTAAATTTCCCGCCGCCGCCCGTACGTCCCAACGACACAGGGACCATAACACAGAAGCCGGATGCCGGCATCGGCCGGAGGAGATGGCCGGGGATGCTGCAGGGGACACATCGCGGAAGCGAAGGACAAGGTAAGCTCTGCAGGGAATCCCTATGCAGCGCCGCATGGTAAGCCCGAGTGTAGCTCGGGGTTACCGCTTTTGGTACTGACATTTTACCCCGAGCTACACTCGGGAATACCGCTAGGGAGGTTAATGCTATATTTTTGGGGAGATTTACTAAAACGGCTGCACTCAGAATCTGGTGCAGCTGTACATAGTAGCCAATCAGCTTCTAACTTCAGCTTGTTCAATTAAGTTTTTACAATAAAACCTGGAAGCTGATTGGTTTCTATGCCAGAGCTGGACCAAATTTTGCGCCATGCAGCTTTAGTAAATAATCCCTTTTGTGTTGTGGTGCATTGCATTTTTACATAGCACACCGCAGCAACCCACATGCCTTCAACTGCAGTGAGTCACAAAAAGAAATCCCTTTAGTTCCTTCCCAACTTATCTCCATTTGTTAAACACCTCACTAGGGACTTCACTGTGATAAGCTGTCAAAGGTTTTATCATCGACTTTTCACTTTAGGTTTGGTAGAGAACCATGAGTCCAAGCAGAAAATTAGGTTTACTTTATACATTCATGATACTGTATGATTTCCAACACTTTTTAAAAAAAAAAAAAAAGCTGTGTAGAAATTTAAACTACAGAGGAGTAGGAGCTCCTCATCCTGTAGATAATTATTAAACATTGCTGTACATAGAGCAATATTTCGATTATGTTATAACAATAAAGCAGACACTTGGGGATTCAGAGTCATGTCCAGAGTTGTGTCCAGTTAGTGAACTTTTTCATGTTCATACATGCTTATTTGTGACAGATTCACTTTAAGGTTGTTGTTTAATTTACTAATAGTCAGGGCTTTATTCTCAGAAAATAGGTACAGGAAACCACCTTCCCCACACCCCTACCTCCCAGCACCACCCACTTTTAAAGAAAAAATTGTTCAGCTGCAGCAATAGATTCCCCCTCAGCAATAATAGATTCCCCTGCCAGCAGCAATAAGATGGCAAGAAGCAATAATAAATCCGCTCAGAACAACAATAAACCACCCAGCTGCAAAATTAAATCACCCAGTAGCAAAAATATCTCCCCCAGCAGCAACAATAAATCCCCCAGTAGCAACAATACTGAATGAGGTGGTGTGGAACAGGGAACATACAGCATGGTATATGGAATGAAATGGTACAGAATAGGGAATGTGCAGCATGGCATGTGGAATGAGGAGGTGTGGAATAGGATATGAACAGAATGGCATTTGGAATAAGGCAATGTGGAATAGGGAATGTACAGAATGACATTTAGAATAGAGCAGTGTGGAATAGGGAATGTACAGCATGACATTTAGAATAGAGCAGTGTGGAATAGGGAATGTACAGCATGACATTTAGAATAGAGCAGTGTGGAATAGGGAATGTACAGCATGACATTTGGAATAAGGCAGTGTGGAATAGGGAATGTACAGCATGACATTTAGAATAGAGCAGTGTGGAATAGGGAATGTACAGCATGACATTTGGAATAAGGCAGTGTGGAATAGGGAATGTACAGCATGACATTTAGAATAGAGCAGTGTGGAATAGGGAATGTACAGCATGACATTTGGAATAAGGCAGTGTGGAATAGGGAATGTACAGCATGACATTTAGAATAGAGCAGTGTGGAATAGGGAATGTACAGCATGACATTTGGAATAAGGCAGTGTGGAATAGGGCATGTACAGCATGACATTTGGAATAAGACGGTGTGGAATAGGGAATATATAGCATGACATTTAGAATAGAGCAGTGTGGAATAGGGAATGTACAGCATGACATTTGGAATAAGGCAGTGTGGAATAGGGCATGTACAGCATGACATTTGGAATAAGACGGTGTGGAATAGGGAATATATAGCATGACATTAAGATGGTGTGGAATAGAGAGTGTACAGCATGACTTATGGACTAGGTGGTGTGGAATGGGGAACGCACAGCATCACATATGGAATAAGGTGGTGTGGAATAGAGAATATACAGCATGGCATATGGAATGAGGCGCATGGAAATGGGAACATGCAGCATGGGATATGGCATGCACTAGCAGAAACAAACAGTATGGCAGAGAAACACTTACATTACTCACTTCCTATGCTGGGCTTTGTTTAGATCAGGGGTGTCAAACTCAATTTTATCATGGGCTACATCATCAGCATTATGGTTGCCCTCAAAGGGCCAGTTGTGTCTGTAAGATTATGTAAATGTTTCTACTCTTTGTCATATAAAATCATTGTCTCTGCATTTGAATATTATTGGTTTTAGTATTAATTTATGTGATAACCAACTGTGAAAGTAGAATTCTAGTAAAAAATAATGACAAGCAGATATGCAAGTGTAAAACCATTGTGCAATATGTTTAAAAATTGCCCCCCCCCATCATCAGAAGTCAAGAGTTCCTTGCACCTCATCTAACATCACAGTACACCCCCGTCATCTGAGGAAGAGCTAAGAAGCAAAAAGTGCAGGGTCTGAAGAGGGACCAGAGGAGGGCTGGATCACCTTCTGGAGTCTGCTGAATGCTGAGACCAGGGGAGGCAGAGAAGAGGGGGTGCTGTGGGTGCACAGAGATGTACAGGATCTGTAGGAAGAGTTCTATACTCTCTGCTGCCCACTTCAGCAAGGTGCGGGAGGAGATGAGATGAGGGGGTGCTGCCGATGCAGGAGAGGTGCAAGGGCCACATGAAATGGCCTGCGGGCCAGATTCAGCCGTTGGCCTTGTGTCTGACACATGTAAAGGAATAGAGTAGTGTAACTTCTTCTTTCCTGGGTTTTTCCTTACATTTGCGACAGCAGTGATCGGCTGCACTGCCTGTCATAGTGAATCCCCACTGGTCCGAAAGGGGCACAGTTTAATTGGAGGTAAACACTGCCACTGTCCCTGAGTGGCGTGGCTTCCCACAGTCAGGACCTGTGCCTGCCAGAGGTGTCAGTACTTCATAATTGCATATTCCTACATAAACATCCACATTGGTGGCATGGCTCATTGAAGATGAGATTTCAAAATTACAAAAAGAACAACTTCACATATTTCTGTTTGCCTTATCTGTAAGCTTTCAGATAATACAAAATTCAGCATTGCCATTTTAAATAATTATTTACCCCAGTTGATGTTCTTCCAATGAGATAAAGTATGTTCATGCAATACCAGAAAACTATAATCAGATGTATTACTACATGCGTAGTTTCTGTTCGGTATGTCTAGACCACTTGGCCATTTCCAAGCCTAGGTGACTAGCTTTAGGCACTGAAATTGTGGGGCTGATACATATTTGGGCAGGCCTGGTATGAATCAGTATGGCGGTACTGGCCCAATATAACAAGCATTAACCAAATATTTACATAGTAAAATATTTTTTATTGGCCTACTCTCAATATGATGGTAAGGATTAAAGTAAATCAACTCCCAATATGATGGTGAGGATAAAAGTAAATCTATACTGCGGAAATATATGGAGGCTGACATTTCTGGACTTCAAGTCTTCACAGGAAACAGATAACAGTGGATAATGCAGTCTGGAGTCAAGCAGTTAGGTTGAAAAGATAGGAGCAGGGGAGTGTCTTGCTATCCTAGGCTATGGGGCTGTGTGTTTCTAATGATGCACACAGTGTTTGGAGACAGAACTCTAGTCCCTGCATGCAACGGTGGCTCCATAGGATGCTGCAGGAGAAAGCAGTCACACTGAAACAGAAAACCTCTGGCAGTGGTCAGAATTAACCACTTGGTAACCGTGCTATAGCCGAATGACGGCTACAGCGCGGTTACCCAGTTCTGGGAAGGCCTCATATAATGTCCTTCCAAAACGCGCCCTCCTCTGCGCCCCTAGGGGTGTGGACCCGGCGATCTCCACGATCGCTGTGTCCTATGGACCATAACCAGCAGCTGTCACAGAGCAGATCGGCACTGATGATCAGGACACTGATCATCAGTGCCCTGCAGTGCTGGCCAGCAGTGCCGCCCACCTGTGCCCAGCAGTGCTACCCACCAGTGCCCAACAGTGCCTCCTACCAGTGCCCAGCAGTGCCACCCATAAGTGCCCCCCAGTAGTGCCACCCATCAGTGCTTCCCAGCAGTTGCACCCAGCAGTGCAACCCAGCAGTGCCATCCATCAGTGCTATCCAGCAGTTGCGCCCATCAGTGCCACCAGTTAGTGGCACCAGTCAGTGCCATCAGTCAGTGCCACTCATCAGTGTCACCCATCAGTGCCCATCAGTGCTGCCTATCAGTGCCCATCAGTGCCGCCTATCAGTGACCATCACTGTTGCATATCATTACAGCATCATCAGTGCCTCCTCATCAATGCCCACCAGTGCTGCCTCATCAGTGCCACCTCCTCAGTGCAGCCTATCAGTGTCCATCAGTGCTGCCTATCCGTGCCACCTCATCAGTGCCCATCAGTGCTGCCTATCAGTGCAGCCTCATCAACGCACATCAGTGAAGGAGAAAAATTACCTGTTTGCAAAATTAAATTTTTCAAATTTTTTGCTTTTTTGTTTATAGTGCAAAAAATAAAAAAAAAAACCATTGGTGATTAAATACCACCAAAAGAAAGCTCTATTTGTGTGAAGAAAATTATAACAATTTCATATGGGTACAGTGTTCCATGACCGCGCAATTGTCATTCAAAGTGCAACAGCGCTGAAAGCTGAAAATTGGCCTGGGCACGAGGGGGTATAAGTGTCCTGTAGGCAAGTGGTTAAAAGATGGAGAAGCTGCATACTCAGAAAGTGATTAAATCAGATACTAAAAGTGCCTATAAAGCTGAGGGTTTAATATCACTTTGAATATCTTGTAATCCTGCCATTAAAGTCTTTGTTCAGGCACTTCCTTTTTATAGGGTAACAACACCCTGTTCCTATCTCCCAGTTGTGCTCCTGCCTGCTCACCTTGTCACATGAGGATCCAGTAGAGACTACAAAGAGTTGCTTCTGCACACATTACACAAGCATGGTCTACTGTGGTCAACATTGGGAGCGACTCTGAAAATGCCACTCAGCCATCACTGAAGTACATACATGTATACATTAGGTTGTTGTAAAGAGGCTGCAGGAGATTAGCAGCATTGATATGCATCAAATCATGAGGATAAGGTGAAACCAAGTATTTTATTGCCAAAATGGCAATTGTACTGATAGACAGTGTTATCGCAAACTATGTTCATGTGAAAATCTACCAGTGTATGACCAGCTTTGGTGTTAAGATTAGAGAGAGGGACAACGTAAATGTTAGAGATAGGAGACAGGGGCACCAGTACAACTGTTGTTTATTTTCAGTGCCCAAATGTATTGTGATGGGATTCTGGGCATCAACAACTAATGTACTGGTCCAGCCTGTCCAGAATTGCTGGTACTGGTACTACCCAATCACTATTTGTAGTTTTTTTTTTTTATCAGTGGAGGTGCGAAAAGCAAAAACCTGTAAGTGAACAAAAAACGTGTAAGTGCAAAACACAAACACAAAAAGTGCACTTAGGGGAGTGCTTTTGTCCACCCCCCTCAAAGGCGTAGGACCTCTACTGTGATCCCCCAGGGCGCAAGGCTCCTGACAGGACAACGAGTTTCCAACATGGCCCACCTAGCCATGCGCGCGCGAGAGAGAGAGACCATCCTCCCCCTAGACTTCCGGGCAGGCCTGAGGACCCACACCCTCCATCTTAGTGAGAAAAAAAACACACATTAGTGAAAAGTGACAAAACAGTGGGAGAGAAATAAATAAGTGGCCATGCAATTGTGCACTGACTAGGCCCTGAGGCCCGTAGCAAAAAAAAATTGCCCTGGACTTAGCCAAAAGGCCTAGCCCTAAAAGACGCAGTGCAGAAAAAGTGTTTGGAACAATGACCATGTACACTTTTCACACGTGGATTCCCACCCCCATGTGCTACTAAGAGCACCCCTGAGGCGACCACTCTCAGGGGGCACTGCATTGCAGATTCTCTGTCTCCCCAGCCCCTGGCCAGACAAGGTAGATCCATTCAAATCAAGAGGAACTGGGCACCTCCAGTTTTCCCGGGGGAATTACTCCTGGCCCCAACAGCCAGTGGGCGCCTCGGTTTCTCTTCCAGCTGGTACTAACCTTCAGAGGCCCCATCATACCAGCAGAGGTAGTATACAGCCAGTCATCCTCGCCAGAAGGCAAGAATGATGGCGGAGCACTCCTACTGGATACTGATAAGAACAGATACTACACTTGATCTTAGCCAAAGGGCCACGAAATATATAAATTTGTAGCTGTAGTTGATTTGTGGATGTGCCCACAATCTTATAATACAGTTGGATGAGGATCTGATTGTTTAGAGTTACTCTGGTGAAGGTTGTTTTTGCTCACAGAGATTTCCCAGCTTGTTGAAAATCTTTTGTCTGATGAACTTCATCATAGAGAAGCTGTTGGCCATAAAACCCAATACAATGTGGTGGGTCCTGGCACTTTCTACAATGGGTAGATGTTTACGAAACACAAGCTAGCCATACATGTTGCACACACATACAATTTCAGGATATGTAGAGGAAAGTACAGCAAGATTAGCAATTAATTAATTATGGCAAGTCTGTTATTTTACCAATAGCCTAGATAGTTTACAGTAGGCCTAAATTTTACTTGCAAGTTTGGCAACCTTTCTATCTTGCTTTCCCCTTAATGTAAAAAAAAAGTAATATTTTAACCCCTTTACGACCTCGTAACACGTATATGCTGTGTCCAGAAAGTGAGCTCTTGGGCTCCACATATATGTGTTCTTATGTTTGTGCTGGGAGTGGGTTTGATCGTTAGTGACAGCCCTGGGTCTCTAACTAATGATCAGGACTCAGGGGAACTAGATTCAGATCACAGGATCACTGTGATAGCCTCTGATTGGCTCTCACAGTGATCATTCAATTTGTAGCCCGCCCCTCTGTTTTTCATCTATGAAGAGGATTAACAAAACACTTTCCCTCTAGCAAGGAGGAGAAGATACATTGTATCTTTTCCTCCGCTATAGGACATGTCTGCAAGATAAATACATAAATAAATAAATAAATAAATAATATCTGCCTGTTATAAATAAATATGAACTAGTTCAGGGCTTGGTCTATTGTAGTGAGTGGTAGTGTCAGTGTAGGTGCAATGTTAGTGTTAGTGGGGGAGATTTACTAAAACTGGTGTACTCAGATTCTGATGCAGCTATGGATGCTAACCAATCAGCTTCTAACTTCAGCTTGAGTTAAGCTTTCACAATAAAGCCTGGAAGCTGATTTCTACACAGAGTTGATTTTGCACTCTCTGGTTTTAGTGAATCAACCCGAGTGTATCAGTTACTGCTAGTTCCAGTTAGAGTTAGTGACAGTGTACATATAAGTTAGTGGCAGTATAAGTGACATTCAGTGTCATTTAGTTTCAGTGTTAGCGTCAGTGTATTTTAGGTGAGGAAAGAAAGATTTTATATGTAGTGTCAGTGTCAGTGTGTTTAGGTAGGACAAAAAACAAACAAACCAAACATGTACTATTGTTTCTTGGCCCTATAAGAGCACAAATAACAAAGCACACAAACATATATGGTATCTCCATGATCGTCAGGAGTCAAATAATTTATTTTGCAGGTTTTTTTGGTGGTGGTATATGGTAATGGTATAACAATATACAGATAATTAAAAACAAAATATATATTTTGTTATTATTTTGTCAGGTAGTCTCAGTATAAGTGTCAGTTAGTGCCTGTGAGTTAGTGACAATACAAGTGACATTCAGTGTCATTTAGTTTCAGTGTTAGTGTCAGTATGTTTTAGGTAAGAAAAGAAAGATTTTATATTTAGTGTCAGTGTCAGTGTGTTTAGGTAGGACAAAAAACAAACAAACCAAACATGTACTATTGTTTCTTGGCCCTACAAGAGCACAAAGAACAAATAACACACACATATATGGTATCTCCGCGATTGTCAGGAGTCAAATAATTTATTTTGCAGGTTTTTTTTGTGCTGGCATATAGTAATCGCATAACAATATACAGCTAATTTTAAAATATATATATTTATTTTTTTTACTATTTTTGGCCAGTTTTACTTTGAAAATGAAAAAAATCAGGAGATATCTTTTAACATTTCACCCCCACTGAAAGCCCAATTTGTCCTGAAAAAAAACAAAGCGTAATCCACTTGGATACACTAAGTAGTTGCAATGATATGTACAGTTTTACTAACACATGTCAAAAGTTTGAGCGATAGGGTTTGTTTTGACCCTGGTCATGAAGGGATTAAAGACGTAGTTACCTAAGAACTGCTAAATAAATATCGGGGCAGTTTCCAGGGTGACAGTCTCCTTTAAAACAGGTAAGCAGAGATAGTTCCCATATTTCTATACTCTCAGGCCCCATTTAAGAAATCATTGTAACATTTTGAAAGCTTGGCTTTATAAGAACAGGTACTTATGCAGGCCATAGACGGTTCGTTTATCGTCCGATTTTTCATCCGAAAAACAAAACATCGTTCTGTAAACTGATGTTGCCACCAATGATTTAGAAAACCGGTCTTTTTTCACGAATTTTCCAGCATGACCGATAAACGAAATGAGGAGGAACCACGAAAATCGTCCGATGCCATTGCCCCACTAACAGTGCGAAAATCAGCCGATTATTCTTTCGGACAAAAAATCGGCCGATAAACGAACCGTCTATGGCCTGCATTAGTCAGAATGGAGACTACTATTGCTGACTTCATTTCCTGAAACTATCACTTCTTGGCTGCCATGCTTATACAATGGCTTCTATACTTAAAGTCATTGCTGGAGAACAAGTAGATTAGATGTTCTGACATCATTCTGGCTTTATTGATCTGTATGCTTGTCATAGGTCAGTGTGTTGGAAAGTATGGAAGCAAGAGACAGTCAAGAATTTGGTGAGTGCGGATTTTCTTTAAATCCTCTCTCCGGAATAAATTTCACTCTCTGTCCACTCCTCCCTCCCAATGTCTTCTATGTAAACTGCTGTATTAAAAAACTCCCCATTTAAATGTACTCTATTATTTATCTTAAGCCACAGTCACATGACACTCCAGCCTTGAGCTTTGGGTGTCCATGTTACTGCCTGCATGATGGAGTGGAGACTCTTTCTCTTGGATGGGATGGCTGGTGGTGGAGTCTTCTCAGGAGAGGGAAGAGGACCATCTTCATCACAGGGGGACTCCACAGGACTGTTGGTCTTGGTGCCATTACAGCAATGAATTAGCAATCCCCTGCACTGGACCGAGTAGCAGAAAAAGGACCTGGAAGGGGAACATAGGGGAGTTTTGCTGGCTTCATAAGGTAAGGGGGAAAAAGATTATCAGGATGGGAGTCAGAGGAAAGGTTGGTAAAAAGATAGTTGTGCTCTAAAATGGGACTCTAAAAAGGAGAACTGTCCCCCCCCAAAAAAAAATTAAAAGTCAGCAGCTGCAAATACTATAGCTGCTGACTTTTAATATTAGTGCACTTACCTGTTCAGGCATTCAGCAGTGTCTTCACCCAAGCCGTTTCTTCAATTGGCTATCGAGTTCTGGTGCTGCCATCTTGACTAAGGGAAACCGGCAGTGAAGCCTTGAGGCTTTGCAACTGGTTTCCTACTGTGCATGTGCAAAGTGCGCTGCACTTTGTCAATGGGCCACAGTCTTGTGGGACCTGTGGAGTGTCCCAGAAGGCTTCAGGGAAAGGAGGGGGGGGCGAACTCTCAGGTCAGTCGGTTGCAGCAACTGAGCTGGAAGTGGGAGTGGGTACCTGTCAAAACTAGATACCCCCCTCCCCTACAAAATGTGCCAAATGTGACAGCAGTGAAGGGGAGGAGGCAGACAAGCAGAGCTTCCCTTTTGGGTGGAACTCTGCTTTAAGTCACAATGGGCTCCATTCACAAAGCGGGATTGTCCTCTTTACAATTTGTGGTAAAATACCCCATAGCATTTTTCTAAAAGTTTTTGCAATTCACAAAAAAGCTACTAAAATAAGACATGTGGTATTTCATCGAAATAAACGGTAATTTATCTCATGCAATATCCAGTGGGATGGATACAGTAGGGAAGAATTAGAACCCCTGTCAGTTTTTTTTTTTTTACTTTTTGCCATCTGTATTCCCATTGGAAGATGTCCCCTTTATTACTTTTCGGGGGACAACCCAAAATTTGGGATTTACTTTTACAGAACAAAACAGAATAAATAGAGAGGGTAAAGCTCCCCAAAAGGGTCACAGACAGCAATAAAAACCTGACAGGTGTTCTAATCCACCTCCGATCTATCCAAAAGGGAAAAAAAAATTATTTACTTATTCTTTAAGGAAATCAACCCTAATGATTTCCATATTTCCATATTTAGGTTTGAATGCATTACTGTTGAGTGAACCGATCCAAAAAGGCAGAAACTACTCCAAATTGTCTATTACATTTCTTAAATACTGCATGCCTGGACCACTACTTAATTACCGCATGCATTTAGGTATTTATTTCCTTTTGTGAACTGACTTTAATGCCTTTTCATGCAGTATTTACTGAGCATTTTGAGTGTTTTACGGTAAATACCTCAAAACAGTATAGTGAATTGACAGTTTCAGGATCGTACGAGATATTTAGGCAAAATGTGTCCTGGCACCTAAATAGCACATGCAGTCAGCTTTCCACTGAGTGATAGAATTTCTTTTACAGTCAATATAAATAAAGGTGACTTATTAAAGGGTAACTAAAAGAAAAACTGTGGTGTGTAGATGGATTAGAATGTCTTTCAGTTTTTACAACTCTCTGTGCCCCCATTTGATTCACCCTCACTATTTGTCCTGTTTACCATTATAATTGTAAGTGAAAGTAAAAGAAACCCCAAATTTGGGAATGAGTTGACACTAATAGAGGGGAAATCTTCCAATGGGAACACTAGTTCTGGTGACACATCAAGATTCCCTCACTTTGAAGGGATTTTCTATCGCTTCCTGTTTTGGCTATGAGACAGGAAGTGAAGGGAAATCACCCCAATGGGACACATATGGAAAAAAAAAATACTGACAAGGGTTATAACCCCCCCTTACTCTATCCAAAATAAGAAAAAAAAATTTGCCTTTAGTTACACTTCAATTACTATTAATGGTATCAATAACAGATACTTTGCAGTATAATCAGAGTTTGAGAAAAATCAAAAAATCAATGGTAAAATATGATGGCTATTAATTATTTTACATTTTTTTATAACAGTAAAAGGTGAGTCTAGTTTTCCTTACATTAGATAAGTTCCACTTTTGGTAAATTGTTATTGTTGTAAATGTTGTGATGGAAACAACAAGAGGATAAGAGGACTAGTGAAAGATGCATAAACTCATAAACATAAGCATCCCATTTTATTGTCCTTAACACAGCTAGAAGCACACTATTTTATTATTTGTTGTTATTTTATTATTTATGTTATTTTGTGTTAAATATGAGGCAACATGTCTTTCTGGCACATGTATTAGAGCTGGTGTATTTTTAGCAGCACTGTGTTTTAGTAGGGTCTAATCAATAGTTCAGCTATTTTTCCTTGGAAAAAAGAGGTAAAAATCACAGGACATCTGATATAAAGATATACTTCTGCCGGGAGATAAAGGAATTTTCTAAGACCCTGGTCACAATGGATGCGCATTAGCATGCAATTTGCATGCCATGCGACTTGCAAATGGTATGCCAAATCGCAGCCTATTGTCAGCAATTAGAGCGGTCATATCGGTGCGGTTCTGACTTGGTCGGAGCCGCACCAATTTCTGAAGTAGTACATGCACTACTTTTGGTGCGATTTGCATAGACATCTGTATCAGATGTCTTGCAAATAACACCTGAAATCGGCAGGTCATCTGACTTTGAAATCGTGCGACTTCACTGTAAGTCGCACGATTTTAAAGTTGAGTTTGATGTGACCGGTGTGTACGTTTGAATCTGAAAATTCAAAAGAGCACAATACCCTAAAAATGTAAATAAATAGGATTATTTATTTCAGGTATTTATATAGCGCTGTCAAATTACGCAGCTCTTTACATATATATATTGTACATTCACATCAGTCCCTAACCCTCAAGGTGCGTACAATCTAAGGTCCCTAACTTACATGCATACACACATTCTAGGGCTGATTTAGACAGGATCCTATTAACCTACCAGCATGTCTTTGGAGTGTGGAAGGAAACTGGAGTAGCTGGAGGAAACCCAGGCAAGCACAGGGAGAGCATGCAAACCAGGCAGGAGGTGCCGTGGCTGGGATTTGAACCAACATCCCTAGTACTAGCAGGTGGAAGGGCTCCCCATTTAGCCACTATACTGCCTGGAAGTACATTGAAACCTCAGCTATTTCCTATCATTGATGTCATGAACACTGAATGATGTAAACTATTTATTACATTTTGTGAGGATTTTTAGTAGATTTACTTCATGTAAAGTATAATCTAATTAGTGCACTCTCTTCAAACAGAAGGTATTTTCAAGTGATTTCAATCACCAATACAAAAAACAAGGGGCTTATTCACCATTTTATTTTCGGATAGTGGTTGGAGTAAGGCAAATAATTCCATTATGTTTCTTTGTGGCCAATTGCACTTGCAGAAGCCCTTAATTATAGTGTGGAAAATAGCCTATAATTATAGAGCTATTTATTCCAAACTGCACACAGCTGTTTCAAGCAAGTTGGCCATCATCAGAGCATAATCATCAGACTTTAAAGTGGTTGTAAAGGCTGAAGGATTTTTTTTTACCTAATGCTATCCCTCATTACGGTAAAAAAATAATCTTTTATTATCAGCTCCTCCTGAGCCTGATTTCGATCCACCGCTGTGCCTGAAAGCAGCGTCACTGCTTTCTCTTTCTCTCCCCACTAGACCCAGTGAGAGCAGCAGTAGCCATTTGCTCCTGCTGCTGTCTATCAAATTTAGTGACAAGGGAGCAGGGGGTGGGTCTGAGCCGCACTGTGTGTTTCTAGATACACACAGCGTAGGTTGGGATCAAGCCTGCATGTGTGCCACTACAGGAAGCAGCCTCCCATGGTAGCACACAGAGAGGAGGAGGAACCAGGAGCACCTGCAGGAGACCCAAGAAAAAGAGGATCAGAGCTGCTCTGTACAAAACCATTGCACAGAGCAGGTAAGTATGACATGTTTGTTATTTAAAAAAAATAACTTTACAATCATTTTAATTAAAGGAAGGTTCTGGTACGCAGAGGTAGATTATTGTCTACAATGTAGATTATATGTCAACAAGGCAAATTATATATAATATATATATATATAAATATGTGCTGGAAGTAAGTGAAAGCTAAATTGCTGTCAGGACACTACTGAAAGGGGGGTCATTATAAAAACATAGACATAGACAATCCTTAAAAGTTCTCTGGAACACTGAGTGTCAAGTGGCGGCAGCCATCCTTTAGAGCACTGCCAACTCTACATGCAGAGACAAAAGAGATAAGAACAGGAGGCGCCAGCTAAGTGCAGTTTTTATATGCTGTGTTTATTAGCATAGGATAAAAAACACTCACAGGAAACAAGAAAATAAAAAGCTCATCTGTGGAAGGATATGAAGGAGCTAGAGGCTCTGAGAGCATAGCCTGTGTTACTCTGTGTCCCACATCTGGCCTTCTCGCTCTTCTGGTGACATTTCCGCCGGAGTGTTCCATGCTGGTTACCGCGGACTCTTCCTGGTCCAAACAGCTTTTGACCAGCTCAGCCTGATCTCCATGTTGTCCAAGGACCTTGACCAGCTTACACGGCTTTATACCATTCCAGCCCATACCCATGGCACCCTAGGTGAATGACCGGCGGTACCTGCAGGATGAAGAGGCGTGGCTTCACATCCTTCCACAGATGAGCTTTTTATTTTCTTGTTTCCTGTGAGTGTTTTTTATCCTATGCTGATAAACGCAGCATATAATCACTGTACTTAGCTGGTGCCTCCTCCCATTCTTTTCTCTTACAATTACTTTAAACCTTACCCCACAGATTCCATAGTTTTCATACATGAAAAATCTTCTTTTCAGGGAAGCCTATTACGCTGTTGAATAGACATTTATTACTTCCATTAGCTCATCCCCCACAGTTATAACCTTTCGTACCACTTGCCCCACCCTATTAGATTGTAAGCTCCTATGAGTAGGGCCCTCTCAATCCTCTTGTTTTGAGTGTATTGTAGCTGTACTGTCTCCCTTTATATTGTAAAGCACTGCACAAATTGTTGGTGCCATATAAGTCCTGTATAATAATAATAATCATAATAATAATTAAATCAACTAGCTAGAAACAGCTGTATTCAGTGTGGAATAAATTCTAATTAAAGCCACCTATAAAGTTACAAGTATTTCCGTTAACTTTGACTAATGCCCATTGCTGACTGATGCTATTAATCTACTGTTTTATTATACATTGGGAGAATTTTCTAATATATAGTTATAGTTGAAATGGAATAATTCCTATAGTCTGATAAAAGTACCCCCTCCTTGCAGCTTTCTAAGCTGTGCTGTGCCTTTTCATAGCTGATATTTGCTGGACATAGCTGAGCCCAGAGTGAATTTGGTATACATTGTGACACTAATCTGGCTCAGTGAAGACATGTTACCTGATCTTATTAGTGAGCTGCTGGATGATCATGCGCTCTCTAATGGCGACAGATTCTCAGGCCAGATTTAGTCTAATGAAAGTGAATCTGTCCCCAAGAAAAGAGCACTTGTACATGCTGCACTTCACCAGTTTGATGTAGTAAGATGTTCCCACTCAGTCTCTAAGCGTACCAGTTAATTTTACAATAAAATAACTAATCTGCACTGGACTTTAACATTTTGAATAAGTACCTGATTGTTCAGTATGTGTTCCAGTGTCTTTGCATCAGACTCAGCCATAGAGAATAAAAGTATTCGCCATATTTGTTTCCTGTACTGATATTGTACTGTTTCCTCCTTGCATCTGGCTTCTTTTTGAAGCATTTCTTATTTTAGTTAACTGTCTCAGATACTAGCCAGTAGGAAGATGCAGAATTATAAACCATGCAGATTAGTAATGATGAGTTCTGTTACCTGCACAATGAAAACATTATGCTAAAATACTTCTTGGGGAAGATTTACTAATGCTTGTGCACCCAGAATCTGGTACAGCTGTGCATGGTAGCCAATCTGATTCTAACTCCAGCTTGTTCAGTTAAGCTTTGGCAATAAAACCTGAAAGCTGACTGGCTTGTATGCAGAGTTGCACCAGATTTTGCACTCTCCAGTTTTAGTAAATTACCCCCCCCCCAATGCGTCTGCTTCAAGAGAAAACTTGAAAAGCAAGATAACTTTCTGAATGGGGCAGAAACAATAGGAATTGTAATTCTGAGAGCCAAATAGACCAGTGTACTGTAGTTATAGTAATTTTTTAAGATTAATGACATTCTAAATCACAGTGGGGTTTGTTTATCAAAGTGGATATTAGAATAAACAGTTTTTGCTAGATTTCTTCTGTATTTTAACACTGGAAAACTTATAAACAGTATAATTCTAGTCCATACTGGAATATTGTTCTGCGTCTTATTTTTTACCGGTCCATTCAGTTTCTGCATCCAGAAACCAGTCAGTTTTTTATATACACTGAAAATAATTCTGAATAGATAACCCAAAATTAAAGAAATATTCAAGTGTGTAATTATTTGCTTTTAAGAAGATGTTTTTTCTTATGTTGTTTAGAATGTGTGTAAAAGAAAAAAAAATATATAAAAGTCATAACTGAGAAACAAATACCGCTGTGTATTTTAATATTAATACAATTAATTTTCCATGTTCCTATCACTATTTAGAGCGGTCAATACATTTCAAACTTTTCTTCCTTGCCTTTGGCATCCTAAAAATGTTGTGTACACTATCAGTGTACAGAATGCTCTCAATCTCATTTACTGTTATGCAATCATCTTTCTGTTTTAGTCAAAGTCCACAGTGAGATACGGGTAAAATTTCAGGCACCTTCTGTAATAGCAGTTTTGTTTTTCAAGGGTTACTCTTTAAAGCTTCTCTACTTCCAAATAATGCAAATGCCACAATTCTTTTTTTATTATTAGAATACTGAAACTGCAACAGGTTGTTGAAATTAAGCCAAATCAGTTTGAGAAAGGACAACTTCCTAAGAACAGAGAAAGTTATTAAACTGCGAACAAGTCAGTTAAATTCTTATAGTGTATATAGGCTACCAATTAGAAAACATGGATAATTATAGATCGAAATTGGAGTTACAATAAATATAAATGGATGTAGCATGGGGAAAATGGCCCATATTTTTTTTATTTTTTACTGACATACTAGAATTTTAAAGGAATCAGTAAGAAAAATAGGGGTAAGGCTTTTAATGCTTTCAGTGAAAATCAGTACTGCTGGAAAATGTGCAAATTAAGAGAAAGCTTTTCAGGCCCAGATAAGCAAACTGGCAATTCTACATAAGCAGAAATGGCTATTGTGACATTATTTGTAGCCTGGTGAGATTTCTGAGGACTGCTAAATATTACTTATTCTTATTTAGTTATATTTTTACAGCTTTATGATTTGTTAATCAAACGTCACTTAACTATCAGTGGGATTTAATGAGCCTACTCGTATATCTCCACACTCTAGTGTTTACCTGTTTTTGCCTAAATTTCAACACAAATTCAATAAAGGTTTGTCAAGCATTAATGTGGCTTTTTTGTTCTAAAGGCTGGTAAGTCGCTGAGGCTTTAGGCCAAAGCAACATTATGTTTTCCTCACAAGGTAACTTGTGAACCAAGAGCACCTTGAAGAAGAGCGTCTATATTTACCTTTCCATTGCATGCTGTATTTGTTGTTGCTAGCTCATATGTCACTGAAGGACCCACTAGCCAGAGGAAAGATCCACAGTATGCAGAAGGTGCATCAGATTTGGATACTCTTAGAAGGGTTAAATACCTGCAGCAGTTGGAGAGCAGAAAAATAGTAGAGTCTGATGACGCATTGCACCGGTAAAAGAGATTTTACAGGGTGTGCTTAGTTTACAAATGACCCTGTGGTGACAGGGTCATTTTAAATTAAATGTACAAAGGGATAACAATTGATACTTACTACATAATTCTTTACATTAAGCAATAAGAGCCAATGAGAGCTGAAAATTATAGTCATATGGTTGAAAATAACAATGGCAAATAATATGAAAAATAAGGCAAATGATATGGAACAATGAAAAATAAAAATGGCAAATAATTTGTTATCAGTTACAGAAATGTGTTTTTTTGTGTAGTGGATATGCCAACTCACATTAGTTTTAGAAAATATGGTTTACATACAGCCACCAAGGCATTAAAAACACCTATGAGATGTTATTCATAGATACACATCACATACAGTCAGAGTGATTCACAGTATTGAAGGCAATGCTAGTCTTCACACAATATATTTTATGGCTATTTATTTCAATTATCCAATCCAAGAGAAATTAACTTTTCACACCATAGAATCATTTAGGTAATTATTTGCACAATTTATTTTGTGAAGTTTCTCAACTTCTTTAGTAAATGAGTGAGTGAATTAGTGAGTGAAGTCTAACACTGAAAATTTCCATTTTCAATTATGATTCCATTGGAGAGTGCAAAATCTGGTGTAGCTGTGCATGGTAGCCAATCAGTTACTAACGTCAGGTTGTTCATTTAAGCTTTGACAATAAGACCTGGAAGCTGAATGGTTTCTATACATAGCTACACCAGATTTTGCACTCTGCAGTTTTAGTAAATCAACCCCTCTGGCTGGCTGTCAGCTTTAATGAAAGTTTTTTTCTTGCTGTCACCCTGACTATTCTACAGAGACTCTCCCCAGAACTATCAGGGCTGCAGGATGAAAAAAATTTAATTCATGCTAGTATGAGCCATGACATAGCTCTGGGGGTAGGATGGTGGGTGTTAAGGCACTAGCTGGCAGATAGAAACCCCTGACACTCCTAAGAAATATTTAATTCCTATTAAATAAGGAGAGCTGTAAATAAAATAAAAAATAAAATAAAGTACAAGTGTTGCTTATTCTTGATGTATTAAAAATTATTAAAAATAAAAATGCATGTACTGGTCACAGGATCTCTTTAAGCTTTGGTGCTCAGAAGAGATACATTTTAAAGCGGAGCTTCACCCTAAAAAGGAAGTTCCACTTTATGTCCTCCTCCCTTTGTATTCTATTTCTGGCACTTTTTGGAGGGAGGTACCTTGTTGTGACAAGTACTTGCTTCTACTCTTCAGGTTGGATCACTGCAGCGATCCCCTGAAAGTTCTTCCCAACCCACAACCTTCTGGGACACAGCACAGGTCCTAGAAGATAGTGGGACCATTCACAGGGCGCAGTGCGGCTTGTGCATGCTCAGTGGTTAGCCGGCTGTGAGCTCATAAGGAATCACAGCCGGCTGCCCACAGTAGACATGCCGGCACCAGGGACCAGAAGACTGTCGAGGAAGCAGTTCGGGTTAGCACGGTGCTGGCCCCTGGACAGGTGAGTGTCCTTGTACAATGCATGTAGCTGCTGACTTTTAATATTTTTTAAATAGGGAGAAGAACTGCTTTAAGTTTTAATGTCATTCTAAGGTTTAGGATGAGGTTAGGGTTATTGCTTTTTTTTTTTTTTACTTATTTGTTCTAACAGCCCCTTTCTGAAGGCCACAAGTCTTGGTGCCTAGAACCATCATACCATACATTTTTTTCTTCTATTTTAAAGAAAGATCTTTTCCATTCTATTAGATAACACCCACATAATTTCCCATTATCGGAGGTGTATGTCCAACTTAAGATCTGGAATTAGCAGACAAGTTTTCAAGGAGGCTATAACCTACTCACTGTGTCAAAAGTAGTCTGTGGTTTTAAAGGCCTGTCTTGTTCAACATATACTATATACTATGTACATTTTCCTAACAGAAAATAAGCACATATAGTAGTTAGCATTTTGCAAACACATATTAACCTGTTCCTACCTGGTCAATGGCTAAATGACGGCTAAGCGGGACTCTCATCAATCCAGGTGGGCGTCACATGGCTTCCTTCCTGGATCAGGCCTTGTGCGTGCCTCACACTTTTCTGTGGGGCTGTGCTGTGGCAAGTTCTGTCACCGGCTGTGTACCTCAGACATAGCCAATGACAGATCTGTGTAGCGGCCCATTGCCAGTACCATGTGACCTTCTGTGACCAATCACAGCAGGTCACATGACAGTTGTAAACAATGGATGGTTTCCTTTCATGCTATCCATTGTATACAATTGTGTCACTAGCTGTGATTGGTCACAGTGATCACATGTACAGACTGGGCCAATCACAGTCCATCTGTGTCATGTGATTAGCTGTGGCCAATCACAGCTAATCACAACTAAAAAGCCTGAATGAATCAATTTCATTCAGTTAAATCCTTGCGTATAGCAAAGAAAGTCTTTGCTATAAGCTATTATAATGTGTAAGAAAAACAAAACCTGATCACTTCCCCAGAGTAGTACAATGTTATTATGGTAACATTGTAGTACTCTGGTCACATTGTGTTATGAAAAAAAAATCATAAAAAAAAGAAAAAATGAATTAAAATAAAAGGATTGATTGATTTTCAAATATATACCATAGTTTGTGGACTCTATAACTTTCCTACAGACTAAATAAGAAATACTTATTTGGGTTATTTTCAACAAAGAAATATAGCAGAATACATCTTGGCTTAAATTTATGAAGGACAATTATTTATTTGCAGAAATGAAGAAAAATTTGGTTTTTTTTTCAAAATGTTTGGCCTTTTTTTGTTAATTTAGCAAAAAAAAAAAAAAAACCCCAGTGGTGATTAAATACCACCAAAAGAAAGCTCTAGTTGTGTAAACAAAATATTAAAAATTTGATTTGGGTACAGCGTTGCATGACCACACAATTGTCATTCAAAGTGTGAGAGCGCTGAAAGCTGATAATTGGCCTGGGCAGGAAGGTAGTAAAAGTGTCCGGTATTGAAGTGATTAAAGTTCATCAGACATTGCTAACCTCTCTATAGCCGACAACCTGGTACTACTATAAAAGCTGGACCAGCTTCTAATTTATTTGATTTCCTTAAGCTACAGTACACCTTGAACTCCAGTTTCTGTTCTGTGGTTTGCTTATTTATCCACACTGGATGCTTTACACATTTGAAATGAAAGAAAGTGACTGTTACATTTCCAAAGCAAATGCTTACTTAGCTTAGCAAATAAGGTGAACTTGTGTTCACTACTGTTATCCAATCACGTGCAAACAAAATTCATGTATTTTCTCTTACACGTTTGGGTATTCAAAATAATCATATCTTCACCTTATTTATTAAGGTACATGAACATTCAATTTACTAAGTGAAGAATCTCTATTCCTTTAGTAAATGAAACCCTATATGTGCAGTACTTAAGTAGGGGTTCACCATATTGGACAAGCTCTATTATCTCCTATTACAGGTTTCCACTGATTTCAGGAGTTGTGGGGTCTCTTTTTTTCCCATTGGGACTTTATCAGTATCATTTATTTAATTAACACTCTGTTACAACTGGAATAATTTATAAATTGTGTTACCTTGAGAACAGTGTTCAATGGGACACATGGGATATGAACAGGCCTGAGAGAAGGCTTGTGGTTTTCACCCATTTTACTGCTAGGCAAATTAGAATATTTTTTTCAATGCCTTGTTATGCTTTATTATTTTTCTGTTTTCTATCATGTTTATTTCTCCTCATTGTTTACTAGCTTTACAAAGCATTTTGTGATGTATGGGTGTATTTTTAGTCACAAAGCAGATCACATTTATTTGGAGAGTGTTTTCCTCCCCAACGACTTTAATGGTATGAACAGAGAAAAACTTAAAAAGCATGAAAGTATTTCAGATTTATAGTTCCCATACACAGTCTCAGAAGCAAAACAGATCCAGGATATTTTAGGGCTAAACGGCTTGGGTTTGAGGTGCTTTGTCTTGAAATTGCTTATGATTAACTTATGAGTTGATTTGAGCTGCTTATGAATTGCTTCAAGCTGCTGAGTTTCTTCTGCATGCACACTAAATTGTGTGGAAAGAAAAGCAGTCCAGATGGCTGTGTATACAAACCTATAGGGTTCATAAAAATGGACATCAAACTCTGAAGCAAATCAAAGGCAGTATTCTTTTAGGTGCTACAGAAATGTTTTGCTTTGCCTTTCAGTTGCTCAAGGCTTGCGTCAAGTTGCCTTTGAGGTTTTTTTTTCGTTCACATTGACTTCTACAGAGAGAAAAGCAACTCGGTTTACGAATTTAATGCATTCTGCTTGATGTTTCGTATTGTAAAAAATTTGTAAACCGAAATGTGGTTTCCCATAGGAATGCATTGAAAACCAATTAATCCATTCCAGAGGTCAGAAAAAAGTAAAAAAAAGGTGTTTTATCTGTTCAAAACTCTTTATAAAGTGCACTTTAAATGCATAAATACTGTACAGGGACATGATTAAAAAAAATTTGTACATGCATTGAAAACCAATTAATCCGTTCTGGAGCTCAGAAAAGAGTAAAAAAAAAAGTCTTTTATCTATTCAAAACTCTTTATAAAGTGCATTTTAAAGGCATAAATACTGTACAGGGACATGATTAAAAACAAAATTTGTACAATGCATTGAAAACCAATTAATCTGTTCCGGAGGTCAGAAAATCAGAAAAAAGTAAAAAAAAGTCTTATCTGTTCAAAACTCTTTATAAACTGCACTTTAAAGGCACGGGGCTGCTGCTATAAATGTTTCATATTGCGAAAAAAAATTTGTAAACCGAGGCATTATTTTCAATGGATTTTCATTCATAAAATTACGTTAACTGAGGTACGCCTGTAGAACCCTAGCCTTCAAAAGGATTGTCCTCACTTTGGAGAGATTTCCTCTCACCCTCTGTTGTGTCTACAGGACAGGAAATGAAGACAAATATCCCCAATAGGGCATATTGGCCAAAAAAATGAACAAGGTTTTATCCCCCAACTCTATATACCATGAAGAAAAAAAGTGTTTTGGAAAAATGTATAGGGAAGAGCAAAGAAGGGAACACTTCTATTAAGAATAGTCAGCTTTGAGGGACATTCACCATGTGTCCTCTCACATATATCCATGTTATAATTGTACAAAATACTCATGTCCAGAAATAAGTTAAAGCTATGGCTGGTCATCCCCCTGAACAACCTGAAATCCCTGACGGTGGGAAATGTCAGTCTTTACCTCCTGTGACCTCACCAGGAAGTTGTGCTTACACAGTCTCCAAGTGATCAAGCCATTTCTTGCTGTAATTAGGCAGGGTAGTCAGCAATGAGTGAAGAAGAAACAACAGGTAATCAATAATGAAACTTCACCTTGAAAAGATACAATGTTGATGTCCAATCACAGTCTCAACAGGTCAGAATTCTAACGTGACTCATATTGCCCTTTTCACAAACACTATATTGAATCCTGGGTGCATGTTTATGAGCTCTACTTTGCTAGTAGAAAAGTATGTTCATAATGCATGAATATCACACAAAGACGCTCTTGTTACCACATTAGAACAAATGAAACCAGAAACTCCCCTGCAATCGGTGGAATGGAATATTCTGTTCAGGCCTCTGGATTACTGCTGTGTTCCTGCCGCTGGGGTGCTGTGTTTTTTTTTTAGCTTTGAGGTGTGTTCTTTTGGACAGGTTAGAACACGTTTCTTCACTGAGTACCATTCCAGCAGTTCTTTGACTTCTGTTAGATGTGCAGGCTACTAATAATGCTGGCTTCTTCCATGAACAGAGTTGTGTGCACCTCCAGAGCCCGGTGCCATCAACTCCCCCAGGTACACCTATATGTGTGACACAGCAGTGGTCAGCTCAGGGAGGAATTGCATAGCTTCCACCATTTGGACATAAGTCCCTCTGTCCTCTAAAAAAAAATGGTTATTTAACTATCAAAGGTGTTTTACTGAACTAAACCTCTGATCAAACCTTTATTTTTTTCTATTTATTTTGAAAAGCCAATATAAAGGAAAAGTAACATGGGATTTAAACATGTTTTCCAATTTTACTGTCCTTATTCCCCTCCCTGAACTTCCCATCTTCTTTTTACACCCTGACATTATGTCTGTGAAGGTTCTCTTTTATCCAGGATATATAGAAAAAGAAAAAATTGCCATCATACTATGATATAATCTAATGACTTAGTGATATCTCCGTCTCACTACTTATAGAGTGTGGATTTTAAACCCAAAATGCTTAAGAAAACAAAATGGCAGTTGACTAGTGCAAAGCCTGATAAAAAGTGGTTAATAATTAATCCTATGCGGAGTAATATATCACTATATTGGTGAATGCAATATTGTGTTTATTTGATCTCATGGATCATGAAAAGGTAGACATGGACATGGTGAACATAGTCCAATCATAAAGATAAAATCAAAGAGTTAAAAATAAAAAAACTTTGGCATCTTCCATTGAGCTGCATAAACGATATAATTAGCGATAAATTCGAGACAATGGTAATTCTTCTGTATTCATTAGTTGAAAATTCCATATAAAGAATCCAGGTGAAATCATATATTCTTCCTTATCTGTTCCTTATGATAAGCATCGGATTATATATGGAAAAGTTCCTCGAAGTGAATGGTGGAATGCAATGAATTCAAAAGAATCATGAGGCTATGTCATCATTGTTCCTCCTTGTTGGATGCAAACACAGGGATCTAAGTAGTGACAAAATGTGTACCTCATTACCTTCTTAGTGGATGTACCATATCTTGTGAATGGTGGATATAATTCCCAGTGTATGACCAAAAGTAGTGGACTAGTATCCAATAACTTACGTACAGTCAGGTCCATAAATATTGGGACATCGACACAATTCTGACATTTTTGGCTCTATACACCACCACAATGGATTTGAAATGAAACAAACAAGATGTGCTTTAACTGCAGACTGTCAGGTTTAATTTGAGGGTATTTACATCCAAATCAGGTGAACGGTGTAGGAATTACAACAGTTTGCATATGTGCCTCCCACTTGTTAAGGGACCAAAAGTAATGGGACAGAATAATAATCATAAATCAAACTTTCACTTTTTAAAACTTGGTTGCAAATCCTTTGCAGTCAATTACAGCCTGAAGTCTGGAACGCATAGACATCACCAGACGCTGGGTTTCATCCCTGGTGATGCTCTGCCAGGCCTCTACTGCAACTGTCTTCAGTTCCTGCTTGTTCTTGGGGCATTTTCCCTTCAGTTTTGTCTTCAGCAAGTGAAATGCATGCTCAATCGGATTCAGGTCAGGTGATTTACTTGGCCATTGCATAACATTCCACTTCTTTCCCTTAAAAAACTCTTTGGTTGCTTTTGCAGTATGCTTTGGGTCATTGTCCATCTGCACTGTGAAGCGGCGTCCAATGAGTTCTGAAGCATTTGGCTGAATATGAGCAGATAATATTGCCCGAAACACTTCAGAATTCTGCGTGCTGCTTTTGTCAGCAGTCACATCATCAATAAATACAAGAGAACCAGTTCCATTGGCAGCCATACATGCCCACGCCATGACACTACCACCACCATGCTTCCCTGATGAGGTGGTATGCTTAGGATCATGAGCAGTTCCTTTCCTTCTCCATACTCTTCTCTTCCCATCACTCTGGTACAAGTTGATCTTGGTCTCATCTGTCCATAGGATGTTGTTCCAGAACTGTGAAGGCTTTTTTAGATGTCGTTTGGCAAACTCTAATCTGGCCTTCCTGTTTTTGAGGCTCACCAATAGTTTACATCTTGTGGTGAACCCTCTGTATTCACTCTGGTGAAGTCTTCTCTTGATTGTTGACTTTGACACACATACACCTACCTCCTGGAGAGTGTTCTTGATCTGGCCAACTGTTGTGAAGGGTGTTTAAACATCAGGGAAAGAATTCTTCGGTCATCCACCACAGTTGTTTTCCATGGTCTTCCAGGTCTTTTGGTGTTGCTGAGCTCACCGTTGTGTTCCTTTTTTTTAAGAATGTTCCAAACAGTTGTTTTGGGCATGCCTAATGTTTTTGCTATCTCTCTGATAGGTTTGTTTTGTTTTTTTCAGCCTAATGATGGCTTGCTTCACTGATAGTGACAGCTCTTTGGATCTCATCTTGAGAGTTGACAGCAACAGATTGCAAATGCAAATAGCACAGTTAAAATGAACTCTGGACCTTTTATCTGCTCATTGTAAACGGGATAATGAGGGAATAACAAACATCTGGCCATGGAACAGCTGAGAAGCCAATTGTCCCAATACTTTTGGTCCCTTAACAAGTGGGAGGCACATATGCAAACTGTTGTAATTCCTACACCATTCACCTGATTTGCATGTAAATACCCTCAAATTAAAGCTGACAGTCTGCAGGTAAAGCACATCTTGTTCATTTCATTTCAATTCCATTGTGGTGGTGTATAGAGCCAAAAATGTTAGAATTGTGTCGATGTCCCAATATTTATGGACCTGACTGTATATAGTGGTGAGATTTGTATAATAGATGAAAGGAATTAGTGGAATAATAATGTGTATCATATCAGTGTTACAAATAAACTAATGATGTGAAATTACCATATTGGAAACCAGGACAATTTCCACTGATGGGTTGGTAAACATATATATGCAGATAATGATGATGAAGTCCAGAAATATAATGTAAGAGTCTCTTATGATGCATTTACACATTCAAGTTTCCTTAAGATATGCCCAAATATGGGTTCCAAAAATTCCTCCAATAATGAGAGCAAGTGCGGTTCCTTTAGGGATGCGTGGGGCATATGTCCCATATATAAAAATTGTATTGCAGATGGTATTCAATATACCTAGTAGGTCCAAAAATTTCTCTCAAATAGAGCACTAGTTACTCTATCGTGGCATGGGATATGATAGTCCCGTATCAAAAAATTGCAGTATATAGTGACTCAGCTTAATTCAAAGGTACTTGCCACTGGTGGAAGTGAACTGTGTCACTTAAAATCGCCCAAGAACTTCTTAGAGTAATTGCATAGTGGTTTTCCGTCTTGCCTCGTGTTTATCCAAGATGGAGACACATTGCTTGCTTCCCCTCGTGGATACCGGAGCTTGTGAAGACGCAGAGCGTGATGATGTAATTACGTTGACGCGTTTCGTCCGCAAATCATCGCGGACTTTGTCAGAACTGGGAGGGGACTTCTCTTCCATTGCTTTATATAGTGCATACAATTGCATATATATAGTGCGTAATACAATTTTTATATATGAGACATATGCCCCACGCATCCCTAAAGGAACCGCACTTGCTCTCATTATTAGAGGAATTTTTGGAACCCATATTTGGGCATATCTTAAGGAAACTTGAATGTGTAAATGCATCATAAGAGACTCTTACATTATATTTTTGGACTTCATCATCATTATCTGCATATATATGTTTACCACCCCATCAGTGGAAATTGTCCTGGTTTCCAATATGGTAATCTCACATCATTAGTTTATTTGTAACACTGATATGATACACGACATTATTATTCCACTAATTCTTTTCATCTATTATAGAAATCTCACCACTATATACAGTTGCAAGAAAAAGTATGTGAACCCCTTGGGATTACGTGGAGTTTTGCATGAATTGGGCATAAAATGTGCTCTGAACGTCATCTAAGTCACAACAATAGAAGAACACAGTCTGCTGAACATAATACTACTCAAACATTAGATGTTGCCATGGTTTAATTGCACATAACATGTAAACATTCACAGTGCAGGGAGGAAAAAGTATGTGAGGCCCTAGCTTAATGACTTCTCCCAGAGCTAACTGGAGCCAGGAGTGAGCCAACCTTGACTCCAATCAGTGTGATGATATTGGATGTGTTGCTGACAGCTGTCCTGCCCTTAAAAAACACACACCTGTTTTGGGTTTACTGGTTTCAAGAAGCACTGTCTGATGTGAACCATGCCTCGCAGAAAAGAGCTCTCAGAAGACCTACGATCAAGAATTGTTGACTTGCATGAAGCTGGAAAGGGTTACAAAAGTATCTCCAAAAGCCTTGATGTTCATGTGTCCATGGTAAGACAGGCTGTCTACAAATGGAGAAAGTTTAGCACTGTTGCTACTCTCCCTAGGCGTGGTCGTCCTGTAAAAATGACTGCAAGAGCACAGCGCAGAATGCTGCATGAGGTAAAGAAGAATCCCAGAGTGTCAGCTAAAGACCTACAGAAATCTCTGGCACATGCTAACATTTTTGTTGACACATCTACAATAAGGAAAACATTAAACAAGAATGGAGTACATGGGAGGACACCACGGAGGAAGCCATTGCTGTCCAAAAAGAATATTGCAGCACGTTTGAAGTTTGCAAAAGAGCACCTGGATGTTCCACAGCACTACTGGCAAAATATACTGTGGACAGATGAAACCAAGATTGAGTTGTTTGGGAAGAACACACAACACTATGTGTGGAGAAAAAAAGGAACAGCACACCAACATCAAAACCTCATCCCCACTGTAAAACGTGGCGGAGGGAGCATCATGGTTTGGGGCTGCTTTGCTGCCTCAGGGCCTGGACGGATTGTTGTCATTGATGGGAAAATGAATTCCAGAGTTTATCAAGACATTTTGCAGGAAAACGTACGACCATCTGTCCACCAACTGAAGCTCCGCAGAGGATGAGTGATGCAACAGGACAATGACCCAAAGCATACAAGTAATTCAACAAAACAATGACTGCAACAGCACAGAATACGCCTTCTGGAGTGGCCCAGTCAGAGTCCTGACCTCAACCCGATTTAAATGCTGTGGCATGACCTTAAGAGAGCGATTCACACCAGACATCTCAAGAATATTGCTACACTGAAACAGTTTTGTGAAGAGGAGTGGTCCAAAATTACTCCAGATCGTTATACAGGTCTGATCTGCAACTACAGGAAACGTTTGGTTGAGGTTATTGCTGCCAAAGGAGGGTCAACCAGTTATTAAGTCCAATGGTTCACATACTTTTTCCTCCCTGCACTATGAATGTTTACATGTTATGTGCAATTAAACCATGGAAACATCTAATGTTTGTGTAGTATTATGTTCAGCAGACTGTGTTCTTCTATTGTTGTGACTTAGATGACGTTCAGAGCACATTTTATGCCCAATTCATGCAAAACTCCACGTAATCCCAAGGGGTTCACATACTTTTTCTTGCAACTGTACGTAAGTTCTTGGATACTAGTCCACTACTTTTGGTCATACACTGGGAATTATATCCACCATTCACAAGATATGGTACATCCACTAAGAAGGTAATGAGATTCAAATTGTGTCACTACTTAGATCTCTGTGTTTGCATTCAACAAGGTTGAACAATGATGGCATAGCTTCATGATTCTTTTGAATTCATTGTATTCCACCATTCACTTCCAGGAACTTTTCCATATATAATCCGATGCTTATCATAAGGAACAGATAAGGAAGAGTATACGATCTGACCTGGATTCTTTATATGGAATTTTCAACTAATGAATACAGAAGAATTACCATTGTCTCGAATTTATCGCTAATTATATCATTTTTTTATTTTTAACTCTTTGATTTTATCTTTATGATTGTACTATGTTCACCATGTCCATGTCTACCTTTTCATGATCCATGAGATCAAATAAACACAATATTGCATTCACCAATATAGTGATATATTACTCCGCATAGGATTAATTATTAACCACTTTTTGTCAGGCTTTGCACTAGTCAACTGCCATTTTGTTTTCTCTTTTATCCAGGTCCTGGTATAGATTGTAGTAGTCACATTCAACTAGACCTGTTCTATAATGTGCAACATTGAATGTGATTAACTACTACAAGCTATACCCTACATGTACCACTTTCAATGCAGTCTTCTTGCCGGTCTGCTGATGTCATAGGTTTTTCCTCTTCTTTCTCAGCAGCAGAGGGGTGTGTGCCTTCTTCATGGACTGAGTAGTGCACATGTAATGCCATATGAGCACCACTCAGTTCTAGAGTACTGTGAGCCACCCTGCCCAGGTGGTGTTTCAGCAACATACTGGGCTCACAGAAAATGGGTAGAATGATGCTGACTGTCATTAAACATGAAGAGGACCAGTGGTAATGGGTCATAGTGGAAGCTGGGAACAACCCAAGAGTGTGATGAGGGTAAGTAGAACCTGGCCACTTTTTTTAATACAATGGGTGGGGGTAAGAGGGGCAGAAAATGTTTAAAAAGATGGAGTTCTGCTATAATTCTTAAGGGCCTGTCTATGGGAAGTGGGTGGTTAAAAGGAATGTGTCCTGTGCTCACTTGTGCTATAATAAATTTCACTTTGTAACCTTAGAAAGTTGGGACCTGTGGAAATGGTAGGAGGTGATTCTTAAAGCAGATCTCCAGCCACTTCTCTTTTGTTTTTAACCCCTGCCTAACTTGGGTTATGAATATTTCAGACACTCACCTGCCCAGTGGATCCAGTGGTGTCATGCAGAATCCTCTCAGAATTCTGCCCCGTTTGGTCCTGCGCCACCATCTTCTTATATGACATCATCGTGAGGCTGTGAGGCTCTTCCAGGATCAGCCTCCTGGCTTTAGAATTACTCACTGCTAGGCCCATCTCCCCCCTTTCTCCATGGAGCATCATGCCTCCTGGCATATGTGACGTGCCCAAGAGACAAAGAAAGTGCGGGGGGGGGGGGGGGAGGGGGCCGGGACTGAACTTTTTTGTTAAAAAAAGGTAAATAAACAAAAAAAAGGGCACTCACTGTGTAAAAGAGGGGAGGAAGTGTGAAGAGGAGGGAATTTGAATTTGAGGGTGAATATCTGCTTTTAAAAAAATTGCTGCCAGTTTTCCCTTTAAATAAAGCAATAAAGAAATGCTATCTATTATTCTTCAGGTTCAGGGTGCACAAAAGAAATGGTTGACCTGCACGCAAGAAACATGGACACCAAATAGTAAAAAGTGTGTAAGAAGACGACACAACCCTGTCCATGCTGCCATTGATGCAGACCATAGAGAATTAATATGAAAAATATGACTGGTTAAAGTAATTGTGAGAGCTAACAAAATGACATTTAGTTCACTAAAGCACTGAGTATCATTAACAACTGCAGATTTTATTAATAAAATACATATTTTTACCCTTTTTAAATCCTTTGATCTTCTTTTTTGGGTCTTTGTGCAGTCAGTCTTCGTTACTCCCTTTGCAGCCCCTTCCTGTTTAAATGCATGTGTTCCAGTGATGTCTGTATGGTATTTCTCAGTTTTTTGATGGTAACATCTATGTGTAATATGTGTAGAAATGACCACTTGTAGTCTTCATTAGAAGTTTATATGACAGGGTGGCAATGGAGGAACACCCTTTAACAGGAACTTAAAAAAAAAAACTCTTTCTGGTAGGATCAGCACAAATTATTTAAATTATTTTAATGATTTTAAATTATTGAAAATGGCTTCTGAGATAACATCAATATTCATATATTAGAATTATATTGTGAATGATTGGGTTTGCATATGCTTCAACCAATTTTGTTTTCAGCTGTAAATTCCCCTACTGATTTTTGTTCCTACAGGGGACAGTCCTTCCAAATGAGGGATAGGTACTGTATATGTAGCAGTACACAATGATGCAATCATGCATGCCTGGCCAGTAAAGTCCCAGCTTACACAATGATCCATGAAAGTCTGTTGGCTTGCTTCAAGAGCATACCATGGTTGTACAGCAGATTGTCATTGCTGGCACATGTAGTGTCACAACAGATCAGTATCCCAAGGTTAGCAGTGCCTCTATCACAAAGCACATAAACTCAGCTCTTTATATAGGAGAGGGAATGGGCTAAGACAATAGAGCAGTGCCATCTATCAGTGTCTGCTCCTGTACATCAGTAGCAGCCGCGCGCTGAGGATATGGCTTTCCAGGAGATACTAATGAATTGCCTTCCAAGAGTTTGTAACTGGGGATGAAATCTATATTGGCCCTAGTAAGGAATTCATTGTGAAGTAGCTAGATCAATTTCCCCTGTAGCACAAAACGCCGGGGATGAGCCTGGAGGCCAGGGCTGTCTGCTGCTCATCATTCATTCGCCAACAACTGCCCTAAATGATGCCTCGGGGATTAGGTCAATTTTAGTGGATCTGCTCCGCCTCATTTGGTTACTAATTGGTTTCTTGTTTTATAAATCGAAATCTCATTTTCAGGAAATTACAAAGACCGTGAAGCTAGTCCATTGAGGTAATCCGCGGGTCACGCTGTATTTAAATGGAAATAGATTTTCACAATGCTGTAAAGTTTAAGGCAATGGTGATGCTGCTGTCTGTTTTTTCTTTTTTTTTTGGAAATAAACTTGGGATTTTTATGACCATCTAAATAAATATTAGTGTTATCTCGGCTGTACCAAAACACATCTATATGTAAATATAACACCCAATCCAAATACACATTATCTGAATGTTAGAATATACTGTATATATATATATATATATATTACTGTATATATTAATATATATTTATTTTTATTTATTTATGTATTTTTTACTTTTCCTGCATCTATCTATCTATCTATCTATCTATCTATCTATCTATCTATCTATCTATCTATCATCAATGTATTATCTATTTATCTATCTATCTATCTAGCTATCTATCATCAATGTATTATCTATCTATCTATCTATCTATCTATCTATCTATCTATCTATCTATCTATCATCTATCTATCTATCTATCTATCTATCTATCTATCTATCTATCTATCATCAATGTATTATCTATCTATCTATCTATCTATCTATCTATCTATCTATCTATCTATCTATCTTATCATTCCAGTTCTCTGTCAATCTATTTTTTCATCTTTTTTCATTTTTATTTTAATCATAGCACCTCTATCATTTATCTCTTTCCCACTCTATTTTCTGGCTGCATGTTGGTACCAAATACTTAGTGGAACTCTAAAGTGGTGTTCAGCTTTAGAACAAAAGGCTGCTGAAATTCTTTGCTCTGATGAGGTGGGCTTGTCCCCCCTTGCAATAAGCTGCTTGATTCTATTTGGAGCTTATTATATCGCTAGCCTCTCCAAATTACTAGAGGATCTTCAGATCTCGTTTTCAGTGTAATCCTGATGAAAGGGGTGGCGAATTTCCATCTATCTTTAAATAGACAATCAGAGGATTTGCTGAATTTGCTGCGGTAGGTCAAGTGCAAAAATCACAATGTAAAAAAGGAAAAAAGTTAAGTGTGCACATGCTACTCCTCTTTCATCCAACTAATTGGACTATACATTCATTTCAGTGTGTATCTGTCGGTGTGCCTGTAGACAAGAATAATAATTGTTTATAATAAGTTTATGTATATGTTTAGATCTCCTTTTTCTTGAGTTTTCAGTGGTTCTTAATTTGTTGTAAAGGTTTATTTAGTGAATGTATCATTATGGAGCTCTAAGTTCAAGTAGTGGCATTGTCACTTTTACTAGAGGTATTAATGTGAGCCATCTCTAGCGTGAAGAAATGGAGTTAGAAATCTGAAGTTGGCGTTAAACTGTAATGTGACCTGGCTACTTATTAACATCAAACAGTAGTTTTATTTCCTGTCTAGAAGACCAGAGCAATTAGTCTGTTCACATAGGATTAATAAACAACTATTGCCCCCACACAAGAAACTTTTTATGTTGTATCATTTTTATAGTATAGAAGAGGGTTTCACATTACTAATGACTAATATATTACTGTGCATTTTGTCTGAAATTTCTTTATGTGATAAAACAGTTTAATAGGAAAAATAAAACACTGCAGTCATTTCTGAATTAGAGAATTAATCATTGAAGGAATAAATGTATCTAAGCTGTACAAATGTCATACCCAGTTTTCCTGAAAAACACCTAGAAAAATATTGGGATTGGTTATCTGGATTGGTGGTCTTGTAGCTGCATTGATGTGGAAAAAAAGATTCATAGAGTAACAGGAATGAAACCAGGAATAGTGAAAGAGTTAGGGATAATGAGAGTTTGCCACATAAAGATAGAGAAGGTATAAGCCAGATGGCAGAATGAAAAGAAGTGTGTTTGGATAGTGCTATTGGGAGTCTTTGCAGACTAAGCCCCTCTGAGTCTAGTCAATGGGACAAGAGACACAGGCTGTCTCCCAATGACCAGCTTTTATCCTTTCCCTGGTTTTATAGAGATCTGAATAATAATTGCATAGCAAAATGTTACAGACCTATAAATAAGCATTTTTTTATAGAGCTATCAGCCTGGGTCTGCAGGCCTGATGTCAGTGCTCCATTGTGTTCTTAACATAGCCATTGGTCGTTGTGTTAAATCACAGCTCTTTTGTGCTACTGGTAGAAAAACATCGGCAATAATATTAATTTATGTGAAGGAAAGCTAGCTGGAGTTCCAAGAAGTTTCCTGTGATGAGATAGAAATGTTGTTTTTTTTTTTTTAACTAAGGTAGTATATTTACTCCTTGGCCCATCTTATTTGGAAATGAAGCAAAGATGTTCTTGTTCTAAAACAGAGTGCATTGTGCACACACATAAATATGAATTACCTGTGCAAATATTATCATGGGACTATTGATGAGTGTATATCCCCTGACCTCAAAAAGGGTAGTAAGCAGTGAATTTAGAACTGAATAAACTTATTTTCACAATGGGGTTGGCTTACTAAAGGAGTTATAAATCTTATTGAAAAAAATCAGTTGAAATTTCAGATCAGTTATTCTATCACACAACAAACAAATTTCATTTCACTTTGAATACCCAGATATGTACAAATGCTGCTTATATGTCAGAATAATGAAAGTGAATTTTGACACAATGAGACTGATTTACTAAACGAGTTGACAATCTTCACACAATAAATTGTAGGATTATTTACTTTAATTTTCTAAACATGTTCAGATTAGATAAACAAATAAGGGTTTGCTTTTCACATGACTGGATAATTAAATTTAAAATTAACACACATTTTTTGTGTGAACATTCTCATCTTCTTTAGTAAATCAGCCTCAAAATGTGGATGAAGATAATCGTCTAGTTTAGTAAACCAACCCAAATACTTCACTGCAACTTTAATGCAATGATTTAGGCTTATTTGTGCTTCATTGCAATACATTAAAAATTAATTATTAGAATATGCTAATATAAATTTTTCTGACAGCTGCCATTTACAATTATAGCTGTGTAATTAGGGAACAATAAATGTAGTTTATAATCTAATTTACCTTTCAAAATGTATGTATTTACATAGGATTAATATTCACAATGCCACTCCTGGTTTAGGCTCCATGCACACTGGCCTAAAAAACTCCTCTTCTACATAAGTTTTGCGTTTTGTTTGTAGAAGCAGCTCATCTTATATGTCCATGGAAATTTAGAGGCATATTTTAAGCTTGGCCTTTAGAGGCAGAAAAAAAACCTTTTGGTTTGCGTTTTTGATTAAACTCTGCTGGCAGAAAAAATGCTAAACGCTCCTAAATGTGCCTAAACATTGAACAAAAATGTTCTATGTGAGCAGGTTTTTTTTTCTGCCAAAGGAACTGGCGTTTTTTAAGCCCAGTGTGCATGGAGCCCTTATACACATGGACATGACTTTAAAAAATCTCCCAGACAGGACAATATCCCAGCACATATTCATCTGTGTGTGCTAACTTGATGTTGTAAAGAAGATTAAAGCATGCACACCCTTTCAAACCAACTGTGCGAGCCATTGTTACCAGGCACTTTTTTGATAAATTTGTGTTTCTGTTGTCATGCCTTAATGGTGGGAAACAGGTGAATGTGTACACAGGCATGGACAGTTTGGAAAGCCTTGGAGTGGACAGTAGTGAGCATTCATTTTTAAATATAAGATTTTAAATGTACGTTATCATTTGCAAAAATACCATTTCATATTATTATTATTATTATAATTAAGATGAATGGATGTACTTATTTTTTTGAATGGAAAAATAAAGGTGTTTTATCGGATTTATTCACACAATATATTGTTAATTGTAAATATTTGATGTTCTATAATTGCTCTAAGCATTTCTTCTTTTTATCAGTTATTGTTTATAATAGTTATGTTGTGGAAATTCTTTAGAACAAGCTACTTATTTAATAATGCATAGTTAACTACAGCCCTGAAATCATCCACTGAACACTGTCCTGTCGGGCCATGTAAATTTACTTGGGGGTGTGCAGGAATGAATACTGTTTGCCTGGCTGTAAGTACACCTAAGAATTTAGAGTCAGGCATTCCTCACACTTGAAAGAACCAGGGAAAGCTATAACATGCTTACATTTCTCCTTTAATACATAGTGACAATAATATCTACATAATTGAATTTGTATTTTCTGCAGGGAATGTCAAACATTCTACAGCTCAAGAGAGCACTGCTAATGATAAAAATAACTCACTGATCATGCACACATACTTTTTTAGTCAGTTTTCTAAATGTAGAAAAGTGAAACATATTATTTAAATGTCCTGTGTATTTTTATTTATATATGTACTTATATTGAGGTATTAGTTCTGCCATATTATAGATTTACTTTTTTTTTTTTTTATAAGACAATTGCTATTATTCTTTTATGTCTTGATCACATTTACATGTATGTAGAAATACAGTACATTAGTCATTTTTTTCAATCAAAAAAATTTAGTTTTGGAAGTGATTAGTTGTGGTAACTGCTTAGCAGGGGACATTTGTAACAAATGGGGTTGTGTACATATGCTATTTTTTGTATATCCCATATTTGATAAACATTTATGTAATAGCATTTGTGCTAAAAAAAAAAAACAATCATTAACGCCAAAAGAATGGGAGATTTGGTGGAAAATATTTGAAAGAATAAATGCACTCCCAGCACATTCAGAACAGATCACATTTACCTGCAACATTGCCTTGTGAGGTCTTCATTGTATGGCCTACCTGGAGCCTCTTCCTCAAATCATCTGAATTTTGCAGAGCGAAACCCTCACATTTATGTGAGTAGGTATAAATCTGGGAAAAAAAAGTCCCAGATTTTTGGATGTAAGTTGTGCTGTCCATTGGTATGATATATTGTAGGTAGCTGATACAAGTAAAAAATAAATCATAGTGCCTCTGCTCTTGTTCTGTCTTTGCTAAATGAGCTGGAAAATCATATCAGTAACTCGTTATTTTCAGAATAATATCTAGCTTTTAATTAAATTAATGGGGTTGATTTACCATAACTGGAGAGTGCAAAATCTGGTGCAGCTCCGCATAGAAGCCAATGAGCTTCCAGGTTTGTTTGTCAAAGCCTAATTAAACAAACTGAAGATAGAAGCTGATTGGCTGCCATGCATAGCTGCACCAGTGTTAGTATATCAACCCCTCTGTCTTAACCTTGATTTATGAATAACTAATTAACACCTTCCCTCCCGGCACTTGCCATTGTGACTGGGCGTCCTATCAAAACAAGCCACTCACGCGGCCACGGGGCCGCACAGTGGTGCAATCTGTCACCGGCTTTGTCCACGGGACACAGCCAATGACATATCACTACACCGGCCCATTGCCAGTGTCATGTGACTGCTGTGACCAATCACAGCAGATCACATGTCAATTGTATACAATGGATGGGTTCCTGTCATGCCATTCATTGTATACAATTGTGTTGTTAGTTGTGATTGGTCAAGGCAGTCACATGGCACAGACAGCGCCAATCACAGCCCATCTGTATCATGTGATTAGCTTTGCCCAATCACAGCTAATCACAACAAAAAACTCAATGAATCAGTTTCATTCATTAACGATTGCAAAAATCAATGAATACATTAGTATTAGCAATCATAATGTGTTAAAAAAAAATCCTGATCACTTGCCCAAAGTAGTTCAATGTTACTATGGTAACAGTGAATAGCTTTGGTCACAGTGTGCTGAAAAATAAAATAGTAAAAAAAAGAAAAAATGTAATACAAATAAAAAAATAAAAATAGAAGCATTTAAAAAAAAACACATTCATTTATTATTATTGTTTTCACCAAAGAAATGTAGCAGAATACATTTTGAGCTAAATGTATGAAGAAATGTTATTTATTTGCAAAATGTTATAACAGAAACAAAGAAAAGTGCGTTTTTTTTCAAAAGTTTCAGGTGTTTTTTGTTTTATTTTAGCAGAAAATAAAAAACTCAGTGGTGATTAAATACCACCAAAAGAAAGCTCTATATGTGTGAAAAAATGATACAAATTTCATATGGGTACAGTGTTGCATGACCGCGCAATTGTCATTCAAAGTGCGACTGCGCTGAAAGCTGAAAATTGGCCTGGGGAGAAAGGGGGTATAAGTGCCCAGTATTGAAGTGGTTAAACTGTAATAACATATCAAGGGATTGATTTGCTAAAGGAATAATTTTTGACTTAGTTCAGTCATATTGATTTAGCAAAAGGAGTAAAAAATGTTTCCTGTGCAAAATAAATGCTCACTTAGTAAGTTACTGCCTCTCCAAGAGAGAATATGGCTATCGTCTCTCCAATGGACACCACAGCATTTACTCCACACAGTGCTTCTACATTCTACCTACCATTCATATGTTGCAGGCCACAGTGTGAAACCTGGAGTGTCCATTGATGTATTCTCTGCATATTGCTGCAACAAACGTGCTGTGATAGAGGGAGACTGGTCCCATGACTTTGACAGGTCATGTATCAGGGCTCTCCTCTCCAACACATTTTTTTACTTTTCAACCATTAATATGAATGGGGCTTTGTGTGCATCACGAAACAGGCCAAGCGTAAAGCACATTGATGTACTTTATAAACATGCCTTTTTTTTAAAGCAGCAGTATGGCCAAGGTAAGGTAATATTGCTCCATCATAAATGGGCCCCTAAGTTTCGAGAAAAGGAAGAAGCTACATTTAAGTGGTATTAAACCCAAAAACAAACATTTATTATATTGCAGCTTACCAATTCTTAGATATGCTGGCTGCATTAGTTATTTTTAAGCTTTTACTTTCACTTGATGATCCAGCCAGTAAATCTGTTGTTTTACAGCAGAACAAACTATCCTGCAGTTATAGGGTTGAGACAAACCATTTACATTGACAGGGGAGGTTACAATGTTCCGTTTTTATTTAGGTATGTAAAACCTTTATCCCCAAAGGAAAAATTTTTTTTACTGCAACTGCTTATAAAGTGTGAGCTGGAGTTTGGCTTCACTTTGGTAGTGTACATAAATCTGATAGACTGTCTAACACTCCCCTGCCTCCGGAATGACAATGCTGCTGTCCAAAGGTGCCCCCTGTGGTCCTTCATCCAGAGTAGGGGCACTCTAATACAGTAGGTGTGTGTTTGGCCAGATCACCTGGGGGAAAACAGAGGGAAAAGGTAAAAAAAAAGAAAAGAAAACTAATGCAGCCACCACATCCAATGATTGGTAAGCTGCAATATATTACAGTTTTGGTATTGGTTTTAGTAACGCTTTAAGCAAGCAAGATAGTACACCCACCCCTAGTGGACTGATTTAAGTGTTACTAAACCCACAACAGTAAAATCAGTCTGTATATGCAGTAAAGCATGCTTGTTATACTCACTGTGGAACCTAAGGGGTTAAACCTCTGCATTGTGCAAAAACACTGTTTAATCCTGACTTCTCTGATCCTCCCCTTCTTCCAGTGTTCCCCTCTTATCTCCCAATAATACATATCATGTGGAGTCACTCTGCACATGCTCAGTTTGGTATGCATTACTAGAGAGGATTTTTTTTCTTTGGAAAGTGCATGTGATTAGCACAGGGCCAATCAGCACTGTCCAGACAGAGGTCAGGGTTTCTGCATCCTCCTGTGGCAGAACGAAAACTCCTACAAGCTTTAACATGTACTTGTTTGGACACTGATAGAAGTCACAAGACTGCCCTAAGTGCTGATGAGAAAAGGTATTTAGCAGTTTATAGTTACTAAAATAATTGCACTTCCATGTTGTGTGTACTGTGGAAGACCAGATATAGTGAATGCAGGGGCCTGGGTTTAGAAACACTTTAATTTCAATCATGTGCAAGTAAATATCTTTTTTTTTTATTTATTTCCTTTGTAGACAGTTGAACATAGATTTGCCATATTTACTAAGCTAAGTGAACTTTTTAGACTTTCCTTTAGACAAACAGCTTCAAGGAATCAATTCTGTGCAAGGAAATGTCCTTGTTTTCCCTTATTTGCATTACACAAGACTGGGTGTTGTAAATGAACACAGTTCACTGGGCCGAGCAAGTTAAAACACTCATTTATTTAAATATTAGCAAAATCTATATGAGACCCAGATAGCATATTAGTAATATTACATCAATCTACACATCACTTACACATATTAAACACATATATAACTAGTCATAATACAAAGCTATTAGAATCTTATTTTTTGAATTGTATTGTATCCTTTTCTCTTTTGTATTTTAATTGGTTCCTTAAGGTATACTGTACCGTTTGTTTTTGATTTTAGCAAAAGAAATAAAATGTGTTTCCAGTTTGACGATGTTATAAAAATTGAAAGAAAACTGGAGGTGTCAACACTAGTCAGATTTTGGCTGTCATTGCAAGTAAAAGAATGAAAGCTCACACAAGTGGTTGATGTGAGCAATTTTACTAATTTCCTATGCTTCAGATTCAACTCAGCTGCAAACCACAGTGGAGAGAACAAAACATTTCCTATTACTTTGAAATATGGGAGCTGGAAAAAAAAAGGAAAAGGCCATAAGTTGACTGGATATATGGTCAAGCATAACAATGGTTGAGTTGGCCATTGGCTCTGGATTATTATTGGTGTTATGCTTGTTTTAGAGCCACATACACACACAACAATTTTTCCTATGCTGTTATACATATTGAAGAATGGATAACCATATTTGCATATTCAGTAGGAATACAGAGAAAAGATTGTGCAGGAAAACATGGTATGTGGCACTGCTTGGCATATGCAATTGTCAATATATCTGTGAAATATGAATTGCTGATGGATAGTAAGAAAACAGAATGTGCAGGTAAAAGCAGTGTACCAATCTGCTGCGACAGGTCGTAAAGAGCATTGTTACAAAGCAATGTTAAGACAAGTAACAATTCACTAATTCAATGGCGTACCGTAATTTCAAATCTGTCAGTATCCAGAATATTGATAAAATTTTATAATACATTTACAGCACTGCTATGGGCATAGTTTTGTACAGCATTTCTAAAAAATGCCAAAAGTACTGATTTCCGCTGTGGATTCATTGACAGTGAGAACAATAGTTTAAAAATAAATATTCAATATAGGGTGCTTCCATGTCTCTTGTGTCACAAAGCATGAGTGTTCTAAAGAGAAAGAGCAGATGCCTTCAAATGGCCTGTTTCTAATTGAAAGTCTGTTAGGAGTGGTACACATAGGGGATTGGGGAAGGGATTAGTCATTCAGCTATGTGTATAATTTGAGCTAATGCTCAAACATGGGGAGAACACACAAAGTGAATATATAAATATTATCCTTAAAAATCCAAAACTAGTATAGAAGCATTCACGGGTTTTGCAGCGGAGGTAGATCAAAATAGCAGAGTATTTTATTGTCAACATTTTGTTGTATGGATTTCTTTGTGGGTGTGCACCTGGGCATTTATCTCAATCATAGAGTACCGTGACTACCCTTGGGACTAATATTGCCCCTGGTAAGCATGAAAACCATGATCATAGTGTTGGAGTGCTAACCACTATACTGTCTGCTCATTTATAAAATGATCAGAATTGAATATTCAGGAATAGAATATATGAGAACCCAACTGCTATAAAGTCTAAAGTTCTTGTCCCATACGCAATTTCTGTGTACATCACCTGGGCTGAAAGTCCCTGCCAATACTTAAGGACCTTTATTAACCTCTTCATGCCGACAGTACGCAAATATGCAGCCTCTTGGGGGCTGGGCTTTGACGCCGAGCGGCCACATATTTGCGTATCATTTGTAAACAAACGAGTGCTGAAAGCGTGCGCCCTGTGCGCTCCCAGCACGTGTGTTGGCGTCCCACCGAAAGGTCCCAATCAATCCTTGCGATCTGGACCTTTCCAATTATGTGACTGCCATGACAGCCAATCATGGTGGTCAAATGACCCTAAACCCCACCCTCCTCCAGGCATCAGAAACCCCTTAAAGGGCCAGGAGGCACCGGCGTGAAGGGGTTAATAAAATATATCCAATTATTATTCAGTGCATGTCATGTGCAATGCAATGAGGCCAATAAAAAAAACTATTAAAAGAACAAGATTTACATTTCCAACCTTCTGGATCTTCTTTGATTGTGATTGATTGATGAAAATATTTTATATTGCTAACTGGGGGCAGGCATGCACCGAATAGACACCTCCAGCACCAGTTGTATCTTGGATATTGACTGACCTGGAAAATACAATCCAGTTGATCAACTCTGCCCTAAGAGGGATCTGCTCTTATATAAAGGTGTGGCTGAAAATATAATGGCCATCATAAAGTGGTCCAGATGAAATTGTCTGGAAACAGTGATATAAAGTCTACCATTACGACATTTTGCCAGTATTATGCTAGGATGAATGGCCAAGCAAATCTGAAAATGTAATGTATATACTGTACATTGAATGCTGCTAATGTTAGGTGTTTTCTGACAATTTTGGTCCAGTTTTTCTGTATGCATGTCCATATACATTGAATGGTGTGGGCCCATGACTGCTGCACAGAGTCATATGTGTACCACTAGTTCATTTTTGCTTAATCATCTAAAAGTAATAAAATAATACTTGAAAAATATACTGACCAACAAACTGATTTTTTAACACATGACACTGGCCTGACAGCTCAGTGTCCATCCTACTTTATCAATGGTCATATAATAGTGTAGCAATTTGTGGACCATAAAACTATTGGTATAGGAGAGCTGTGACCTTTGAATTTCCCAGTCTCAGTTTTTTATGAATAAAAATGCATACTTGTATTTTCTGAGTGTATATGTTTATGTGCCATGAAAACACTTCTGTTGTAACTTTGAAATTGGTTACATCTTAGGTCTGTAAGGTCCCAATATATAATAAAATTAGAAATTAGAAAAAAAATTGAGTATTGAAGGACAGGTAAATATTGTTTCCCCCATCTGATGACAATGAAAAGATCGCTGTGAATCCTTGCATGCAAATGACTTAAGGAGATGGGTCCTAGAGATTGGGTGTATAGCTTAAGATTATGTTTCTAGGGATACATTTATAAGATGTATTTTTATATGAGATTGAATATGACATTTGGAGAAAAAGTAAATGATTACTGATACCATTTTGGGGTTGGTTTATTAAAGAAATAGAGACAATTCACTAAGAAAAATGTATGGTCACTTTGGCAAATATATTTTTACTTAGTTTAGTAAATGCTCACTTAGGCTCCTTGCACACTGGGCTTAAAAAAAGCCAGTTCCCTTGGCATAAAAAAGCGCTGATATAGAGCATTTTTGTACACAGTTTAGGTGATTTTAGCATTTTTTCTGTCAGAAAGCTCCAATCAAAAATGCAAACCAGAAGGGTTTTTTTTTTCCTGCCTCTAAACGTTGAGCCTAAAATATGCCTCTAACCATCCTAATGTGTATGGACACATTGGATAACACTGAGCTGCTTCTACAGGCAAAACACAAAACTCCCAGAGAAGCAACGATTTTTAAGCCAGTATGCATGGAGCCTGAGCCTTAGCTTATTGAATAAGGGGAAGCTGTGTTTGCTTTAATTATCCATTCACATGCAATTAAAAGTCCTGTTTTTTCATTTTCCTTGCTCATTATTTGGTATTCAATGGAGTTGATTTACTGAGTTGAGGATATTTTCCCAGGTAAGTGAATGTTCTTTTTGAAAAGTGAATGTTAGTGAATAAGATGAAGCTGTTTTCACTCTGAATACCCAATCATGTGCAAGGAAAATTGAGGTACTACTGATAATATTTACCTGAAATTTATTTTATGCGCCTTTCACAATCTTACTTTTTTACTCTTTCATATGCTCAGGAAATGTTACACTATTGTATATGGTATAAAAAAATTACAGTAGCATCCTTGGGCTCCATGCACACTACTGGTCTTAAAAAAATGCCAGTTCCCTTGGCAGAAAACAAAAGTTGATTTAGAGTGTTTTTCTACACAGTTTAGGTGAGTTTAGCCTTTTTTTCTGCCAGAAAGCTCCAATCAAAAATGCAAACCAGAAGGGTTTTCTTCTTTTCTTATAATCATTGAGCTTAAAATATACCTCTCTGCCATTTTCTGTAATATCTTGACAATAAAAGTTGTTTGGATTTAAAAAAAAGAAAAAATGCCTCTAATTGTCCTAATGTGCATTGACCCATAGGATAACACTGAGCTACCCAATCATGTGCAAGGGAAACTGAGGTACTACTGATAACATTTACCTGAAATTTATTTTATGCGCCTTTCACATTTTTACTTTCTTACTCTTTCATACGCTCAGGAAATGTTACACTATTGTATATGGTATAAAAAAATGACAGTAGCATCCTTAGGCTCCATGTACACTGGGCTTAAAAAAAATGCCAGTTCCCTTGGCAGAAAAAAAACATTGATATAGAGCGTTTTTCTACACAGTTTAGCCTTTTTTTCTGCCAGAAAGCTCCAATCAAAAATGCAAACCAGAAGGGTTTTCTTCTTTTCTTATAATCATTGAGCTTAAAATATGCCTCTCTGCCATGTTCTGTATTATCTTGACAATAAAAGTTGTTTGGATTTAAAAAAAAAAAATATGCCTCTAATTGTCCTAATGTGCATTGACCCATAGGATAACACTGAGCTGCTTCTACAGGCAAAACACAAAACTCCTGTAGAAGCAGCAAGTATGCATGGAGCCTTACTGAACAACTGCTGTGATCAAACCAATGACGGTATAAACTGTCCAGAGATACTATTTTTGTTTGTAGTCTACAAAGACTCTGAGAAAACGGCTAAATCAAAACCATGGTGGTATAAAACATGGGAACGCAAAGGACAGTCTGTTTAGTAAAAACCAAACAGGACATTTCCATGCAATATATAATTACATTCTATAAACCTTTCTTAAGCAGTAATACATACAGATAACACGATGCACAATAAAAGCAAACATAAATGCACACATGCACATATTTAGCAGAAAATAAAGGTATATAAGTATACGTATTACATTTTTATGAAGGATTTTTTACCATATCAGTAAATAAGAATTTATCATACAAATTATCTCAAGGCAATTGTGATGATTATTTTTTAAATATTTTTTTTATTGCAAGTAATAGGGAAGGGTACGAAAATGATTAAGTTACACTGAAATGTTTTTTCTTGTTTTAGCAACTCTGCCATTTATTAATGAAGACATTATAAAATTATTTTAAGACCGTAATGGTTTCAGGCCAGTTTTTTTTCATTTTTTCATTAATAAGAGTTAGTTTAACAACAGTTAGCTAAAGAATCAGCACAGCAAAAAAAGCTATCTTTATCCATAATCTCTCTCGCTCTGCTGTTCAGTAATGAAAGGATAACTACCTACTTCATTATATTCATATGGAAAATGAATATTTATCTGACAAAAAATAGAAGTTTTTAATTTTTTTGTCCTGCCCATAAGTAAAGAAAATATTTAAAAAAATGTATATATTCCCTTTAAAAGCAGCCTGTCAGCACAGGTTCACTTTTGTAGCATTACATTCCTGCTAGAAGCGAACTTAGCTTCCCAGCTGCCTGTTTGTTGAAACATATCTTCTTTGCTGCTTCCAATGGTTCATGTGTAAGGGATTTCCAGCTTCCCCGCCACACACTTTGGTTCATCCTGCCACTTTGTACATCAATACAGTATGTATGAGCTGGCGGGATGATCTACAGTGTTCAACAGAGGAAACAGTTATTCAGCCCATTTGAATGGCTTGAATACATGCAGCAGCAGTGGAGCAGTGAAAAGGCAATGTTTCAACAAATGGCCTGCCAGAAAGGTAAGAATATGGACTTTTCTTTTAGCATTTAAGTAATTCTGTACAAGTGACCATATAATGACAGGGTCATTTTAATACTGTTCTTCCCCTGGCATAATACTTCTCTTTCACTGATCCATGCCCCTCTTGTACATAAGTAACTTTGTTCTTAAATGGAGAAATGATTATTAACTGGATTGCAGCCAATTAGGTAAATTCATCTGCTAATATAAATGTGCAGCATTGAGAAGGTTATATCTGTCTAACCTCAAATGAACTAGCCATTTCCTATTAAGCATCATTTAACATTTCCATGGATATGAATGTTCTTCTTTTATGAGGATAGGTGCTTGTATTTCATGTAGTAGCTCTACTTTGGGCTCATATTTCATTCACACTTGTATCCTTATTACGGCTACACTAGCGTATAGCTGTCAAGACATGATTCACTTTACAGAAATTGAGCTAGGAATGAATGATCCTGTTTACAGGGGGTAAGGTAGCAGTTGACCTCTAGGATGCTGGAGTGCAGGACCAGCCCTCTCACCAATTTGTATGTTTGTTTATGCACACAGGACTTGGAGAAGCCTGGGGCCATTCTAGCAGACCAAGTTCCTTGGATAATGTTGGTCGAGAGTTGGGATCTCATCTTTTACAGGTACTAAATTTAGGGAAAACTACCATATCTGATTAATCATTAAAAAAAGCAGACCTTTCAGTGAACTTTTAATTATAACTCGGTGTAATTTATAAACGCTCATGTGCATTAGTTTTATTGAATTAGCAGGCAATGAAAACAACTCCCATATTATGGCTTTTCTATGTTTATATGCAACCTTTTACTTTTACTCTACAGGCTTTTTAAACAAGATTTTTCTATTGTAACACATGGCAGCAAATCTGCCTTTAGCTTTCATAGGATTGGATGAATGTAAACAATAAAAGACAATTCCTGATTGGTTGATAGGGATTACTACTGCACATTGCTCTTTACTTTTAATAAAGGATCAGCCCACCTAAACCTAATTTTTCAGTTTCTGGTAGATGCTGGTGGGTTCAGTTTGTTTATCCACCAGGTATTTTGGTTGTGGGATCATGGTGCTGGAATTTCAATATCATCTAGCGGACATTTTAAATGAATCTCACTTTCCCTGTTGGATGTTTTATGTATTTTATATGATGGGGAAAGAAGCAAGAGGCATGACAGTGCTGGAGACAGAGGATTGAAGCTCCAATGCATAATAGCCGAGCACAGCTAGGAACTATGGAGGGAGATGTAAAAGATGGATTACCTAATAGACAAAGAAAACCAGTGGATAAATTGACATACCAGCATCCACTAAAGATGGGTGCACTAATGATTTAAAGGTTCTAGTTTAAAACAAATGCCATTATTATCATGTTTAATGTGGTAAGCTTGCTGAATTTTAAATGTAGCTTTATGTGATGTGATAATGCTTACTGGATGTTACGTTTTAGCTATCTGTAATATGATAATGCTTGCAGAATGTTACATTTTGGCACCTAATTATGAAAAATAAGGATATATATATATGGAATTTTTTTTGTCAAAACATGCTTTTGTGGAATATTAGGATATTCTTGTTGTGATTAATGTGTTTCTTGTTGTATTGACACCAGTGTGAATAAAATGTCCAGGAAATAAGACTGTAATAGGAAGAATGAGTGTTGTGTTTAGGAAAATACATATCTAATCCCCTGTTGTTACTTGTATAAACTGTTTATCAGATGCCAGCATTGTGAGAGGCAGAATCGTCTGTAAAGTCGATTTCTGCCTTGTAGTAGCTTAAAGCCACTTTCCCTGCTGAGAGTCGTATATCTTCACAGTGTTTACAGGTGATAAGCTTTTGATATGTTAAACAATGGAAGATTAAACTCATTTCCCATATAGCACTATCTTGCCTAACACCATGTTTGATTCAACAATGAGATGTTTAAATCAGAGGTGAAGGGACATCTGACCACCCAAGCGCTCTTGAAATGTAAATCGTATTTAAATTGCTGCACTCTGGGTATTTGGGTAGGGGAATATGAATGTTTAGTTTATTTTCTTTTCTCCTACTTAGACCTTAGATGGTTTCATCTTTGTGGTGGCTCCTGATGGGAAAATCATGTATATCTCTGAAACTGCTTCAGTCCACCTGGGCTTATCACAGGTAGGTGATTGCGGTGTTTGCTCATGTTCGATTACTCACACTTGTAGTTGTTAATCAGAGGATGTATTATGTTGCTACTTTTATCTGCAGATAAGCACTAAAAGGATATGTGTTGTATGGACTCTTTTATAGAACCAGTGGGAGATGCAGAAACATTTACATTAGTTTATCTGTCTATCACTGTCTTTGTGATTTTTACAGGTAAAAAAGTATCTGTATTCTACATTATTTTTCCACTCTGCATGACTTCAAATACCCATACACATGAGATGATTGCTGATTTTGGTTTGGGCAATAAATCTCATGTCTATAGATATCAGCAGACCACTGCAGAGAGCCATTGCTGACTAGGTTTTGGATGATTTTCATTGTTTCATTCGAACCTATGCAAAAGTAATAGGCAGTGAGAAGTTATCAATTTTCATCTTTGTTTTTGTCAGCATAGTTAAAAAAAATTGTCAGGCTGACAGATCCTTAATTGTGAACTTGCAAGATCTGTCAAAACATTGTCAACTTTCCATATGGACTGATTGTTTAAAGGTGCAAAACAATGAGTATGAAAGTCAGTACATCAGGACATCAGGATCAATTTTAATATATATATATATATGCATACCATAGCTTGTACAACTTTCACATAGACTAAATAATATATAGTGATTTTTTTTTTTTTTTTTAACCAAAGAAATGTAGCAGAATACATTTCGGCCTAAATTTATGAAGAAAAATTATCCATTTGCAAAAGTTTATAGTAGAAACTAAGACAAATGTGTTTTGTTCCAGAATTGTAAGTGTTTTTTTACCCAGTTGTGATTAAATACCAGCAATAGAAAGCTCTATCTGTCTAAAAAAAATTATAAAAAATTTTAACCGGGCACAGTGTTGCATGATTAATTGTGATTTAACTGTGACAAATAATGATGCAGCGCAACTAAAATAGTGTCTCTCCAATACATAACCTCCAAATGACCAAAAGATGAAACACGAAACAAAAAAAATCCTTAAATATGTATGTATGGCCAACTACTAGTGAAATCCAGATATCACAGTCTTCTCTTCAATGGATCACTCATGTGTCACATGCATCACCCAATATGCGCTCCCCTCCTGGATTGGACCTTAACCAATAATCAATGTTAAATGCTCTTTTGCCCCTCTGGGGCTATACTCCAACTGTTGACTTGCTTGTGATTTATGTACATTAAGTTTATATGTCACAGATAGCTTATGGTATTTTGCTTTAATAGTGACTGCGCTGATTGTCTTTCACTTTCCACATAACTGAGTAATTTTCATTCAAAGTGTGACAGTAAAAAACAGTTTGGGTCAGAAGGGGGTGAAAGTGTGACGTATTGAAATCGTAAATAGGGGATATCATAATCATATTGTTAATCTCAATAGATTGCATAGTAAAAATTAATTTTGCTTAGCTACATGAAAGACTACACAGCCAGACTATAAAGATAAATTGTATGTTTTTGCTTTTGCAGGTAGAATTGACTGGAAATAGCATCTATGAATACATCCATCCTGCTGATCATGATGAAATGACTGCAGTGCTTACAGCTCATCAGCCCTACCATTCACACTTTGTCCAGGGTAAATCACAGCTCTGTACTGCTGTCTGTGGAGAATCAGAGCTAGGGGAATGTGACATACAAGTAACACTGTTTGTCTTGCCTTGCAGAATATGAGATTGAGCGTTCATTTTTTCTGCGGATGAAGTGTGTGCTGGCAAAGAGGAATGCAGGTCTGACCTGTGGAGGGTATAAGGTGGGTGATCTTCATGAGGGATAGACTTGGTCTTTTATGAATGAATCGATTAATATAACTATGTCCTGGCTAAACAAGCCAATGATGCTTATATGTTTCAATTTGCAAATGTACCTGCAATGGTTTTGTATGGACTGCCCGTTTCCCCAAAACTGTGCTGTTTTGTATCATTTTTTACTGTCGGCCTTGTGGGAGTTCTTGTTCAATAGGAAGAGCTCCAATTAGGTGATACTTAGGCAACAGAGGCTATTTCTGCCTTCTAAGCAGGGCAACCAAATTATTGGAAACTCCAATTATAAACCCTGTTTTATTTCTTTCATTTACAAAGTTTAATGAGTTTGGTATAGTTGTATTGAACACGGAATTGCTTTATATATAAAAATAATAAAAATTTTATATAATAAAAAGTAAATATAATAATTATTATTTTTTCAAGTACCTTGTTGCTGCCTTTGAAGTACAGCAATAGTTATCGTCAGTACTCTCCTATCTGCTCCAGCAAAGTTACATTGGGAAACTTGTGTGTAAGCCTGAACAAATACTCATACATCTCCTGTGCTGGGTCATGGGGTATGGAAAAACATTATTCTGCTGATCCCGGGGCATAAACTTTTCCCTGTGTGGTTTTGTCAGGCCAGAAGGTAGCCAGAACACACAAAATTCAGTCTCCCTTTTAATTTTGTAGCTGAAGCAAGCTAATCTGTACTTAGTGTAGGAATTATTTGACTTTGGTACAGTGTACCAAAGGTGCAGTTACACTTTAAATATTATCACAATTGTTTATCTTATTGAAGTAAATCAGACTATTACATCTAGCCTTCTATTAAAGTGAAACTGAGTAGGCCCAAAATGTTTTTAAGGTATTAGCGCTGAAGTGTCTGTGATACCCTTCAGGAAACTCTTGTGTCCCTATGGGGCCTTGACTTCAAGATTAAGCCCTGTGCCATCTGGCACAAAGCCCCACCACCTGTTATTCAGTTGTCATATACCACCATCCACTTGAGTGCTGGCATTTGGTAGCTGAACAACTGGGGGTGAGGCTTTGTCCCTGAAGTGACACGACTTTATCTCCACTTTGGTAGATGTTGAGGTCCTTGGCCTAGGATTCAAAAGCGCTCAACAGAGATTGGTTTGAAGATTAACACAGGTACGGGTAATCTTCTTGCACTGTTATTACTTAAAAAATTTTTTAGACCAATTCAGGTTCACTTTAATGTCTGTCTCAGAATTTTTTCATCTGTTCTCATAAATTCCATAAAACCTGTATTACACATCAATGTAAATAAAAGGATGTAAATGAAAGTATGCTGATTTGTTAGGAATCTCTTTCTTGTATCTTACAGGTTATTCATTGTAGTGGATACTTGAAGATCAGACAGTATAGTCTGGACATGTCACCATTTGATGGCTGCTACCAGAATGTAGGCTTGGTGGCTGTAGGTCATTCACTCCCTCCTAGTGCAGTAACTGAAATCAAACTGCACAGTAATATGTTCATGTTCAGAGCCAGTCTTGATATGAAGCTGATATTTCTGGATTCCAGGTAGGTTGGGTTTAGATCTGTGCAATTATTAAAGTAACACTAATGCTTACTTTAGTTACAGTAACAGTGTTTTTTATGGAACTATTACTAAAGTAAGCAAGGTCATATGTCCTAGTAATATATAACGGCATCCATAGAAATTATTTTATTTGATTTATGTTAAGATTGCCGGAACTCACTGGAAACTTTACCTTTTTCCAAGGTAAAGTATATGTTCATAGCATATTAGTGGGATTCATTTTACTGAAAGTGTTCTAATTTGGAGGATTTTAATTCACCCATGTGTAGCTAGTGGTAAATTTTGTCTTGGCAGGTCTTCACTAACACTATTGCATATCTGTTAACTGTGCAGAATTGTATGCAGTTGGCTAAAGGATAGTGGTGTTCCACTAAAGGTTTGGTGGCTAAGGCATGTCTTTTTGCAAATGACACAAACATGTGTAATAGGGTGTATATCCCCAGAGGTTTCTGTAACCAAGAACATGATTTGACATTTCTGGAAAATTGGTCAAAACAGCGGAAACTGCAGTTCAATGTTTCTAAATGTAAAATTATGCACCTAGGGAAAAATAATTCCTTGATACAGTATAGTATTGGGGGTACGGTTTTGGCCAGCGCTACAGAGGAAAAAGAATTGTGAGTACTTTTTTTCAGATGACTACAAAATGTGTGGCCATGCAGTGGGGAAAGCAAATAGAATCTTAGAATGCATTACTAGGGAGGTCACCAGCAGGAGGAAGGAGGTCCTTATTCATCTATATAAATCTTTTGTTAGACTTCATTTAGAATAATGTATCCAATTCTGGAGACCTCACTTGCAAAAAGATATTGATAAGATAGAATGTCCAGAGATGGGCAACAAAAATGGTGAAAGGTATTAGGGATAAGCCATATAAAGAGAGACTTCATGAATTTAATTTTTACTGTCTGTAGGAAGCAAGAGAAAGGGAGACATGATTGAAACCTTTAAATATATCAAGGGTATGAAGGTGTAGGGGGGCAGAATTATCAATGTTCCTAACCTCGGAAACCACTAAGCAACTTATTCACTCCCTGGTTATATCTCGCCTTGACTATTGTAACTCCCTCCTCATTGGCCTACCGAATCGCAGGCTATTCCCTCTTCAGTCTATCATGAATGCTGCTGCCAGACTCATCCACCTAACTATTCTATATCTGCTACCCCTCTCTGCCAATCCCTCCACTGGCTTCCCGTTGCCCAATGGATAAAATTCAAAACATTAACAATAACATATAAAGCCATTTATAACTCTGCCCCAAATTACATCAATAATCTTGTCTCTAAATATCACCCTTACTGTACTCTCCGCTCCTCGCAAGACCTCCTACTCTCTAGCTCCCTTGTCTCCTCCTCCCATGCTCATCTCCAGGACTTCTCCAGAGCTTCCCCCATCCTCTACAACTCTCTACCCCAGTTTATTATTATTATTATTATTATACAGTATTTATAAAGCGCCAATAGTTCGCTCAGCGCTGTACATTACAAAGGGGGACAGAACATGTGACAGAACAATACCAATACAATGCAAAACATGAGGGGATTGAGGGCCCTGCTCTTTTAAGCTTACAATCTAGGAGGGAGGGGATGGTGGCACAGGAGGAGATAGCTGTGGGGGATCGAGATAGCTGTGGGGGATAGTTTATCAGACTATCGCCTACTCTGCTCACTTTTAGGTGATCTCTGAATGACCTATCTCTTCAGGGAAGCCTATCCTGCCCTCAGCTAATACTGGAATCTTCTACTTTTCCAACCAGTCCATCCCCCACAGTTACTACCCTTTGTACCACTAGCCCATCCCTCCTAGATTGTAAGCTCCAAGGAGCAGGGCCTTCAAATCCCCCTTGTATTGAACTGTATTGTTGCTGTATTGTCTCCCGTTATACTGTAAAGCGCTGAGCAAACTGTTGGCACTATATAAATCCTGTATAATAATAATAATCAATATGATGCCAAGAACAAAGGGCCATGATCTCAAACTAAGAGAAGGAAAGTTCAAAACTAATCTTATAAACTATTATTTTACTGAATGAATAGTTGATGCTTGGAATAGACTTCCAGCAGAGGTGGTTAATCAGGCAACAGTAAGTGGATTCAAACATGCTTGGAACAAACATACTGTAGATTTATGCTCCGACAAAAAAGTAACAGTAAAAAAAAACAAAAACAAAAAAAAAATTTAAAAAATGGGGCAGACTTGGTGCACTATTTGGTCTTTTTTTCTGCCATCATTCATACGTGAAAAGGCTCTAATTATCATTTTTTGTTTACTTTAGAGTTGCAGAGCTGACTGGATATGAACCTCAAGATTTGATTGAAAAGACCCTTTATCATCATGTGCATGGATGTGATACATTTCATCTGAGGTGTGCACATCATTTATGTAAGTATTGTTCTTTTTTCAATAACAACTACCAGGATACTTATCAGATTGTATAGTTCAGTAGTTATGAGATTTACTTGGCAGCCATATTGTCTTTCTTTTCAGCCTTCTCAATTACAAATAGTAACCTAAAGGAAATTCGAATTACAATCCAAGTCCCTTTTTGACTAAAATGGCATTATCATTTAACATTACTATATTCATCCTTAATTTTCGATATATATCTGTCTGTCTAAAAATTTGCCGCATATGTCTGGACAGACATGTTGCTCCATAAATTATGGCAGACATGTCCAAATCTAAAGCAACATTAAAGCTTAGTTTAAAAAAATAAAATAAATAACAAGCATGTTATACTTATCTGCTCTGTGCCATGGTATGGCACAGAGCCGCCCTGATCCTCCTCTTCTGGGGTTACTTGCTGGCTCTCCTGGCCCCTCCTCTTCGGCGGGTGCCCTCATGGAAAGACGCTTTCCATGGGGCATCTGTGTGGGCTCACTCCGGGGCTGCCCTGTCTGTGTCCATTGACACAGAGCGGGTGGCTGGGCCCCACCACCTGCTCCCTCGGCACAGCATTCGATTGACAGCAGCGGGAGGCAATGGCTCCTATCGATCTGCCCAGGGAGGAGGGAGACAGTGACTAGAGCACATTGCTGAATCAGATCTGGCTCAGGTAAGAAAAAGGGGGGCTGTAGGGGATTGTGCAGCACAATAGGTTTTTCACACTAACGCATAAAATGCATTAAGGTGAAAAGCCTTAAGGCTTTATCAGGGGCGGACTGACAACTCATGGGGCCCCCGGGCACTAGGGGATCATGGGGCCCCTGTGTCCTTGCCCAAACTCAAAAAAGCCTATGAAGAAGGTACCAGGGGCATCTCATGGGGCCCCCTACTGACCCTGGGCCCTCGGGCAGTGCCAGAGTTTGCAAATGGTCAGTCCGCCCCTGGGCTTTATAACCAATTTAAGCTACCCAATGAAAACAGAGAGACATGCTGGCATGTTCTAAATATCTTTACGTGAAGGTGTATCCAGGTTGCAGCTTTAACATGAATTGTACAAAGAAGCAGTGGCACTCAGACAAAATAATCTAACCTGTCCCATTGCTGTTTCCCTGACTGCTCTTATTTGTCCAAGTTTGCTCAGTCCCCATAGACAGGTTCTATGACGCTTTTAAACACAAGTTGTATATGAAGCAAAGCTCCGTTACAGACACCAATTAAATTGTGTAAAAACTCCTTTGTTTAAGATGTCTGAGTAATCAGTAGGCAAAAATGATCAGTTTGGTTCCTTCAGTTTACATTGCTAATTGTACAGCATTCCCAGAGCCAGATTTGCCAAACGGCTCAGTAGCATAGTACCTATGGAATATAGAAATATAGTAATCTCATGGCTACTTATTACACAATGTCAAAATATTTGGAAACAAGTTAGGATCAAGAGAATATTCTGTGTAAAAGATGTGATCCCAGCAGATGGATGTTTCTCTGGGTGCCGAAGATTGTGTGCTTATAGACTAAAGTAATGGAAATAAAGCCTTGAGCATTATGCAACCTACAGTAAAGTGCTGTCAACACAACTCATAAAAAAATATACTGCAAAAGCTAAACTACGTGTTTCTGTCTATTATACAGTACTTGTGAAAGGACAAGTTACTACAAAGTACTATCGGTTCCTGGCTAAACATGGAGGATGGGTTTGGGTACAGAGCTACGCTACAATTGTGCACAACAGCAGATCGTCCAGACCACATTGCATCGTCAGTGTGAATTATGTTCTCACGTAAGTAATTTTGGACATTGCTATTTTCCATTGTGACAGATAAACAGTCATGTCATCTGTAAATACTGCACTGCTGTTGGCAGACATTACTGAGGGAAAACGTCAATTTGGTTCCTCATGATTCACACGTTATACGTATTAGGATATTTATATGGCACTTAACAAGGACATCTGGTTTTCTTCAGTTCAGTGCAGTGCAGAGTGTCTTAATTTCAACCAGATTGGCCAATAAATCCATAAAAATAAAAGTGATGGGATATATGTTTTTAATCTATTGCTTTTTTATCACAAGAGACTGAAGTTAAATGTCATTGATGTGCACTTTTGGCTCATGAGGGAATTGCAGCACTCAGACCTAGATGATTTTCCATGGGAATACAGTATCTGTAATGTAGCAAGACTTCTGCATAAGGCAAATAATCCACATCTCTGCTGAGCTGTTATGAGAACCTGTACTTCCAGAAAGGACTATTTGTTTGGTTTGTAAAGAACGAGGCCATGCCTTCAATATTAGGGAAACCTATGGAACATCCTAAGAGAATGACATATGAAATAAAACAGAAAAGTCATAAGAAAACATGCAAAAGAATAATATGTGAAAAAAGACTAGGCATATATCTGCAGTGACATTATTATTGGCTCCAAATGAACTAAAATGCTTGATTCAAATGCTAATGTGTGGGCATGTACAGGGGCGGACTGACAACTCATGGGGTTCCCGGGCAATAGGGGATCATGGGGCCCCTGTGTCCTTGCCCAAACTCAAAAAAGCCTATGAAAAAGGTACCAGGGGCATCTCATGGGGCCCCCTACTGACCCCGGGCCCTCGGGCAGTGCCCGAGTTTCCAAATGGTCAGTCCGCCCCTGGGCATGTATTTATTTTTTTTCCTTTACAGGAAAAACAACACAACACAACACAACACATCTTTTAACTATGACGTTACATTACCTTCTCATGAAACAAAACATTTCATGGTTTTGGTAATAATTAACATCTTACATCAGTGGTTGTCAGTTTGATAAATACAAAGGGCCTCAATTGTAGCTCCTGACATATCCAGAGGGGTGCACTAAAGCTTAGTTTTAGTCAATTTTGTATTAGTGCTGTACATCATGATATACCGCAAAAGAGGTTCTGTTGACGTCAAATGTAAAATGTAATGTTAAGTTAAGACTAAGTCTGGTTTGCACAGACATAATTAGACCTCATACTCCATGCTTGAAAAAGAGTCTGTTTCATGGCTTGAAATGTTGCTGTTTGATATGAAGGATAGTATGCTTTAAAGTGTGGGATTAAAAAATAAAACACATATACGCACCTCTATACTGTCCCATCTCTATAGCTGTCCCATGTCAGATCTGAGACTAATAACTGAGTGATCACATTACCACTGATTGCTCAGTTCTCAGTCTGCTCAGAGCAGAGAGTGGTGAGTGACAGTCACCGCTCTTTGCTCTGCTCCTCCAGAGCTCACTGGAGTGCTGGACTGGAGAGGCGGCAGGAGCAGATGGCTTTGGCTCTCAGTGGTGCACTAAGAGACTTAGTCAGATGCCTGTAAGGCATCCAGGTGGATCCCGATAATATTGTTGGGATCCTTCCGAATCCTGGAGTAGTTCTGCTACATCAGCTGATAGCGGGCAATACCCTGCTATTAGCTGACTCTGGGTCACAGGAGAGTACCCCTGTGACCCACAAGAAAAGTATGGCCTAAAATGCTTTAGCCATACTTCTCTTTTAACTTGCTGCTGCCTACTTGTGTTGTATGACTTGTATGACTTGACCTACTTGATTTAGTAGCTCAAGTCATACAAGTCATACAACACAAGTGAAGTGAGATCTTTTGTGCAGACAATTTCTGCAGCATTGGAACATAAAGATGCCTAATTTATGGCATCAGGCTGTTCTATTGTATGCATAGGATGTCGGACATATGAGGGGATTGGTGTGTGGTTTGCTTCAAGCTATGACAGAAATTAACACACCAACATTTACACCCTAAGATTTGCAATAATTAAAATTCTGCATTACACTGCAATCACTTATATAAGTGCTTGATGTCTATGCAGTAGATGCAATCAGCCACAGCTCCTCTCCAGTCAATTACCCCCATCTGTCACAGGGGAACTAACCCGTTGTCAGTTCCCTCCAAAATGCCCCTCCATTGGTTACAAATTCCATTTAACAGGTTCTGTTAATTTCCTTCCTTAATGTGTCATTAAATTCCTTTTATTAATCTGGATACCCTCTTGTCAATCACATTTTTTTTTGCCATCCATTTGGACATGTACTTTTTATATAGCTGAGTTGATAAAAAGGAAGCTGACTCACTAGTCACCGAAGTAGATGGAATGAAAGATAAATGTGATGGCAATTTATACTTACTACAGTGAAATAATAACAAATGTTTATGCACTTCTAAAAGGTATACAAACAAAAAGCAGCTAGGATTCTTCTGATGTCTACTCATAATTAAAAGACATCATTTCCTTCTCAATGCTTATTCTTTTATTTCTCTTTGGTTAATGAAAGGAACACATGTCCACAATGTTTTCTTTTATCTCCTCTATCATGTGTCTAGCAAATAACAGATTTTAGTATAAGAGCTAACTCTGAATACTCGGTTACTGGAAGTACCCTGGGAAAAATATTTAAGCTGTCATTGCTTGTTGACTTCCTTTGAAAATGCTAGTTGACTGTTTGTCTCGGTCTTCAATATTTAATTTTTTTATATTTACCTCCCCCCCTAAAAGATTCCAGTTTGTCTTTCAATTGGGTTGTACAGTTTATAGGTCACATTAAAAATGGAAAAAGATCTGAAATGCTTTATCCTTGTCTCATTTTTTTACAGTAAAGAAACCTGACATTGTAACAGGGTTGTATAGACTTTATATATATATATATATATATACTTATGTTAGAGATAATAGAATACTGAACATTAGACTTCCTGAACCTTTAAGGGCAAACTTATGTCATAGCATTACATTTTGAAATACATACGTACAGTGAGAATAGGCTATGTGATAGTATCGATTTACACTGGCTGAGGGCACAGGAGTCATAAGTGTCTGATGTCTTTCTAAAGAGAATCTAGAAGCAGGCAGCAGGTGTACTCAGCAGGACTTGCAACAGGAGGAATTTCCAATATGGTTCTATTAATGTCAATGCTTCAGCCAGGTGCAGCCTACCTTTCTGAAAAAAGTGGACTGCGCACTGCTGAAACACTGACATTACTAAAACCATGTTGGAAAACCCTCCCGTTACCTACAGAGAGCATCAGCATACCTCTTTCATGGATTGCATACTGTATATATATAAACAATATAAGAAAAAGAAAATAAAAATAAATAAATAATAAAAAGATTATATAAATATATATATATATATATATATATATATATATAATTTACTTTGGATTCATGTACATAAACACCTGTTATATCTTAGTATTCTGGTGGTAAAGCTATGTGAAAAGAACCTATTATCTACAGAGAATTAAAATTTTGGTAAGCACTTGAATAAACCAGCATTGATTGCATCTGCTTGTGGTTTTCTTCTGATATTGTTCAACACCATGATAAAATGTAATTGTCTGAAGGTTACTTTGACCATTTATATGATCTCTAATAATGATGTGCACAATTGTCACCCGACTAGACTGCGCACCTCTGTAATATTTTGGCCATCACCATGTCTATCCAAATTGTTTGGAGATGGTGACTCTCAATAATGTGAATGAATTCCCTGTAGTCAGATCTGTATGGCTAGTTTTGCTTTCACTTTATTGGTTCAGCAAGCTTCTTTGAATTAATCCATCTTTTGTTCTCAAAGACAAATCCTCTGTAAACAGAAAACACAAAGCTTCTTTCCAAAGTATAATCAGTTTTAGTTTTCACTCCTGATGTGCTCATGTGATGGGACAAATTACCCTTTGTACTGCATATTACCATAAATTGTTCAGCTTTCAAACTTTGGGATCATGTCTCGGACTGCAAATAACAGCCATGCGTTCCCTTAGCAGAGTTGATGAAATGATCATTTCAGCATCCAAGTTGTTGACAGTTAAAAGGTGATAAAATCTAATATCTGTATAAAAATCCATGTTATGAGAAACCATTAAAGAATCCATAACTAAGTTGTTTCCTCTTTAGAGGTTGTTCAGACCTGTTTACTTTACAGAGTGTTATGCAATATGGGGAAACACTCCTGCACTTGTTTTGCACACTATTCTTGATAACTGTGTTATTTAGCACACTTAAACTCACATTTTGGGTGAACTGCCTGTAAGGCAGAGTGCTAAGCATTTTTCTTCTAGGATATTGAGCACAGCATCCAAACTGCACTAAATATTTGAAGTCTGCCATGACAAAGGCAAGGCAAATATTGTTTTTATTTTATTGTACCAGATCAATGATCTACTTTTATATGACCAATATGTTCCTTGAAATATGGCATCTCCTAAAAATTTTGAACCTCAACATGTAAAAATACGTTGTTTGCAGACTTCTTTGTAACTGTTTCAGAGTTTATACGGTATTCATGAATATAAAATATATACATATACTTTCATGTACTTTACACATGTAAAAGAAGATGATCAAAATGATTACAGTGAAGTGCAAACAGATGACCATATAAAGTAAGTGTACCCAAGAACAGTAAAGAAATATTGAAGGTTAAACCTTTTAAACACATTTTTTTTCAGTCTTGGCAGTCAAAGAACACTTACATAAGACAGGCAAAGGTGTTAGTTGTTTTTTGCTAGTGACATCATTACTCATCACCCCATTACAAGAAAATATGATGAATAGAGCCCTAGAATGGAACTAAGCAGATAATCTACTGTGGGCATTTGTAATAATTAATAAACTTCTTGATTACTTTTGCCATTCTGAGGGCATACGGTTCAGAGTCTGCATACTACATTTTATCATTATCAGCTGACTGCTAGCACACCTTGCTAAACCAAAGATCATTAATCTAACTAGAACACTAGATTAATGTTGTTTTATTGTTGTTAAAGCCTAAGCGCATCCAAAATAAAAAAACACAAAAGTCAGCACAAGGGTCATAATGTACGGCCAGTAGGATGTGTCTCTTTTGCTGACGCCTCTTCAGTTAGTTGAAACCCCCCTGCCCCCCGGTGTAATCTTTAGGTTGATAGAACTAAAGTAGACTATGGTCACCCATTCCTCCCTTTTCCACCATTCATAGAAGCTGTACTATATTTTATTAAAGTGGAAAAAGATCAATGAATGAAGGGGGCAGGCCCCCCAATCATCTGCCTGTCCTCCATTCATAGATCACTTCTGATTCATAGAAGCTTCTTCTGTGAATAGTGCAGCTGGGCAAAAAGGGTGGCATAGTCAGGCTCTCTTAATGACAGCCTGTGACAGCCCCTTAGTTTTTAATGGGTGGGGGGTGGTCAGAAGAACATTTTACCTAACAGAAGAAACATCAGCACAAGGGACATAGTCTACTGACTGTAAGAACACAGAGAGTATTGTAAAAACACTCTAAATGCCCTTTTTTCTCTTTTTTTAACAGTATTCATGTGACTGGTAGGTAATGTGATCTACAAGAGCAGTGGGTGGAGATTAACAGCAGCACACTGTATCTTGTACCTTTAATTGACTTCAACCCACATCCAGATTGAGGCAGCATCTTTTAATCACTGGCGAGAAGGGACATTATGGGGGGGGGGGGGGGGGTTGGAGGTGGTAACATGCACATGCAAGTGTAACCAGTTTCTTCCTTCTGAGAGACAACACAGCCATACAGGGAACGAGGCTTTGTCATCAAACAGCAATGTGGTACAATGATGGTGACAGACTGGCAGGATCAACAAGTATATGGGACATAAAAGAAAACCAAAAAGTGGAAATCACTTCTCTTACCAAAGGTGAAGTGCTTTTCACTTTGATGAGATAATAGATTAAGCCTACTTGACTGGCTCTCAGTTTCAAATTAGGTTTTGTTATGGAATACATATGGCATTATCTAATACTAAAAACTTAGTGTAGTGTTATGTTGTTATTTTTTTCTAATAAAGCTATGCAGTTTAAAGGGAAATCATGTGCATTACTTTAATGGTGCGGCAGAAACTCAAAACAGCAGAGACAACTTTTACAAAGCTGTGAAAACGTATGTATTATGAAAAAAGTAATCAATTAGTAATGTCATTTGCTTATGACTGTGAGATTCGGTAATTAAATCATATGAAGGCTTATTTAATGCAGAGGAAAAATGTATGGCGTATGTGGAAAACAGTAATCGCTTTAAATGAAATTTCGATTTACTGACATCAAATCAGTGAAAGACCAGTGGTGGTTGACTATTATAGATTACTGCATTTAGCACTACCTTACGAAACAAAATCTCAAATAGTCTAAAGGTGTTAATAAAATCAGAAGGTTGCACTGCTGCTAGATTATTCTATGGAATAATTGCCATGTAAATATACACAGTTGCTGGCCTTGTCTCGGGGGAACAATATTAATCAGCAGGGAATAATTTTCCTAGGCTATCAATTCTTCCAACAATGTCTGTCAGTCAAGGGGCATCTGCAGAGGTCAGGGGTTGATCATAAATATGTTTCCCACCCAACATTATTGCCTAGAGTAGGTAATAATCATCCAATATCTTTGGGTTCCTAAAGCCTCTATAGAAACACTAGTTCTGGATTATAACTTCTATAATAGAAAAAAATATTAATTATTTTATTGCACAATATATGAAAAAGAAATGCTCCCCCTTGGGATGTCTTTGCCTCATATGTATTGTGTTGGCGGTGCCAGGAACAGACAGTGACCTGCATCATTATTATTATTATACTTGTTCTGTAATGTTAAAGATATGTCATACCTTATCAAGTCATTTTCTATGGTGGTATAGTGACATCCATATTTAAATGGCTCTGTAGGGTGAATGCCTGTATATAATCATAGGTATAAATATATGTAAAGGTAGGAGATTCGTATGTGGTGTATATCTATCTATCTATCTATCTATCTATCTATCTATCTATCTATCTATCATCAATGTATTATCTATCTATCTATCTATCTATCTATCTATCTATCTATCTATCTATCTATCTATCATCTATCTTGCCTGTTTCTACATCCTAATCCTTGAATGAAGTCTGAATGCTTCTTCTTGTCTGCACATGTAAAACAGTTTGAAAATGATTCCTTTCAAGCTAACAGACAAATCTATTTTATAGTATAATAGATAGGCCAGAAAGCAAATAGAAATTTACCTATTTTCCATGTGAATGAGTATGTGTTTCAACCATCCCTGTTTCATGTTTTCATCAATGTTCCCAAAGGACAGCAGAAGAAACCAGTGCATTACATTTTCCTCTTAAATACTATGCCAAGTATGTGTATACACTGAGATAAAAATACTACTAGAAGAGAAGCCCTAGGCTCTGGGCAACCAATACCAAAACGGTGAATATGCAATAAATCATTCAGTTTAAAGAAGAAAAAAAATTATTTCTTTTTTCAAGGTCCTTTGGGGTTTAAGTACTTCTTAGATATATAAAAGCAATGTACAGAAGGGAAATGAAATGTAATGCAAGGTTACAATGTTTTGCTTTAAGCTGTTAACCAGATAACCTCACTTTTATAATCATTATAATACTAAAACATTTCAACATGGAATTTCTGTAAATTTTGTTCTAGAAGCACTCTTTACAACATTATAGCTGTAAAATCCCCCAGGCAAATAAAACTGAATTGTATGTATATTTAGGTGGTTAAATCAGAACTGTATCACTGTATCTGAGCACCATAAATCAAAAACATTATTTAATTCATTTGTAATATTTAAAGCAAACTCACCATCCATCTATGTATCCATGCTTTATTTTGCTGAGAAATCACTTAAAAAATAATCCCCTTGCATTTTTGGCCATGGCCATCTTGAGTGAGGGCATATGATTCTTGTAGCATTTACTTCCTGGAATCCACTTTCCCTTAGCTCAAACATGCAGGCAGGAGGGTGTGCTTAGTTGAAAAAAAACCCCTCCTTTCCTCCTGAAGAGTCCTGGGATGTGTGACATCATTTGTCTAGGCCTGGAAACTAGGAAGTAACTGAAGAAATGTAAAAAAAAGTTTGTTAAGCTAATATATATTTATATTTTTTTCTGTATGTGTTTGTTTCAGCCTTGTTGCTAACGAGGGAAAATAACCTTACTCTCTCTCTCTCTCTCTCTCTCTCTCTCTATCTACCTATCTATCATCTATCTATCTATCTATCTATCTATCTATCTATCTATCTATCATCAATGTATTATCTATCTATCTCTCATCAATGTATTATCTATCTATCTATCTATCTATCTATCTATCTATCTATCTATTATATATATATATATATATATATATATCAGATGATCTAGATATTGCTGTATATTGGCATCCCTATAGTAAATCACAGAAGTGTACATGGATTTTTAAACTGTTAAGTTGTAAAACTGTGTTAGGTCCTCACCAGTGTTTCTGACATTTTTTACTTGTGATCTCTTGATACCTTTTTTATTCTGTGCCCCCCCCCCAGGTCCCATTAATGAGAAAAAGAAATGTCACTTACACACATTGGTACTACCATTATTTCCTTAGTGTAAGCATATTGACCTGCTTTTTACTATGTATATATTCACGTACAACTGTATGTATTTATGGCTACTCGTAAACATATGCTTTAGTAGCTAGTTGTAAAGGCATTAATGAAATAAATATAACAAGTGTTTCTTCTTAGGACATTATGTATTAACATACTGCAAACAGCATAGCAGACATGTATAATGATTATTTAAGCACATAGAACATACCTGATTGGTTAGTAAGGCTAATAGCATATAATCAACACACAATTATGCAAGCCCTATAGACTTTCAGTTAAGTCATGATTGTTAACAACTGACAATAATGTTGCTTGCCATGGTTGTTTGTCATTGAAGCATGTTAGCGTAGTATAATCAGGGCATTCAGAGTGCTGATGAAATGGTCTCCTTAGGGCTATTCATCAGATTAAAATACCACTGGGACCATTTCCATTGAACAATAAAATAATATTATTGTTTCTTTTGTGTCGTTTTCCATTTTGTAAAGCTATAATTCAGAAATGTAATTAGAACTGAGAATATAAATATTTTGTTTAGCTACCACAATACTAAAGGCATAATGTCCTGCCATTGCAAAGGAATTTAAATAAGAATGGTAAGAAAGTTTTTTTTCCTACAAAAAAGGATATGTTTCTTGGCATCTGGAAACACAAATATTAAATGACTGCATATACACTATATGAGCTAAACCTTGTGGACACCTGACCATCACACCATACAATATATGAATTTGTTAAATATGCCATTCCAAAACTATGAACATTGATACACAACTGACCAACACTTTGGGGCTATAACAGGTTCCACTGGAAAGCGTGTCTGTGGGAATTTGGCCCATTTAGCAAAAAGAGCACTTGTGAGGTCTAGTACTGATGTTGAATGAGAAGGTCTGGTACGCAATAGGCATTTAAGTATATCCCAAAGATTTTCAATAGGGTTGAGGTCAAGGCTCTGTGAAGGCAACTCAGGTTCCTCCACACCAAGCATTGACCATATCATTTTGGACTTGACTTTTAGGCACAGTCACGTCTGAGAACTGTCATCACCAGGCTGGAAGCACACAGTTGTTTAATTTTTCTTTGTATGCTGTAACATTAACAAGAACCTTTATTGGAAACACCTTCACTCAATAATTAGGAGGGGGTTTTACATATTTTTTGCCATATACTGTAGCATGTGAGATTATCAGGTGTCCATAAACTTTTGATCATTTAGTGTATGTAAATATCTTTAGAGTGTTTTTAGGATGGGTGTATATAGAGGGCATTTTGGATTTAGCATTTCTGACTTATAATAGTTGGGTATTGAGGTCTGTTCTGACTACAGTACGACTACAGTACGATAAAATGAAGTTCTGGTGCAAAAACACTATTGAAATATCTAATGCTGACTATTTCATAAGAGGAGCACAAGTGGTGAGTGTTTGGTGAAAACGTGTCTCTTGCCTTCTGAGAAAAGAGAATGTTTTGGTAAAATATTCAGGTGTGCTCATCTCTGTCTTCTTGATGAAGGCCCTAAAGTGTTTGTACAGGATGAAGGTTTTTTACCTTCATGCATAGAAAAACCTTCTGTTTGCGTCTCCTTCAGCCCCCCCCATTACTTTACTAATCCCAATCTCGATCCAGCGATGTGCATGAGAGCCAAGGCTGTCTTGGCTCTCTGCCACTTCATTGGCTCAGAAACAGCAGCATTGACTCCTGCTGCTATCAATCACAGCCAGTGAGGAGGGAGCTGGGGGGGGAAGACCCTGTTCTGTGTGTTTTATGAGGGGCTCAGGAGTGAACACAGCTTGCTAAGGGGGCTTGCTATGGGAGCCTATAATATAAGTCTTTGTTTATGTGTTACTTTAAAATACTGGAAAGGTTAAACGTAATTTTGGGGTTGCTATGTATTTTCCTATTGCTCCCAGTGAGGCATTGTTTAAGGGAACTGTCAGATAATATAACAGTTTAGGGCCTTTGCTGTTGTTGTAACACCTTTTTTACCTAAATAGAAAAAAAGCTTACTGTAAATAGTGCATTGAAAACTCACTGGGGAAGCACAAAAAGTGTCAGGTAAATCTCCACGGGAGTGATTCCTCCATCAATACGAAATGTGTTGATGGGGGAGATCAAGCAATTTTCTTTCATTCAACCCATAGTTGAAGAAAAGAAAGTTGCTTAATGTATGGCCTGCCTTAGTATTCTATGAACATAGATTTTAACCGAAGTTGGATGTCTTTGGTAGTTGAAGATTATTTTCCATTACGCCTGTGGTAGGGAGAAGGAAAACCTGAGAAGATCAGGTGCAATTGGCCAATCTAATAGATATCCTTTTGGAGATTCAGAGAAAAATTATCTGAGTTACCTTTCTAGCAGTTTTTATATTTTCTGAGCTGCAGGTGATACTCCCATCTGTTGAAGGCATTCATAGGACTTCAGCAGGGTTTTTGTAGATTTATGCAGTTGCAACGTATGTTTAGATAGATGTTAGGAGAATTGCAGCTTTATCCCATTAAAATCAAAGTTTGGCTGCTATCTGTCTCTGGCGACGGTAGATCCTTTCACTTTGACAAAGAAAATCTCTTAGGTGACATAGGTCAATGCTTATGGACCAAGCCCTTGATACTATCCATCAATGTGTATCTCTTCATTTGAGCCATTAAAATGAATTTTGAAAAGAGGAAATTAAGCCTTCCTTGCCTATCCTCTATGTCAGGGTGTGCACCCATGCATTATTTTGTCTCCCTGTGTTTCATAGTGTCAACTTTGCAAGCATACCCTCAATTCTAACATTTTGTGACTCCATCTCCTGTTGTACAGGGGCATTTTCTGATCAAAAAGTTACTGAGAGTGCACACATGCCCTCATTTGTTTTTCCTCTCAGTTGATATGCTGTTTACGTTTTCTTATTTCTTGTATAAGCTTTCCATTTGTAAAGTGTAAAGTGTTCTATATTTGTTCCGAATAGTAGTGCTCTAACATCAGGCTTGATGCTTGAGAGATGTTTGTGCTCATTGTGTCACAGGAGGTATTAGTGGGGCACCTGGCTTTCATCTGCTGATAGGCCACTGTTTTATATTTCTGAAAAACTCTACTCTTCTGTTTTCTTCTACCCCACAGTAACATTTCCTCATGATCTTTTGTTTATATGCTTCAAGTTATTCTTGTGTTTTTCTACTTTCCCCTTCTGCACATCTATAGATATTTTTAGATATTGTAAGAATTTACTTGCATTTATCATATATGTTTTATATATGAAACTGTTCAGAATGGTGCTTTTCTAACAGTTTTTTTTTCAGTTATTTAACAGCAATAGATTTTCATGTTAAGAAAAACGTATTCGTTACCATTGTTTTAGCAATTAGTGTGTTTGTTAACAAAACGCATAAGTATTTGATTACCCATGAAAACTGCAATCCAGCAAATGTAACTGTTTAAATCATTTTTTAGATGTTACAGTTTCTGGTGCTTACAACAACAAAGCATTCCATATGTATGTGTGATGTACTGTATACTGTTATATAATTTGTTACGCTGCAAACTATGCTAAATGACTTTGCTGCCTAAAATTTTTTCAGCAAAATACTGATCATGTTAATTTTATAAATGTCTGTCAGAGACATGATTTGGCAAATATGGTACAGCAACTGTCTTGGGGAGCATTTCGGGGAGTTTAGCCTCTTTTAAAACACAACTACTGAAATGTTTGTCAGTACAAGCCCAGTTGGACTGGATACATACAGTACTTTCTTCACATTGTCTAAGCCAGTGCTTTGCTACATAAATAGGCAGACAGGTTGTCAGAAACTCAAGAGTGTAACATCCAGAAAAAAAACATGGTGTACCTGTAATAAAGAATGTCACAACAATGTCGCAACAAGGGCATATATTTTACTATTAATCCTCTCAAACAAATTATATGCTTTTTGATTTTTAAGACATTATGACAGGGTTTCTTTAAGGTAATTAGGGTGTAGTTAATTTGCAAATGAAAGAGAAAGCAATGCATGGTGAAAAAATGCAATTTATCAGAAAATCCGGAAAAGGAATATAAAGCACAATTTAAAGGGAAAGTGTATTTGCAATGAGCCCATATTTTAAGTTATTAATGCAAAATGTTTACAGTAATTTTGCTTTTAGCAATTTTAAAAGGTTCCTCTTTCATATTTATCTTTTACTAAATATATAGAGATGTAGCTTAGCTACTAGGTGGAGCTCTCAGTGGGTCAATTCAATTACTCTGTCTCTCTCTTTACAAGCACAAGATATAATTTCAACCACACAGTGGGAGTATTGTGAGTCAGCTAAGTTATAGACTTGCTTTGCAAAGCTGGCCTTAAGCAGGCCATAGATGGGTTGTCTATCGGCTGAATTGTCAGTCGATAAACGAAAAATCGGTCGTTGCCACCATGGATGCTGCCACCAATGCTCACGAAAGAATAGGACAAGAAACCAGTTTGACAGAGACAGGGGAGCACACCATACAATGTGACAGCAATACAAATACATTATGTTTTTATTTGGATACAAATGGATACATTTGTTGCAACCGCAAAACTTTTTCATATAAAATATATTAGCGGACTGGACTTCCAGTTCGTAGGAAGGATTCAGGTGTCTCCCATTCCTATGATCAATTCACTTTAGCAGAATAAAATTTCCTCTTCTAGATGTGACAGTCTGCAATATCAGAGAGATTGGGGTAAACGAATTAGCCTGACAGCGCTCTAAAACTAGGTCTTTAGAATAAAGAACGTTCAGTGACACCTGTACTTTCTATAGTGCAGTACCACGCAGTCACAGGGCAGGCAAAGGCCAGGACTGGGAATGGTGCACTGAATTAACTGCTTGTGAGGCAGCAACTTCTTCTTCTTCTTCTTCTTTTCTTCTTCTCAGGAAATCTGCTGAAACAACTGTTTTTTTTCTACTCCTATAAACCTATCTTTGCTTGCAGGTCATGGCTCATGCACAGATTTTTTTATCAGTAAAACGATTGGCCGATTTGCCCATCGTTGCAGGGAAAATCGGCCGATCATTCAAATCGGCCGTGAATTTTCCAGCATGACCGATAAAAAAACTGCAAAAAACCCGAATTAACCCACTAACAGTGCAAAAATCGACTGATTTTTTTTTCGGCCCTGTCTACGGCCGGCATTACCCTTGTAGATTTTAGTTCAAACAAGAAAGGATCAAAATTGTTAATCTGAGCATTTGATAGTGCTTTCATGGACTCGATTATTTTCAAACAACTTTTCATTTCAGTACCATGTCAATGTCTCAATTTTTAATTGACCATCTGGATTACCTTTGACAAGTGCATGTGCATAACACTAGTTGCATTTTTTCTTAGTCAGGAGCCAATTTAACAAATAAAAATTGATTTGTTACAATGAAATCTGACAAAAACTTTCCATCCTCGTCCCTCATTTTTTTCCATTAATTCTGTTCAAAATGATTGCTGAATCAGCTCCTTTAACTCTTACATAATTGAATGAATGTTCCAAAAACAAGAGGTTTAAAATGAGAATCTACAGTTGTAAGGGCAGTTTAAAAGGAAATTATAAAGCACTGCCATTGTGTAGCATTGATAAACAGGAATCCTGCACTTGTATGCAAGAGCATGCATATGAAAAAATAAGTATGGTTTCATCCATACACATATACAGTAGGAATATAAATGATGCATGTTTTTGCTCAACAAATAATGTTACAGTATTTAATTTGACCATTTTTAAATGTATACAAACAGTTGATCTCTAATTATGTGTTTATGTCCTTTTTGTAAAGTGCTACAGTCCAAGGTTATGAATTAATTTATTAACTGAGGGTATTTTTACACCAGTAGATTAAATATCAGTTATACATATCAAGAATACATTTGTTTAAAGACAAATGAAAAATTCCCCTGCTATTCAGGGAGTATTAAAATACTGTGACTTTGGCATTAAAATACTGTGGCTATGGCCACTGTTGCTTACTTCTGTAGTGAAATGGAAAAACACTGAATACTAGTTAATAATTTCAAATTAGATTCGTCTGTCAATATTCCTACGGAGGTCTGAAGAGCCATTGTGGTTGCCTCATATATTGTAAGAGTGGTTTCCAGGCCTACAATCACAGGGATCAGATAGGCATGTAATATATAAGTGCCTCTGAAATGGCTTTCCAGCATCGATGGCTGTTGTATCTTAAAAAATAATCTGACTGCCAAAACCCATCTGCCATTCTTATACTGTATGTACATTTGTATCCTATAGCCAAACATGCAGTACGATTTGCAGAGACAGAGACAATAGTAAAGGGTCACCTGAAAATTTCCAGACATACAGAGACACTTTTATAGGCTTTGACAATTAGTCGCAGTTCCTAATGAGCAACCATGTTCAGGCTAACAAAATTTACACCATTTGTGACTTGTAACTAAATGAAAAGGGACATTTAGTTCTACATAGCAACAGAATCATCCTACTGTGTTGAGATAAATGACATTTAGATTATTTAATAGATCTGGAGGGAGTTAAACAGATTAGTGTACAGCCTGCAGAGACCATTGATCTCCCTCATCTGAATAAACAGGTCAGTGAACTAATCATCTTAATTGATCTGTTGAATGTTAACACTGAAAAAAGAAAGGCAATTAAATCTAATGATTCAAAGCTTTTATAGGAACATTAGTTAATAGCAAAAGTTCTCTGAAGATGCCTTGATGAATTACAGTCAGATTGCAACTACATCATCTCATTTCAATGAAAGAAAAAAAGATGATGATGATTTCAGTGTTTTAGGTGTCAATAGGTACCCCAAAATGATCATTGTTAGGGGAATAGTTGATTTTCTGGATTTTACTACTTTGGCTGATTGCTATTGTTTCTCTCCAAAATAAAAAAAATTCAGAACCACTCCATTATTTTGTGTGTTCACATCACATCCTGCAGGTTTCTGAGTGCTATTTCCCCGAACTTCAGTTTGGGGAAGTGTGCACTCAGAACATTAGCAAGTACAAAGTACAACGCATGTCTTATCATTCTTTCTGTTATTGCACGTGCAATTCTCCTGGATTCATAAAACAAAAATCACACAGCCTGTGCATGTATGCTATAGTTATGTTATAAAATATTTAAATAATATAAAAGTTTGAAATGAATACACTCAACAGATAACCAAACACTTAACAGAAACTGAAATAAACATACCCCTTTAGTAACACCACATTTGTAAAGTAAATTACATATAACACTATGGGGTTGATTTACTAAAACTGGAGAGTGCAAAATCTGGTGCAGCTGTGTATGGTAGCCAATCAGCTTATAACTTCAGCTTGTTCAATTAAGCTTTGTCAATAAAACCTGAAAGCTGATTGGTTTCTATGCAGAGCTTCACCAGATTTTGCACTCTGCAGTTTTAGTAAATCAACCCCCATATGTCAATATAAATAGATGACACAGCATAATAATGTTCTGTATGCTTAGAGCAGACCCACTAGGCATATCAATACTACCTTGGAGACAGACATAAATCTGGATTATCCCCAATCATCATGTGAATAAAATCATGGGAAGCACAATGGCTTTGTGGTTTGTAGTTCTGACTTGCAAAACCTTGGTGCAAATCCCAGACATGACACTATCTGCATTGAGTTTAGATGTTCTATCTGTGTGCTTGTGTGGGTGTACTCTGGGTATTAAGGATATCCTCAAAATACAATGTTGACAATTCATACAAAATGTGCTGGTAAATAGAGCTAATGAGTATAGAAAACAGAGAATTTTGTGGGAAAACAAACACATTTGTGAATAACAGATGGAGCCTAGCCTGTTCCTGTATTAGTCAAATTATTTTAGAAGGGCAAAATGATCATGCATTAATTTAATATTAAAGCTGCTCAACCATGCAACAAACTTCTTTTTGTTTTTGAAATTGCCTTTAATGTTTTAAATCGTTTGAATGATTACCCTGATTTTATGAAATCCAACTATTTATCCTATAGGCTGCTAGATGTGGAGTAAATTGAAATATTCTTTACTCAGCTTGCTAAATTACTGTTATCCTTGAAAGAAGATTTTTCATGAGGATGGATGTGCAAATTTTTGAATACTATAATTCTACGTTTATTTCATTCTTTAGCTTCGATTTGACGTTTTCTAAAAATATTTATTAATTTTAAAGATGTGAATAATGTATTGAGCATGACCTGCTTCTACTGCACATTTATAAGTAAAAATGTAACATGCTCTCTAACAGCTGTTCATATGCCATTGGCAAAAAAAAAAAGAAGTTTTTACCATTTCCATTTATTCAAACTGTTGAGTCTACATTGCTTTCTTTTTTGGCTGTATCTCGCAAATGTTAAATTTTGCACAAATTGTACAGTTTTTAGAAGTTTAGAAGTTTGTAATATCTGTTTTCAATAAAATACTGTCCCATGCTGTCCAAAAATAGTGTCCTATAATGTCCAAAAAAAAAAAGAAGTCCCACGATGTTGAAAAGATAATGGATGTATGGGATGAAGAAGACATAGGAAAGAGAGAAATCAAGGCATACAAAGAGATAAGACTGGGGGAGGAATGAGAAAAAAAAGTGTTTCTAACCTACCCTTGTGTCATACTCAAGTGAGCACTGTACTCCAGTATGGTTTGAAAAGCTGACCAATAGAACCAGGTTTTTCGGAGCAGTTCTTCAGAATGGTTCACACCTACCATCAGATCTTCCATAGTTTTAATTTTGTTGTCTTTACTATTCCACAAACCAATCAGAGGGGCAGAAGTCTCCTTCCAGCATAGTGAAATACAGGCTTTTCCTGTATTAGGAGATGGATAAGAAGGGACTTCTTATATAATTTGAGGGGCATTGGTGTCAAATGGAGGAGAAAGGCAACAGGGTTACTCCCCAGTTGGCCATCAGTAAGTTGGAAGACAAGATCATGAACTTTGTCCCAGAGCTCTTGTTTAACTGGGAAACCCCATAAAATGTGTAGTAACAACCCTTTATATCATTAGCATCTCCAGCAAAGGTGTGATCACTGTGGGAGCAAAGATTTTTGGTATCTGATACCAATGAGTTAAAAGTTTATAGCATGATTCCTGTATTCTGATAGATATGGAAGATTTGTGTGCAAGTTACAGTATACTCTGTTATTGTTCTGAAAAAAAAATTACATTCAGGACCCAATGCATATGGGAGAAAGTGATCAGGTGGCTGCAAAAGGCACTTGTAAGTGATGGAAAGTCCATGTTGATTAGTAGAGGTAGCTAGAACAGGCATTCAAAGGCAGTGGGACTGGTTGAAGGGACAAATTCCCTATTTTATTATAGGTACTTATATAGTGCCAACAATTCACATCAGTTTCTGGCCTCAAGGAGCTTGCAATCTAAGGTCCCTAAGACCAATTAATCTATCAGCATGTCTTTGGAGAGTGGGAGGAAACTGGAGTACTGGAAGGAAAGGCACAGGAAGAACATGCAAACTCCAGACTGGTAGTACCATGGTTGAGAATTGAACTGACAACCTTAGTGCTGCCAGGCAAAAGTGCTAACCACTTAGCCACTGTGCTGCCCTATAGGTTTGAGTAAGGAAATATCTCAGCTGCATGGTTTGCCATGGTTCAGACATTTGTTGAATTTCTGATATAGATTTAAAATTAGCCGGCGTTTGAAAATGTTCAAGCTGAAACTTGTCTGCATCTGTGAAACAGTTCAAAGTTTTGTCCCCTCGGCCAGGGACAAATTTGGGGTGACCGATAATTGGATCAGGCCTAGGAGGTATAAATCCCAGAGAATAAGTGTCTTGTTTAGAGAAAATGCAACAAGAGTAACACTTGATCAGAAGGTGGGGTATCACCTGAGGAAGTAAGTCACCTTAGATTGTACGCCCCTTGAGGGTTAGGGACTGATGTGAATGTACAATATATATATAAAGTGCTGCGTAAATTGATGGCGCTATATAAGTACCTGAAATAAATAAATCTAGAAGTCACGGGAAGCAGGGAAGGGGAACAGATGATGTGGCTTGCTCCATCTGGATCCATCTTTTACCCTGGTGGTATGTACACCAATCAAGGACCAATCATGGTTTTCTTCCATAAATATCCCAAAGTTACCTGTTACAGTTATGATAAGTTCTGTACAAAAGTATAAACCATTTTTCGACAAACCCATGTGGACCGCAACCAGGTTTGTTAATAATGGCACACTGAGCAAACTTCTAGAATCCCAGATTTGTAAGGCATGCAAACAGGTATATATCTTTGTTGTGACATTTAAAAGTAATTAAAAAAAAACCCCAACTGATCAACTACAGTGTTTAAGAGAGTAGTATCTACAGCTTTTTTAAAAATATGTTTTGGGTTTTGTTGCACATCTAATATATACAGTATATATATATATATATGTAAAAAAAAATCTTTGGTAAAGTGATTGTAATACATAATGACGGGCCACTGAAAACATTATGTTTTCCTGCTGTCAGTGTTATGTCTAAGAAAAAAGCAGTGATGAAAATATGAATTATTGTAAATAAATGTTTATAAATTATGGTTTTCCTGTAAATGAGAAATAAATTATGGACATCTGCACTGTTATTCATAGTGCTTCGACTCACTGTGTATATAAGAACTGTTTGCATTTGGCATACCAGAAAATTGTTTTAGGAGTTTAAATAAAAGAGCACAATGCATATTTAGTCAAGCATTACTGTACTAAGGCATTAAGTAGATTAGAAATAAATGAAAGTAATTAAGGGAGCTGTCTAAGAAATGTATTATATCAGAGACGTGAATCGACTGTTTGCACAAAACATTATAACTGGCTGCAGTTAAGATTTAATCAGGTTTGTGTGTGGTACAACATTTGTGTTAGGAAAAAAATATTAATGAACATAGACAGCAAGCAGTCCCAGTTTCAGGAATTCATTATGCTAAAACAGCTTTTGTTTGAAGAACGACCTTACCAGCGCCACCTAGCTTCCTATAGCATCCACTTGAGAATGTATTATCTGGCTTCTTTAAATCCAAGGAGCAATCATGTTGCCCAATATAGAGTTAAACAAAGTAAACAATCAGTTTTAAGCTTTATCAGTTACACAATCAGAAGAATAAAAGGCTATTGCATATTGGTTTGCTAGAAATGCACACCGTTCAATGCCTAAGTAAAAAAAAAAAAAAGAAGACTACCATTGCCTACCTACTGGCTTAAAGTAACCCTATTGAGAATAATAAAGTGGTGAAAATGATTTTCCTGAAAAAGAAGAGTCTAGATATTAACTTTTCCTGCTGCCTGTGCTGACAAACACTGCTCCTCCAATGAGTAATCCACTGGGAAACCAATATTTCAGTAATGTTGATCTTACGTGTCTCCCACATCACTTATTGGTACTTACTACTTTCAACCCTCACATTGCGACTGTGTGCTCCCAACACAGTCACTTTAAATACATCTAGTCAGTGTCCCAGAACAAAATCGCAGAAAAGGAAATCTGACTTCCTCTTCTGTATACTTGTTCCAGGTCTGGCAATATTAAAGCCAGGAGGTAGCATAGAAGTCAGGCAACTAGAATTTTCAGAATGAAGTCAGCAGCACAACGCAAGTATATCTTTCACAACAGGTTTACTTGAAGCCTTGGTGATGATGAGTCACAAAGTATGTGGCTGTAAAAAAATTTTCATAAAAAGGAAAATTATTAGTTTTTTTTTAAATTTCTTATATGTAAAAGTAATCAGTTTAAAACTCATACTAAGTTTGTAAAGTTTTGGACAGAGTCAGATTTTTGTTATTTCTGTCTATGACACCATTGATGGGATTTTCCCTCACTTCCTGTGCCTGTGATGCCCATACAAGAAATGGGAGGGTACAGATGTCACCAAGGACAAGAAGGTGCAGACAGCAATAAAACATTGTCAGAAGTTCTAATCTTTCCCCACCTTTACAAATGTGCGTGCCTGTTGAAGAGCCTGCCCAACACTTTCTGTCCCGGTAGGAAGAGGGAAAAACCCATCTGGCAATGAATATTTAATCCTTCCCCACCCTATAAAAAATGGCTGGAGTAGGACTATAATGAAAATAAATGTGCCTCAATGTTTGAAAAACCAGGCCAAAATCCCACTGAGCTTTGCCAGAATGTATTGAATATGGATGTACATGTCCCTCACGCACTTAGGTCCGCTGACTTACATTTTGACATCTTTTGGCATGCATTTTAGCATGCAATAATGTGTGCTGCATTTTCAAAGGATATCCTGTGCATTGCGTTGACATCCGCTTACATCATTGTATTGCACTAAGTGCACTTGTGCTAAAACGTATAGAAAATAGATGTACATTTCCATCCATTTTAGTCATGAGCTGAAATTCGTTGACATACATTTTGATGTCCATTGACATACATTTTTGACATCTGTTGACATACATTTTGATGTCCATTAACATACATTTTTGACATTCGTTGACATACATTTTGATGTTCATTGACATACATTTTTGCATCCGTTGACATACATTTTGATGTCCATTAACATACATTTTTGACATCCGTTGACATACATTTTGATGTTCATTGACATACATTTTGATGTCCATTGACATACATTTTTGCATCCGTTGACATGTATTTTAGCATGCATTACAGCGTACTGCATTTTCACAGGATATCCTCTGCATTGTTTTGATATCTGCTTACATCCGTTGCATTGTGCTAAAATGCATAGCAGTTGCATTTTAGCACAACGCAGGTCAGCGCAATATTATTGTGTGAATAGGACACATTGGAAATTATTGTTTTCAGATGTCCTTTCGTTGATCTGCGTTTGACAGCTGCGCTAAAATGCAGATCAACACACTGGATTGAATTGGTCCTAAATCTATACAGTATATAGTTTTCTTTAAGTAACTGAAATTATTTTCTCTGCAGTTATTCATTATTTAGAAAGTTATGTGATGGAGAATCTATGATCTACAGTCAGGTCCATAAATATTGGGACATCGACACAATTCTAAAATTTTTGGCTCTATACACCACCACAATGGATTTGAAATAAAATGAACAAGATGTGCTTTAACTGCAGACTGTCAGTTTTAATTTGAGGGTATTTACATCCAAATCAGGTGAACGGTGTAGAAATTACAACAGTTTGCATATGTGCCTCCCATTTGTTAAGGGACCAAAAGTAATGGGACAGAATAATAATCATAAATCAAACTTTCACTTTTTAATACTCGGTTGCAAATCCTTTGCAGTCAATTACAGCCTAAAGTCTGGAACGCATAGACATCACCAGACGCTGGGTTTCATCCCTGGTGATGCTCTGCCAGGACTCTACTACAACTGTCTTCAGTTCCTGCTTGTTCTTGGGGCATTTTCCCTTCAGTTTTGTCTTCAGCAAGTGAAATGCATGCTCAATCGGATTCAGGTCAGGTGATTGACTTGGCCATTGCATAACATTCCACTTCTTTCCCTTAAAAAACTCTTTGGTTGCTTTTGCAGTATGCTTTGGGTCATTGTCCATCTGCACTGTGAAGCGGCGTCCAATGAGTTCTGAAGAATTTGGCTGAATATGAGCAGATAATATTGCCCGAAACATTTCAGAATTCATCCTGCTGCTTTTGTCAGCAGTCACATCATCAATAAATACAAGAGAACCAGGTCCATTGGCAGCCATACATGCCCACACCATGACACTACCACCACCATGCTTCACTGATGAGGTGGTATGCTGAGGATCATGAGCAGTTCCTTTCCTTCTCCATACTCTTCTCTTCCCATCACTCTGGTACAAGTTGATATTGGTCTCATCTGTCCATAGGATGTTGTTCCAGAACTGTGAAGGCTTTTTTAGATGTTGTTTGGCAAACTCTAATCTGGCCTTCCTGTTTTTGAGGCTCACCAATGGTTTACATCTTGTTGTGAACCCTCTGTATTCACTCTGGTGAAGTCTTCTCTTGATTGTTGACTTTTACACCTACCTCCTGGAGAGTGTTCTTGATCTGGCCAATTGTTGTGAAGGGTGTTTTCTTCACCAGGGAAAGAATTCTTTGGTCATCCACCACAGTTGTTTTCCGTGGTCTTCTGGGTCTTTTGGTGTTGGTGAGCTCACCGGTGCGTTCCTTCTTTTTAAGAATGTTCCTAACAGTTGTTTTGGCCACGCCTAACGTTTTTGCTATCTCTCTGATGGGTTTGTTTTGTTTTTTCAGCCTAATAATGGCTTGCTTCACTGATAGTGACAGCTCTTTGGATCTCATCTTGAGTACATCCAGGTGAATTATACCTTGTGTTTTTCAGGACAAATTGGGCTTTCATTTGGTGGTAAATGGTAATGGATATCTCCTGATTTTTTTTTATTATCAAAGGAAAACTGGCCCAAAATAGTAAAACAAAATATTTTTTTTATTTAGCTGTGTTTTTCTTGTTACTACCATAACCTACCACCAAAAAACAACCCAAAATAAATTCTTCAGCTCTTGACGATCACAGCGATACCATATATGTACATGTTATTTGTTGTTTGAACCTGTGGTACAGCCCAGAAACAATAGTGCACATTTTGCTTTTGTCTTTTTTTTTACCTAAAACACACTGACACTGACACTAACTGACACTGATACCAATTTGTTTTTAATCCTGACCTTTGAACCTGACCTTTTGACCTCTGACCATGACCTTGACCTTGACCTAAACAATAACCCTAGCACTGACTAGATCAAACCTTGATCTAGGTATTTTTTCTTTATTTTTTTATTTTATTTTTTAATAATTTTTTCTCTCTATGCCAGGAGTTAGAGAGATACAATGTATCCCTCTTCTCCATTCATAGAGAGAGAAAAAAACAAGGGGGCCGGGCTGCACAGTGACTGATCACTGTGATAGCCAATCAGAGGCTATCACAGCGATCATGTGACCCGGAATCATTAGAACGGGACCCGAGGCTCTCAGTGACACTGCGGTCTTTGTGCTGGGAGTGCGCAGTGCGGTGCGGTGCGATCTGATATCTCTAGTAAGAGGCTGTGTTCGGTGTTGGAACACACGAGTGATCAAGTGTGATTTCCAGGCATGACTTCTTCACCTGTGGATAGACTTTGTTTCTATTGTAGAGTTTTTTCATTTACCGGTAAATTATTATATTTGTTTGTGATTGCAATGCATTTTTATTCACTGATTGGTTCACCATTATACATTTATTGAGACTTTATGTATTTTGGTTATTTATACTTGTGTTGGTTCCTTTACAGTATATTAAAAAGGAAGCACTAGAGGTTTTATGCACTGTATAATAAACATGTATTGGTGAATAAAGAAAAGATCAGTTGTTAGGCAGAGGCAGGATAGGCTTCTCTGAAGTTTTGAGTTTTCAGACATTTCCTAAAGGTAGACAGAGAAGACAGCTGGAAAGGTTGGAGTAGGGAGTTCCAGAGAATGGGAGAGGCTGTGGAGGAAAGCATGGGAGTATGTGACAAGGGAGCTAGAGAGCAGGAGGTCTTGGGAGGAGCAGAGAGGATGGTTTGGGTAATATTTTGAGAAAAGGTTGGCGATGTAGCTCAGAGTTGCATAGCTTTGTATGTTGTTGTTAGTATTTTTAATTCTATTTATTGGGTGAGCAGAAGCTAGTGGAGAAAATGGGTGACCCTTAACCATTGATAAGGTGTATGAATTTGGAAGCAGCATCCATAATAGACTGCTAAGGGAATAGTCTGTGTAAGGTAGGCAAATGAGGAGGAAGTTGCAAGAGTAAAAGATGAGAGATAACAAGTAAGTGATTTAGGATCTTTGTGGTTTCATTGGTTAAGAATAGTCTACAGGATAGCTCAAAGCCCAGTTCAGTGGACATTAGAATCATATATATTTTCATGTTTAGCTTGGGCATGCTAAGTAATGTGTAAGTGGGGCATATATTATCTCTCAGAGCGATTGCAGTAATCCCCCTGGCCTGCCCGCAGCTGCTTTTCTATTCAGAGGAAAGAAACCATCTTTTTTCAGGCATTATTCATTGTCAGCTGCTACTTTCTTGTCTGTGATGCTGATTTTGATTTATACATGTATTCTACATTCTGATTTCCACAGCCTCTCACCATGTGACATACTACAAAGGTACAATTTTACAGTGTGATCACTGACTGAATGTGGCAGTCTTATATCATCTCAATCTGTGCACAAACCTGTGGGACTATTATTTATTTGTTAATAGGTTAAATATTTTAAAAAATAATTATGTTTCTGTGCATTGTGATGTCATGAATTTATACCTGTAAACTTTTAAGGAAACTGAAAGGTTCACTTTAAACTTTTTCAAAGAGCTGACTGGTAGAGGTTCTCAGTGGGCAACCATCACCAGTCAGCAGTAGAGGTTATTCCCAAAGTGTGAAATGCATTGTTGTATAAACATTAACCAGTTTTATGTACAATGTAATCACCGGATATTAAACTGGCTTTTCATTCAAGGCTAGCAGTCTATGTGGTATGAGCAACTACATCAGAAAACTTTTTTTTGTTTCATACCAGAAGCTTAATTGGCTAGAGACAATTTTTTTTGTCAAATAATGTAGTTCAAACAAGCAAAGATTACAGTGATAAATTCCAAATAAGCATTCAAATAAATACTGGATGAACATTATTAAATACATATCTTGCCAAAAATATCTATTTATTTAAAGTGCACATGACAATATACTCAGTGGATGTCAGCATACACATTGAATTTACACATCAAATATTTCATGGTCCATGCAAATATCAGAATGTAATATGATGTACACATTTATGAAATTATAATTTTGCACAATATTTTGCCAATATTTACATTCACCATGAAATAACATTACTACTCCTTATGACCCTTTTTTTATTATACAGATTGTTTCATTTAATGCTTTAGTATAAAGTGAAAAAAATATATAAATAACATTGGTAATCTTACAATGATATAAGTAGATGTATGTTATTCTTTCCAACAGAGATACTGAATATAAAGGACTTCAACTGTCTTTGGATCAAGTTACAACAAAACCATCATATTCTTATGCAAATTCAAATCCAGCCATAAATGACAGCAGGAAGAGCAGTAAGTCACGTCTTCCTAGTGCCAAGTCTAAATCCAGGACATCACCATACCCACAGGTAAGGGTCACTGGAATGCAATTCACATTTTTCTTTTCAAATATACCAAGCTGGAAGCAATTAGGTGTGGGTAGGTAGTTTTTTTGTTATAATTTAAAAGACACCTGCTAGTTTATACTTGGGGTAAAACTGTCAGCAACAGGCAGTACATTGCCATTCACAAACATATATTTTAAAATGTACAAAAGCAGCACCCACAACAGCTCTTTTGGGTACAACGTATTACAATTTTAGTTTAAGAAAACCCTATTAGCAGGTTCTTTTGGCCTAGGTTACTGCTAGTTATTGTAAGCAGTGAGGTATCCAGGGTATGGCATGTATGCCACCTGCCCTGAGCACCACTTGAAGATGGGTCCTGCACAGGGGTGGACCCAGGTGTGCTTGGATATGCTATGACACCCCCCAAAACTCTGCTAACACCCCCAAATCACCATCCATCATATTAGCAGATGAAAGCACACTATATCCCTGATTTTCCAGATTCTTCTAGGACTCAGTGGTGCTGTACAGTGTCATGTATTTCCAAAGTGCAGGTCATCCCACTGGCACCATGGAATCGCATGATGCTGTTTCCTTGTGGCAGAATCCAGAACCATCCCCAGCATTCAGAAGAGGATAGAAGTTTTCCTCCATCCAGACCTGCTCTGCATCCCTTCCTCTGCCATGCTGCCACAGCTGTACTAATCATAAGGTAGGGCAGTGATGTGAGGGGGCTCTGAGGAATCTGATGTCAGGGTGCTCTGATTATTCCAATCTAGTGGGGGGCCTCTGATGTAAAGGGGTGCTCCTGGTGTGAGGAAGAGACTCAGATGTAAAAAGGGTAGTCCTGATGTAAACCATTAAAGTTAAGAGGGGATTCTGTTGTGAAGGGCAACTGGCTAGAGCCTGGAGTGACTGCATTGTTACACAGTGCAGATGTGGACTAGACTGCACTTATGGAAATATTGTAAATAATTGGAAGTATTGTAAATAATATAATAATGAGTTTTGACAGGTGAACAATTTCAGTGAACTGTACTCAATGACTGCTTTTGTTAAAAAAGTTAATGGGCACAAATTATGCATATATTGAGCTGCACATTTTACAAATAATATGCATCATTATTTTTCTAGATGTGGTCATTTTTAACTTTTGTGTTAATTGCAAAAGTTTTTTCTTATACTGTAATTAAAATTTGTAGGAACCAAGATGTAATTGTAAATGGCAGCTCTATTTCTTGGTGATAATAGACCTTAGGGTCTAAACAATATGGAGGATACATGTAAAAATCACACATTTTTTCCACCTGTAAAGGTTAAGAAGTAGTGCTTTATTGCACTGTTCTTGCTTTCAGTAGCATCAACGTTTGAAACCCCACTTGCATTCATATCACTGTAGAAGAACACTTATGTTTCAGTACTTTCTGTACGGTATCAGATGATAAGGATCAGCCCATTCAAAACATATTTTCAGAAGCTAAAGAAAGATCTACTTACATTAGATCTGAACTCAACTCAGCTACTATGACTTCTACAAGAGGATTTTGATACCTTTGTTGGATATTGAAAAATGCAGTCATTTTATATTTTTAGAGAAACAAAGAGGGTAGTTAAAACATCTATTATGCTGAAAAACTGTTAACTTTGCAGAGATAACTTATTTCTGGAGTGTATGAATCATAAAAGAAGATACTATGTAATTTATCTGAGTAATCTCTACAGAAACTGAAATATCAATATTGTTAAAACTGACCCTCTAAACAGAAACATACATTACATGCATACATTACAATACTTTCATTGCAACAGATTTGTTAATGGTGTAGAGAGAATGTTCATTTAGAAAAGTGAACCTCCATTTTGAAAAATGCTTAGTGAATAAGATAAAGCTGTATTAACTTCAATCATCCTATGATATGCAAACAGAATCCTGTTTTTTTTTCCTCGCAAGTGATTGGGTAATCAAAATGAACTTAATATTGTCTTAGCTCTACCTTATTAAGTAAACTAAGTGAACAGTTTCTAAACCTTCAGTAAATCATCCCTAAATTATTATTACAAATTGAACCTAAAAATAATTTTGAAGTCAGTTTCACATTTTGCTTTCTTACTGTTTTCATGGTGGCATTGCGCATAGAAAACTGTAGATTCTTCCAGTAGTAACTAACTGTTTATCAGATTATTTTGAGCTGACATAGTTTATTAAAATAAAAGCAAACCCTGTTAATTGATTATATTATTAACATTAATTGGATCTCATTAACTCTTTAAGCTGGGAAAAAAATGTTTTTCTTTGTCTGCTGGGGCAAAATATATATCATGTTATTAGAACAGCGTGTGGGAGTATTTATAGTTTTATTTATACTCAAATTTATTCATTTTCTGCTTTGAAAATGTGTCAAATATAGAATAACTAATTAAACAGAATATTCTTATTATATGCTGAATTTCTTTTTTCATTATAATCTTTCCAGCAGCTTAAGCTCAGATAGAATCCACAGGACATAAATGAAATATAAGCTCTGTGAGTAGCAGCAAGGATACACTGATATATCACAGCCAATAAAGGAAAATACCAGTATGGATTGGTGCTGTGCTCTTTCTCCTGCATTAAAAATTGGATCAATACTGAGTCATGCCATTAAATTTTCAGTGAAAGTCATTTAATAAAATGTTATAATTTAAAACCAAACTCTAGGCAACCAACTAAGGACAGAGTTGAAATACATATAGACAAATTGTTACATATTTAACCATAGTTAACATAGTTAAAAAACACGGGTCCACCAGTTCAGCCTTCAGTGTGTGTGTGTATGCATGTGTGATTTATATTCTCTAACAATTCTCATAGCCTGGTATACTCTGCTTCTTGAGGGAGTTTTGCTCTAACAGTGAAGAACACTTTCCACAATCCAAGGTTAAACCTCCTTTCTTTAACGTTAAATGTTGGCCATGTGTCCTCTTGAAGGAGTAAACAGTTTATCAATGTTACTGAATTCACCTTTGATAGATTTGTACAAAGTAATCAAATCCCCTTTTAAGCACCTCTTCTCCAGAGTCAATAACAGTATTCTATATAACTGATCCTCATAGCTGAGTTCCGCCATCTCCCATAATAATTTTGTTGTCTTTAGCTGAACTCTTTCTAAGTTAACTGAGGACTCGTGACCAAAACAGAACTGCATATTCAAGATGAGGCCAAACCATTGTTTTGTAAAGGAGCAGAAATATTGAATGGAATTTATGTCCTTTTTAATGCATAGCAGTATTTTGCTAGCTGTCGTAGCTGTAGCTTGTTATTGCATGCTATTGCTAAGTCTGTGATCTACAAGTACCTGCAGATCATATTAAGGTTAATGTGTAATTTGTATGTGTATTTTGGGCACCCAAGTGCATCATTTTACATTCCTCAATATTGAACCTCATCTGCCTGGTAGCTGCCCAACACTATATTTTATTAGGCCTCCCTGTTATGGTGCTTCATCCTGTGCTGAAATTATTTCCCCACCTAATTTGGTATCATCCACAAACACTGAAATTGAACTCTTGATTCCAACCTCCTTTCAATAATAAACAAATTGAGTAGCATTGGACCCAAGACAGAAGCCTGGGGCACACCACTCACAACTTTAGACCACTCAGAGAATGAGTAATTTATCACTACTCTCTGGACCTTGTCATATAACCAGTTTCCTATCCATGATCATACAGCTTCATCAACTCCAGCAGACCTTATTTTATAGATGAAATGTTTAGGAGGCACAGTATTAAATGCATTAGCAAAATCTAGATAAACTACATTCACTGGACTTCCAATGTCCAATTGCTGACTTACATTCTCATAGAATGATAACAGGTTGGTCTGAGAAGAACTGTATTTTTACATCTATTCTGGTTGTCACTTGTGAAACCTTTATTACAGACAAGTTTCTGTAAGAATACCTCACCATTCCTTCAAATAAGTTACATTTTCTTAATGTTAGGTGAACTGTGGTTTCCTGGTATGCATTTCAATCCTTTTCTGTAAATTGGTACTACATCTGCACTACGCCAATCAGTTGGCACCATTCAAGTCAGTAAGGTTTCCTTAAAAATTAGAAAAGTGGCTTGGCTATAAGTAAGCTAAGTTTCTCAAGAGCTTGTGGATGTAAACTATTGGGACCTGGTGATTTGTTCACAATATGTTTCTCCAGTCTCTTTTCTACCTGATTTTCAATAAACTGCAGAGGTAGCTTTGGATAAAAAACTTTAATATTATTGACAAGACTATCAAACCTGTCTTTTTCATGCAAATATTTGGTCCCATTGAATGTTGTGCAGTAATGATCTCAGTTTATTAAAGTTAGCTTTTTTTTTACTTTTGGAGTTCTTTTCATACCAATTTGCTTCTCTTTCCTGTAACGTTTGGAAAGTGTAATTACATCATGATCAATATTGCCCAAGTTGTCTCAAATAAGCAAATCTGTAATGAGATCCATTGTATGAAATTAATAGAGCCAACTGAGCATTGTTCTTCACTATGTGTTCCATTAAATTATTCTGAATACATTTGAGAAATAGCAAGCCTTTGTTAACTGTCCAGTTCCATTTTCCCAATCAATATCAGGATAGGTATAATCATAACATTGCCCTGTTCCCAGCCATTTCAGTATGTGAAAGGAGTCGGGACACTTCCTCATCCTTTATGTTAGGGGGCTCTAACATGCTACCACAAGCAATTTACTATCACTCCACACTTATGGAGCTCTAGCCATAATGACTCTGCACCATCACAGTTCTTGTTAGTAATATCATCTTTCAAAGTCACTTTCAGATTGCACTGCACATACTAACATACTCATTCACCTCTTCTGCCAATTCTGTCCTTCCAAAAGAGAGTGTATCCCTCAGTTCTGTGAGCTGTCCAACCAGCTTTTCCATATTCCCACAAAGTCAGAATACTGCTCGAATAACAGAAGCTCTACTTCATCCATTTTGTTTGTCAGGCTTCTTGTATTTGTTAACTTACCTTTTAGTTTTATATTAGTGTTTAATATTCTACTTTTATTATTTTTTAACTATAACTTGATTCCACTACTTTTTTTGTATTGGGCTTAGGTGATACAATTTTTCTGACATCTAATGTAAGGCCCACTGCCGCCATGATTCCACCCCCTCTATATCCCATTTCCCCATAGACCCTTTCTCTCCATATAGCATATTGTTTTCCAATCCCACCCCCAGATCCTAGTTTAAAGCTCCTTCAGGTTTCCAGCCATTTTTCCCCAACAGAGCTGCACTCTCTCCATTTAGATGCAGTAGAGCTAGTAACCGACCAAAGAGTCAGCCCCATTATCAAGGAATCCAAAGAGTACCTTCTTACACCAGTTCCTTAGGCATTTGTTCAACTCTCAAAGGTCTCATTGGCTCTCTGGTGCAGAAGGATAATCAGCAATCATGTGATCAACCTTCCAGGTGGATGGCTTAATCACTAATCCAATTTACTTTACAGCCAATATCCATTAAGATAAACAAGAAAGATCACACAAGTTTCTTAACATGGGAAGAAGCAGACAACAAGCTCAAATGAAATATTTGAAATGCAGACAGCAGCCAAGCACAGTTAATGTCTCTGATTGAGGTAAAAAGGTTAGACAGTCAGGTAGAATAGGCACGTAAATCATAGAGCGCTAAACGTAGCCATAACCCAAGCTCTACCCTACCATACTGTAGTCTTTTGTGGGGTGCTGGTTAGTGTGGCACCATATCTTCCTACATAATAACAGTCCACATGCAACATGTTGCTCTTACCGCACCTTAAGGACTCTCATTATCGTTTAGTGGGAAATACCACAAGATGACTGTCAGCCCTATGGATGCCTTCAGATGTCCCACTGCTCCTGGGGCTAGGCAAAGGGGCATGACTTAGTGACGTCACGTGACGTCTCAGTGACGGCAACACATTTTGCATACATCAAATTGTAGCTTCCTCAGGACGAGGAGTGGCTTACGATTGCCCCTTTTTATTGGGTGAACTTAATGTCTGTAGTCGCCCTCTACTTGTTTCTTAAAGTGACATTATACTGTCCTTTAAATTTTAAGGCAAGTCCCCATTTACCACCATCTGCTACTATTTTTGAGGCAGAAGAGCCTAAATTGGGAATGCAACATACCTGATAACAAAATGGAAGGCAGTGGCACAGTGACATAATATCTAACATTAAGGTCAGTAATCAACAGACAAGGGTGCTTCTAATAGACGCTAAGTAGCCTAACCCAACAATGTAAGATTTGGTCATTTAATAGACATAAATCAAGGGATATCCTCATTAGAGATGAGCGAATCGAACTTGGCGAAGTGGAATTCGTTTTGAATATTAGGAAAAATTCGATTCGCATCGAATCCGAATTTTAGCAAACTTTGGATGCACGAATCGAATTTTCCCCGATCAGCTGGCAAAAGTGTCACTGCAGAGAGCTCCGCTATTTCTGACAGTTCTCTGACAGTTCTGACAGTTCATTTACAGCGGTTGAAACATTGTATCTATTTGTTTCCATTTAGGATACAGATGTTTTTATTCAGAAATAAATAGATACAATGTTTCAACCGCTGTAAATGAACTGTCAGAACTGTCAGAGAACTGTCAGAAATAGCGGAGCTCTCTGCAGATACACTTTTTGCTGTACTGGAATTCTTCTTCTTTTCATTCTTCTTCTTCTTTTCATTCTTCTTCTTCTTTTCATTCTTCTTTTCATTCTTCTTCTTCTTCTTTTCATTCTTCTTTTCATTCTTCTTCTTCTTCTTTTCATTCTTCTTCTTCTTTTCATTCTTCTTTTCATTCTTCTTCTTCTTCTTTTCATTCTTCTTCTTCTTCTTTTCATTCTTCTTTTCATTCTTCTTCTTATTCTTTTCATTCTTCTTCTTCTTCTTTTCATTCTTCTTTTCATTCTTCTTCTTCTTCTTTTCATTCTTCTTTTCATTCTTCTCATTCTTCTTTTAATTCTTCGTTTCATTCTTCTTCTCATTCTTCTTTTCATTCTTCTTCTTCTTTTCATTCTTCTTCTTTTCATTCTTCTTCTTCTTTTCATTCTTCTTCTTCTTCTTTTCATTCTTCTTTTCATTCTTCTTCTTCTTTTCGTTCTTCTTCTTCTTCTTTTCATTCTTCTTTTCATTCTTCTTCTTCTTCTTTTCATTCTTCTTCTTCTTCTTTTCATTCTTCTTCTTCTTCTTTTCATTCTTCTTTTCATTCTTCTTCTTCTTCTTTTCATTCTTCTTCTTCTTTTCATTCTTCTTTTCATTCTTCTTCTTCTTCTTTTCATTCTTCTTCTTTTCATTCTTCTTTTCATTCTTCTTCTTCTTCTTTTCATTCCTCTTCTTCTTTTCATTCTTCTTCTTCTTCTTTTCATTCTTCTTTTCATTCTTCTTCTTCTTCTTTTCATTCTTCTTCTTCTTTTCATTCTTCTTTTCATTCTTCTTCTTCTTCTTTTCATTCTTCTTCTTCTTCTTTTCATTCTTCTTTTCATTCTTCTTCTTATTCTTTTCATTCTTCTTCTTCTTCTTTTCATTCTTCTTTTCATTCTTCTTCTTCTTCTTTTCATTCTTCTTCTTCTTCTTTTCATTCTTCTTTTCATTCTTCTCATTCTTCTTTTAATTCTTCGTTTCATTCTTCTTCTCATTCTTCTTTTCATTCTTCTTCTTCTTTTCATTCTTCTTCTTTTCATTCTTCTTCTTCTTTTCATTCTTCTTCTTCTTCTTTTCATTCTTCTTTTCATTCTTCTTCTTCTTTTCGTTCTTCTTCTTCTTCTTTTCATTCTTCTTTTCATTCTTCTTCTTCTTCTTTTCATTCTTCTTCTTCTTCTTTTCATTCTTCTTCTTCTTCTTTTCATTCTTCTTTTCATTCTTCTTCTTCTTCTTTTCATTCTTCTTCTTCTTTTCATTCTTCTTTTCATTCTTCTTCTTCTTCTTTTCATTCTTCTTCTTTTCATTCTTCTTTTCATTCTTCTTCTTCTTCTTTTCATTCCTCTTCTTCTTTTCATTCTTCTTCTTCTTCTTTTCATTCTTCTTTTCATTCTTCTTCTTCTTCTTTTCATTCTTCTTCTTCTTCTTTTCATTCTTCTTTTCATTCTTCTTATTCTTCTTTTCATTCTTCTTCTTCTTCTTTTCATTCTTCTTTTCATTCTTCTTCTTCTTCTTCTTTTCATTCTTCTTTTCATTCTACTTCTTTTCATTCTTCTTTTCATTCTTCTCATTCTTCTTTTCATTCTTCTTTTCATTCTTCTTCTCATTCTTCTTTTCATTCTTCTTCTTCTTCTTTTCATTCTTCTTCTTCTTTTCATTCTTCTTCTTTTCATTCTTCTTTTCATTCTTCTTCTTTTCATTCTTCTTCTTTTCATTCTTCTTTTCATTCTTATTCTTCTTCTTTTCATTCTTCTGCTTCTTCTTTTCATTCTTCTTTTCATTCTTCTTCTTCTTCTTTTCATTCTTCTTCTTCTTCTTTTCATTCTTCTTTTCATTCTTCTTCTTCTTCGTCGTGCCCCGTGACTGCCCAAATGAGTGAAGTGTGCGGTGATTCTAAGATCGACGGCACTCATCTGCATGTCATACTGACTGACAGTATTATTTCTCTTCCCCAGCAGACTCCAAGGGCATTTAAATTAAAGGTACAGTGTTCTGCACTAATATAAAGGCTCTCTGAAGCCTAGAAACCCTTTAAATAAGTTAAATTTGCGGCGAATAAATTCGCATCGAATCAAATTTCTCCCGCAAATTCGGCGAATTAGCCGAATCAAATTTTTGAATAATTCGCTCATCTCTAATCCTCATTATTCCTCCAGGAATACCTGTAGGTTCATTTTAGTATTTAAGCCCTGTGGAGCCAGTGACTTCAACTGGTAAATCCACCATTTTTCCTTCTTTAATAAAATTGTATTGAAGTCACCTCTTAGAATATAGAATTTTCTATGACTTAGGCTTGCCAGCAATGGCACCCACAAAAGCTGGAGAGGATTTTTAAACTTGCTGTTATAAAGATCTTAGCACATGTCAATCAGAGAGAAAAAAAAATCGATAATTTGAAAGAGCAATGTGATTTTGTTAAAAGGACAGTTCTAAATTGTTATTTCTGCATTTCTCCCTTAACATTAGCTTTGGTAGTCCTCTGTAATCTGGGGCCCAGCAGCTATGCGAATATATATGTGTTTAAGAAAACCAACTGATATTCATAATCACTCTTACGTTCAGCTGACCAATTAAAAAAAGTTTTGCCATTAAATATTTTAAGAACATGAATCTTCAAAGAAAGTCTACACATATTTATTGAGATTATCCTGAATCCCTATATTCAGTCACAATACACACGATACAGAGTTTTCTCTACAATAGCCACATTTTCAGTTGATTTGAAGGATTTAGATGAATGATTACATGTAGCTCAGCATTTCTACAGAAGTCTTTGATAAACCCTTGTCTGCACAAATACCTATGTTTTATGGGAAGCACATTTTTAAAGGCTCTGACTTCATGTTAATATCTTTGATATGTAACAAATGTCATTTTAAATAATTTCTTTGAATTGTTCTAAGGCAGTAATAAATAACCTTTAGCAAGACAATTTAAGAGACTTTGTTGGTCATAGATTTCTATTTATCCAATACATACAATCTTTACTTTTATTTAAATGTTTAAAATCTATTGCATTTTTATAAAGTTGATGTGCTAAAATTCTTTAACTCCACATATAACATTTCTCCATTTCTGGTAACATAAAGTACAACTGGATCCCATTTCATGTCCTCCCTGCAGTCCTGAAGCTTAATATTGAGATCTCTTCCACCGTGGCACACTGTCACATGTGAGCACAGCTGAGAAGCAAGACTGATTTTTTTTGGTGGCATCAGCTTTCTCCATATTACCATATGTATTCCAGTGGAGCTAGAGTGGTTGGGCAGTTACTCACCAAATTTCCAAGAAACAAGGAAGAGGTGCTAAATTATTTTCCTACTTCAATCAGAAAAGATAAATATATTTTGATGAGCTTTTTTAATTAGTGTTTCTCAAAAGGCATATTGGAATTACTATTTTTAAAATTTTGTCTCTCTTAAGGAGCCTACAAACACAAGGATCATTGTGCAAATTTAGCATTGCAACTTTGCACATTTGGAGGCACTGGCATGTCACGGGGGAAAACAGTATCAACTGGATAGGAAAATCCATGCTTGTGACAGATTTTTTTCCTTATCAAGCTTTGGCATCAGGGAAGACCTAGAGCCACACAAATGTTTCCAGATATGACTGTAAAGAGCCCAAATCATAAATATTATCTAATGTATGTCAGCACCTTTACAATCATTGCATTTATTTTCAGCAACTTCAGCTTCCGGTTATCTTTGGGGGGCACCATTTGGTTGCAACATTGGTAAAAATCAGGATGTGTATGATTAGCTTATGCATATTTTTCCTGAAAGACCTCCGGTGAGCATATAGCAGTCTTATTGCCCAGCAAATTAACCAAAGAAAAAGTAGACTAACAAAAAGCAATACTGGCTTTCTGAATTGAACTTGTAATTATAAAAAATTATTGTCAACCTGTACAGAAAAATAAATACGTTTTTTTTTTATTCAGCATGTGTTGTATAAGGAACTGTTAATTTGGACCTATAAAAATCCCACCTTGTATTTTGCCGAATTAAATCATTATTATGAATAAAAAACAAAAACATACTTCTGGCTATGAACAAAACAGTATAGTTTAGACATTTCAGAGCACCACCATTCTTTACTGCAAATAATCTGTTGTTTTCAACCAGCAAAATGACCAACAAGATGCCCCCATGCACTTAAAAATGAATAAATTTCACCTAAAAACAAGGTCTTATTACATAAACACATAGCAATAAGATTGTGTTTGTTAAAGCTGATCTGTGGAATTGCTACATCTTTCCACTGTAAGCATCCTCACTCCATGAGAAAATGCACAGTATGTAAAATTTTCAGAGTTTCACATTATTTAGCCCATAAGATGTCTTTTTTCTTGCTCAATATGTTTATTGAGTTTTTACAACATAATAATTACAATTGACAATAAACTGAGAATTTAACAGTGACATACATATCTTGAGATTTAACAGACAAGAATAAGGACAAAAAATGCTAAAATATGTATTTTTATCCATTGTGATGTCAATCATTGTCATGGCAAATGCTAGGGATCTTTGAGAGTAGGAATCTGCCCTATATCACTTTCCTAGGGCTAGGGTGTGCTGCACATAGGATCCACACACTGTAGGCTGCACTAACTTAAAGTGTAACTAAACCCAGGACCCTTCATTCACTATATCTGGTCTCCCACAGTATACAGAACATGGAAGTGCAATTATTTTAGTAAATATAAACTGCTAAATACCTTTCCTCATCAGCAATTAGAGCAGTCTTATGATGTCTATCAGTGTCCAGCAGAGCATTGGTTAAAGCTTGTAGGAGGAGTTTTCATTTTGCCCTAGAAGGATGCAGAACCCCTGACCTCTGTCTGGACATCACTGACTGGCCCTGTGCTGATCACATGCACCCTCCCAAGAAAAAAAAACCTCTCTAGCAATACACACTAAACTGAGCATGTGCAGAGTGGCACCACACAATATGTCTTATCAGGAGATAAGAGGGGGGCACTGGAAGAAGGGGAGGATCAGAGAAGGATCAAACAGCCTTTTTGCACAATGCAGATGAATAACCCCTTAGGTTCCAGAGTATAACAAGCATGCTTTACTGCATATACAGAATGATTTTACTGTTGTGGGTTTAGTAACACTTTAAATAAATCAGTACAACCTAGGAAGAATTACAAGGGGTAGTTACATGACCAATTCTCTCTGTCCAAGGGAACAAACCAGAGGCAACCAGACATCTGGAAAGACTGGGCACTTTTTAACAGAACAATAAAGCCTGGATTTATGAATAAATGTGAAAGAAGAATCAGGTAAAACATGAGATGGCTTTTACCCCTTTACTAAAAGAGTCTTGCCTAGAGTTCTGCTTTAAGTGATCTTTTTCACTTCTACATCTAAAACATTAAAAATACTATAGTTTCCCTTAAAGGAACTATAAAGTGAAGGAAGTAGTTAAGGACATAAATAAAAACCTAAATCCTTGTGCTGCAATAATATTGATCTCTCCGTTGCCTACTCATTGATATGTACCTCAGAATCAGTTACATGTCCTCTGCTGGAGGATCTTGGGGAGGTAATATTCAGACCACTCGGTGGTTCTGTCTGAATCCTTTCTTGATGTCAGTCCTTCAAAATATTCTGCATTGGCAGAGACCATAAAACCCAAACCTTGTCAATTGTCACATGGCACTGGAGGAATGTACAATTACTAGTATTACAAGAAAAAAGACATTTTCAGTTGACTACTTTTACCTGCTGTATACAGTCCAGTGTCAGTTTTAAAATAATTTTGCCTTTTATTTTTAAATATGGGTCTCCTTTAGTAGTTTTAGGTAAAAAGTAAGTAGGCAACGGAAACCAAAAACATTCTGAAGAATATTTAAGTCAAACCTAAACACATTGCAAAAATAAGCTGGCATCTCAGTTTGCTATCTATTTTATGCTACTTCTATCATCTTCTATGATGCAGTATGATTCTTGTTGACTGATGATTTGTTGATGATTTGTCATTTCACAACCCACTTCATCTGATTTTTTTTTGACATTTACAAAATAGTATATCCTCTTATCACCTGCCACATGGTATCTCTATAGCAAGAGAGCTGTGAGCTTGTATGCCCATTGACTTTCCTTCAAAATTATATAGGTATTTCAAGAGGGACATTAGGAAAAATAGGCCTTCCTCACCAATACAGTGAGAGGTGGCATAGGAGGAATTTGAGGGTGGGTTATCTTCAGTTTTACCTGCCTTTAATAGTGGGGACTTAATTGCTATTCCTGCTTCTAGTGAAATGATAAATACATCAAGTGCATCTCTTGGCCATTCACATGATGCAGTGATTTATTAGAGCACAGGGACACGGGATTCTCAGAGTTTCTCATGCTCCACTTTCCACTATGTTATTCTTAAATACTTAAATAATTCATGCCTACGAAATTATCGCACCATCAGTTCTTTCTAAATATTTTAAGCAAAAATACTTTCAGTGCGATGACAATGTGGGAATCTCCCAGAATCTCATGCTGGACTTTCTATAATGAATCTCTATGAGAAACCACAGTAAAACGATGTAGGGGAGCATTGCTCCTGAATGTACAGCTTAGACAGGTTTATTTAAAATATACGTGGAGATCTTGTTTTTTTTTACTTAATGTTGCAGTAAATGAGTTGGTGGGGGGTCAGAAAAACACTTAAAGTGATACTAAACCCAGCACCCTGCATTCACTATATCTGGTCGCCCACAGTATACAGAACATGGAAATGCAATTATTTTAGTAAATATAAACTGCTAAATACCTTTTCTCATCAGCAGTTAGAGCAGTCTTCAGCAGAGCACTAGTTAAAGCTTGTAGGAGGAGTTTTATTTCTGCTCTAGCAGGATGTGAAACCCCCTGACCCTCTGTCTGGACAGTGCTGACTGGCCCTGTGCTGATCACATGCACCCTCCCAAGAAAAAAAAAATATCTCTAGCAATACACAACAAACTGAGCATGTGCATGTGACCACGGGTTCACTCTGTATCAGGTGGTCATTTCAACAAGGGAGGGGCAGAGAAGTCAGGATCAAAGAGCCTTTTTACACAATGCAGAGGATTAACCCCTTAGGTTCCACAGTGAGTATAACAAGTATGCTTTACTGCACATACAGACTGATTTTACTGTTGTGGGTTTAGTAACACTTTAATCAGTCCACCACGGGTAGGTGTAGTATCTTGCTTGCTCCAACTCATAGCAGGTAATTTGTTTATAATCCCAACCGCATTCCTTTGCTTTCTGTTGGGGCACTTGATGGAGTGAGAAAGATCCTCTTGCACCCAATGCAAAGGCTAATATGACTAGTATCAGCTCAGCCTTTTGTATTGGCTAGTGACTGAACACACTCCCGGCACAAAACAGATATGCAAATGTGGCAGCACGACATAATGCTCACTCTTTGCTGCCACATATGTGCATTCAGCCAGCGGGAAGGGGCTAAATATTTTCCAGTGCACAACTATGTGAATGCTTGGTTGGCCATATGTATTTAATCCTTTTCAAATATAGAAAACATATTAAATAATAATACATGATGTTTTATTTTTATGGTTATATGTGTTACTTTAAAGAAGGCTTCTGCCATCTGCACTATACTATAATACTCAATGCAAAAAACATATTTTTGCTTTCAGGCTTACATTAGTAAAACATAAGATAAAAGTGATTTAATAGTCACCATCTGGTCAGAGTAGAAGACATCTGTGGCAGGTACACATTAACGGAAAATTTAAGTGCTGCTGCTATAATCTCAGATAAAGGAATTTTATTCTTTCTGTAAGAGCTCAAGTTTGTTTTATCCTATCCTTTTCATCTTCAAAAGTTCTTTAAAGATGAACCACAGCCGGTGTCTACAACATTTTTATGATTTAAATACATTAGTGAGATTTGATACATTTTATGCAAAATACATAAAGTACATATCTCTATTTCTTAGTTACATTTCAAAAACAATTTTCAGTCTTCAAATAATTTACATTTGCATTTTTTATAGCCGCATGAATGTCTTAGTCCTTTTTGCTGGAAAGTTTTGCACAGTCAAATAAAAAAATGTCTTTATGCATCGTCTTAAAAAAGTAATGAGACCACGAATCAGTTTAATGTAGATTGATATTTTTATTTTTAATTTATAACATGACTTCTTTGGCAATGGTTGAGGTTGATTTACTTAAGAAGTAGAGCCTGTTTACATAATAATGTGAAGATTCACGGAAAGGTTTCTTCCCAGTAAGAGGTTCATATAGTGAACTCGGTGTAGAGCTATTCACCCTGAGGTCATCACTGAGGACAAGGGGGCACTCTTTACTTGTGGGGGAAAAGAAATTTAATCTCCAAATACGGAAAGGTTTCTTCACAGTGAGAGCTGTGAAAATGTGAAATAGTCTCCCTCAAGAGTTGGTTCTGGCCAGCTCAGTGGATTGCTTTAATAAAGTCCTGGATTCTTTCTTAGATACACAGAATATAACTAGTTACTAACATTTATAGGTAAAGTTGATCCAGGGAATATCCGATTCCCTCTCAGGATCAGGAAGGATTTTTTTCCCTGCAGGAGCAAATTGGATCATGCTTTGCTGGGTTTTATTGCCTTCCTCTGGATCAACTGTGGGTATAGGATTAGAACTTTTTTTTTTTAATGGTTGAAATGGATGGACTTTTTTCTTTTTTTCAGCCAGACTAACTATGTAACTATGTAACTATTCACTTTGGAAAAGAAAAGGTTTACGTAACTGAGGGAATAAGCTGAAACTGTGTTCACTTTTAATACCCAATTATGTATAAGGTAAATTTAAAAAATTGACTTTTGTTAGCACCTGATTGGTTGATTAAAGTGAACACCACTGCAAACTAACCTCATTGAACATTCACTTTGACAAGTGAAGAGTATCTGCTCCTTTAATATATAAATCCCAGTGATCATATACAGAATTAGGCTGTAAGTCTACCCACATATATATCACTTACACTTATTTCATTTTATCATTCTTTTACTTTTTGAAGATGTCTTTTATTCATTGTCAGCTGGATCCATTCTGCCCAGTAGATAGGAATCATGTCACCATAAGAAATTACATTTTTCCCATTCATATTACACATGAACTGCCCTCTGAAGAGTGATATGTGCTCTTATTTGACAGGTGGTGAGGAGCATTCTATTGCACCACCTGTTTTAACCCCATTTGAATGGGTCTCAATCAGTGGGTGGTAATATCAGTGATAGTTTTTGCTCTGGTGTAAACACAACCCCCTCCAATGCTTTGGCAACTTATGGGGGAGAAGTTTGGGGGCAGTAAATACATGGCTCATCTGCACATTTTTACTGACCCTCAAACACAAGAGTAAACAAAGCCTTAAAGGACAGGAAGCCCAGAGATGGAACCTGCCACAGCCACCAAAAATATATGCTGTGTTGAAATGTGTGTGTGATGTTTCCAGGAAACAATGTACTGCTTCTTGTTGGCTCATTTTATCAGCTTAGATCTCCCTGCATTGCACAAAGAAGCACAGAGACCAAAACTAGGGATATAATGTAAATGGAAAGGTTTTCTTAAACATTATCATTAGCAAGTTTATGTGCAAATGGAAAGGGGCTGGAATGAAGGAAACAGGAAGGCAAAATACATGCAGATTATACTTCAGTTTAAATTATGTTTTTTTTTTAACGTGTACAATATGCCACACTTTTTATTATGCTAATATTTTAAAGATGTTTCTGCTTTAAGCAAATGTAGCATCAGAGCCTCTTGTGTAATATAATGAAATTTCTCTTCATCCTTCCCTTTAAAGTGTATATATCAAGATTATGAAACTACTATCTTCGGTTTAATACTTTGGCCTTCATGTATTTGCAACATTAAGTCAATGTAAGAAATGGAAGAATAAGTAACCAGCTGCTGAATGCAGATGCAGAGCGAAGATACTATGGGACTGATTTACTAAGGGAGCGATTTTACTTCTATTAACTCCAGATTCCATGAAATGATTTTAAATTCTTTAGAACTTAAGTAAAGAGGCGCCAGGGCAAAATTTACTTCTTCAGTAAATCATCACCTTCAAGTTGTAGCATGGATGGGACTGAATAATGTATTCATGTTTTATGTAAGGAAAAAACCCTTTATATTTTGCTCTCATAATCAGTAAAATGTAGCTCAGTACAACTGTTTTTCTTGTAATATTTTGCAGTATTCAACTTTCCACACTGAAAGATCTGAGTCGGACCATGACAGTCAATGGGGTGGAAGCCCTCTAACTGACACTGCTTCACCACAGCTTTTAGATCCTATAGAAAGACCAAGCTCCCAACAACATGATGTCTCCTGTGCATATCGACAGTATCCAGACCGAAGTGCTTTGTGTTTTGGATTCACTCTTGACCATTCAAGGTTAAGTGATGATAGACACCACCATAGCCAGTCCTGTGAGAGTGGCAGATGTGAAGCTGGTAGATACTTTCTTGGAAGCCCACAAGCTGGGAGAGAGACATGGTGGGGATCTCGTTCTGCTCTGCCAGTGCCAAAGTCCTCTCCAGAAAGTAGAGATGGATACGAGAACTCTATGCCTCATATAACTTCAGTTCACAGGTTACACGGTAAGGCAGAATTGGTATAAAAAACATCAAATCACTGCTGCTCTAATTTCTTATTGCCTTGTGACATGGGTGTCTAAATGAGTGTCTGTGAATGAGCCTTCCCTATCCCCCACTCTATTGCTATTACCTCCCAGGAGTTTCCCACACACCAACCAAGGTAAATTGTTCTAAACAGCTGCTTCACTGCACTACCTCTTCTCCTGGGATTTGTAACTTCTATGTAAAAATAGACATGAGGGCTCATTGAAACTCATTTTGTTTGGCATGCCCCTGAGACAAGGTACACAGGAGAGGTTCAGGCATGGTTAAAAACATATGGGGAACTCCTATGAAGAGCTTCAAATGGCAATGCAAATGTATTCTTTGCATAAAATGCACAAGAGTATTTTGCACAAGCATGTGGTAGGTATACAACTGTGAGTGTCAGAGTACAAAACCCATGAATCTTTCATATGAAGGGAATCACTTAGATTCCATTATATGAGATATACCCACTTGCTCCAATGCCAAAGTGTATTCTGCAGGGACACCTCAGCACTAAATGACTGTGGGTGTAGGTGAGGGTGGACAAAGTGTCTGTGGGAAATGCAGTAATTACATGTTTCTTTATCTCTCAATTTGATAACACTTTCTACCCTGTCTTGTAGAAATGGTCTACAATAGTCAAACCTCCATATTTTCTTTCTCTATATCTCTATTTTATCTCTGTGGCATAAATATATGGTACATATATGGTGCATGGTATATATAATAGGGAGGTAAAAAAACTGAAATTTGACTTTTTTTATTGAAGGATTCATTAAATACTGTGTCTTTGGATAAGGGTCTGGTGCAGATTTTATTCTTTTTGCATGGGGACCCCCTTAAAAACTACACTAGACCTGGACTTGATATGAACTGTTGTGGGACCCCTATTAAACTATTCCCTGGCTCTTTTGTTTACACGGCTGGGGACTCTCTTTATCTATACCCTTATCCTCAACGTCTAGGATAGATGTTAATGGGGACCCCCATAATTGAGCATGGGGTTCCCCCATAGTTCATACCAAGTTCTTCATGTCTGGTATGTATTTTAAAGGAGAAACCCCAAAAAACTAAATAAATTAGTGTGAGCCACCAAACTCAACCAAACTCTTCAGCCTGGTTTGGATTTTAAGGGGGGACTGCATGCAAAAATCAATAAAAAAAAAATCATGACTCCCCCTAAAATTCCTTACCAGACCTTTACCCAAGGAAAGCATGCAGCCTGGAATTCCAGGAAAGAGGGAGATGAGTGTGCACCCCCCTCCGGAACCAAACCAGGCCAGATTTCCTCGAGGACACCCTGCTCTGGGAACATGTTGATGAGGACAAGAGTCTCTTCCCCACAACCCTGGCCCAGTGGTTGTGGGGGTCTATGGGAGGGGTGCCCAGATATTGCCTTGCCTATGTGAATCAGTATGGGGTGCATAGTTCCCTTACACATTCACAAAAAAAGTAACGCGTAAGTAAAAACAGACAGTTTTTGAAAGTCCTTTAAAAAAAAAAGACTCCCACAGTGCACATCCATGATACTCGATTCCCACTGAGAGAAAAAACCTGATGACCCTTACTCCACAACACTATTGACAGCTGCCTGCATTGTCATTGCCAATATAAGCGAAGGGGTGGGGATACAGTGACATCATTGTCCAAGTATGGCAATGTGGCTATATTTCGCCAATATTTGATGTTAGTAGTGAGTAATGATATGGCGAGTGCAAACACTCTCTGCCTCATTAGCAGCCATTGACAGATGGAAGCTGTCACATTCATCCATGCCAAATGCCTAAATGTTCACCATTCAAACTTACACTAGGATCAAACACAGAGCTCACTCTTACTTTATAATAACTAACCATCCATGGAAACAGGAACTTTATATTAAAGGAAACCTAGAATGAGAGAATCTTACAGTCTGCTGTTGCTTGCTTTCTTCTGAAAAACTTATGTCCCTGACTGTCATATTGATCTTTTTGTTTCAGTGCTTGGCTGATTTGAAACATGTAGCCATGCTAAGCCATTTATATGAACATCTTTGAAGCCATAATTATGTTTAGAATTTAGGTTAACTTGTTATTCAGCTGGAGAGACATAATGTTGTTATGATCACTTTCTTGCATTTGCTCACAGTCAGTTATGATTTATATTTGCAATGAAACAGTTTTTATAACTAAAGTAAAAATATAAAAAGATATATTTCTTAGAAATATTCTTATGCGCTTAGTGCTATAAGGAAATGTTGCACTCTGTGTTCTGGATATAGGAAGATAGAAATAATATTATAAAAATGCACAAACCCCAAAATCAAATGAATAATGATACAAGTGCTTCAATAAAAAAAAATTAAAATTATTATGTATAAACCCACCAAAGATATGTGCATTTAAAACCACGCAAAATGTGTTGATGACCAAAAGATTAAACCATAAAAAAATTGTATGATATACATACTGTATATAAACATAACAAAAGTCCACTCCCAGTGAATGAATTCAGGAAGAGCAGGGCCATATAAAGTCTCATAAAATATTCAAGATCCATGGTGTAAAGCTCCCAGACCACCTTTACACCAAAAGTGCCTACTCCCTTACCAGATCACAATGATCTGTGATTAATAAGAGATCAGTAAGGCATATGACACCAGATCCAGGTCATTTCAGGATATACTGGCACCTTTAATGCCTGCAGGATACTGCAATATGTGTCCAGAAGAAGTATAACAAGGTATTAAAAGCACAAGATGTCTTGCCACAGTGCATCGGTGGGCATGATGATGTCATAGGCCGCTGGTCTCAACATATGCGTTTCGTCTATACAGGAGACATCTTCAGGGACAAAGAAAAGACCACTGACATAATTTTTATGTAGGGTTTGCTGTTGATGAAAATCAGCTGGAGCAGGAAAAAATCACACAGGAAGTGGCTTGGCCTCCATCTTCTTTCATCAACATATGGCTGGAAATTATGCAACTGGGAGTTCTGAAGGGAAGGGTGATCAGGCCAGAAGTGCTGAGTTGTGCATATTGCCTATGACAAGAAGGCTGATATCAGCCATTTTTGCCAGGGCTGACTAAAAGAACTTGTGACTGAAGACCCCAAACTGTCTCAACCCCCAACTACACAAATAGGATCTTTGGCTAATGTAAAAAATGAAGTCCCAACAGATCATATATCACTTCCAAGCCACAACAAAAATATGAAAGATATCTTACTAACAACAGTAAATAAATAATAAATAAAAATTACAAAATTAAAACATTAAATAATTAATTACCAATGTAATTCCATAATACCAATAATAAAACATGAAATTACAAAACAATATTAATAAAAAAAATATCTACAGTACAATCTTAAACACACCACAAAAACCATTACCAATTAATTTCTACAGTTGGGTTTCATCAATAACAAATACTTACAAATATCTAAAAACTACAAAATAAAAGAGGACTAAATATAAAATAATAAAATAGCAAATATAATGAATCAAGGATATAACTAAAATATCAATAAAATACTCATCAGGCTTAACAATATACAGTAAATAAAACTAAATCCAAAACTGAACTGTTATTAATGAAATAATTTAAGTCCCAGTATACACTGAGAAAAAAGGGACTATATGTTTCCGAATCATATATCCATCGAGTTTCCAAAGGAGATACTCCCCTTTTGTGGTTACTGCCTCTTAAGTAAGGGGAAATGTATTGATACCTACCAATTTAAGGGAGCTAGGAACAGCTTTTTTATGCTGTTGTAGATAATGTTTTTAGAGGCTATGGCCTTTAAAACCTTTTCTAATGTTCCCAATATGTTAATTAATCATTACTTTGGACTACATAGATTGGACTACATAGATTTCAACAAAAATTTACCATTCTTGTAAAAACAAATTCAACATTGAACATTTAATTGGCAGTCTTTTGCAGGAAGATGCCTCTGTTAAAAAAAAATAAATCAGTCAAAAAGATTTAAACTTGCTTTACTTACGTGTTATTACAAAAATTCTAAAATTTAAAAGAGCGGTGAGGATAAATATACTTATATTGGTGCATAAAGAGGGACATTACATTGTTTGTTTGCCAGATATTTACTATTGTTATTTTTCTTTCTATTTAAGGGAGAAATCATTGGGATGAAGACAGTGTGGTCAGTTCTCCTGATCCAGGTTCTGCAAGTGAGTCAGGAGACCGGTACCATAATGAGCAATATCAGAATAGTCACCATGAGCCAAGCAAAATTGAAACACTTATTCGAGCAACACAGCAAATGATTAAAGAAGAAGAGAACAGGTTACAGCTACGTAAATCTAGCCCAGATCAGCTAACTACTATTAATGGAGCAGGAAAAAGAAACTCAGTTTGCTTTGCTAATTACCAACAATCTCAATTATCTGGAGTTTTGTGTCGAGGTCCATCTGTTGCCAATACTTCTCCATGTGACCATATACAGCAAAGAGATGCCAAAATACTGAGTCCACGTGATAATGAATATGAGAACAGTCCTACAACTATTTCCAGAATAAACAGTCCGAATTCAGAAAGAATTTCAAAAACAGGAGTAACTGTAGGGAAAGACTACTTAAATACAAATGTGTCCCCTCATCAAACGGTTGACCACTCTGCTTCACCAAACTATTATAGTGCACATCGCCCTTATTTTGATAAACATTCTTACACTTTTACTGGTTATGCACTTGAACATTTATATGATACTGAAACTATTAGAAACTATTCATTGGGGTGCAGTGGATCGCACTTTGATGTGACTTCTCATTTAAGAATGCAACAAGATCCTTCTCAAGTGCACAAAGGTACATCGGTTATTATAACAAATGGAAGTTGATCGAATTGTTTAATATGGTTCATGTATTATAATCTTTTGCAATGGAATCAAATTCACGTCATTGTTACCACCATTTCATGAGCTGGACGTGACAATAGGATGGATTTGTTTTGCAATTTCTATTAAGAACTCCAACTGTTCAATTTTGAACTGATGTTATTCAGCGGATGATCAATGATACTATTTGTGCATTCTTAAAAATATAGGAATTTCAATGTAGCTAAAATACAAAAAGTGTTTGCTAAATATAGTTGCATGTACATAAACACCAGTTTCGGAAAAAAATAAAAACAAAAACCTAAAACTATGCACAGAGGACTTGAAGCAGAATTGAATGTCTAACTTTATGTATCCACATGCACAAATGCACATATATTCTTTGTACGTTTAAAATATGAAAAAAAAAAACTAAATTAAGTGTTACTTTTCAGCATCATATTAATTTTGCTTGATATACATTTTTGTCTCTAATTACATAGAGGGCATATTTTACTGAAAGGGGTTTGAACTTGAAGATAAAATATAATTTATATATCTGATACAAAAACCCTACCCACTTTAATACATTCCCATACACAACATTTTCATTAATGTCAACAGTCATGTTAAAACCACATAATCAATCTTTGTGTTAAATTATGATTTCGCATTTCCAGGTTGTATGCAAACATCAAGACATCTAGTCAATTATTTTATTTTTCTTACTGCTGCAGATTTTAAACAATTCAGAGAATATCTTTTATTTTTCCTCTAAGACTGCATGTGTGTACTACATTTCCATAGGCGACATAATGCATGTGACCCCACTGCTTCAAATACAATATATTTAAATTTTAAAAAATAAATAAAAATAATATGCAAAACTCTGTACTTTAATACTATGTAACACTTTGAAATTGGAGTTGCAGAATATATTTACCATAACCTCCCAAAGTCAGTCCTTTATATTATATTCTCATAAAATTGTGCTTCTTGGTTGTCTGTAAAGTAAATCCTGTCCATCTTTTTTAATTTGAAATATTTCAACAACAAAATTTCCTGATGAAATTTAGTTACATTTGCTTGGTCATTAATTCTTGGGATTGGTAAAAAATTCTACCTATTTATTTTAATTGTTAACATGTTTTATGAATTTTTACATTCTGTTTCAAATTAGTTTTGTGAAAAGTAACCATTGCTTTAATAGTTTTTCATGTGTCAAAGTGGAATGATGACCAAGTTTTAAAATAGTAAAACAAACTATAATTATTTGCAAAAATGTTAACAAAAAAACCCATTACAACATTAATACTGACAGAAGTAATATTGAAAAAACAAACTTGAATTCAATTTTTTCAAGGTAACTTATAGGCACTTTCCTAATAAACTATTCTTTATATCAATATTTAAACTTCAAATTCACTATTTATTTGCATGGTGCAGACATAAAATGCTAATAATATTTTAAACAACAAGAGGGATACAGTGAAAGGACTGCTTTAATTTCTAAATTACTTTCTTACAGGGATAAATCCTGTATCCAAATGGTAAATACTTTGCCTACTTATAAGTTAATTAGAATTTTTATTCAAGGCAATTATCACTCCTAAACTCCATAAGATGTATAGCATGTCCAGTATTCTACAAATAAAAAAACACAATACTTTGGTATTTTAAAAGGAGCCCTGGTATATTGTATCAACAAGCTAAAGTATTAATTACAGTCAGATGTTCGTAATTAAAATATCTAACATTTATAAGCTTATTGGTTACTTACCTATAGGGAAAATCTGCAAATACAGTTTTAAAAAATTGTTATGTGGAATAATGTCAAAATGCATATTAAACAGTACATATCACATTTAAATCTCTTTCTATACAAATATAATTTTGTATGAAGTGTTCTACTGTCTATGGCACCATACTGACAGCAAACTACGCTAATAATCAGGATTTTTTGTTCTCTGAACATAGCCATTATCTCTACAAGCTATGACAAGTATACTACCTATTATGCTAGAGGATGAGCAATAAAAATGTCATGGCAACATTTAGTTAATGTAAATGTAAGGCTTAAAATAAAAGTCATACAAATTGCACCCTGGTTATCAAAAATACTCTGATGTACTTTTTTTTAGAACTGGGTGTTATGGAGCTTCAACATGAGTTTCTACAACGTAGGGCTAATGTTTAACAAACACCTTATTCAATCAGTTTGGGGGAGAAGAGATATATTTATCTATGTGCTTCCACTGCTGCAATCTGCTGTTGTCTGAAAGTCCCTTTCCTAAATCTTCTGCTTCCAGTTCTTTTGGTTTACAGAGAACTAAAAGAGAATTACCTATGGAAGCTGTTGTAACAACAGATGCAATGTAGCTTAAAGTAATATAAGTACTTGTATCACTTCACCCCCACCTAAAAATATAAGTGAAAATAAAAATCTTTCAGTTTTTTTTTTTTTTTGTGGAGAAACACATGTCAACTATAGAATACAAATCAGTTAAATTAAGACAGGACTGTTGCCAACCTATAAAAATGACCCAGTAAGCAGTGTGCAGCACTTTAAAAATCAAATGTGTGTTTACAGTGGGATTAAACAATGTCAGATATCAGATAGAGAAAATATCCAAGAGCAGGCCATGTTTGCTTTGACTGGTGTCTTAAATTGCATTGAAATATTTATGAAGTCACACTCAGCCTCAAATACTGACATGCCTTGCAATGTATATTTCTAGTGACATTGTACAATATTTTCTGTAACTTGAAGTTTCATTTTGGAATGTAATGTAGGAAATAACTAAACTATGTCAATGATATTGCAAAGTGCTCCCATTTATAATTATTTATATTGTAAATAGCTTTCTGATGTCAATTTCAAGTTCATTGTGAATAATATGTATTTATTATGTGAAAATTTTTTTCTTTTGCTTTGAAATACAGTTAAAATCTTATTTAGAGTGGATTTGCGTTTTTTGTTTGAAAACTTTTTAAAAAAAATAATATCACATATACAGCATCTAAAATATTTTAGTGTAGTACTTTCCATCCTACTTTCAATATAGCTTATGATTCTGAGATATTATAACAAGGTAATGTCATGATCTACCAATCCCACATGCTACTTGACTATGGTTTGGATATGGGAAGCAAGTTATCAGTGACTAAATGTGAATTGATTTGTAGCATATGCTCGATGTGCACTGGTGGAATTATTTGTACCAGATAACCAGGCTCTATTCAGTTATAAGGCTTCCCACCAGTTTAGTTTGATAAAGCATAATATAAATCTTCTGAAAAAGGGTCAAACGACTTCTAAAGCTAATAACTGATTTGTTATAAACAGCATACAGGTGCGAAATGTTTTTAGCATGTCCATGGCTACCTATGGAGTCTAGAGCCCTAGGTAGGCGTCCATTCTACTCTTAATATAATACACCGCTAACCATATCAGTCCAAAGTTTTTCCAGTGTACTTGTGAACATATTTTTTTTCACTATCCATAAAAGCAAGCATACTAAAAGTTATAGAAAATATTTCAACATGAATAAGACCTTTCCCTTAATATTTATTTTGCATAAGCTTTAAAGCCCTTGTTTTATCTATCTATCTATCTATCTATCTATCTATCTATCTATCTATCTATCTATCTGTTGATATTTTTCTTTAGAGTACAGGCTGCTATCAGAATTGTTTCCTTGATCTATAAATAGGATTATTCATCAAAATGATTGCTCTATTTACTTGCTTAATAAAAAATGCCACATTTAGTTTTGACAGCTTTATGATGGGGGCATTTATTGCATGGCTGAAATGGGTTCCTGTGGTATATCAATTTCTATAAAAAGCAGTAAAATGCTTTTAATGAAAGTAAAAAAGAAGGGCAGATTAGAACTCTGATCAGCAATATGTAGCCAAACAGAGAAATAGCTATTTCATTGTGTATTGATTTTTAACCTCTGGAGAAATAGATAGCACCAATTTAGTTTAAGGGAAAAATAAATCAAACAAAGAAAGTACCATCAGAAGTGTTAAAAAATACAGCACCAGCATATCATCATACAATTCACTGCATTAACATTTTTTTTCAAACTGGTATGGTCTTTTAGAGTAGTGCCACTGCAACCTGTTTACTTTGGAATACATGTGTTTTCTGTTTTTCACAGACTCATATAAAGGCTTACGGCCATTAATATTATATTATCTATAATACAGACACTCATATGATAAAAAGGACAACTTCAAACCATTTGCCAGAGCTCTGTCCATAGACCATAACCCTTATCGAAGGCAAGCCCTCATAGGCTTATTATTATGAGTTATAAAATGCAAAAAACCTTCAAGTGCTAGCAAAGGAAATATTGAACCAATATACTATATATTCCAGCTGTTACCAGGCTAGAAATAAAAAAATCTCTTTTTGTTTCCTGGCAAAACATTTCCTGTGTAAATAATTTTTTCTTTTCAAAAAGATTATCTATTAATTGCACATTATATTTCTTGCAGTTTTGGCAAGTAAAACACTTTTTAGGTACCAATAAAAAAATAAATGGCAATGATACCATCTTATCATGTTGCTGTTGAAAAAGCACTTGTGTTTTTTGTGCATAACTATTTTCCTGACTAACGCCATGCAGCAACAATAGGCAGCCCCCCCCCATTGCTAACCCCCTAGGACCATTTACTAATTAACACTCTGTCTGCACCCCCATGTTCCTCTTTTATCCTCTCCTCCTTGTAGGACCCAGGTGCAGTACTGCTCCTACCTAGTTGCTTTCACATATACTACTTGAAAGCATTTTCCAAGGAATTCCCATTCATGGCTGACCATAGGTAAGGCTTTAGTGATGATGGCTGTGCTTTTTCATCAGCCCTGCTAATTGCGGGAATTAGGAAGGAAGGTGACGACCACCATTCTGTTCTGTGACCCATGCTCCATTCTGGCATTTGCACAATTGGAGATGGGCAGGATGTGGTGATGCTGTGGGGCATTCATGAATTCCACTCCTATTCATTCATAATATCTGTGCATTACTGGATGCCAGAATGGAAGTGCAGACATCACATCTGGCCACACAGGGGAGTAGAAACAGAGCCAGTGACTTTTTAAAACACTGGCATGCACAGGTATGAGGGATGCCTTCATTTCTGTACTACCAGATGCATGTTCTTCCCTCCACCATGTACTGTGTCCTATATTAAATGCTTCTTATGGATCCTGTGGCATCTTCCTTATTGTTGTAATATATTTCCACAGCCTACTGCTTTTCCTGTAATGGGCATGTAGCCTCCCTCTAGTATCCAGTCAGTTCAAAAAAGGTATAGGTTAGCATACACTTCAGCTTTTCTTGTGGTTGTGACGAACACGGTGCCCGACCTCTGCCTTTCTCACCAACTCATGAGAAAGGACCAACCAATCTCACACTGTGCTGTCACTTGCAATACAACGTCACCCTCAGCTGCACCCTGCTCATGAGACCACAATCTATATGCCCGCAGTCTGAGAGCGATTGTCCCTGGTTTAGTTAATTAAGCATTTAACCCTTTAAACTGCCACAACCGCTTTTTTACCAAGAAGGAGGAAACTCACAATCTTAGCAATAACATTATGATTTTAGCATGTCTGCAACACATACTGTCACCACAGACAGGTATATTTAGAGGCATGTTCAGAGGATTATTATCAGTAGGACTCTTCAAGAGACAGGGATAGGCATTAACCGCCTCTCGCCCACCATATAGTACAATGACAGGCGCAAAGCCGTTCTCTTGTTCTGGGAGGACGTCATATGACGTCCTCCCATTCTCACCGCGCATGCGCAGCTCTGGGAGCACGCAGCGTAGCGATCGGCTGTGCACTGTGTCCCTTGTACACAGCGGATCACCGATCCACGGAAAGAGACGAAGATTTTGGCTTGGTAATGTGATCAGCTGTGTCCAATCACAGCTGATCACATGTAAACAGGGAAAAATGCCAGCTATCAGGGCCGCCTATCAGTACCATATATGAGTGCTGCCTTTCAGTGCCCATCAGTGATGCCTGTCGATGCCCATCAGTGCCACCTACCAGTGCCTCCTCATCAGTGCCCATCAGTGCCACCTATCAGTGCCACCTATCAGTGTCCATCAGTGCAGCCTATCAGTACCCATCACTACAGCCTCATTAGCACACATCAGTGAAGGAGAAAAATCACTTATTTACAAAATTTTATAACAAAAACTAAGAAACAACTTTTTTTTTTCAAAATTTTCAGTGGCTTTTATGTTGGTTTAAGAAAAAATAAAAAACCCAGAGGTGATACCACCAAAATAAAACTCTATCTGTCACAAGAAAATTCTGAAAATGTCATATGGGTACAGTGTTGCATGACCGCGCAATTATCATTCAAAGTGTGACAGCGTTGAAAGCTGGAAATTGGCCTGGGCAGGCAGGGGGTATAAGCGCCCTGTAGGCTAGTGGTTAAAAGCCTTAGAGATAGTTTTAATACTTTTCAAAATAGGGTTTATTAACCAGTTCCACGCTGTTCTATAGCAGAAATACTGCTAAAGGGCAGAACAGGTATGCAAAATCACATATATATACGTGATTTTTCAGTTCCAGGTAGGGCCACGCGCCCTACTCGTGCTGCAATTTGATTCCTCGGCTGTCAATCACCGGGTCCTGGTGCTCAGATTACTCACCGGCACCCAGTGATCGCTGAGTATCTCTGATGTGGGAGAGACCTGTATGTAAACAATACAGATATCTCCCCTGTCAGCTCCTGCACACTGTTTTGTATGGCTCTGCATAGAAGAGCAATACAAAGCAGTGTGCTTACAGTGAAGCACACACACAGCCCCCATAGTGAAACAGCACACAGTTAACCCTTTGATCACCCCAGATGTTAACCCCTTCGATGTTAACCCTTTCAAAAAAAATGTATTCCAGTATATATACCAACATTTGTAAACACTGTAACTTTCACATAAACCAATTCATTTACACAGATTTTTTTAAGCAAAGACATATAGCAGAATACATTTTGGCCTAAATTTATTTTGAAGTTTGATTTTTAAAATTTTTTTACTGGACATATTTAATAGCAAAAAGTCAAAAATATAGTTTTTTTTCTCAAAATTGTTGATCTTTTTTTATTTATAGCGCAAAAAAATAAAAAACCCACAAGCGATCAAATACCACCAAAAGAAAGCTCTGTTTGTGGGAAGAAAAGGACATAAATGTCATTGTAAGTTAAAGTAATTCAGTGCCGTATTGCAAAAAATGGCCTGGTCAGGAAGGGGGGTAAATCTTCTGGAGAGCAAGTGGTTAATGAAAAGGTCAAATGGTGCAATTAAAATATTTACAGAAAAGATGTTACGAAGACATAAAGAGAACAGTAACGCAACAGAGGAATAAAGAGAGGTGAAAACTGAGAATACTTGCAAAGTCCTGTTGTCCAAGCAAAAATGTTGCCGTGGCTCTCAAGTCCGTTAAGATGTTCCTTGCTTGATGTCAAACGAAAGCTTTCTTACCAGCTCCTATCATTTCCTTTTCTGTGATATTAAAGGAGTGTCGCCTGAGAACAACTGACCAATCATCCGGTTTAAGGGATGGGTGCTGGGAGGTCACCACGTTTATGACTAAATCCCAACTACAATTTCATACTAATATTAATAAATTCCAATACGTGCAGGTGGTATTCTAGAAACTGACAGAATATTATTCAAAATTATATTTCGAACCCCTTTCGTATATGTGCTAGGGTAGTCATGTGTGACCTTGATTTATTTGGTATGATATTCCCTATTCAAATATATACCTAATATTAATGTGTCCTGTTCCTGTTGAATTTTATGAATTGTACGTGGAATTGTTAAGTTGTGGAATAGATGTTTTATGGCACGCTCTGCGTTCCTAAAGCCTTAATGGCCTTACATGTCATGTGTGACAGGCTTGACTGAGTTATTATTGTTTTACGATAGGTCAGAGGGAAGAGTTTTTCATGGTTCATGGAAACAGACATCCTGCCAAGACTAATTAGCTGTTTACAGCTCTGACTAGGTCTGAATGCTGGCGTCTATTGTGTTTTAGCTGAGATAAGAGGCTCATTTGAAGTTTGTTAAAAATTACAGCAACACATTTTGCAGTTTTCAGGTGGAGGGAGGGGAGGAAGATGGCTGTCGCATACAGCTTCCATGTCCCTATTGCGCACAATCATTATAGTTGTAAGGTATGTACGTATTTTAGTGTTTAGGACGTACTTTGTGTAGCCCTATCAGATTAAGACACAGCTCTAAAAAGAGAACTCCTTCATCACACAGTTCTAGCTAAAGTCATCATTATATATCAACTTATTTTTAATCTTCATTATTCACAACCCAATGCCTGCTGGGCTTGTGGCAACCTTGCTGCTCATGGAAAAACATTTTGTGAATCCTGTAAAACAGATGTGGTGAAGGATGAAGAAAAAGACAACTTGTATGTAGTTGATTTAAATAAGCCAATAGTTCATGATTCCTTGAAAGATTTGAGGCAAAGGAATGGTCGGCAAGTACATACCCTACACTAACCACTAAGCATATGCATTCAATGCAGATTAAAATTTTTGTGGCTAATTCTGAGGATGAATCTCAGGAAGTAGAGGATGATGAGATAATAGGATCTGATTTTTAAAAAGTCACCTCATTTATTAGAGCAGTCAAGGGAGCCCTAATTGGGAGGGCCCAGTGAAGTCTGCAGGGAAATGGATAAAAATAATTGTATCTTTTCCCTGATGGATTAAGTTAAAGATTTTTGTTTTCAGAAGAGTGTAAAAAAGTGGAAAGAAAGTATTTCCTGGACAATCAAATCGCAAAACTATACAAATGTTAACCCCTTGATGCCGATGTCACACAAATATGCAGCCTCATAGAACTGGGCTTTTTTCCGTGGGGCCGCATATTTGTGTACCTGTCTTTGTGCTGGGAGCCTGCTGCACAGCGTGCTCCCAGCACAAAGACCGGGGTGTCACTGAGAGCCCCTGGTCCTGTTCTAACGATCGGGACCCGGGACTCATGTTTCTGGGTCTCATGATCATTGTGACAGCCTCTGATTGGCTATCTCCATGATCAGTCACTGTGAAGCCCTCCCCTTTGGGTTTTTTTTCTCTCTGAGTGGAGGAGAGAGATACATTGTATTTCTCTCTCTACTTGCAGAGAGAAAAAAAAAACTGTTTGTAAAAAAAAAAAGATAAATAAATAAATATAAAAAAATAAAATAAAGAAAAAATACCTATATCAAAGTTTGATCTAGTTCAGTGTCAGGGTTAGTGTTTGGGACAAGGTCAGGGTCATAAGGTCAGTTTCAGAGGTCAGGATTTTTTTTTTATTGGTATCAGTGTCAGTTAGTGTCAGTGTGTTTTAGGTAAAAAAAAACAAAAAAAAACTGCTCACTATTGTTTCTGGGCTGTAGTACAGGTAAAAACAACAAATAACATACACATATATGGTATTGCTACAATTGTCAACAGCTGAAAAATTTTTTTTGGGTTGTTCTTTGGTGGTAGGTTATGGTAGTAACAAGAAACACTCAGCTAAATTTAAAAAAAAAAATCTACTATTTTGGGACAGTTTTTCCTAGATAATAAAAAAATCATTACCATTTACCACAAAATGAAAGCCCAATTTGTCCTGAAAAAAACAATGGATAATTCACCTGGATGTACAAAGTAGTTGTGATGATATGTACGGTTTTACTAACACATGTCAAAGTTGTAAAATTTTACGTAGGCTTTAAGATTTGTTTTACCCTTAGGCGTGAAGAGGTTAAGAAAGATGTAAAGAATTTAGATTTGTTGCCCCTTGTCAACACAACCCCAATGAGACTAGTTTGACAAATACCTCTCCCTTAGAGGACACGGTAGTTTAATTTAGGAATGACCTGAATGGAAGAATCAACCATGATTTAAGGAAGCACTACTTCTCTTTAGGGGCAGAGTATAAAATGGCCATGGCCCTAACATCAGTGACAAAGGCACTGGAGGTTTGCTCAGAAGACCTTGGGGTTGATTTACTAAAGGCAAAAATACTGTTCATTTTGCAAAGGAAGTTGCACTGTGCGAAATAGTTTTCCCACAAAGCTTAGTAAGGTAAATGAAGTTCTGCTGACTTCCATTATCCAATCATATGCAAGCAAAAATGCTTTTTTTTGTATTCCTTGCAAACTGAAATGTCATCACATTCACTAAGCTCTTGAGAAAAGTCCCCTGAAAAGTGCAAATTCCCTTGCAAATCAGCTCCCTTGAATCGGCTGTCAACAGTGATGACAGTAAATCTGACATTTTGACAATTCTCCATAAAATCAAGCAAGCCTCCTCTATTTTTGTGGGTGATTGATATTATATAAATGTTTGCTGGGACCATGCTATGCACAAAACATATGCTCTGGTTTAAGCTGAACCTGTTTACCAACAAGCATGGCACAGGATCCTCCTTGAAAGTCAACCTGTCTTTGTGAACAAGCTGGATAATACTATATACAAGGCTACAGGGGGAAAAATTGGGTTATTGTACCAAGACAGACATATCCCAAGTCCACAGTTAAGACAAGAACCAATACAGAGTTAGAAATGCATGGGCCTATAGGCCTGGGAAAGAATATCACAAGAACTGGAGAAATTCACAATCTTCTTTTTCTAAAGCTTCCAAGTAGCAAAGTCCTTTTGAAGGTGTTTCTGCTCAAAATAGTCTGGTGGGGGCAACCTTCAAGCAGATTTGGGTAAAATAATTTCAGAATGATGTCAGTGCACCACTCCTGGAAGTTCAGCACTCTGCCAAGACTTGGGTTCATTTCAAACAAAATCTCCCCTTCTCAAAGGAAGCAAATATGTCAAAAACCTAATATTCCAGTGAGCAGTTTCTAAAGAGCAGAGGTTCAAAGGAATGTACTCTCCACTATTCATGGTCAAGACAGTCATCGACTTAAAAGTCTTGAACAAATATATAGTAAACAATATTTCTACAATCTCTATGATCAATTCAGCAACACAGTTTCGCTCTCAGAAAAAAAATTCTGATAGCGCAGTCAGGTAGAAGTAGCTCTAGCAAGCTCCTACCTGTCAGTGACAGTGAAACAGTGGGGGAGATTTACTAAAACAGGTGCAGACAGAAATTTGTGCAACTGTGCATAGTAACCAATCAGCTTCTAACTTCACCTTGTTCAATTAATATTATTTTATTATTATTATACAGGATTTATATAGCGCCAACATATTGCTCTGCGCTACAATATAACGGAAGAGAATACAGCAATAATACAGTTCAATACAAGAGGGTTAGGAGGGCCCTGCTCCTTGGAGCTTACAATTAATAGAATCTGATTGGTTACTATGTACAGCTGTACCAGCTCCCAGTGTCTCAGGGTGATAGGTAAGCTAATATCCACAATGGACATGATAAAGGGATAACACAGCAGGTTCACAAAGCAAGGATGGTCTCCAGCGGTGGACCAGTGGTGAAACAGAGAAATTTATTTGATGACGTTTTGTTTTTTACTTAAAACAGATTTGGATAACATATATAACCCTGCCCTTATAGGATGTGGTTTTCTTTTGAAATGACCTTAATAGGAGAAATTACCATGATTTAGGAAAAACTACCTTTCTTTGGGGCAGGCTGTAAACCATCCATGGCCCTAGTAATGAAGGTTTGATTGGAAGACAGTCAGCTGTCAATTGTCATGTTAGTAAATCTGACATGTTGAGTAAGTGCTTTAGATGCTTCGGAAGTTGTATGAATTATCAACAATAAAAACAACAATTTGTCTCCCCTTCATATGCCCTATTATTCAACACATGGAACAACACAGTGGCTGCACAGACACATACACTGCTCCCAATCTGACATCTGTGTGGGTTAGTGTCCCCAAATTCACACTCTCTTTGTTCAAGCCTTGCACCCACATGGATTTCATTAGTAATGTACCTGACCCTGTAATCCTTTTTTCCTAGAATTTATATACAGTAGTACTGCTTTCCCTTATAAAGAAGTTACAGTCCTGAAGAAGCTGGATGTATAGGTGAAACACGTTGACCATTTTCTAACTTTCAACCTCACTTTTGGAATCAACATTTCTGCTATAGGTGACGTGTCATATGTCAAGGGATAGGCAATGTACTAATCCTTTATTCCCCCTTGTTATGTCTGGGGGTTATGTATGTATTGTTTGTTTCAAAAATCCTTTTTGTGACTATTTTATGTCAATAAACTGATATTTTTATATGATAGTGTGGTCTCTTAGTGTGCCTAAACAATCCGCTAGTTAGGCGTACAATTTTTGTCTGGCAACTTTTTTCTAATATTGTTGCTACTTGCCAAGCAATATTTTTTTTAGTATATTAGCTTTGGTACATGTTCCCCCAGGGCACTTCCCAGTTCCCCATGCCCTTTGTTTCACAATACCCTGCCTATTAGATTCAATAATGACTATTACTGATTTTTTAGAACCAGCCCATTGATTTTAATGAGGTTATGGATTTGGCATTTGAACGCTGAAGAAGTTTGCTGAGGGTATTCAGAATCACACATCCAGCATGTTTGGTTCATCATTAATCTCCAATACCAAACCTAGATAACATAGCAGATGAAGGATATTTACCAATGGTGGACCATGGAGGCACATTTGAAGATATGTCACTCTTTTCTTCAAACAGACATGGTCATAATGACTTTGGATGCCAGTGTAAGTTCAGGATCCCTCTGTCAAGGGATAATAAAATCCTAGAGTTGCAAGTAGTCTATAAAGTGCTAAAAACATTTCATCACTGACTCTACTGACTCAAAATCAGTTCTGTTAAGGTTTGACAACATGATGGCGGTTGCCTACATAAAAAGACAAGGTAGAAGTGCAAATCATAATGACTTGGGCTAAGCAACATCTTCAGAACCATTCAGCGGTTTATATTCCAGGGGCAGACAATGTTTAGGAATTGAAAAATTAGTGAAGCGCTATATATATAAATAAGTAATCAAATACTATACATAAATAATACACTGTGTGCAAATTACTGAAGTGCAAAACCGTGCTGACACAAACGTGCTCTGTGGTGAATACTGCAAAAATCATATATGACAAAAAAGATTAACCCCTAGGTAAAAACCACTAAGGTTATTGAGTGATAAAAATAGTGATCCCTCAAAGAGGAAAATTAGTAAATAGTGTTACTATTCCAAACTAAGTATATGTAAATAAATGCTATAAAACACATATTGCATAGTGTAACAAATCCATAGATAAATATACATCTGTGATATTCCGAAGAAAATTATAGTCCATGCAAGTGATACAGTGCCAAGGTGATCTTCACTCTGGTGTACAAAAAAATCCTCAAATGGCAGCAATGCCTGCTCACCTCCACACACTGACCCGCACAGGGCCCAAAAGCTAGTAGTCACCCCAATAACGGATCTTAGCTGTGTTTCCTCATCAAAGGAACAGTAAGATGAGACTTAGAATCCTCTCAAACGTACCTTATCCACTCCACCTCCCTCTCACTTACATGGCCTTGAGTGGAGGTGGAGTGGATAAGGTGCATTTGAGAGGAGTCTAAGTAACCTCTTGTACTGCCTTCAGGTAGGAATTCTCTCTAATATTAACTTGGCTCATAGGGAGAAGGGCCTTGTATATTAGAGGGAGTTAACATATGCTATAAGAGAGGTTTTTCAACTTCCTGGATGGTTTCTGGTCAGGTTTCCAGATACCATCTGTAGGACAGCATCCTGGTCTTCGGTTAACACCTATTTTGATGAGCCTGCCTGTTTGTTGGCTGTAGATTTTAGGCAGAGAATATGGTCCACAGTGTTTAAATGTAATTAAATTCAAACTCAATCTCACAAAATTGACTAGTTAAAACTCAGAGACCAGAAACTTGTACATCTCCTTTGCTTCTTATCCATAGGAGTTTCACCATACACACAAAAAGCCAAATTCTGCATGTACAGTATTTTCTCCTGCCTTCCACACGTAAAGTAAAACCTTACAATGCTGTTTTGCACCTGAAAAAGAGAACCTGAACAAGGGAACCTATTGGTGGGTAAGCAAGTGGATTGCATGAGTCACACATTCAGCTTAGTTTTGAGAGCATTACTAAAATTAATACCCAGGGCAGTAAAACATCATGTGCTTGATAAGGAGTTTGACCTTTTAGGAAGACTATCCAGCAAAAAATGCTCCCTTGACTGTACAAAACAAAAATGTCATTCACTTCCATGTTGACCTGTGACACTATGATCTGATAGAATTATGTCACTATACTTCTATGAGCAAGGCAAGATGGTCAGTAGCTATATTATGCACCATGGCTGCAAAGCAGGGTGTCTGTGCTAATTTGAGTCCAGGCATTGGCAGCTGAACAGAGAAGCATGCTGCCTTGTAGATCTCTCAGATAGGTGATCTCATTGGGCAGCAGAGACAACTGCAACAGCAATATAATTCCAGTCCTCTTTATATAATTATGACAGCAAAGGATTCCCTTGGGTCAAATAATGAATTGACACAATAGCTGTTTAGAGCCCGATAAGTCTATTATGGAGGTTAGAAAAAAGAAAACTATTGGGTAGCAGGTAGACATGTGCAATTTGTTTGGTTACAAATTGAAATATAAACAAAAATTTTGTAACAAATTTAAATTATAACAAAAACAATGAATTAATTTGTATTGATTAGTTTCATTCATTTGAGGCCTCAGAGGGTTTTGTATGTTCAATAATATGTGTCACACTTTGTATTGTTATGATTGGCCAAAACCAAAGTCTCCAAACATCAAAGCCACAAGCAAGTTGCATCAAAATTGCAAGCTAGTCCCAAGGCATCCAAGTCACATTGAGGCTGCAATACAAAGTCGCACTGGAAACATAATAAGTAAATCCAAATCTTTTGAAATAACTTTATAAATATAAAAATATTAATCGATTTGGATCAATGAATAATTAATATACAAAATGAATCCGAATATATGAAACTAATTCCAAAAATGAATCATTCTAACATAACGAATATGACTAAACAAAATGGTTGACTTAACAAATGAATCCGAAACAAAACATTTTTTATTCGACATCTCTAGTATCAGGCCTTTTAAAACTTTGCTTTAGAAGTAAAATTGGGGATTTTTTTAACCTTCTGGAAGGGAAAATTGTATTAAAATAGTATCATAGTTACATAGTTAGTCTGGCTGAAAAAAGACAAAAGTCCATCCAGTTCAACCATAAAAAAAACAAAGAAACAAGTTATAATCCTATACCCACAGTTGATCCAGAGAAAGGCAAAAACCCCCCAGCAAAGCATGATCAAATTTGCTCCTACATTCCTACATACAAAAATTCCTTCTGGATCCCCCGAGAGGCAATCAGATATTCCCTGGATCAACTTTACCTATAAATGTTAGTATCCAGTTATATTATGTGTATCTAAGAAAGAATCCAAGCCTTCTTTAAAGCAATCCACTGAGCTGGCCAGAACCAACTCTTGAGGGAGTCTATTCCACATTTTCACAGCTTTCACTGTGAAGAAACCTTTCCGTATTTGGAGATTAAATTTCTTTTCCCCCACATGTAAAGAGTGCCCCCTTGTCCTCAGTGATGACCTCAGGGTGAATAGCTCTACACCGAGTTCACTATATGAACCACTGATGTATTTATACATGTTGATCATATCCCCCCTAATCTCCTCTTCTCAAGAGAGAATAAATTCAGTTCCTCTATTCTTTCCTCATATCTGAGCTCCTCCATGCCTCTTATCAGTTTGGTTGCCCTTCTCTGTACTTTCTCCAGTTCCACAATGTTCTTTTTGTGAATTGGTGCCCAAAATTGAACTGCACATTCTAGATGAGGTCTTATTAATGATTTGTACAGGGGTAATATGATATCTCTCTCTGGAGTCTATACCTCTTTTAATACAAGAGAGGATTTTGCTTGCTTTAGAAACTGCAGCTTGGCATTGCATGCCATTATTAAGCTTGTGATCTACCAGAACTCCCAGATCCTTCTCCACCATTGATTCCCCCAGTTGTACTCCCCCTAGTATGTATGATGCATGCATATTCTTAGCCCACCGAGTGCATGACCTTACATTTATCAACATTAAATCTCATTTGCCACATAGTTGTCCAATTAAACAGTGCATTGAGGTTAGCTTGTAAGTTGGAGAAATCATGTAACGACGTTATTCCACTGCAAAACTTTGTGTCATCTGCAAAGCCTGAAACGGTATTTTGAATCCCAATCAAGCTACCCTTTGTTCCCTTAGAAGCCAGTTTACAACAGCGTTCTCCAAACATAGGCTACCATACTGCTTATGAGACTCCTCTCATCTTTCCTCTGATGTCCAGGTATCTTGCAGCAACAGGGTGCTCAGGACTCCTCCTCAGCCTGAAAGACTGCATTCATTGTGAAGTTCTCCCATAATATGGGAATGAAGAATTTCTCTGACTCCAGAGCTGGCTTCCTGAGCCACCAAGGCAAGGACAACCTGATCTTCTGTAGCAAACATTGGAATGAGTGGCTCCCTCATGTAGCCAACTTGCAAATATAGAAATTATAAGGCAAATACAGAATAAAAATTAGATGTTTATGCCCCCCATAAAAATGGCCTGTCAGCTACATTGGCTTCTGCTGCAGACACTGTCTATGCAGCCACAAAACACTACTGATGAAACCTGAATCAGAAATGGTCTGCTAGGTATCCACAACAGTGAGCTACAGAAACAGGGACAGGAAGAGTACTGCATTTCCGGACTGTTAAGTCCATAAGGAATAGTGACCTGACCTAAATAGGACAGTCCTGTGTGATACACTTTGGCTGACTGGAATGACTTTCTGAATTTTTAATATATGTCTTGAATCAACCAAAAACTGTCGATGACTGGAGAAAACTTTCAGAAATGCAGGGCTTTTGTAGAGAGAACACCATTATAAACTGGGAATACCTGTGCTTGGTGGATGACTGGAAAGGCTTCCAGAATGTAATTTATCTGGCATAAATCTATCAGCAGCTGTTGATAGGAACATACATAAAACAACAGAGCTTTCTCCTGTAGGTAGCAGTATAACCCGACAGTCTAAGAATTCTTATAATTTCTGTATCTGCCAATGGATGATAAAGACATTCTGTTTTCACCCTTCTTTATCCTGGTTTTGCATCTTAGTACTGCAAACATGTAGCTTTTTAAGCCTATTTGTGTCTATGTGCATTTGCTCCAGCATTGGCTCTAAATGTTTGCTTTAGATCTGATAAAGACTGCAGTGGACTAATCCTCTGCTTTGGACTTGATAAACACAAAAATAGACTATGCCTATGTGACATGGTGGCTTGTAGTCTCAACTAGGGGTGCATGTGGCAGGGTTACTATGTAGGAGCTTAATTGGGAGACAATTGGTACCCAATCAAAGAAAGTGCCACAAATAAGGTTTACATTGCTGGATCACCAGGTAAATTTTAATGAAAGCTGCATATTTGAGAATGTTGAAAACATTTGTTAAAGGTGATATGAGATTTTAATGACTGGGCCCAGATCCACTTTAACCATTTCAGCGCTCACATCTGTGCACCCCCTATGGACCAGAGCAATTTTTAAATTTGTGCAATGGGTCTGTTTTAATTGGCCTTAAGATAACAAAGGAATACATAAATTATTTTGCAGGGAAAATCCCTTAAACAAAAAAGTAACAACATTAAAAATGCATTTTTCAACCAGGGTTTGTTTAAAAAATAGTGTTACTGTAGATAAAAAGACATGTTTATTTTTTAATTAGTCCCGTTTAACGCGCTGCCGATATGGGTGGAGGTTTCTAAACATCCCCCCCCACATCCATTGCCCACATCTGGACACAGCAGAACACAGATTGCTGTACGGGACCTCTGTGTGAGGTCCTGATTCATGTGATCACTGATTGGCCAATCAGTGATCACATAAATAGTAGCAAACAAGATGTCACTTCCTGATATCATTGCTTACTACTTGTGAAATCTGTGAATGATCACAACAGCCTTGCACCATGTGACAAGCTGTGACCAATCAGCTTCCACAGTATTTCTAAATGGCTGCAGGAATGCAGCCAGAGAGAAGGAGAAATGATTGCTTTTACAGCCTTTATGGGTGTACAAACAATCAATGTAAAAAAAGAAAAAACAATTTCATCACCCCCCCACAAATAGTACAGTGTCACTATGGTCACAGTGCTAGAGTGACAGTATGTTAAAAAAAAACCAAGCATAAATAATAATATATATAATATAAAATAAAAATGTAAAATTTTTTTTTAAAAATTAAAAATTTTGGTTATAGACTAATTTGGGTTATTTTTTTTTTGTTTACTAAAAAGATAGATTAATACATTTTGGCCAAGCTTTATGAATAAAGATTATTTATTTGCAAAATGTTATAAGAAAAACACTTTTTAAATTTTTTTTTTGAAATTTTTCATTTATATAGCAAGAAAATAAAAATCCCAGTGGTGAATAAATACCACCAAAATAAAGTTTTATCTGTCTCAAAAAAATGCTAAAAAATTCATATGGGTACAGTGTTGCATGACAGCGCAATTGTCATTCAAAGTGTGATAGCACTGAAAGCTGAAAACTGGCCTGGACTGGAAAGGGGTGAAAGTGTCCAGACTTGAAGTGGTTAAAATATCACTGAAATTATGATTCTGGTAAAAAGCATTGCAAAGATATTTACAAATGAAATAACTTTTTCTTTTCAATTTTGTGTTTTTTAATGTTCAAAAGAAACAAACAAAACAAATACAAATGTAAAAAGGGTTAAATAAAACTGGTTAAATATAGGAATATAACATTTTAGAATAAGAGAAGAAGGGGAAAGGGGGAAAAGGAGTTATTTTCAGATGACTGGGGTTAACTAAAGATTACTAAATGGGTTACATAGAAATTTTATTTAAAAAAACTTTTACTCAGGTTGCTTTAACTGATATCAGCTGCAGATCAAAGCTCATCTCTTTGAAAAAAAGTAAATATAAAGTATTACTTTGTATCTCTTTATTTTACTTCTGAACAGTATTGATTTGACAGCAGCAGCTGCTAGAGCTGCAGTATTTAGACAGCCACTCCGGTTTTCATTTTAAAAGCCCGGAATAGCCAGCTAGTGTGTGTGTGCGCGTGTGTGTGTGTGTGTGGGTTGGGGGGGGGGGGGGCAGCAGTATGGCAGAAGGAAAAGATTTGCTACGCACAGTGTCCTCAACTGGTTAAAGCTTTCTTTTTTTTCCACGACATTCTTTTAATTTGTTTAGCTTGATTTCAGAAAATAAATTCTTTTTTTTTTGCTGCCTGAAGACATTTTGGTGACTGCTATAGTATCATGCACTCATGTTGTGAACATTGTGATTATTATCCCAAATATGGCAGCTTACAGATGCTAGCTTTTTACTCCAAAGACATGATTTGTATGACCTATACCTTCTCAAAATGAATGTGTTTGTTATTATTTACATCCATTGGCACAATACTACAGCAATTACACCCTAGACTATAATTTCATACTTCACCTATGAAGCATATTGGCTTATGATTGCTCTCCTACTTCTACTCGCTGCAGATGTGATTGGTTATCTGTTATAGTAAATAGGTCATTTCTGTTGTAACTATTACAAATTGAGTGGAATATGATTTTAAGGCCATATCTTTCATTTTGTTGTTTTTTCTGTCTGTAAACAATATTGAAGCTGCAAATAGTATGTTTCCCACAAGGGATAGACCCTTCATGAATGGCTTTTCAACAATAAACCTTCATGGTCTTTATAGCACATCTAGGTAAAAGACAGATATTTCCCATGAACCACTTTATAAGGGCAGAAATACAGTATTTACACAAGTACAATACACATGCTTAACAATGCAATCATGAAGGTAATCAAAAGTAATAAAGAAACATGTTTGATTTTTTTTTTGCGGTAAGAGTGTTGTTGCAGCTTGATGTTCCTTTCTGTACATATTCAGGATCATTTGGGTGATTAGGATCTAAAAATTGGATTGTCGGATAGCTGTTGAAACCATTGGCATAGTTACAAACCCTCTTAGCATTGTTTTTATGGGGCTCTCTGTTACTTGGGGATGTTTTTAATCCAAGTATGTGGAACACATAGCAGGGAAGGAAAAAAAACAGTCACCTACCCTAGAGAGAGGAAAAAGAAAATAAACTGTCTCTAGGGGATCCTGCTTTGATCCTGTCCTGGAGAAAGTATGAGGCTGCCAAGGAGAGTGTAAGGCTATTTAGGTATGATTTTACTTGGAGAATATGTCGGACTTCCCTGGATAGAGCACGGGACTGCCCAGGAGACTACAGCTGATATTCAAATGCTGAAGTAGAAATTCATTTGCATATTCTTATGTCCTTGTAAAACTGGTTCTTTTCATTAACTGTATAACATTATACACATTTGCAGCATGATAAACTATTTTAAATAGCAAAGGTACAATGTTAGTTATATCTTACTTATTTACAGTAGTTGTGAGTCAAACTACTCAGAAAATAAAAAATAAGATTAAAGGCCTCTAATCTTTCTTTGGAAGAAACAGGTTGATTTGCTAATGTTTACACCCTTAAAAGAATACTTTCATATAGTCACAGCTATCATTTATAGTTATAGATCTTTACATGCAGAAAAGATTACACCTGAAGGTGGAATGCATACATACAGCAAGTTGGGCACTTTAAGTGTTATCTAACATAAGAGTACATGAAAAATGTACCTTCTATATGACTTATGTAAATCCGTGTCATATAAATTGCCAAACAAGCAAAACAAGTCCCAGAGCATAGCTTGTTAAGATCTTCTTTTGAGTAAATTGTATTATGTACCAAGTAGAAACCGCAATCTACAAACCCACATTGCAGAGGTGAGGAAGTTGTTATACTGAACAAGAAAAATAATCACAATGCCAAACCCCCAGGCCTTTGAAAACACCAATTCAAGTTGGCTACGTATGTATTACAGGCGGATAAACAAACTATAGCAAAGGCCTGGAAACATCAATTCACATCTTTTAAGGAAGTCCATAGTAGCCTAGACTTTTTCCTGGTAAATGAAAAACTCTCTAGCATCCTCTCTGATACCCAGGAGAGATTTCTTAAAACATGGACTCCATTGATCCAACATGCCCATCCAGCCATATCAATAGATGATTTAATTTCGATATAACTCTGGTGGCCCCATAACCTGTACTCAGGCACTCCTCTAGATCCTCACTTGTCTCCTTCTCATCTTTTCCATTTCTATTTTCTTATCATTTTACTGGCTCTTCCACATGGATGATTCATGATATGCGCCATATTTTTTGGTTCAATTACATTCTTTGTGCATTTCAAATGTTGTTTTCTCTTTCATTGTTGTCAGCTCGGCTATGGGTGTATAGTTCTTCCTGCACCCTTATACTGAAGTACCGACTTGATGTGTTGGATTTTTCAGTTATCTCTCCTTTGACATACAAATTACTTGTCTCTACCTATGGATATATGTTCCAGTGTACGACCGCAATTGACTGTTACCGTTTATCTTTACCTCATAGTTTATGTACACGATAGCGGTTGCATTTGTCCCGTTTAAACTAAAAATTATTCAATAAAAATGTATTGAAAGGAAAAATAATCACAAAGCCATGTTACAGAGGCAAAAGCAAATGTTTTCACATGCTAGCAGGAGAGCATGCAAATAGTTTGATTAGGACCCAAGACAAAAATGTAAGAAAAAGGGACGAGTCAATTTTTACCAGGAAGAAACAATTAGGGTATGATATTACAAACATGACAGCCCCAAAAATTGCAGAAACTCACTGTCCATTAAGGAAGCATATTTCTTTGGCCACTGTATCTGGGAATAGAAGAGGTTCCTTAATGTAATGCCACAAATCCTAAGGTCCTTTCCCAGGCTCTGTAGTATTAGCCCCCGGACGCTGAGAATGACATTATCTTGAGCTATCTGCTCCACCCACATACTTCTCCCTGGATTTGAGAATCATGAAACTCACCTCTTGAAAACTGCTCCATGTCTTTATCAGCCTCGGTATTTCCATGGAAACCATACTCCTCCTCCTGTGCCTGCCACAGCCTCAGAGAGGCATTGTCTGGATAGAGAAGGCCTTGAGAGGAAGTCCTCCTCTTCTTCATGGTTGAGTGTCCATGATGCCATGCAGTGTGTGCTCTAGCAGAAACACAACTGATGCAGTGTCACTGATGCACGAATTGTTATGGCTCACTATTCTTGTTGCCTTCTCAAACAATTACAATATAATGTATGCCTCCTCTATCAGTAGAAATTGGCATGGGGGAAAAAAATGTCCTCAGATCTCCTGAGTCTTTCCTCATGCCATACTTACACAGGTACTCCTTGATTGGCCCTCTGCAGCATTTGAAGCCACTGCAGCATAGCCAAAGTCATGTTCCTCCTAGTGGGAGTGTCACAAAACAGGAGATTTGTGGGCAGATGGAATTCTTGCTGCATTTCACCCAGCTGAACTCTGCCTGGTTAGGATGACCTGAAATCGAAACAAACTCTACTGGCCTGCCTCAGATGATCTTGTATCCCTGTGTACCTATCTAAGAACCACTGCACAATCCAGATTGAAGGTATGCATCAGGCATGACATGTCAGTCAACTTTCCCTGCTGAAGGGAGTCTACAGCAGGTTGATCTCTGACAACCCTTGATATACCCTCATCCTTATCACTAGAGGCTGCTCAGTTAGAATTGTGTATAGTAGGGGTAGAAATGGAAAAGAGCTGGAAGGAAGAGGAATGCAGCCCTTTTCCTGACAAATAGCATTCTGGTGCTGTTTCAAATGAGCTGCATGACGAGAGGCCAGATATCTCTTCATATACATGGTACCAAAATAGCTGATGGTATTGCCACTCTTGATATGCTATAGGCAGAGACTGCAAATACCAAAGTTGCAGGCTGCTACACATGTTAAAAAAGGCCCACACAGGTGAGCTCTGAGGGATGGACTGGGGGATAATAGTGCCCTGGACCTGTCAAGCTCTGCCTTCTGGTGGAACAAGGTGGCTTCTACCTCCACTTCCATGCAAGCTGCCTCTGTATGATATCTTGTTTTTCTGGGGTTGTGCCTTCTCCTAACCCTGTGGACACAGAGGCTGCTTGCCCCCTCTAACCTTGCCAGGAACTTCTGACATAGTGCTGATAATGTGGGACTTTTTCCCTAATTTCTTTGGCCCCATTGGAACAGCTGTATGTAGAGACAATTGGGCTTAGGTGCTTTCTAGTGATGACGTGTCAAATCAAAATTGGTTGTAGGAGCTTTCCCGACTATACTACCATTCTCCACTACTCCCTATTCTCTCCTCTTCTATCCTCCCCTCTGCTTTTCTCTGTCATCTTACCCTTCCCACCCCTGGGCACTTTCCTTGTGCAACCAAGAAATTCTGTGATATCTCTGCATGTTCAGACGTCTTTTTAAATGAATGTGTAAGTGCAGATTAGTTGTTTAAGTGCATAGTTTAGCACAGGCACAAGACCCAGGAAACAATGAAAATTCAGTTGCATAATCCTAAAATTTCAGTAATTTTTGACCTTAAAAAAAATTTAAATTGGACTTTTTCCAACAAAGCAAGTCTGAGTGAATTAAAACATAGTTATTTCAGAATAAAGTTTTATTGTTATTTCCTTTGTGTTAACATTCCCAAAGAGTTAGTCATTATGTCATTTATGACTGATAATGCTGTCTAAGGTGCATTATGTATAACACATGCACTGCTTAAAAAAGCTGTTTGACAGTAAATATTGCTGCACTAGACATAAGTGTGATTTTCATCTGGAAGACCAGGCACTGGACCTAAATAAGCATATGGCAAAATAAAGAAATCTAAGGACACTGAAAAAATAGAAAAAACTCTAACCAGAGTGAAAGTACTGGGGCTTTTTAGGCACCACACCAACAATACAGCATACAAATATTAGAAAAAGTCAAAACTTTATTATACATTGTTAAAAACCATGATTGTAGTACAAAGATGGAGCATCAAAACAGCTCTATTAATAAACACATGCAACCATTCCATATAGTGACTATACAAAACATCAGACTTGTAAATTGCTCCAAAATTCCATATATACAGCATGTAAACAACAGATGTAGCTCCTTTATAGTTTCTGTTAGGTTTTCACCAACATGTTTCGCAGGACAAAAGCATGCTTCCTCAGGGAGATTTAAAGTATGTTAATACAAGCTATCCACAATTAACATAGCATAAGGTAGAAATGGTTTAAAAATTAAAATCTACAATGTGTCAGATTTTTTGCCCTTGAAAGGGTACATTTGGATCTCAGACAAGGTGACTAGGATCATCATGTTCTTCAGAACTCATACCCCTGGCTTAAATGACTCTGAATGACTTAAATGAATGATTTTAAACCATTTCTACCTTAAGTCGCATTTAATTACGCATAGCTTGTATAAATATACTTTCTACCCTTGTGGTATCTAGTCATCATTTATAATCCATCTATATTTTGTATGACAATTATGTTAACTAGATGTATTGATGTTTTGCAAAAATAATATTTTTGTTGCTTTAATATGTTGGTATAAATAATTTTCTGAATAATGTATTATATAGTCTACTAATTTATGTTTTGGATTTGATTGTAGAATTTATTTCACGAAAGATATGGGTGTTGGCAGAAACAAATATTGGTAGTCTGTGATCACTTTAAGAGAAGGACCTGCCACGACTATGGTTTGTTGATTGTGGGTGGTGTAGTGTAGGGGCTTTTAGGTGTTATAGTTAGTTTAGGTGTTATAGTTATTATAATTTTTGATCATTTTTATACAACTACCAAATAGTTGACTAATTACTTTCCTGTCTTTTTCACTCTTTCTTTTCTCCTTTCCTTTTTTCTTTGTCTTTTTTATCCATTTGTTTCTTCTTTTGTTATTTTTCTAGTTTTTTTTTTTATATTACCTCTTGGTGTTGTGGTTGTTTGGACTGTGTGGTGGTTTAGTAGTGGCCGAGCTGGGAGCTGCAAGTCGATGGAGGCACTTGTTATATGCAAATGTCTTTAGATGTTTATCTGTGTACTCTAGGGTCATTTAATATGGTCTCTGCGTGGTGACATGTGTCCATGACGTCGTGCAGCATGATGTCATGGCATGATGCGAGCATGATGATGTCACGATGAGTGCGGATAAAATGCCGCTTTTGGCACTCTTTCATCCATTTAAAGCCCCTACTAAAAAGAGAAAGGGGGTCTATTGCTGGGTTCCACTACTTAATATAAATACCATTATATTTACCACTTTTCGAAAATTTATGGAGACTGAAACCTGAAGCTATATGAAGAATAGTATTAATATTGGCCTTATATAAATCACTTGCAAAGTTTGGAGGGATTTTCATCATGTATTGCAAAACTGGCCATAAGTTTGATTTTGCCTTCTCTGGACTAAAACTGTACACCCTAAAGTATGCCTAAAGCCAAAACTTTAATATCTTTTTTTGCCATTTGTTTCTCTTTAGCAAGATTACCCTCTGGCATCCAGTGATTGCCGAGGATCACCGATGGGGATGAGGGCTGCTTTGTTTACCAACAGTCCTCCTCCCTGTCAGTTTGGGCACACTGCACTGGATGGCTGAGCAGAGCCATCCAGAGCAGTGTGCTTTACAGTGAAGCACCCCCCCCCCAGTAAAACACTCCCTTCACATAGTTAACCCTTTGATTGCACTTCATGTTAACCCATTTCTGGGTGCACTGATCACTGTATTAGTGTCACTGAGGATGTCAATGACACCAAGTCAGTTCCCCCCAGTGTCAGAATGTCCACCTCAGTCCCGCTATAAGTCTCTGATTCCTGCCATTATTAGTAACAAAAAAAAATCCAGTATCTATACTGCCATTTGTAAAGGCTATAACTTTCATGTAAAACAATTCATTTACATGTATTGGGATTTTTTTTTAGCAAAGACATATAGTAGACTACATTTTGGCCTAACTTTATGAAGAAATTAGATTTTTTACATTTTTTTTACTGGACATGTTTAAAAGGAATTTTGAGCGTACAGATCTCTGCATATGAGCAGAGCTCATAAGAATATGTACCTAAGCACTACAATTCAAAAAACTCAAGCCTTGTAACCATAGGTTCACACCTAAGTGCTTTTTGCAGCATTTTGCAGATATGCACTACGGTGCATTTAACATGAATTCCTATGGGAAGTGTTCACATCTCTGCATTTTCACCGGGTGCATTTTTTGGAAAGAGTCAGGGAATTTTTCGAATGCAAAAAAGTTGTGTTTTTGGTTCTATAGACCTCAATGGAAATGCTACAGATAAGCATGTAGTGCATTTTATCTGTGTTTTGCATTTGAAATATGCTAACAACAAAAAAAAAAACTAAAAAACGCAAAATGCAGCAAAAATTCAGCAGCAAAAACTATTCAAAAATGCAAAATGCAATTCAAAATGCAGTGCAGAAACTGGTCAAACGAAAACTGCATAGGTGTGAAACTAGCCTTAGTTAAAGTAGGTGGAAACCCAACCACACAATTTTGTATAAACTGTAACAGCTGTTACTGATATAAGGGTCCCTGTTTGTGAACGTTATGTTATGGGATGACAACATTCTGCATCCTGTCGCATGCCTTAAGAAAAAAAATTGCTTCTCTGCTGCTGCAAATTCCCCAGAATTATTACACTGTTTTTTTTTTCTTAAAAGAAAAGGTCTTTAAAAAACAAGTTGCAGCAAGCAACAATTAAGAAATTATGTGGGGAAAAAACACACGCAGATGGTTATCAATGAAGTACATGTGTACAAGTACATTCTGTGAAAAAAATTGATTGCAGCCAGCACAAATTAGGAAAACTGTATAAAAAACCTATTGTGACTGTAGATAGTACATGTGGGGATACCATAAAGAAGCGGCTGAATCCACATCAGTAGCATGAAGATGTAAATAATTTTTCCTACCCACAACCCCAAATCCCCCAGAATACACAGAATTTTGCTGCATAAAGGACATTCACTAAGACAGTGGTCTCCAAATTGCGGTCCTGAGGCTAGATGTGGCCCTTTGCCTGTCTTTATCTGGCCCTTGGGGCACTATTCCTTCCACTTAAACGACACACTATTCTGCCAACTGATACAGCGGGGTTCCACTTCTCCCACTAACACCAATAATGGAGCACGATTCATCCCAATGATACCAATGATGGGGCACTATTCCTCCCCCTAATGCCAAACGTAGCGATGTTCACCCCCACTGATACCAGGAAATTTCCAATGTTGCTGGCCACAGTCTAGGCCCCCTAAAGTTTGAAATACAATAAATTGGCCCTTTAGTTAAAAGTTTGGCGACCCCTGCACTAAGAGTTTACATCTACTTTAAGAGACTAGTGTTGATAGCCACTGAGAATCCAGCCTTATATTGTTAGAGGACTAACAAAGCTACTATTGGCCTTTATAAGCCACCTGCCTAGGTTCAAAGACCAGGAAGTACAATATTAGTAGTTGTTTGCTATGGTGGTGAATGTCCTCATTAGTTCACCGTTTACTTAAACTGTGAACAAGTTGGGTTTGGCTTGAACCAGTACTCAAGTCAATCTCAAACCTTATCCCTAATTGTAGATTTCTGTGCAATTTGCGGGGCCTCAATTATGTCTTGTGGTCTCTTCACCCAACTGTAACATTGTAACTGGTATATAGCTTAGTAAACAAGCTATGCCTGCTATGAGTATTGAAACTAACTGACTGCTAAGATGTAAGATCAAAAATGAGTGTGATTTGATTACAGTGTTTGACTGTATGCTATGTATAATTTAGTATTCAATTTTCTCTTACCATAAACCATATATTTTAAATATACTAATTTGTGGCCTTGGTGATGTTTTCATTTTAATCCTGTAAAAAGCAAAGTTTTCTAAATATTGTGGTGTACATTAATTCTGTAGTAATATAAATTCTACTGGAATATTGCAAGAAGACAGCAAATGAATCAACATAAGATCTATTTAAAATATAGATTGTACTTATCTTGTTATTTGCTGCACGCAGTGTAAATTACTGCAAGAGAGTCCATATAATTTTACATCTGGTAGATGTAATAAATTAGACTGCACTGCCATTGCCATGCTCCTTCAGCTCTCACAAAACATCCATGCCACTGTCATATATTTTGTTGTACAGTAATTTGACAATGATATAATGTAAATTAATAAATACTAAAAAAACAAGTGTCTAAGACGTATTTTAAAAACACATGAAACTGCTCATCATAATATTTTATTTGCATTAAAGACTACAGTTTAAAAAAATGTTTTTACTCCTATATCAAGCTTGGTCAAATCCTCTCTTGAGTTTGTCTGCACTGAAAGAACTTTACCCATAATAGCTTGATAAAAATGTAGTGCACAGACCGGATTGGTCTTGCAATTTGGTCCCAGATTCTATTCCCTGTTTGGCACACAGCAGCCAGGCAAATAACATTTTTACATTCTGAGATAGTAAACGGCTCTTTATTTATTTATTTTTTTTATTTTTACGGTCAAAGTTGGATAGGGTAGGGGTGAGCCTGGGGATTCTCCAGAAAACTATAGTGCAAACAATGAGGACTCTATCTGAACCAGAACTTCGGGTGAAGGCACGCCCTTTCAAGCTGTAAGACTGAGCAACAGGCAAACAGGAATCCTAATAGAGATGCAGTCCTGAATGCAGAAAGTTGTAACACTGAGCAGCAAGCAAACAGGAATCCTAATAGAGATGCAGTCCTGAATGCAGAAAGTTGTAACACTGAGCAGCAAGCAAACAGGAAGTCCAATAGAAATACAGTCCTGAATTCAGAAAGTTTCTAGCTCACAGTTTCCTCTTCCAGGGGAGTTTAGGAAAATTTCTAGAGGCTGGTACTCAATGTTTATGATTTCCAGGCAGCCTTGTGCAGGGTCAGCAAACTTCAGCATTCAAGCAGCCTGAATTCTGGATTTGTGGTGGACTTTCAGAGAATGCTCCAGGAAGGATAGAGCAGAGGTCCCACAGCCTAGCCACAGCTGGGACCCTACAAAAGTGCTGCAGTTCAAGGTAAAACTCCCAGGGATACTGCAGCCCTTAGGTTGGGTCTTATTCCCCAAGGAACAAGAGACCTCTGCTCTAGGTCCAAGCCCTTTATACCTCCCCCAGCCCCCTGCTAGTCACCTAAATATCAACCAGGGATTGGCTGAGAGGATATTAACTTTCAGGCTGGGATCTTAACTCTCCCACCTACTATGTCCCAGGATCCCATAGGATACAGGGAGAAGCTATTGAGCCCAAGCCAATAGAGCCCAGAGCTGACCTGTTAATAGATAGATGCTCTCCCTGGTTACAGGGAAGCCAAAAACTAAATTTAGCACACAATGCTAAACATAGTAGCTCTGAGGACACTAGAAAAATAATTTTCTTTAGCAAGGAACATACAGTACATTCCACATACTGTAAATAATTCTGCTACCAAAATTAGCGTGTGCTGAAAAATACAATACCTTTAGCATTGTTCCTGTTTCTTCTTGCCAGAGGCTTCAATCATTAGGCTGTTAGCAGATCAGCCTCTAAATTTTTGTCACAGAGCCAAAAAATAGAGAACAACTGATCATGTATAGAGTAGGGTTAGACAGTGTATTAGTGGATTTTAAACAGTATAGGCACTTATTTTTAGGCAGTTGTCAGGAACCATAAACCAGGCAGAGAAAGAAAGTACAGTTAAAATCACACCTTTAATGAAATAGCAAAAATAACACAGTTCAGGAACATAGTCAAAAACAGAAGTCAGGGTTTGGATGCCAGAGCGGGTAATCAGATGAGCCAGGGGCAGGAAACCAGAAGTCAGCATAGCCAGGAGCAAAAACCAGGAACAGGAATTGGAAGATTCAGCCAGACAGAGTTGTACACGGGAACGCAGGCAGGAACACACTGGGGATCATAGACCAAGCTTTTAGCCTCATACAAGAATGTGAGATTCTTATGGTCAGTCAAAATGAGGACCAGCACATTAACACCCTTGAGGAATGAATTGTAACGTAGGATCAGGATTTGTCAGCACTGGAGCTGCAGCAAAAGCGGGCTTGAGGGATTCAAAGGCTTTAATGGGATCCGGAGACCAATTCTGTGGGTTGCCCTCTTTTTTGGTCATATCAGTCAGAGGTTTGACCAGAGAAGAGAAATTACAAATAAATTTCCAATAATAATTGGCAAAGCCAAGAAAATGTTGCAGAGGATGTAGACCTATGGGTCGAGGCCACTATAAAACTTCAGATTGTTTCTGTGGGTACATAAAAAATTCAACAGCAGATATAACATAACTCATAAATGTAACTTGTTCATGATGAAACCCAAACTGTTCAAACTTGCAATACAGGTTGTTCTCTCTCAACCCCTGTAGCACATGGGAGATGTCTGTGTGGTGGTTCTCTAGAGATTTAGAATATATGAAAATATAATTTAGTTAAACCACCACACATTGCTGCAGCATATGATATCATAGGAGGATATTGTCAATAAATTCTGGAAACCTGCAGGATCGTTGCAGAGACCAAAGGGCATTATGAGGTATTTGTACTGTCCACTCTTAGTATTAAATACAGTTTTCCATTCATGGACCTCTTTCATCCTCACAAGATTGTATGCCCCTTTCAAATCGAGCTTAGTGAAGACTGTTGCTCCCTTGAGGTGGTCAAATAATTCCGTTATCAGTCAGATTGAATAAGCATTTTTAATAGTAATGTGATTGAGACCCCTATAATTGATACAGGGTCTCAGTTCACCACTCTTCTTTTTCACAAAAAAACCCCCAGCACCGACAGGAAAAGAGGATTTTTGTATGAACTACTGAGATAGTGAATCCGCAACATACTGCTCCATAGCCTTATCCTCCAAGACAGACAGAGAGTAAACCTGGCAACGAGGAGGAATGGCACAAGATTAATTGTGCAGTCATATGGCCATTGTGGAGGCAAAATATCTGCCTGACCCTTGTCAAAGACATCACAGAATTCCTGGTACTCCTCTGGTAAAGAAGAGACTGAAGACGTGCACATGACCCTACTCCCTTTCTGAAAACAAGTATTAGTGCACAGTGGCGACCACTTCTGAGCACTGAAAGAAAAGAGCTGCTCATTAAGTAGCAGGAGCCCAGCCCTGACAGTAGTTTTACCTAGCTATATCTGCAAAATGAGCCAGCCCGAAGTGCTCTAGCAGGACTTAATTTTTTTTTACTAATGTTCCACTTTAATGGATTCATTGTGAGCACACAATCTTCAGAGACAATAAGATTAATTTACCAAAAGAATTAATAATCATCATACAAGTAATTGTGTGGATATTCACTTCAATGATGCAGTCATGTGCAGACAAAAGTAGGGGACTGGGATCATTACAATGGCTTTTGGGGACATGGGGGTACAACTGTGGGTTTGAGACACTTCAAGGGCTGGTAAAAATTGGAGCACTGAAAGGGCAATTATTAGAAGACTTCAGGGGCTGAGCAGCAGACTCAGCAGGCAGCTGAGGCAAGAGATGCACTTTGTCTTCCTCAATAATTCCTTTTCAGACCTCTTCATAAAACAAGTGTGTGGTAGTAAGTAAAACTTCCTCTTCTTTCTGTCACTTTGGACCTGCAATAGGATAGGAGAGAGAGGAAAAGAGGCATGTCACTCCCTGGTGGGCACATGTTCTTAGGGAAGGTTGGTGTAAAGCTACACTGCTGGGCATCAGGGGGAGGTTTGATGTTACCACCTAGCTGGTAGAGCATAAAAAAACAAACATGCAGTAAGTTAACACCTCAAACTGGCCAATGGTTTACAACGCAGGTTATGTATTCAAGGTATCAGACCATCTGGCAGGAAAGTAGACATGAGGGAGACAAGGTTAGCAGAAAACTCATATAAGTGGTTGTGTGTACTTAGTATGGTTAGCAAAGACGATCAGGACCAGCAAGACATAAATTCACACTTTAACCATGAGCATGGATGCAGGCAGGCCATAAGTCACTTACTCCTACTCATGCTCCTAGTCACAGTTCTTAAACCCTGTAGTACCTGGAGCATCTGCTTACACAGGATGGTGTCTTACTCATGGTTCAAGCTGGAGCTCCCAAAGTCAATCCAAACACTCGGGTCTAATGTTACATGGGGACCTAAGTCACCTGATGCATGTTACCTGATAGGGTCATCTCTTACTGCCAGGAGGGTGACTGTTCCTCCAATCACCACCTGCTCCATGACTAGACATGTTTGCCCTAAACACTTCACAGTTAACATTACTCCACATTTAAATTAACTCTCCACCTATACTAATGCAGTCCCTTTGCCCACCTGAGACAGCAACAAGGCCAGAATTGTTTGCTTCAACTTTACTTAACTTTTGGTAAAGAACAGATTGTAAAGATCCACAATTTGATAAATCTTCAGTGCAACAACACATTTAACAGTCCAAAATGTGTGGTAATTATGAGGCTACAGCTTATCTTCTATAATGTGGATACTGAGTACCATAAACTCAAAATAGTTCACATACAGTTCCAAGAGGGGTGCTGTGGTGTTACTCATTGTTCACGGTATGCTGCTTATGTCCTACAAGGCCCGAACCCTCCACTGGTGCTTTCCTGGCTTGCCCTAAGGTGCAGGGTGTGCCATCCTGCAGTAAGGAAAGACACTTGCTTCTTCTCACACTGCTAACATTTGCCTAAAAGACCCTGGGGTGATAACCTTACATAGGCAACAGGTGGGGACAACCCAGAGGAAATTACAAAAATAGGGTACATTTCAAAAACCTAAAGGGGAACACAAGTTCCACCTGCCTACATGTATAAGAAGAAACTTTACATTTACCTTTCCAGCAGGCAGTGTGTTTTCACTCTTTTGACAGACTCTGGGCATTAATGCTATCTGACATTTCCAAGTGTGAAATATTGTGTTTCTAGCTGGGTGTTGTTGTTCCTCCTGGCAGTCTCCTGCAAGTCAATACAGGACACAATAGTGATGTAGTGGCTGGCAAAAAGAACCACACTACCTACTGAAAGGGAAGTATAAACCTTTACAAGCAGTTTAGTTTGTCGTTTTTTCCAAGTGATTGGGTCACTAAAAATATAATCATAACAAAAGCAGATGTCTTAGTTACATGCATTTTAATTCCGAATTCATTACATAGTTACCGTAATTAATAAAAGGATATAATTTAAAACCTGCTTTTAAAAGAACAAAAGTCTCAGAGACGTATATTTGCAGGTATGTGTAAAATTTGTACATCCCAACCTTCAAGTGTAGTCCTGCTCTAAACTTTGTACCAATAGTGATGCAAATACACCTTTTAATAAATACAAATGATACGATTGTACCTACAACATGACTTGATTAGGGGATATCACCATAAAAAATGTCAAACCAACAGATGAATCTGGTGGTGTGATCTGGTTTTTTATTGGAGGGTTTTTTCTTGGTGATATGTCCTGATCAAGTCACTATGATCTGCATGATCCTGTTTTGTGTTTCTAGCTTCTGTGATTATTCAGAATTCAAGGATGGGTACATTTGACCTACAGTTGACCTACTTTTCATTTTGATCTACTTCAAATGGGGTTTGCATTCCTATGAACTATACCAGAGGCGTAACTAGAACCTTCTGGGCCCTGATACAAGAAACCATGAAGGGCCCCCCTGACCTCCCCCTTCCCTCTGAGCACGGGGCCCTTTACTCAAATCATGGTCCCTTTATTACGGTCCCGCAGCTGGAACATTTCACATGTTCTGCAGCAGGCCCCCTTCCTGTCACTTGGGTAGGGTTGCCACCTTTTCTGCAAGCCAAACCCGAAAACTTTAGTGGCGCATGGCAACTTTTTTGAAGTATACACTATACATATATTTTGTTCCTTTTTTAGATCTGAATCCACACAGTTCCCCATTACATGTGAATCTGCAGAGTTCCCCTTTACATCTGAATCCTCAGAGTTTCCCCTTCACATCTGAATCTGCAGAGTTTCCCCTCTACATCTCAATCTGCAGAGTTTCCCCTCTACATCTCAATCTGTAGAGTTTCCCCTCTACATCTGAAACTGCAGAGTCTCCCCTCTACATTCAAATCCGCAGAGTTCCCCTTTACATCTCAATCCGCAGAGTTCCCCTTTACACCTGAAACTGCAGAATTTCCATTTCCATTTGAAACTGTAGAGTTCCCCTTTACATCTGAATCCATAGAGGTCCTCTTTACATCTGAATCCTTAGAGTTTCCCCTTCACATATGAATCTGCAGAGTTTCCCCTCTACATCTCAATCTGCACAGTTTCCCCTCTACATCTCAATCTCCAGAGTTCCCCTATACACCTGAAACTGCAGAATTTCCATTTCCATTTGAAACTGTAGAGTTCCCCTTTACATCTGAATCCATAGAGTTCCTCTTTACATCTGAATCTGCAGAGTCTCCCCTTTACATCATAGGAAAGGAAAGGGAGGGCGGAAACTTTACTCACAGGATCAGGGTGGACTGACCAATTGGAAACTCGGGCACTGCCCCAGGGCTTGGGGTCAGTAGGGGGCCCCATGAGATACCCCTGGTAACTTTTTCATAGGCTTTTTTGAGTTTGGGCAAGGACACAGGGGCCCCATGATCCCCTATTGCCCCATGAGTTGTCAGTCTGCCCCTGCACAGGATGCATGAATGGATGGATAGGCCGTCGACACCTTTCCTCTTCCTGTTGTGCAGCTTCAGTTCAAAATTCCCTAGCTCTGCTCCTCCTTCTCCCTTCCTCTCCTCATGTGTCTGAAGCCAGACTTCTGTGTTTACAAGTGAGCAGGGAGCAGAGGGCCTGAGCCCGATGTGGTGGAAATTAGTTCCACCAAGTTCCAGCTGAAAAAAGCCCTGCTTTTGCTTAATAATGTTTCAGCCATGCATTTTTATGCATGAAACTATTTGAAAAATGTTTTTTAATATTTACATATTGGAGGAGACCGTACAATATTCATATGACTTGAACAGCACCAATAACCAGAGAGTGAGTGTGGCTGTACAGACACCTGTAAGACTCCCATCTCCCCCAAGGCTTACCTATCTTGTGGAGGTCATGTATGTCACCTAATATTTGCCTTTGACTGTTAGTCACACAACAAAACATGCGGCTATTCACCTTGTCCTTTTTTTGTAAATATCCATTATCTAATTTAAGAATTGTAAATAAATAAAATGATGGTGTTTTATTTTCTAATATTAATAATGGTTAAGAAACGTAAATTGCCAATCAAAGTGGCAAGGCCCAGATGGACACAATTGTGTGCATGATGATTTGGAAAGCAGTGAAATGTTGTATTGATGGTGATAAAGGTTAAGAGGTAAAACATGTGTATATTAATCTTGCTCTGCAAAAGGTCAACTGCAAACAGTAATCTGACAGTGGTAGATGCCTGAAACATACGCATGTGGTGAATCCTAGGCTAAGACACAGAAATATTGGTAAAGCATGTGGTTTGATGAGATGTAGACTTAGGGTCATACCCCCTACAGCAAGAAACACTTGCTTTTCCAAAGATCAATGCCTGGAGCTTGTAATATGTAACAACAGCTGTACTTGATTACATTATCCCTACTCATTTTCAGCTTGTCAGGGTTGTCAAATGTAAAGTAAGTTATGTGAGCCACTGAGACATATGACTTTTATATGTAGACCCTGAAGAGCTAGAGGTACAGTGTGCTCTGTGGTTTAACATCAGTCAGAGAAAAAGTGTTTAGCTAATTAAACAAAAAAAAAGAAAAACTTGAAGGCTAGTCTGCAGACCATTCATTTCTTGTTTTTTAATAAATTAAATAGGACCTTTTACAAATGAAGTGTTACCATTTAAGAGAGAGAGAGAGAGAGAGAGAGAGAGGAGAGAGAGAGAGAGAGAGAGAGAGAGAGAGAGAGAGAGAGAGAGAGAGAGAGAGAGATGCCTGCTGGCTTAAAGTTGGCTTCAGCTTGATGTTCAAACATGTATGGTGGCCTTTATTATTTGACTTAGGTTAAATACATGTTTTTTCATCAATTTTTAAGGTACTCTGTATTTGAAATTGTATAAAATAATTACTACTCAATAATTCATAATTAGGACAGTTTATGACTGCACATAAAAAGGTCTTAAAGTAATCAATTTTTAAATGGCTGCACAATACAGGTGTCCTTATAAAGTGAAACAAAAATTGGTTTATGGTAATTTTTTTTTTATTTTGCATCTGTTTTTCTTTTTTTTTTACAATATACTAATTTGTTTTGCAAAGTGCTACTTAAGCTATTGATCTATGTAAACAGCAGGCTTTTTAATACTGGGGTTTCAGAAAAGTTTTTCAAATGCCTTGTGTACATAAGCCCTAAAAGGCTTCATGTACACAAGCATCTCCTCGAGTTTAGGAGTTTTTGGCATAAAATCCTATGTGTCCATGTACACATAGGCTTTTATTTTTTTATTGTTTTTTAATTTATTACAGGTACTTATATAGCGCCATCAGTTTATGCAGTGCTTTACATATATATTGTACATTCACATCAGTCCCTAACCCTCAAGGGGTGTACAATCTAAAGTCCCTAACTTACATACATACATATACATACTAGGGCCAATTTAGATAGGAACCAATTAATCTACCAGCATGTCTTTGGAGTGTTGGAGGAAACCGGAGTACCCGGAGGAAACCCATGCAGTCACAGGGAGAACATGCAAACTCCAGGCAGGTGGTGCTGTGGTTGGGATTCGAACCAATGACCCTAGCACAGCCACTATGCTGCCCACAGGCTTTTAGCAGAGTTTAGGAGCTGACGCATTTAGGTGAGGTTAAACCTCCCTCTCCTGAATGTGGAAGAATCGCGTTCAAGATAGGAACATTTTGACCGCCTACAGTGGGAAAACACAAATCACGGCAAAATTACAGTACCGCGATTTTGCCACAGTTTTGCCACGATCTGCGTTTTCCCGCAGCAGGCGGTCAGGGTAGGCTTGTGTACATGGATCCTAACACTTACCAGTGCTGGATTAGCTTCTATGCAGAAGCCTGATTTTGCATTCTTCAGCTTTAGTAAATAAATCATTTTGTGTGAATTTGTTTGCTCTTTATTCATTTTGCATATTTAGCACTTGCAAATTTACTTGGTATGAAAGTGCATTTTCTATATTTTTATATTTTTTAATTTATTTGGTTTTATTTACATTATTGATACATTCTTGTTTATTGCGTATTTATAGACGATAGCACTGTCTGAGCCGTTTATTTACTCTGAGGTGGTGTTTACATCATATAGATAGTAGCTGCATTGTGATAATCAATTTGGAGGTGTCTGTAGCACAGTTCAGAATATTCTTCTAGTACATCCTGGTCTTCACCAGAGGTCCTAGAGGCTGAGATGTTGCTCTGCAGGTGATATGCAGGTTGCAGTCCTCTGACTCACCTTAGCAGGTCACCGCTGAGGGCAGGAAAAGTCCCTTGCAGTGCTGGGTTGGTGGTGTGACGATCGCGCATCAGACCCCTGACCTTCTCACCAAACTCGTGACCGAAGGACTGGCCAATCTGAAACCGCGATATCACGTGCGTAACAATGCCCCGCCCAGCTGCACCCTGCACAACGATTTTCCAGCTAATGGATCACAGATCGATGTACTGGCAGCCTGAATGCGATTGTTACTGAGTCAGGCTAATTATGCAATTAACCCTTCACGTTACTAAAAGGTCAAAAGGGTGCAATAAAAATATTTACAGAAAAAAGATGTAACCAATATATATATAAATATACAGAGGACAATAGCACAGCAAAGAGGTAACAGAAAGAAGGGTAAAGGGTTAAAGTACTTGCCAATCAGCCTTGGGTTAAGCAGATCAAGTTTCAGAGCAAAAGGGCACGTCTCCCAAGTTGGTTCTGATGTTAAACGAGAGAATTCTTCAACTTGCACTCTTAGGTCTGACAGCCTATTTTGTTGTCCCCCAGCAGGGGGTGTCTCTGAAGCCAAGGACCAATGCCTCATTTGGGGAGGGATTGTCTGGGTAGAGACCCAAACTAGAACCAAAATCTCTCATAGCTTATTGAGCTTTTGGCTCATAACTTTTCCTAGGCACAAGTACCATTCCATATAAACCAAAATCAACAGCGCAAAACAATACCCAAAACCAATTAATTACATAATAATAAATAAAAATTATATAAAATATATTATAGTGTCCAAAAAAAACTTAATGTGTCCAAAAAAAACCTTGAAAATAAACATAATGTCCTTTCTCCCAAATTCCAGAGTTCTTCAACAAAAAAAATTTTAAGGTTATCCTCCTATGATATGTACTTCCACCATCCACCAGTGCTGTGACCAACATGAACTGCACTCACCAGATATTGGTGAATAGTAGGCCTTTTAGGACTTTTAAGGATCCTCCACCCCCTCTACAGGCTCCAGACCTCCATTCCACCATACAGGGCTAGGATGATCCTTCCACTCACTTCTTGATAAAGACTTCCAAACCCGCTCCACAGTTGTGCCAGAGGGAAAACAAAATTGTATATAGTGTAATATTGCTAATGACCATATACCATGTAGTTAATAATACCAGGCCACTCACATTTCACAAGATCTATAAAAGCATTGTTTATTAGCCTCCACCAGCTAGACAAAGTAAACACAACATCGAAGAACAGCTCCAGAAATCTCACAGCTCGAATTGCAGCTAATGACATGTGTGGTTTAGAAATGGTTCCCATAGAAGTCAATAGCCTGTAATCCGCAGCTGAACCAAACCTCACTGCTCAGAAATCAAACATGGCTCTTTTTCAATCTGCACTGAATCTGCACTGAATCTGCACTGAATCCTCATTGCCAGTGCACCGGACATATGTGAACAGGCACTATCGGAAGCAATGGTATTTCACATGTCATGCGGATTGGATGCAGTTCAAACTGCATCCAATTCGCAAATATGTGAACCGGCACTAACAGTCATTAAATAAATACACAAATACACATATGTACTAGTATAGTTCACAGTTTTTTCTAACAAGAAATAAAAAATATTCAGTAAGCGGTCTCTATGTCCACTTGTGTTCCCTTTTCTACTCTTTTACCACCTGAACTATGTTCTTGCTGAGTTTTTTGGCTTCCTTCTCTTGCTCCTCCTTCTGTGGTGAATGCTTCTTCTGCTGGTGCATGAAATGCTGATTGGTGATCAGTCAAAAGTACTTGGGTTCCTTCCGGGGTAGGTTCATGGACTTTACTGAAGTTCAGGTGCCACATCCACACCTCACTGAACTCAACAGGAGCTAAGTTTTAGAATTCAGTAATGACCATGTTCAGGCTAATAGGCAAGGATTTGTTACACAAATGGCATTAGGGAGGCACTGTGCACTACCTTGGGAAACATGTACCAAAGCAAAAAATACCTAAAATGAAACATTAAAAGTGCATTTTTATATAAAGCAGCTTGGGATTCCCTTAATTTATACCAGCAAATTAACCTAGAAAGGCTGTTGATGTTTTTAAAAAACAGTAAATTACACCTATCCAGCCCATTCACCTGTCAACAAGGTGAATGCAAACAACAGTATGCAACAGCGAAACTTTAGGTCTGGTATAGACATTAACCGATTCACGCCCGCAATGTACTACGGCCGGGGGGCAGCTACAGGCAAAGCGATGTACCCGTACGTCGCTCTGGCCGTACTAGTGCTCCCTTACCATGACTACTGTGTCTGGCGGACATAGCGGAATGAAGATCCCGGTGAACAGGACCCGGTGATCATGTGATCACTATGCGATCACATAATCAAGATGTAAGCAAAGCTGTTATGAATCAATCTCATTCATAACAGCTCTGCTTTTCTTCCTGGTGAGCTGTGATTGGCCCACAGCTGTCACATGATACATGGGGCCAATCACAGCACCCTGTACCATGTGACCAGCTCCAGCCAATCACAGATCACTATCTTGAGCTGTAAAAAACCTAACTCATTCATGACAGTGCAAGCTTTACATTGCAGGAGAAATGATCTTCATTCCTCCTGCAAAGCAAAGTGTAAAAAAAAAAATAATCTCAGGTCACCCCCCCCCCACAGTAGTACAGTGTTACTATGGTAACATTGTACTATTCTGGTAAAAGTATTAAAAAAAAGTTTTAAAAAATGTAAAAAAATAACATACTGAGAAATGTAAAAATAAATTAAAAGTACTTGCCAATCGCTTACCCGCATTTTGTGGGCGAGCAGCAGCTCTTGGCAAAGCAACATAATCTTATGTCACTTCCTATTTTGGGGTGTGAATGCTCCTGCACCCCCCGTTGCCCCACAGTCAGTCCAGGGAGAGAAGAGAGAACATGGCACTGAGTAAAAGCACCACATTTTACACACACATGTTAGATTAGAACATTTAAAACTTTAATCGCCCCTATTAACCCTTTGATCGCCCCGTCACCCAGCCAGTGCCATTAGTACTGTGTCAGTATATAACATTTTTCACTGATCACTGTATTCCTGCCACTAGCGACATCAGATAGCGTCAGGGTCAGTAAGCGTCCCTCACAGCCAGGGTCAGCTAGCGTTAGATTGTACACTATCGCACTCACACTATAGGTCACTGATCACCACCATTACTAGTATAGTGTTTGTACAGATCAATATATTGATCATGTACAGAACTATGCTAGTGCCTCATTTGTATAGTGTCCCCCAAAATGCAGTGTTAGCAGGATCAGCCCTGTTCGCTGCCAGCACTAGCGTTTAGCCCCTCCACTGTTTTTCAGAAGATTTGTACCAATTGATTGTGGGCCAAAGGAATTTACAGTATACGCACAATACATTGCTGCCCACTCAAATTCATCTCCTGCCAGACAATTCACATGGAAACCTATCACAGTTTCTGAATGTAAAACATTTTTGGCCTAACCCTCAACATGAGCATTATAAAAAATAATGAATTGTGGTCATATTGATCTACAGAGCCAATTCATCATATGCCTGTGTTCTCTGCTGTTACATATATACCCAACATGGACCAGTAATGTACTGGTACATCGCTGGACTTTGAGTGTTTATACTGGGATGATGCCTGCAGGTACAGGTATCATCCTGGTATTGTTTTTCTCAGCTGGCGGTCAGCCTTCATTTTAAAGCAATCCTAGTGGCCAATTAGCTGCTGAATTGTTTTTATGAGCAGCAGGAAGGGACAACCCCCCTCCTGCTGCCTTCCACAGGTTTCTTGCACTCTCCTGTTCCACAGGGGAATCCGAGAATGCAGCCGGAAGATCCGCTGGCTGACTATAGAGCAGGGGTGTCCAAACTTTTTTCAAAGAGGGCCAGATTGGATGAAGTGAACATGGTGGAGGGCCGAACATTTTTCTGAACATTCTTTGAACTATTACAATTAAATGCAAATAAATTATTTTATGCCAAGTTAATTGCAAACAACATACTTTCATTTCATAACATTAAGATCAACTGACAGCTGAGTTTTCACAATGTATTGAAAATAAATTAAAAAAAAACTTACCTGCACTAATGTGAAGGGTGAAAAAGGTAGCTGGAGCTGAAGAGTCTGCTCAGCAGCCGGGAGGGGAAGAGAAACACACTTCACTCTGGAAGCCCGGCCCTGACGTCACCGCCCTCTGTCGCTCCCAGCACGGCGCAGTCACGCATGCGCACTGCTCTCAAGCAGAAGACTGTCTGCCATAGAAGGGAGGGCTGTGGGAGGGCCACATTACACAGAGCAGGGAGGGCTGTTGGAGGGCCGTATTAAACCGACCCCCGGGTCGTAAATGGCCCGCGGGCCGGACTTTGGACATGCCTGCTATAGAGCTAGCTGACTTCTGATCAGAGATCAGAATGACTCCAATCATCTCTATAGTCTAATAAATCGAAAGCTATGAGCATTTAATTACTTCAGTTTTGCAGGATATAAATGGCGCCATTTGTAAATTGGAAAAGCATCTGGTCACACCTCTCTTGGTGAGATCAGATGATGTAAGGGCAGAGGGGATATCTAGAGTCTAATAGACCCCAGATTTCTCAAAAAAGAATACCTGTCAATGCCTATTGCAGTTAGAGGGGATATTTACATTCCCTGTGAGAGCAATAAAAGTGATAAAAAAAAGAAAGGGACAGTGTAAAAATAATTTAAAAAATCAAAATAACAAAAAAAAAAGCACCCTTGCCCCCCTGCGTGTGCGCACCTGCGTGTACAAGCGTTGACCCCGTGATGGTATGTAAACAGCGGTTGCACCATGTATGTGAGGAATCACCGTGAACACCAGATCGAGGGCAGTAATTCTAGCACTAGACCTCCTGCGTAAATATAAATTGGTGACCTGTAAAGGCTTTTAAAGTGTCACCTATTGATAATAAAAATGTATTTACTTTGTTGCCACTGCACTGTCAAGTGCAATTTTAAAGTATGTCATGTATGGTATTTATTTACTTGGCTTAACATCATCTTTTATATTTTATTAAACAATTGGGCAATATATTGTGTTTCTGTGCATTATAATTCTAAAAATTTCAACACCCACTATTTTATTCTCTAGGGCCTCTGCTGTAAAAAATATATAATGTTTGGGGGTTCAAAGTAATTTTCTAGCAACAAAAACAGTGTTTTCATGTGAACAAAATGTGTCAGAAAAGGCTTGGTCTTCAAGAGTGGGTGATGTGTGGTATAAGCGTTTAATGTTGGCCCTGAAATACCAGAATAGTAGAAGCCTCCCCCTCCAAATGACCCCTTTTTGGAAAGTAGACACTAGGTATTTGCTAAGAGGTATGGTGAGTATTTTACAGATCTCGTTTGTTGCCACATTTTTGGAAAACAAAGAAAGAAAACAAAAATGTATGTCTTCTTTTTGTTTTCAAAAACCTGTGACAAAAATGATATCTGTTAAATTTCTCACCATACCTCTTATCAAATTCCGTGGGGTGTTTACTTTCCAAAAAGGGGTAATTTGCCCCGGGGGGTGTTTGTACTATCCTGGCATTTTAGAGCCTCCAAAACTGTGAAGTGATATGTGGGAACAGGAAATGATATGAGGAAATATGCCCTTTGAAAGCCTGGAGGTGGTCATTTGATTTTGGGGCCTGTTTGTAGCTAGGCTGCCAAAAAGTCTCTCACATGTGGTATCCTCATACTCGGGAGAAGCAGAAGAATGTGTTTTGTGGTGTTATTCTACATATACTCATGGCATGCGTGAGCAATACATCATTAAAGTGACAACTCTGTGTAAAGAAAAAAAAAACTGTTGTTTTCAAAAAATTTGTGGCAAAAAATAAAATGTTCCATGCACTCAACATGCCTCTCTGCAAAATCCTTGGGGTGTCTACTTTCCAAAAAGGGGTCATTTGGGGGAGGTTTGTACTGCTCTGGCATTTTAGCACCTCAAGAAATGTGATAGGCAGTCAGAAAGTGAAAGCTATGTAACTTCCAATATATATACCATAGTTTGTAGATGCTATAACTTTTACACAAACCAATTAATATACATGTATTGAGATTTTTTTTTACCAAAGACATGTAGCAGAATACATTTTTGGTCTTTTTTTGTTTATAATGCAAAAGATAAAACTGCAGAGGTGATCAAATACCACAAAAGAAAGCTCTATTTGTGTGAAAAAAGGACATAAAGTTCATTTGGGTAGAGCATTGCATGACCGCATAATTACCAGTTGAAATAGCGCAGCAAAAAATGGCCTGGTCGTGAAGGGGGATAAATCCTCTGGAGGGCAAGTTGTTAATGTGGACCCCATGCAATCAAGCAAACAAATAAAAAAGGAATGGAGTCCCCTCCAAACTCTATACTAAATTTTTTAAGGGGAAACCCTATGCAAAAACCAAAAAATTTGTGGCCCCATTCCACAAATTCATACCAGACCAGGGACGGACTGACCATGTGGAAACTCAGGCACTGCCTGAGGGCCTGGGGTCAGTAGGGGGCCCCATGAGATGCCCCTGGTACCTTTTTCATAGGCTTTTTTGAGTTTGGGCAAGGACACAGGTGCCCCATGATCCCCTTTTGCCCGGGGGCTGCATGAGTTGTCAGTCCGCCCCTGTACCAGACCCTTATCCAAGTCTGCAGGTAAGGAAAAGGGGAGACATGCATGCAGCTCCCCCAACCCCTCCTGAACTTTACCAAACCACATGCCGTCAAAATGTGGAGGGTACCTTGACAGACATGGCACCTTGTGGAAAAGAACCTCTATCCCACAACTATGACCCATTGGTTGTGGGGGTCTAAGGATGGGGCCTTATCAGAATCTGTAAGCCTCCTTTAAATATATACATTTCTGTCCCCCCCATGTGAATGAGTAAAGATTACATAGCAACCCCAATCATTTACAAAAATTTCCAATATAAAAACCCACTGACATGCTGATATTTTTGATCCCTGTGCCAACTTGCCATAAATGCCCTGCAGCCCTGCAGTTATCACACCTCCCCTTTCTATCCAAAATGAAAATTAAAAAAGGTTTTGGCTACATACCCTATAAGGTTGATTAAAAAAAAACAAATAAACAAACAAATGGCATATGTAGCAATTATTTTAAGTACAGAACAAAATAAAATGTGTCACAGTGCTGTCTAAGTTTGAGGTCTGATGTGCTTGGATCACCAGTATTCTCATGCCAATCATACTTTTTGTGAAAGAAAAGGAACCTTTGAGAAAAACTATAAAGTGTCCAATGTTTTGAACTTTTCAGTATCTAATTACTCAAATATAGATCTTAAATGTAAATTAAACTCATTGAGACTGCTAAGGCATTACTCTTTAAAGATTAAACTAGCCAGATAAAACTTAACTGTTTATGTTGCTTTCATGTGTTTTTCGTTTTTATTGTCTGTACTTTCATGTTACATTTGGAATATAGCCCAGATAGTGGATTTTAAGTGCTGAAATCCAAAGAAAATACATTTATTAAGACAGTATTACCTAAAATCCTTCTGCAAATAGTCTTAGCAGTATGCAAAACAGCCCTTGCTTTCTGCAAGATCCCACTTTCCATACACTTACACTTGTGTTTTCTCAATCTTTTATCCAGCCTTGCATTTAATGTTGGTTGCCATTAGCTATGGCTAATTCTTTTAAAAATATTTCTTTTATAGTTTCCCCAAGTCTAAAAGACAAAACCCTTTTTCTTAGCATTGCCTCATTCGGTCACTTCTTAGTCTCAACTTGTTTTAATGTTTGCTAGCAGAAGAGGCAGCCTAGTCAACTCCAAGAGATATTCTTTTTGTCAACTATTGATCTCTGTCTCTGTTCCAAATCCAGCAATATTGGCTCTAAGGATTACTATAATGCTGTAATCATTTCTGTTTAACATTCAGATTCATGGAGGACTTTTAGATTCTTACATTAAAGACACAAAAATGTCCTTGAAACAATTTATTTTTATTCATTTAAATTATCAATTCTTAAGAGCTGTTTTCATCTAATGATTTATTCGGTTAGATTAAATTACTGTGAAACCTGCTCACAAAAAAGTACAGTGAAGATTTAGAATTTCTTAGGAGAGAATTTGTGATAATGCTTAAATATTTCATTTAATTTAATAATTGAAGTTCTCTGGGTCACACTTTTGTGTAATGTTGCAGTTTGTTACATACTACTCACACTGAAAATTTACTGATTTAAAAAAAAATCTAGTTTTATATTGTTGCTATGGTCAAGTACTTATTCCAAAAGGGTCTATTTATCAAAGTTTTTACTCAGGATTCACATAACTTATACCTCAAATTTATACATATTTATGAATCTTGGGTGTTGACATTGATGCATAGTTTTATACGTATTGGGTAGAATATAGAGATAAAACAAATGCACTTAAAATCAAACAAATAAATATTTGGGTCTCTGGAATAATTTTTTACATTTTTTTCTTTAGAGTTTTCTTTTAAAAAAAAAAGGAAATTTAAACAAATACATGTGAAATAAATACAATGTGAATATGCCGACATGACATGATTTATTAAAAGTGAACTCACACTGCTAATGAGGCTGTGCAGTGTTCACTCTCACTTGCCAGCAAAATTATTTTTTCTTCCTTTTGCCTCTCTGTGCAAGTGCATGCACACTCACGTGGATGAACACGGCTGTGCTTGGTAGATCATCTTGTAATAGTTTCTCATGAAATGAACCCTTAACAAACAATAGTTCACTTAGGAGAGATTTCATCACAATGATGACTTTACCAAAATGTTGCAATAGATCTACTTTTAAATATTAATATTAGTGACCTAATATGTTTAAAACACAATTTACTTAAAAAATTGACTGCTGCTTTCTTGATGAATACTCTCACAGATGACACACGCAAACATGTCCTTTCACATCAGTTTGCACTCATTTATAGATTACCAGACCGGGTTTTTCTACAGATTTATAGCTTTCAGTAACGGGTGGTCAGTAGGAGCACATATAACATAAATTACATGATAAAAAAGTGCACACATGGACATTGGCTCTGATCTGTACCTTGCTAAGTGTGCTACAATGTGTGCTCACATCACCCTTTAACCACAGTAAAAAAAATTTTCATTATCATCTATGAAGTTTTTCACCTTGCATGTGTTTTCTTACAATACAGTGTGGTTAATTTTTTTTAATATCCTGCTTGTGTTTGGTCCTGGAAAACATGTGTTACATTATATTTATTAGTAACACTTAGAAAGTGCACAAAAAAATTTTTTAAACTGTGCATATTGAATGGCATGCACATTGTTATACATGTGTTTGTAAGTAGGCTATTTAAAAAAGAAAAAAAAAATGCATGTAAAATGTAGGTGAAACTGTATAAAACACATATTTTGATGCGTTAAATTCAACTGCAATGTATTAAAAACATGCATGTATTTTCATAACGAAAAGCATATACATTTGCAGATGCACTTGTATGAATGCGTTTTTAGTTGACTATAACCTTCTTACTAATGTGAGCTTTATTACTTTTATCATACAATTACAGTAAATTGAATATGTTTTATAGTATTAATTGAATATATTGTTTCCTAATTAAATGGGTCTGTTTTTAAGTAAGTATCGAACACATGCAAAGAAAAGCTTTCATAATGTGCTTTTCTTAATATAGTTAGGCATAGCAGTACTGCAACAACTCATTGATTAATTGAACTCATTATAATAATATATTTCTATACCAAAAAAATCAATTATCCATCATTGTCACTTTATTGCATTTTTGTACACAATATTGTATTTAATTTTACTGCCCACTTACCTTGGGGAGATGTGCATTTCAAAACATACCATGGAGATGTGATCAATTTCAGAAAATGTGTGTGCTTATGGTTTAAGATGGAAACTTGAATACATAATGCCTATACGCACATTTACATCATATTCACGTATACTAACTTTTTTGTAAGTATACATACAAGCTGCATCACCAAGACTGATGACCCACCAACTCCTGTAAAATGTACCATATATTAAGAATGAGGTGTGAAGCAATTAACTGAGACTGGGGGGTCTGCATGCTATAGTGTTTTGGAATAATAAGATTACAATAATCCTGTTTCAGTATGTAAATCCTATTCTTTACATATTTATTGCTCCTCTAACAACATGTCAGACCACAATGCACAGCACAATACTCAAGGCATTCTCATTATAAGGGTTATATCTATGTTGAAAATAATCTGTTAAGAATTTATGGTAAATTTAAACATCTTTAGTAAATAATTAGAGATGAGCGAATCGAACTTGGCGAAGTGGAATTCGTTTCGAATATTAGGAAAAATTCGATTCGCACCGAATCCGAATATTAGCAAACTTCGGATGCGCGAATCGAATTTTTCCCGATCGGCCGATTTTCATCCCTTCTACAGCCGGCAAAAAGTGTCCCTGCAGAGAGCTCCGCTATTTCTGACAGTTCTCTGACAGTTCCTTCACATTTACAGCGGTTGAAACATTGTATCTATTTGTTTCCATTTAGGATACAGATGTTTTTATTCGGAAACAAATAGATACAATGTTTCAACCGCTGTAAATGTGAAGGAACTGTCAGAGAACTGTCAGAAATAGCGGAGCTCTCTGCAGATACACTTTTTGCTGTACTGGAATTCTTCTTCTTTTCATTCTTCTTCTTCTTTTCATTCTTCTTCTTCTTCTTTTCATTATTCTTCTTCTTCTTTTCATTCTTCTTCTTCTTTTCATTCTTCTTTTCATTCTTCTTCTTCTTCTTTTCATTCTTCTTCTTTTCATTCTTCTTCTTTTCATTCTTCTTCTTTTCATTCTTCTTCTTCTTCTTTTCAATCTTCTTCTTCTTCTTTTCATTCTTCTTCTTCTTCTTTTCATTCTTCTTTTCATTCTTCTTCTTTTCATTCTTCTTCTTCTTCTTTTCATTCTTCTTCTTCTTCTTCTTTTCATTCTTCTTCTTCTTCTTTTCATTCTTCTTCTTTTCATTCTTCTTTTCATTCTTCTCATTCTTCTTTTCATTCCACTTCTCATTCTTCTTTTCATTCTTCTTCTTCTTCTTCTTTTCATTCTTCTTCTTCTTCTTTTCATTCTTCTTTTCATTCTTCTTCTTCTTCTTTTCATTCTTCTTCTTCTTCTTTTCATTCTTCTTCTCATTCTTCTTTTCATTCTTCTTCTTCTTCTTTTCATTCTTCTTCTGCTTTTTCTTCTTCTTCTCCTTCTTCTTTTCATTCTTCTTCTTCTTCTTTTCATTCTTCTTCTTCTTTTCATTCTTCTTCTTCTTCTTTTCATTCTTCTTCTTTTCATTCTTCTTTTCATTCTTCTTCTTCTTCTTTTCATTCTTCTTTTCATTCTTCTCATTCTTCTTTTCATTCTTCTTTTCATTCTTCTTCTCATTCTTCTTTTCATTCTTCTTCTTCTTCTTTTCATTCTTCTTCTTCTTCTTTTCATTCTTCTTTTCATTCTTCTTCTTCTTTTCATTCTTCTTCTTCTTTTCATTCTTCTTCTTCTTTTCATTCTTCTTTTCATTCTTCTTCTTCTTCTTCTTTTCATTCTTCTTTTCATTCTTTTTCTTCTTCTTTTCATTCTTCTTCTCATTCTTCTTTTCATTCTTCTTCTCCTTCTTTTCATTCTTCTTTTTCTTCTTCTTCTTCTTCTTCTTTGTCGTGCCCCGTGACTGCCCAAATGAGTGAAGTGTGCGGTGATTCTAAGATCGACGGCACTCATCTGCATGTCATACTGACTGACAGTATTATTTCTCTTCCCCAGCAGACTCCAAGGGCATTTAAATTAAAGGTACAGTGTTCTGCACTAATATAAAGGCTCTCTGAAGCCTAGAAACCCTTTAAATAAGTTAAATTCGCAGCGAATAAATTCGCATCGAATCAAATTTCTTCCGCAAATTTGGCGAATCAGCCGAATCGAATTTTTGAATAATTCGCTCATCTCTATAAATAATCTAAATATGGAAAAAAGAAAACTGTACATAGTTACATAGTTAGTCTGGCTGAAAAAAGACAAAAGTCCATCCAGTTCAACCATATATATATATATATATTAAAAAAAAAATTATAATCCTATACCCACAATTGATCCAGAGGAAGGCAAAAAACCCAGCAATACATGATACAATTTGCTCCTGCAGGGGTAAAAATTCCTTCCTGATCCCCGAGAGGCAATTGGATATTCCCTGGATCAACTTTACCTATAAATGTTAGTATCCAGTTATATTCTGTGTATCTAGGAAAGAATCCAGGCCTTTTTTTAAAGCAATCTACTGAGCTGGCCAGAACCAACTCTTGAGAGAGTCTATTCCACGTTTTCACAGCTTTTACTGTGAAGAAACCTTTCCATATTTGAAGATGAAATCTCTTTTCCTCCAGATGTAAAGAGTGCCCCCTTGACCTCTGTGATGACCTCAGGGTGAATAGCTCTACACCGAGTTCACTATATGAACCACTGATGTATTTATACATCTTGATCATATCCCCCCTTAATCTCCTGTTCTCAAGAGAGCTCTTCCATGCCTCTTGTCAGTTTGGTTGCTCTTCTCTGCACTTTCTCCAGTTCCCCAATATACATGAAATAATAATTATCTAAATAACAATAATAATTAACATTAATAATAAATTAATAAAAGACCTTTTCAAACCTATAATTTTCCATTGGCACTCATTTAATCAATTTTACAGATGTTTATGCTGTGATATTTGGACTCCCACTATGTGAATGAGTAAGGGATACATAGTATCCTTGCTTATTCCCAAAAATTTATAGCAGAACTCAAGGCAAAAACCTCTTTACATGTCTTTTTTGCTGATTTTGTGCCTTCACTGAATATGTCATCCATCTCCTGGGTCACTTGGTAGTTGATCTGAAATAGCCTATTTATTTTCAAATCAAACCATTAATTCTCTTTGGTTTCCTGTTTATAAGACCAGTGGCTGCAATGCATCCTGTTCCTCCAGCCACTGGTCTTGGCACATCACTTCTATAGTTCTTTCTCCAGAAAGCAGTGATGTAATTCAGCCCCACTTGCAGTTGTGGACAGACTGAGGCTCTCAGATGCATTCAACATGTACAGGCCTAGTGTACCCACCCACATTCACTAGAATTCCCTGTGGTTGATGTAGTTTCCTTTTACTGCAGAGAGAGAGGAGATGATATGATGTAATACCTGCTATTACACCTCCTCCTTGGCAGAGCAGATGCTGTTATCTTTTGAATTACAGAGATGAGGTCATGAAAATTCAATTAGTCTTTTCTCTTAAATGGTAAGAATTTTTTAAATTGTATTAACTATTTAGTGTTTTGTGTAGGGGGTGTATTAATGGATACATGGATTTTTTTTTTTTGCCTATCCCAGAGTTCTTTTTTTGAAGTAAAGAAACACACAGACAGACTTTGACAAAAACTGCCCCATGATGTACACAGACCTTCCATATGAATACGTAAGGGGTATATAAGACTGTTAATATGTTAGTAATTACAAAAAAGTCCCACAGTGTAAATCCATTGGCAATTGAGTCCTACAGCAATGTAGATCCACATCAATTATGATACATCCTGTCAACCAACCAGCGAAAAAAAAAAATGCTGACCGATCTTGATGCCTGCTCTGCACAAATGGCAGTCCCCTAGCTGACAGTTGAATGTATACAAAGGGGCAGTATATACAGTATCAGGGACATCACTGACCAAATATGGATATAAACATATTTGCTCAATGACGTCACCCAGGAGCCCATGTGATGTCACTGACCAAATATGGCCATGTTTATACTGATGAATATTTGCTGGATGATATGAATGTCAATAGATTTATATTGCATGACTTTTAATTAAGGACTTGTCAACATATGGGGTGTGTTTATTTACTAGTTACATTATATATGTGAATGAGTGGGATTGCTCCCTTACACTTTCACCTAGGGGAGGGCCTGGTATCTGGGGGCAACCTTTAAAAATATTTTAAAGTGTTCTTCCAGATCCTTGCCCACAGACCCCCACAACCACCATGCTAGGGTGGTGCACAGGCTTAGTTGTCCTTTATAATTAACTCTATAAGGACGAAACATGTCAGAAAGGGGTGTTCTCCTGGTTAGGATGAACTTTTTTTATTCACGGCAGAATAAAAAAATTCACTGAGCTGGATGACATCATTAGTGTGTGACCTCTCCTTTCTGTATCTTTATAGAGTGAGGATGGGCTCTTTAGACAGGATTTGCAGCAGTGGAGGCTTAGACTGGTGACTTCTGAATGACCACTGCCAGCTTCTTATTACAATTGAAATCAGGCTTAGTAAATACCATTATGTGGCATACCTGAGGGAATCTGCTGCATTCTGGAGATTTCTTTGCCTCTATGCTTCCAATTTAATTGGTCAAGATACCTCTAAATGTTTTAGGAATTGCTCATTACATATATTTTTTAGGTAAAAGGGGTGGAATCTAATTTGTATTGAGCAATGTTATCCTCTAATATACCACAACAATAATGATTGGGCATAATGCTGCAGCTGCAACTTGCAAGCTGATTCAGCTATTATAAAAAATCCAATTACATCTAAATCTATGACCCATTAATACGCTTTTTCTAAATTGTAACCTCCTGTTCTTTATGCAATATCAATGTTATAATACTGACACATTTCCTATCAGATTGTCCTAACTGTATTCCACATGTAGAAATCAACATCTCTATGATTAAGCCACATGGGTGGGATAAAATGTCAGAGGCGTGTAGTCAGGAGGAGCTTAGGCTGAAGCCGGTATCTTCATCTTTCTTTGTAGTCGTTGGGTTCCAGTGTGTGGCGCTTCCATCTTCTATCTTCCAAATTGCTTTTGCTAGCCTGGATGAGTGCTTTGAACTGAGTGCTTTGAACGCTAGCACCTGATCTGTGCTTTGACCTGCAGGGGGAGGCTTTGTAGTGCTTTGAGCAGCACCCCAAATTCTTTTTATATGGGTTACAGTAGTAAGTAACATTGTTACACAACAATGAATAATAGTTTGCTGTCAACTAGTAACACATATCTAAATATATTCTGAGGTCAGTACTTAACTCTTTTTTTAATTCACTTTTACACCTAATTGGCCTTAATTATATAACTGTTTTAACTTACATGGGAAATTAGAATTTTTTTCCTTTTTTTTATTTTGCAAATTCAGATTATGCTTCTTTATTCAATATATTCCAAGTATATTTAATTTGTTTTCTCAACATGAAAATCCTAAGCATCTGACAATGTAATCCTTTAAATCCAAAACAGTACACATTTACAATCATTGCACACTCATTATTCAATGAAACTACCTTATTTTCATTCCCCCTCACCATTTTGCATCTGGTGTACTGTAGAAGATTTTCAACTATAGACATCATGCACATGCCTTTTATTAATTTGGAGCACATTTGGCACACTAGTTATACTACCTAATTTGGCACATGAGTTGCCCTCTTTCTGGCACACACATTTCCATCCTCATTTCTGCTCATTAATTCAGGGGCATATACAAATGTTAATTCACCTCAATGTTGCTAACAGCTATTGACATAATCCAATCATTTTGTCTAGATGGAGCAAAATCAGAAGCTGATTTACTTACATGCTATGGGTCACCGGCAACAATGTACAAATACTTCACAGTTCAAATCACAAAAGGAGTGTTGTTCTCTATAATTCATCTAGACAAATGGATTGTGGCAGAGACAAAATAGAAGAAGTTAAAGAGTCTAATTAACCATGTCCAGCAGCATTTTGTAGTACACAGATAATAAACATATTTGCAATCTGCACTTTTCATTTCTATTGTCTTCGTCATTTGTATCTCAAATATCTCTTCTCTCTTATAGGTGATGACATAACATGTTGCAGAGCATTAATCATAGAAACTGTCAGGAGAAACAATGTTTACACATGCAGAAAAACAAAACTAATGGAATGCTTTGGTATCAGTACTGAGGCTGGTGAAAGCAGTTGTTAGTGAATAGATGCCTGGCTTTGGAACACCAATCAAAAGTATTTAAGTTTAAAGGAATAGATTCTTAAATAAACATACAAAATGTTTGTTGAACATTTTTAATATCTTTAGCTTACTACAAGGTAGATAGCCAAAAATCTGACAACTATTAGGGAACAATGGTATTTTTAGTAAGATTTTTATGAACTATATGTCTGGGTTTATAGGTTATTGCGATTTTAGAAAAATGCAGTTTACTAAAGCTTATGTGATCAGTTCTATATATTGCTTCACTTGTTTACAACTTTCAAACTCTTGTATGTGTTCTATGAAACATATCAAAACAATGTAATGAACCACTTCCGTGCCGCCCTACAGCAGAAATACTGCTACAGGGCAGCACGGATGCACAAAATCACTTATACATACGTGATTTTGCCATTCTGGGTAGGGGACGCGTGCGCCCTACCTGCGCTGCCATTCACGGCTTCGGCTGTCAATCACCGGGTTTTGGTCAGTGATTCCCCGCCAGTACCTGGTGATCGCCGAGTATTACTGACAGGGGAGAAACCTGTGTATAAACAACACACATCTCTCCCCTGTCAGCTCCTGCACACTGTTTTGTATGCCAAGCAGTGTGCTTACAGTGTAAAGTAAAACAGCACACAGCAAACAGTTAACCCTTTGATTGCGCCACATGTTAACCCCTTCCTGCCCAGTGCCCTTAGTACCGTCTCAGTGCTTTTTATTAGCACTTATCACTGTATTGGTGTCACTGGGTCAGTTACTCCCAGTGTCAGAATGCACGCAGCAATCCTGCAGTCCTGCTATAAGTCACTGATCACCACCATTACTGGTAAAAAATAAAAAAATCCAGTATATATACCGCCATTTGTAAACACTATAACTTTCACATAAACCAATTAATTTACACATATTGGGATTTTTTTTAGCAAAGACATTGCAGAATATATTTTGGCATAAATTTATGATGAAATTTGATTGTTTTACATTTTTTTACTGGACATGTTTAATAGCAAAAAGTCAAAAATATAGTTTTTTTTTTCATAATTGTCAGTCTTTTTTTTGGTTATAGCACAAAAAAAAATGCAGAGGCAATCAAATACCACCAAAAGAAAGCTGTATTTATAGGAAAGAAAATACATAAATTTAATTTGGGTGCAGTATTGCATGACCGTGCAATTATCAGTTAAACTAATGCAGTGCAGTATTGCAAAAAATGGCCTGGTCAGGAAGGGGGGTAAATCCTCCTTCAGACTAATACCATTAATGGGTAGTGATGTGATAGGGAATTTCTTAACCTAAAGCCATGAGAGTGGCAGGAACTTCCTCAGTGCTCAAATATATTTTGGGAAATTAAGATGGGACACATGCTCCTCCCTTATGAGTCTTCACTGCTGATGAGACAGCCTATGAAACCTGAAAGATAAATTATATGGCAACATAGATATCATTACCCATTTGTTAGTCTATTTTTTACTGTCTGATGTTTATTTGCTGGTTTGGGTTAGTGGTCAGTTTTTTGGGAACACCCCTCTCAAAGCACCCCTCAAAGCAGAAGGATATGTGGGATGGTGCCAGCATAGCAGGAATGAAGCATGCCTGCATGTCTGATGTGCTAAGCTGCATATTTTTGGAAGATCACTGTGCCACTAGTGAGAATTATCGTTCCACATTGCTGAGTCACTGTTTTCATGCATTAAAAACTAAGATTAAATTAATTAAAGACATTCCTGTACACATTTTGCTTCCCACCATGAACAGACAACCTGTTCTTAGTTGTAGAACTAGTGGCACCATAATTGTACACTGCACTGCCTCAATCAATGTATAAATCCAATACCTTAATTAATTACTGCAATAAATTGATCTATTTGAATAATAAATACAGTTCAAAACAGTTTGTAAATTTAGTGTCCCAGTCCATGTATACAGTGTCTAACATTCTGATGTTTCCCAATTGTAGACAATTGCACTACCCACAGACAGTTTGGGAATTGTCAGGGCCCATTGCCTAATGAATTATATTTACCTGAATTTTGTTTACATTAATTTGCATAGTAAAACATTAGTGACAATCAATTCACTAATAGGTAGATTTTTTTATTATAGTAGATAACACTGTGGATTGATTTGCTAAAGACAAATAAAATTTATTTTGCAAGTGCATTTGCACTCTACAAGGTAATTATCTCCAGAGCTTAGCGAATGAAGTGAAGCTCATGTGACTTCCGCCATCCAATTGTGTGTAAGCAAAAAAAATTTTTTTTCCTTGCATGTTATTGGGTATTCTTTGCAAAATAAAACTTTAGCACATTTACTAAGCTCTGGGGAAAATTCCTTTGCAGAGTGCACATTCCCTTGCACAGTGAACAGTATATTTACCTTTAGTAAATCAACATCTGTGCATTTTAAAAAGGTTGAAGGTTTTAATTTTTCATCTACACCAGAACAACAGTACAGGATCACTTTTATACAATAGTCAACCTTTAAAAGATGGAACATTATACCTACCCTTCTAGGTGCTAATGTGCAAGGGGGGAAGGAGGGAAGTTATTTGGCAAACCTGGAAAGGTCAAACACCACCAGTGGGCAGGGAGCAGAAAAGAAGTGTCATTTCAATGCATGGGCTGACAAAAAGTTGAAGGATAAGTTCCTTTCCACAAAAAAATAATAAATGCACATTTTTTTACAGGTAAAAAAATGAGCATTTATTATTTTTATGTTAAGAGCCTGGAAAACATTGTACCAGCGATCAGCAGATTGCTGATGCCATGCAGGTCACTGGCACACTGTTAGTGTATCTTTATTATTATTATTATACAGGATTTATATAGTGCCAACAGTTTGCTCAGCGCTTTACATTATGGTGGGAGACAATACAGTAACAATACAGTTCAATACAAGAGGGATTTGAGGGCCCTGCTCCTAGGAGCTTACAATGTAGGAGCTGCCTGCTTATACATCCCATACGGGCAAGCCGATACTTGCTGATAGGAAGACTCAATGAACTACCACAGTGCTCACAGTGCTGTGGTAGTTGAGTTGAGGACTACAAGTCTACAGCCGCTAAGGCTGTTGGGACTCTTAGTTCATTCATTCACAGAACAGCAGGCGGCAGCTGCAGGAGCGGGAACATGTTACATGATCCACCCTAAAAATGGGTGGAACATGTAACATGCTCCCAAAGGTGAACTTATCCGTTAAGAACATTATTATTTGTTCTACAATCTGGCTTTTGGGTAAAAACAACCAAGTGGTGTTTTTGCCCAAAAAAAGGGACATTGTTCCAAGGACAGTGAGGTGCATAGTTTAACCTCCCTGGCGGTATTCCCAAGTGTAGCTTGGGGTAAAATGTCAGTACCAAGAGCGGTAACCCCGAGCTACACTCGGGCTTACCATGTGGCGTTGCTCAGTGAGTCCCTGCAGCGCTTGCCTTGTCCATCGCTCCCACGATGTGTCCCCTGCAGCGTCCCCAGCCATCTCCTCCGGCCGATGCCGGCATCCGGCTTCCATGTTCCGGTCCCTGTGACGTCAGGACGTAGGGGCGCCGGAAACCGGCGGCAAATTTAAAAATTTTAAAAATGTAATTTTTTTGTAAACGAATATTTCATAGTAAAACGTTGCTGTTTCAAATCATTTCACATACATTTTGTCCCTACTGCTTTGTCCTGTCCCCTGTCTGCATTTTTGTCTGTTCTTTCTGCCTGGATACTTCAAAAAGTCCATAGCGTCCACAAAGTGTCCCTTTAGGTCAAAAGCGGTTTTAGATCAGCTAGAGAACAGCGATAGTAAATTAGAATCACTTGCAGAATTGAGTGATAATGATTCGTGGAAATTCGTCATCAGACTGAAAACGATTTTGCAACTTTGCTCAGCAATGTGCGAACTTGGCGATATATTTCAAATTTCAGTGTTTTTGGTTTGATTATATTATTGAATTAAATTTATTATATTATTATTTTTTATGATTATTTATTAAATTATAATTTATGATTTTGTGTTTCAAGTTTTATCCTACCCGGAATGTTTACTAGACTCTTGTTCGGACAGATTTCAGTGAGTTATTCCTAAAAATTACAGGCCTACAATATAAAAAATACATATTTCCATGCAAAATAATGGTACCGCTTTCAGCACCAAAAATCGGAAATAATCATACTGCCAAGGAGGTTAACAGAGAGGACAACTAGCTTGCAAAAAACATGAAAGAAGCCATCTACAAAATAAAATAACCATACCTAAACAGAAGAGCTCTTTAACCCACACATAATGACATTTTAACATCTCTATCAAAGTAATTTGACAACAATTCACAATTTCAGCCACAGACATTTCCCACTTTCACTGTAATATGGAGAATTGCCCAGTTTGAGATAAATGCATACTGGTGGTCAGTGTGTCACTTTCTCCTTGACCCACGTATATATCATGGGTGCACCTGAGACTACTGTTTGAAAAGAGTTTCTAATTAAACAAAAAAACTATTTTTGATAAAATGTATTTATAGTCAGTATATTAACCTTATTTTCTATAGATGTCGTTAACTGCCAGTCAAAAACGTATAAAAATAAAAAATAGTTGGAGTAAAACCCAAATACATATTTTTATGTCTAACTGATGGATTTTGCACTCCTGGCCATACATGCTTTTTATACCAGGACATTTGTGTTGTTCAAACTGGCAGCTCACCTCGGAGATCTGGTGTGTTGGTGGATGAAATGCCATTAAAATGTAATGCTCTATTTGCTGCAATCTGAATGGAAAATATGTTCATAGTAGAAAACACTTTGTGGTTGGATTTTAGATGGCAAGTGGAACTGATCGGTTCATTTAAGAAAATGACAGCTAGTTTGTAGGTTCTGCAGCATGGAGCTATAGCCTTCAAAGTGGGTATTAAATATAATGAGATTTACCTCTATTCCTGATTCATTTTTGATCTCACACATGCCTATGGTATTTATGTAGCAGTGAAACATTCCACTCACATTATCCAAAAACTTACATATATTATGGAACAATAACATCTGTATACATTCTAGTTAATGTTTTTGCAGAGGAAAAAAAGTGCTAATTTAGTTACCAGGGAGGTATTATTACTTTGCCTTGCTTCTTGTCTTAAGGGATTTACTTAACATTAATGTAACTGAGCCTAGATTATTCAAAAAATAAAAGAAATTATTGGAAGGAGAGCATTGTATATAAGTTTAGAGTGTAATGTTACAATCAAATTTCCTTGCATTTTTAAACATATTTGTATCCATTTTTATTCATTTTTTTATACTTAACTTGCCTGTTTTGCCAGTGCTCTATCATGTCCCCTCTGTAATAACAATACTGCTAAGATCTTTCTAATATTCCTTTTTTTCTATTTGCTATGTGCTGTCAGACCTCATTTACATATGCTTTAAAAACAGGTTGCTGAGCTGTGTTTTTACTGCCCCCTAACTGCCTGCCTCAAAAGGTACAAGGTGGCTGCTTGGGTGACTATACATTTCTGCAGGTGCAATGCTTTGCCTCACATCACAGTACAGCAATTTTAATTCAACAGAGTTTGGCAAGCAGTGCCAAATGCCACACTCATTCATAGAAGTAAATGGAACTGTGCTGCCACCACAAGTGTAATCATTGACTTACACTTGTGGCATGGTACTTCAATGTAAAATCCCTGTCTTCCTCCTTAAAGTCTGCAACTGCCTCTTAAAGCTATCCATCATCGCTTTTCAGAAGGGTGGTAAACTAAACTGCCAATGTAAAATTAGCTTTAAAGAAGGAAAAATTCCAGCTTTCAATTGACTTTAGTTTGTTTGAGCTAAGCTGGCAAAAACAAACAAACTATTTCTATTACATTACTATGTGGCCCCTGTGTGCACTGTATCATGCTGGAGTGGCATTAGCCACATACGGTACAGGGGTGGACTGACCATTTGGAAACGTGGGCACTGCCCAAGGGCCTGGGGTCAAATACATGAATTATAGAAGAATCTTTATTACAAATTGATTGCTTTTACATATATGGACTCATTATGGATGTTTTATTCAGTTATGTCACTCTTTTATTTTTTGTAGCTATTATTTAGCAGCACTACATCACTTATTTATTTTTAATTTGCTTTACTATTGTGGGAACACAATTTGACGTTAGCAGCAGCCACTATCATCACACTATTTTTATTTCTCTTTCTGCTCGTGTGCGTTTTGTGTTTTTGTTTTTCCTTCTCACTCATTATTGAGGTAGCGCATTGGTTTCACTCCTACTATCTCTCAAGTATCCCATGGCAAACTGCAGTGTTTTGCAATGTCTCAACTGATTTTTGTCTGGTTTAGCCAAAATGTACCTTTTTATAATTAAATTTGCTTTCAACCTGCAGATAATTGGTCTTCTAAGATATAAGAGGTCTTTTCTGCTTCTAAGGAAATGTAATTCATTGTATTACTGCACAATTCTGTGACAACCATACTGGAAGCCTAGCCATGGATTTCAGTTCTTGCAGGATTCCAATGCATTGGCAGGTTTATGGTTTACCTAACAGCCTTCTCTTACTTGGGCTTGGAAGATGTTATACACATAACTCATGTCTATAGCTGAAGATAGTGTTCAGGAATTTTCTTTAAACTACAAGCTTTATCTGACAATTCAGCACTTTCCCACCCCAGGTTCATAAGGCATCCAAAACAGCAGCCATTGCCCTATCTTCCTATACTCTTTTTCTTTCTAAATTTATAAACAGACAGAAGGGCACCTAATACCGTTTTTGTGTTGGTGTATTCAAAGGATTCCTGCATTCTATATAAACACCATGTAATAAGGGTACTAAAATAATAAAAAAAAATCTCCAAATGTTAATGTGATATTGGAATATGCAACATTATAAATATTGCACAGTCAGGTGTCCTTAAAATGGAACTGAACACAAAAAAATTAAGATTTCCTATGTTATAGGAAACATTTAGAAGTGCTAAGGTGTCCGTTTATGAACCAGCGGTAAATGATCGCTGCTCAGTTCTCCGGCATTCTCGGAGAACACAGTTCTCCTGTGAATGCCTTTTATGAGGCAATGCTCCAAACGAAGGGACAATGGTCTACAAATGCTGGAAAATGGTCTACAAACAGTGGAAAACAGCTGATTTTACTAAAATCTCACGAGATTACAGTAAAAGATCAGTTTACTAAGCAGAGGTAAATTATCGCTGCTTAGTTTGCGGCCCCTCCGATTTTCCAGCTCGTCTTCCTCCTGGGTTCTGCCTGTTCGTCCACTTGAATGTACAGGTCATAGTTATTAGTTATTACTGGAGTCCCATCTTAGGGGCACAGATCCAGTGCCATTATTATACACTGAGCATGTGTGGTACAATGTGATCTACAGCTGGCAGTCAGGGGGAGCATTTACAACTGAAGAGACTTAAAGGGTCTCTAATGTCATAAGAACCTTAACTGTCAGCAAATTGTAAGTGGGTTTATAACCTCTTTAAATTGTTCTAAAAACCTGATTGTCTGTTTTTCACATAAGTGTCCATTTATGACACAGAGAATAGCTGTGATTCAGAGGATCGCAGCTATTCTCTGGTCATTCACAGTTTATGACACTCAGGAGATCAACGGAGAACATGTTCCGCCCTTCACTGGAGATCTGTGTTCTCCCTCCAGATTCTCCAGCCCAGAGCTAGAGAATCGGAGGAACCACAAACTAAGCAGCGATAATTTACCTCTGTTTAGTAAACTGATCTTTTACTGTAATCTTGCGAGATTATAGCCGTTTTCCAGTGTTTGGAGACCGTTCTCCCTTAGTTCTAACTGCTTCATAAAAGGCATTCACAGGAGAACTGTGTTCTCAGAGAATGCCAGAGAACTGAGCAGCAATCTTTTACTGCTGGTTCATAAACGGACACCTCTGTGTCATAAACGGACACCTAAGTGTGTTTAAAGCAGTACCCAGGTGTCCATTTATGAAAGAGAGAAAAGCCGAGATCCTGATGATCATGCGTGATCTCTCAGGTGTGCCAGTTTATGAAGCTGAGGTGAGGAGAGGAGAATATTTTCTTCACTTCTCATCACAGGACACACTCTTCTGTCATTCATTTTTACAGAGATGGTCAGTTTATGAAGGTGAGATCTGAAGATCATACTGGCCATTTCTTTAAAATCTCTCCGTCCCAGATTCTCCCGCCCAGAGCTGGAAAAATCTAGGTGAGAAGCTCCTGTGATATGAGGAAAAAGGCTTCTATCTTCCTAATATCAGCACCAGTGGGGTTAAACATTGATATAAATTATAACTAGATATGTTCATATATGTATATTTGTGTTTGATATATAGTGTACAGTGTGTATATATACATATATATAGTATATAGTATATATATATATATATATATATATATATAAAAACACACACAATATGGTTATAGTGAATAGTTGTTTAGGACCCATTCACAATGCAGAATTGTTAGCAAAATTGCACAATTCTTGCTGCAATTCCAAATTGTGTTAACATACGCAGTGCGCTTTTGGATGCCATTCATTGTTAATGGCACCCCAAATGCTGTTAGCCGACATGCATTTTGCTGCACATTTTGTCATTTGACAAATACACCATCACCGCATCAAAATGCACATTGAAATAACACACAACACTCCATACCAAAAAAAGGTTCAGTTTAGCTTTTTTGGGCCTTTTGAATGCACATTTTGGTGCAGTTTTTATCAAACATTTTGCTGCTTTTTTCAACACACATTTAAAAAAAATGTGAGTTGAAATTTTTATGTGCATTTTGATGCTTTACATGTATTTTGGTTAATTTGTTACCAGCATTTTTGTGAAATGGATGCAAAATGCATGTTATGTTTGCCGTGCCAATATTTGTTAATGACACCCAAAAGTGGCTAGCAGATGTGCTGTTTGCCAAAATATGCATAAAAACCAAAGCAAAATGCACTTAAAATGGATTAAAATGGATTATTTACCAAAATATGTGTTAAGAAAAATGGCACAATGTGCATTACAAACCACAACAAAATGTATGTTAAAATAATCTGTACCAAAGTGTACATTAAAGTGCCTAAAGGTGTGTTTAGAAAAGTGCCAAAATGCACAGTAAAACAACCCACGCCAAAATGCGTGGTAAAAAATACAGCTTGTTAAAAAGTGGCAAAATGCATGTAAGTAACATTAAAATTTGCAATAAAAAGGAGCCAAAATACACATTTAGGGTCAGTTCACACTATAGGAATGCAGTCCAGATACGTTCCGGATGCGCGATTCTCACATGTTTTTGATGTGTTCTGATGCATTTTTGATGCCTTTTTACTCTTTCCAGTGTGTTTTTAATGAATTCCAGTTAATTTTTTCCCCTTCTTGTTTTCTTCAATTTAAATAGGGACATCTGTGTTCCAGTGTGTTGTTTGCGCGTTCCAGTGCATTCTGGTGCATTTTACCACATTCCAGTGCAGTTCTGTGCAGAAAAAACGCAGCCTATTCTACTTTTTTTTCTGGAACCAGAACGCACTCAAACTGCAAGCACTGATATGAGGTATGAAATTGACAACCATATAACCTACTTTCTGTGCGTTTCGGATGCAGGAAAAAAAGCACACTGAAACTACATGTATGTGCCAAAATGTGCGTAAAAAAGTACCAGTGGTCAGTGCTTAATTTTTTTTATGTAATCGCACGGTCTTTTTAACTATGGTGTCACTGTTTTAACTCTGGTGATCTGTAATCACACAATTAGATCACATGCAGCCCTTTCCCTTCTACACAGATCTCAGGTGTTCTCAGAGAAAAAAACTTCTCTCTTCTCCTACTGAGAACAAATGTTCTCCGCTTCATAAACAGGGGGACAGAGGAGAAGATTTTTCCCTGAGAACTGCAGAAAACTGAAATGAGATAAATGATCTCTGCTTAATAAACATACACCTCTCTTATCTCTCTACATCTCAGTTTTGTCTTGAATTCCTGCCCAAAAAATAACAGTGCACTTCCTAGTATTGTATGTGAATGTGCTTAGGCACTCTCATTTTGAAGACTCATTTATTTTATTTCTATTTCAGGTACTTATATAGCACTGTCAATTTATGCAGCGCTTTATATCTATCTATCTATCTATCTATCTATCTATCTATCTATCTATCTATCTATCTATCTATATATATATATATTACATTCACATCAGTCCCTAACCCTCAAGGGGTGTACAATCTAAGGTCCCTAACTCACATTCATACATACACATACTAGGGCCAATTTACACAGGATCCAATTCACCTACCAGCTTGTCTTTGGAGTGTGGAAGAAAACCAGAGTACTTGGAGGAAACCCACACAGGTACAGGGAGAACATGTGACCTCCAGGCAGGTGGTGCTGTGACGCTAGTACTGCCAGGCAGAAGTGCTAACCATTTAGCCACTGTGCTGCCCATTAGTGTATGTCTGTTTCTGTCTGCTAGTGAGATTTGTTGATGTCTCTGTTGTACTGATCCCTATTCTCCTTGATGACAGGAGGAAGCAAAACCATGTTTCTACCAAGATGGTGGCCTCCACACAGAGACAGGGAACACAGCATGGTTAGTCAGTAAGGGGGAAAGATCAGCTGCAGGGAGACCAAAGTCAATGCTCGTGACCAGGGGCAGACTGACCATTTGGAAACTCAGGCACTGCCCGAGGGTCTGGGGCCAGTAGGGGACCCCATGAGATGCCCCTGTTACCTTTTTCATAGGCTTTTTTGAGGTTGGGCAAGGACACAGGGGCCCCATGATCCCCTATTGCTCGGGGGCCCCATGAGTTGTCAGTCCGCCCCTGCTCGTGACTAGTTCTTTCTGCTCTTTTTTTTTTTTTTTCTAGCGCAGCTTCTGGAGTTTAATTTCTCCATAAGACATCTCTCCTATAGTTAAAAAGTAAGTAAAAATCACTGCCTTATTTTGCAACAGTAAGGGCTTAGTTACATAAGTGGTAGAGTCTGTTCAGCAAAAGTGCATGTTCACTAACCTTAGTCAGGCATCCAATCATATGCAAAAAAAATTTGCTTTTTAATTTCTCTCGCACATAATTAGACATTCAAATTTAATGGCTGTCAACATTCATTTTGGTAAGTGAACAATCTTCGCATTTCTTTAGTAAGGTAATACCCTGGCTTGGAAAGTGCAAATACACAGTCAAAAAAAAACATGAAAAATTAAAATTAAGCCAACAATGTCATTTTAAAGTTACAATTAAACTAAATTATGTTATGTGTCCTTTTTGGTGGAAAAATGTATACATTTTTAAACTTTTTTAGGATTCTTATAAACTGAGACTGATGGCATGCCCCTCTGTGCTCCCGAGATCTTAGCTGCCATTTCTCTTCCCCTGCTGTTATCCTCCTTTAATCAAAGGCTGTTTTCGACAGTGTGGGTTCCCTGTTAAAAGATCTATTCATATAAAAGCTTTTGATTACATACTCCTTTTTTGTTCTTTCTATTTTTGTACAGTTGTGTCCAAAATTATTCAACCCCCAATGCTGTAAAGGGGTTTAGGGACTATAGTGTACATTTGGAATTGTATTCAGAATCAAATCCTACAAGGACGTTGTAACTACCCAAATGCAACTAAAATGACATCAATTGTTTATGTAATACAGTAGTAAATGGTTCTTATGTGGTTTCTTCATTGCCACAATTATTCAACCCCTTAAAGACTACCACTCTGAAGAACAGAGGTTCATACAGGTGCTTTCCATCAGGTATTGAAAACACCTGTGGATGTCACCGAGCAGCAATCAAGCATAATAAGCACCAATTAGGCAGCTTTAAAATGACTGTGATACTCAGCTCCTTCTAGACATTTACTGGTGTGGTTACAAACATGGTGAAGGCAAGAGAATGGTCCAGGAAGACAAGAGAAGAGGTGATTTCTCTTCACAGGAAGGGCAATGGCTATAAGAAGATTGCAAAGATGTTAAACATACCAAGAGACACCTTAGGAAGCATCATTCGCAAATTCAAGGCAAAGGGCACTGTTGAAACGCTACCTGGTCGTGGCAGAAAGAAGATGCTGACTTCGACTGCTGTGCGCTACCTGAAGCGTAGAGTGGAGAGAAGTCCCCGTGTGACTGCTGAGGAACTGAGAAAAGATTTGTCAGATGTGGGTACAGAAGTTTCAGCCCAGACAATAAGACGCACACTGCGTAATGAAGGCCTCCGTGCCAGAACTCCCAGGCGTACCCCCTTGCTGTCTCCAAAGAATAAGAAGAGTCGACTGCAGTATGCCAAAAGCCATGTGGACAAACCACAAAAGTTGTGGGATAGTGTTCTGTGGACTGATGAAACAAAATTAGAACTGTTTGGGCCCATGGATCAACGCTATGTTTGGAGGAGGAAGAACAAGGCCTATGATGAAAAGAACACCTTGCCTACTGTGAAGCATGGTGGAGGGTCAATCATGCTTTGGGGCTGTTTTGCTTCTGCAGGTACAGGGAAGCTTCAGCGTGTGCAAGGTACCATGAATTCTCTTCAGTACCAGGAGATATTGGATGGAAACGTGATGCAGTCCGTCACACACCTGAGGCTTGGGAGACGTTGGACCTTTCAACAGGACAATGATCCCAAGCATACCTCCAAGTCCACTAGAGCATGGTTGCAGAGGAAAGGCTGGAACATTTTGGAGTGGCCATCGCAGTCACCAGACTTAAATCCGATTGAGAACCTCTGGTGGGACTTAAAGAAAGCAGTTGCAGTGCGCAAGCCTAAGAATGTGACTGAACTGGAGGCCTTTGCCCATGAAGAATGGGCGAAGATACCCGTAGATCGCTGCAAGACACTTGTGTCAAGCTATGCTTCACGTTTAAAAGCTGTTATAACTGTAAAAGGATGCTGTACTAAGTACTAAGATTGAATGTCACTTGGGGGTTGAATAAAACTGATAATGCTGTGAGCACAGAAAAGACATTTGTGGTTATTTCATTATAACTGTTATGTTATATTTGTCTGACCTACAAGTGCCTCTTTAATGTAAATGTAAGCAAGATGACTGAATGATCAAAAGCAATGTCAAACTGGCCAAAACACTCAATTTCAGTGGGGGTTGAATAATTTTGGACACAACTGTATTACAGAATTGTCTGTAGCTGCTTCTCTCATCAGACTCTACTGTGCCAAGAATATAAGAAGCAGCAGGATGGGAGTCCTGGAGTGTATGAGGAGCTGTCGGAAGTTGTGATCCAACTGAGTTACTCCTTGGTATGGACCTAGTCAAGAGGGAGTTCTAGATTTTACTTGTAAATCCCTATTAGTGAGTGGAAGGCTGGAAATATCTAGTGCTTCTTTATTAGTGTTTATATTTTACAGAGAGAGGAGAGGCGAGAAAAACAAGGCATGTGCTGCAGTGTATTTATCATGTTTGTTTTGTTATAGCTAGTAGGTATTGTCACATTGGTCTTGCTTTTTGATTATAGTTTGTCATAACATGTTAAGCCCCGCCTGCTGCCTCATCTGCAAAAGGTATACCAGAATTGTTGTTGTTTTAGTGTGCAGCCATGTACCAGCATTGCCATACATGTTTTTCTTTCCATTCTGACTTTTTGATGGGGAGATCTTCTGGTTTCACATTTACCATTGAGCATATAGGGATGTTTTTCTAAATGAATTGTTTACTTTCCTGTAACAGAGAAAGTTAAGAGGTGAGAAAGAAGCATTTGCAAATATTTATTCCAAACCTGAGAAACGTGATGTGTTATCCAGCATAATACATTAAGCTTTTTAGGCTAGGTATTTTGCAGAAGAAAACACTTTTGTATAAAAAAGAATTAAAATTACTAATACACATACCAAAATATCATATAGTTAAAGTTGTATGTAACCCTTCCCTTTTATTAAATGTAAATATTCACATCCAATACCGCAACATGCATTATAAGGGTTTTTATTACACTATATGCCCCTTATTACTTACAATTTGTTTACATAATATGTCCCCTATCACTTACAATTTGTTGTAAGTCCTGTCAGGGAGCAAGCAGAGTAGAGGTCACATGATCACTTACAAAATGGTTTAAAATGAATGTAATACACAACTCATATATCTCATTTTACAGTTACATTGTTGTCATGTGCTATACATATTATTACAAATGATGAGAGGAAAAAAAACCTAAGGAAAACTTATGCAGTCACCACATCTAAGAATTAGTAAGATGCAATACAATGCATTTTTGTTTTTAGGTTTAACTGCTTCCCAACCGCTCTATAGCAAATGTACTGCTACAGGGGGGCACGGGTGCACAAAATCACATATATATACACATGATTTTGCATTTCCGGGTAGGGGGCACACGCAAACCACCTACCTGGGCTGAAATTTGCGGTGCGGCTGTCAGTCACCGGGTCCTTACTGATGATTACTTGCCAGTGCCCGGTGATTGCCAAGCATCTCCGATGGGGAGGAGAACTGTTTGTAAACAAAACAGTTCTCCTCCCTGTCAGCTCTGGCACACAGCCATCCAAAGCAGTGTGATTACAGTGAAGCACAAACATACGGCCCCATAGAAAAAAATCCCAGCACACAGTTAACCCTTTGATCGCCCGTCATGTTAACCCCTTTCTGCCCAGTGCCATTAATACAGTGTCAGTGTTTTTTTTCAGCATTGATCACTGTATTGGTGTCACTGGGGATGTCAGTGACACTAAGTCAGTTCACCCCAGTGTCACAATGCCCACCACAGTCCCACAGTTCCACAGTCCTGCTATAAGTTGCTGATCACCAAAATTACTAGTAAAAATAGAAAAAAACATTCCTATATCTATACCGCCATTTGTAAACGCTATAACTTGCACGTAAACCATATACTTTATACGTATTGGGATTTATTTTAGTAAATACATGTAGCAGAATACATTTTGACCAGAATTTATGATAAAATTAGATTTTTAAAATTTTTTACTGGACATGCTTAAGGAATAAATATTGTTTTTTTCTCAAAATTGTCGGTCTTTTTTTTTATAGCGCAAAAAATAAAAAATGCACAGGCGATCAAATCCCACTGAAAGAAAGTTCTATTCATGGGGAAAGAGGGACGTACATTTCATTTGGGTGTAGCGTTTCATTCCTGTGCAATTGTCAGTTAAAGTAACGCAGTGCCGTAACGGAAAAAATGGTCTGGTCAGGAAGGGGGGTAAATCCTCAGGAGGGCAAGTGGTTAATAATGCTATAGACTCTTTAACCCAGAACCAGATAAATCTGTATGAGTAATAATACATCACTGCTGAATTAATACTTGCTTGTTTCCTATTCTTACAGTTGTCATATTTTTGCATGTTTGGGTTTGTGCAAAATGAAAGCCTGCCCTGAATTAAATCAGGCTTATTCAGCTAGCTTGTATACGCCATGTAAACAAACACATTAACATTTTAATTACACTTATAAAATTATAAGACACATTTATATCAAGTGAGGAGATGATAATTGTTTCCCTCTTGATTTAACTATATGACTACTCTTAGAAACAATAATTTCTTCTTTCTGTTAGACTCATAAACTCGTGTATCTGCAGGCAAGTTGTAGTTCTGTGAAGTTGCTCTTGTGATCCACACAGCTCTGCTATACTGCACAGCCAGGCTAGCAACCACACTTTTCTCCACTTAAGAACCCACCCCAAGTCTGCTGGTTGGACAATGAAGGGGCAGAAATAGCACACTGATGAGATCATCCATGTGTATTCTTTTATAGGACAAGTATGGGAACATATACACAGTCATACTCACCTAGGTGGATGCATAATTGGTCTGATGCTGCATCTGTTCCCTCCCACCTCTAAGGCAGAGAACTGAGCAATGAAAGACCACCTATCTCAGTCTTAAGTGAGCAGAGAGTGGTGCCTTTCAGTCACCGCTCACTGGAGTTCTGGGCTGTGCAGAGGGTGGGAGCAGCTGGCTCAGGCTCTCAAAGTCTAGATCTCTCCAGAGCCTTGACTGGCTCAGTGAAGTCAGTCGACATCAAATTTTAGCCCGCTGTTGGCTGAAAATGGGTCACAGGAATGCACTCCTGTAAACCATAGGGAATGTAGGGGCAAAAGAGCTTTGGCTCTATGTCACGGGCCCCAGACACCCACGACTGGGTATCTCCATCAAGAAGCTGCTTCTCAGGCTCTGGAACATGAGACCAGTGAATCTGGCTATTGCTACCCCAAGATCCAGACGACACCAGATTTTAAGTAAACCAGAAGGTAGACTAATTTATTTGAAAACAGATACAAGATATATACACTCAGAGGACAATCCCCCCTCCCTGCATAATGATACAGGGTGGGACAATCTACATTTAGTAACAAGAGACACACAGGTGTTCAAACTTCACACCAGCAGACAGTCCCATCAGGAGGGAGGGCTGCTGGAGACCCCCCCAACTAAGCTAATACACATAAACACATACATCCCATAATAGTTTGCTCCCAAGCCAGACAAACAATAGAACAATGGGATGCAGCCACATACCATTAAACAATTAACAATGCCCACCCCACCTACTGTATCTCCTAAACATGTCTACACAGTCTGAGACAAAGCCCACACAATATTAGGAACGATCATCCTGTACCCCTAACAGGCACAGGGTGATTTGCACATAAGAGGGATATGGGGAGCTGAGCCAGGGGTCTCCCCACCTCTCCAAAGTGAGCTGGGTTCCATGGGCCCCCCACCAAAAGTAATTCTTGTCACACTCTACTTCTCCTTTGATTCAAATGAGCTTAGTGAATGAGGTGGAGCTTTGCTGACTTCCATCATCCAATCATGTGCAAGCAAAAATGCAGTTTTTTAAATTTTCCTTGCACATGATTGAGTATTCTTTGCAAAGTGAAATTTCACTACATTCACTAAGCTCTGGGGAAAATTCTCCTGCACAGTGCAACTTACCTTGGAAAGTAAACAGCCTTTTTTTACATGTAATATTTCTACCCTACAATCTTCAGTTTCCCTCCAGAGACTCCTCACTGTATAGAACATGTACTCACACCACACAAATTTCATGTTGAATAATGTCCCTGTCCTCCCCATATACATTGCTCACCAAGCCCAGACACATGATCTAGAGGTTCAGCACTCAGAGTGCAGCTCAGTTCGGCAGCAGTCTCTGTGCTCTTCCCCCCACCCTTACATGCAATGCTCTTCCCAAGTTCTCATGTCAGTAGTGTGATGGTCCTTCCAGTACATAAAGCTCACCCAGTTTTTGCACCAGCAGAGTAAAAACATTAACTATTGATCAGTGACCAGTCTGCAGTGCAAACACATTTCTTTAATTTCCTCCACACTGATTTTACGTCTATTCTACCACTGTTAAAACATTCAGTGTGGGAAGCCTGTTGTATGAACGGGTGTAAGATGCATTATGGGGTGCACCTTCTTGCCTGTCATTCACCTGTATATCATGATCATATTTTCTGTAATTTTTTTGGTAATTATGGAAAAATCAGTAACCAACATTTGTGTCTCAGAGGATTAATTTTACTTCTTACACTCAAAACCTCCCCTTTCCTCCCCTACACATTTTGCTCCCCATCATACCTTCTGTACTACTCTCCCTCACATATTACCTGCCATCATACCTTCCATGATCCTGAACAATCTACCCACTGTCATACTTTTTCATCTTCACTCTTCCACATACCACCCATTATCATACCCTCTGCACTCCTTTCTATCAAATACAGCCTGTCATCATACCTTCCAGGATCTTCTCCTGCACAACCTGCCCACTGTCATACCTTCCACACTTCTCTCCTGCCTTTCCCATTGTTTGTAATATCATCAAACTTGCCCATTCTGCAGCTGACATGCTTCTGTTTGCAGTAGTAACACAAGAGTAAAATATAATAATAACTTGTCTGTTTATTTGATAATATATTTTTATTCATTTTGATTTGATTGTCCTTTATAATTATGCAGAAGAGAAGGGAAAAATTCCTGATTATAAGCCAACATCCCCAATATAACAATTGGAAAAAGGAGAGACCCCCCTGACACTGGGACTTTAGGGGCTTAGAATGTACTAGAAGTATTAAAAAAGTACATAATTCATTTGTCAAAAAAGCTGATAACACAAAGACATACAAAACAATACATCATACAGAGTCAGAATAAAGCATCACAATCATAAAATGAAATTACATGATAAGGATACCCAGTATGACTTATAATTATGCAAGATATTCTCTTTTTTGTAGATATGTAAATCCGCTTACAAATTATTATAAATTTTTAAAATATATAAATAAGAACATATTGACATTTTTATTTTTTTTCTGCACTGACAGTTAATTCTTTTACTTTTTTAAAAAAAATACTACACTAAAGTAAAAAAATATAGTAAATAAATCTTAGTATGCATAGCTGAGATATTTTTTTCAGTGTGGTTCTTAAAATACAAGCACATTTCTCTGATAAATAGGACCTGCATCAGAGACGAATGTTCTGCATTTCAAATCCTGGGTTTTCCCGGGAGAAACAGTAGGTTTTATGCAACGCAAAGACTAAAATTTCTGTACATGTTGAAACAGTAATCCTTCTAGGGATTTAGAAAAGATTTTCACAGATGGAGTGTGTTAGCTATCAAATTTTAAATAGGTCTTAGATAAAGGGTATGTTCGGGCTGAATGAATGTATATTTAGAATGTAATTTTCTAAGCACAAAAACTATGTTCAAAGCTTAATAGAGTTAAATTGTTTTTTTTTTCTGAAAAATTACCAAATCCATTGAAAAATGGTAATCATCACTAATCATGAATATTAGCAAGTACCAACAATTTAATTCTGAAATAAAATATTGAAATATGATTGTTATGAAAATCCTTGATGTGCTATGCTAAATTATAAATATTGTTAAACTGCTTAAATAGTCTAATAAACAGTTTTATTTATATTGATTTAATTACTGCTTTGTTTACACTTTTTATGCAATGGCAAATCTTTATTTCTGGAATTTTTTCTGTGAGACTAGTGACAAGCTACAGTTGGCCTTGAGCAGTACCTACAGCTTCCTCTAAATTCTTTCTTGATGTGGTGATATTTATTAATGGGTACATTCTAATGTGCCCTGTTGCTATATTACAAAAAATTAAGTCTGCTAAAGTTGTTTTGGCCCCTAATAAATTATTGGAAAATCTTCATAGAGAGGTGTAAGCCATCCTCTAAGTAAGTTATTTAAGGAGATTGTGCATTTTAATGTGATCCATTAAGCTGCATTTAAAGAGCCTCTTCCTGGTAAACAGTACTCTTTTACATTTTTTCACATTAGTATATGTCTTCATGGCAGCAAAGGCAGCTACTAATGCCTTTAATATATTTGCAAAGACCAGAAAGAAAATAAGATTTGACTCCTAAAGACCTCACTAGGGTTCAGTGGCATGTTCAGTATTGGCAAACTTCCTGACACCTTTGGCAACTGTACAATGAACCAAACTAATTTCTCAAGGAATTGTTTTTTTTATTAAAGAGTAACTCCACTTTTGTTGAGAGAAAAAACAATCCCATCTGGGTGATCAATATACATAGCAAGGATTTTGTTGCAGATTCCTGCCTGTTTCTGCTCTGAAGAAATAGCTGTCTGTTGTGTGCAAAATGAAAATGAATTGGAGTGGCTTTATCATTAATAATCAACTGAAATACTTGCAGTGTTCTAAAGAGGACATTTGCAGGGTCTGAATCCACTTAGAATTGAATAACCCTTTTGGAGTATCTCACCAAAACTGAATGTTTTGCTGCAGAGGATTGCCTTGTAGTGCAAATTTCAGGGAAAACTGGTAAGCCAATCACATCAGCAGGAAATGACATTTCTGAGGAAGTTTTGCACACCAACTGTGTACTGTGCAATTGCATTGCATTTTACAGAAACTTACAGCATTGCAGATTGAAAAGGAAAAGTAATTTTTAATAACATTAAGGCTAGGTTCTCAGTAGCCCATGTGCTGTGGGCTGGTTGCAAGTGCGAGAATCAATGTGATTCCTGCACCTGCAACCACCTGCAACCGCATTGCATTTTACTTGAGAGATGCTAGGGGGTGTGCCATTCATTCTGATTGGCACCCCCCCCTCATCTCATCCAAAAGCCCCGGTGTGGTGCAGCAGGAACCGCACAGAAACTGCATGGTCAAAAACACCATGTGGTTTCCGTGCAGATGGGTTTTGGATATGAATGGATAGCAATGCCGGTACAAACGCGGTCCGTACGGCCCGCACTAATGTAAACCAGGGGTCAATTTACAAGATATATTAATTTTTTTAATTTGATTTTTTTTTCCCACAAAGTGGAGTTACCCTTTAAATTCCTCACATAGTAAATACCTTACATACGGTAAAATTTCTTTGACATGTGGATAAATTGCTATAGCTTTTTTTTTCAGTATTTATACTGTAAGTAAACATTAACCAATATCAGATACTATTCAATACTCAAACATATTATAACTGCAAATATTACACCCTACTTAAAGTAGAACTCCAGACAGAATTTGTATTTTCCTATGCAGAGGGGCTGTGCTTGCACTGCATGGGTTACCTGCTCATTTCTCAAGGGGCTCAGGAAAAAGCTATATTTACTCTGTCCTCCAATCCATAGAAAACCGTGCTCCACCACATCCAGCGGTGTGGACTGTTCCTGCCGTCCTCATGTCTGGAGCCAGTCTATGGCGTGATGACATCAGAAACAGCCCATTCACAAGACCACTAGTGCGCAGGGAGGCAGATGCGGCGGGGACAGGTCTAAGCTATGGGAACCCTAGAAAAAAGTGTTTAACCCATGCAGTTTGGGTACAGCCCCACTGCATGGGAAACTAAAATTTTTGCCTGGAATGCTTCTTTAACTTTTATGCCTAATTATATTTAGCTCGGAATACATTTTTTTACTGTGTTGCTAGAAGAAAACTCAGGGGCTGCATCTACCAAGAGTTTAGAGAACTGATATATTTTTAGTAGTTGTTCAGTAATAATATTCAGAATACATTGACATAGCATAAAATTTATTATTTAAATAAATTATCAAAAAAATGAAAAAAGCTCTTTTCAGTATTGATAAAAATATTATTTTCATTTAACCACTTCGGCTCTGACATCTGTACACTCCCTTTTGACCAGAGCAATTTTTACATTTTTGTTATATATATTTTTTAGAATATTATTTGTGTGTAATTGTCTTGAAAAACTAGTTTTATTTTTATTGCAATCCATAGACAAAAATTCAAACAAAATGTTTCCTATAATTTGTTCTATTTAAAATGACTTTAAAAATATGATTCTGGTAATAAGTTAAGTTTGCAAAGTTACTTACAAATGTAATAGAGCCTTTTAAAATGGTTTCCAATTTTAAACATATTTTTGATACAACACAAAATTAATAAAATGAAGAAAACTGAAAAGAGTTTAAATATTAATGCAAGGCTTATTGGGTTAAATAGGAACATTAAAAAAAAACAGATCAATAATTAGGAATTCCCTGAGGAGCAGTGAGGGGTGAGTCCATTTATTAGAAGTGCTTGTTATCATACATTTTCCGACTTGTTGCAAAACGTCTTCTTATGACAATTGTTTTGCTCATGTAGTACAGAGATGGAACAAATGAATTATATTTTTGCCTATAAACAGTGTCTCTCAAGCAACATTGTGGATTCCAGCAAGTTTGAGGACAGGCGGACATCTCTCTGCTTGTTGTTCTTTGTGTGACATTTACTCCTTCCGGTTACTATATATGGTGATTATGGTGATTATGGATGAGCTTAAGGTTGGGTCCGAACCTTGGATGTTCAGGCTCTTGGACAAAAGGGAGTTGAACACCATGTATAATATTGGTATTTTTTCTGTTGTTACATATGACAGTTTCATGTTGTCAATGGTTGTTAAGGACATCGGCAGTCCTTAACAACTAGTGATGTCTTTATTATTATTATACAGTATTTATATAGCGCCAAAGGGTTTGCTCAGCGCTGTACAATAGCAAGGGGGACAGAACATGAGACAAGACAGTAACAGTACAATACACGAGGGGTTCGAGGGCCCTGCTCTTTCAAGCTCACAATCTAGGAGGGAGGGGAAGTGGTACAGGAGGAAGTGGCTGTGGGGGATGGAGTGGTGAGAGAAGTGGAGGAGATCGGTTGTTTAGCTATTGATAAGGAATCCTGGCCATGTACACAATTCAGCAGGGATAGTTTCAAAAAAGTGTAACAGTGTGGGGGTTTCCTCATAATTCATATCAGGGCCAGAATACATTTTAACAGAGACTGCATGCAAAAAAAATGGCCCCTTAAGGCATATATTTTAAGGGGAGCTCCATGAAAAAAATCAAGAAAGAAAGCTTAGAAAAATACAAGAAAAAAAAAATTCCATACCAGATCTTTATCAGAGCATACAACCTTGAAGGCCAGGGAAGAGGGAAGACAAGCATGTGCACCCCTTCTAAGCCATTTCAGGCCATATTACCAGTACCTTAGTCCCATAGTGATGAGGAAGAGGGCCTTCTTCCCACAAACCTGGCCTGGTAATTAAACCTCTTGGCGCCGGCCGAACACAAATGTGCGGCCTCCCGGCATCTGGGCCTAGACGCCGAGCGGCCGCACATTTGAGTTCTATTAAAAAAAAACATGTGCTGAGAGTGCGCGCCCTGCGCGCTCCCAGCACACATGTCCGGTACTCACAGAAAGGTCCCGAACTCCTCTTTCGATTTCCTGATCATGCGACCGATGTGATGGCGTGTCACGGTGGTCACATGACTTTAACCCCGCCTCCCAGCTTCTGAAACCCTTAAAGGGTCAGGAGGCGCTGGTGCCAAGGGGTTAAGGGTTTGTGAGTGAAGTTGAGTTTATTGGTTCCTCCCTATGTTAATGAGTAAGGGATACATAGCACCCCTACTCATTAATAGAAAAAGTGATGTGTATATAAATACACAGACATATGTTTTTGACAAGTCCTTTAATAAAAAAAGAAGTTTCATGCTGTACATCCATTGTCACTCACATTGTTCAGCAATGTAGATTCATGCCAGTCATAATGCTTGGAGTCCTTCGCCCTGCTGAAAGAAAACAAACAGTGTCCACCATCACATGTCTGTTCCCTTGGCTTCACTCCAACCAAATGATAGATCTAGCGAATGACAGCTGTTATAAACAAAGGGCAGGGTCTCCTGTGTGACTTAATTGACCATACATGGGCATGAACATACTTGGTCAATGATTTCACAGATCTCTGTGGCTTTTTTGACCATATATTGTTAATGGTGCCACCCAGGAAACCCCACTCCTTTGTTTTTAGCGGACTGATCAGACTTGCAATTCACTATAGGGGAAGCAAAGGGACCAGATGTGTGTCAGCAGGTGGCATTTTTTTTTTTGCTTTAATGGGTAAGTGGGTGTCAGGCATCATGACTGACATGAATCTGGATGAAGTGATTGATAATAGATGTACATCATGGGGCTTTGATATTATTTGTCAAAAACTGTGTCTGTTTTTATTAACACTTTACTGTTTTTTGAATGAGTAAGGATATTATCTACTATGAAGGATTGCTAATTGTGTGATATTTAGTCAAGCAAAATTAACAGCATAACAGGTAAAAAACAGTGTGGAATATATGGAGAAGTGTATGATAAATTGTCAAATTAACCTTTCTTGGCTTTTATCTATGGGGGTCTGTACATTGTAGCTATTTTCTGTCCTTTTGAATGCTAGGTTTTCCTTTGTCAGTGAGCACATGATTTATGAGTGGAAGGGAAGCATGGAATCCCACCTGTAGATTACTTTACCTCTGTGTTTGCTTGTGAGGTTTCATTGATCTGACATACCTGTTACAACAGTAACAGTGGTAGTTAACCCAAAAACAAAAATGTATTATATTGCAGCTTAGAAATTCTCAGATGTGATGGCTGCTTAGTTTTCTTTTTTAACCTTTTCTTCCTTTATTGTAACCTGTTAATCGGGACAGTAAGTCTGTTTTGTTTTCAGCTTTTTAACATTACAGCAAATTACTATTGTCCAAAGAGCAGCTGGCAAAATATGTAAAATATGTTTCTTGAATGTTTTATTTTTGTTTGTTAGTATGGATATACTGTATGTGTCTTTTGGGCCATAAGAATACATTTACTAACCCAGGTTTGGCCGATAGTGGACTATTGCCTGTTATCAGCTGATGGGGAAAATCTGCGCTGTGTTTGGGAAGGATCTTGACAATATTGCTTGATTGACAGCTGCCTCCACATTTTGGCACATGGCTGAGAGCTGGAGCTAGCCATGCCTGCCTTCTCTCTAGGTTGCAGTTCCAATGGGTGCTGGAGGAGTACTGGAGGAGCAGAGCAGGGTTTCCCACTGCAGCCACAATGAGAAGTAGCTTGTCAGTGCCCATGGGATCTTTCAGCTCTGAATCTTAGATCCAGAATAGGACCGCTGCAGTGTCACACAGAGATGAGTATACTATATATATTTTATTAGTTCCAAACATATCCTTTAAAGTAGTTGACAAATAAAATAATGGTATTTTAATTTCCAAAAGATTAACTTTGGTTATCTCTATGAAATATACCGTTTGCCATCTCCATTGTGAAAGTTAAAAGAAAAATATTAGGAAATTTGGGGCAAGTACATTTTATGTATTCTGCTGGAGTGTAATAACATCTTAACAAGGTTTATCACAGGTTAGTTTGTCAATAGTTAAACAAAATTTTTTTATTACATATGAAGATGTTCTACCAGGATTTGTCATCTTGCATTGGGCCCAAGCTATTTTCTAATTCATTGATTGCTAAGACTGGGTTTGTAGTTGCTGTATATTATAAGAACTGGTTAGTACATTACTTTATGTATGGATGCTATTTTTCTGTTAAATATGCCAATAGCTGGGTTAGCTCTACCTAAATACATCTGCTCTTTCCTGATTTATTTATAGACCTTCAAAACAAATCATTTTTTAAGGTGCTTTATTAATGTTAATTTTGTTTTCACAAATATTTTTACTATTTGTTGCAAGCTTTATGTAAGAATGGCAAACTATATTTTCAGGACACACATATTACCCAAACACTTACACATGTAGGGAATAGTGGTGATAAATAGTAAGCGCTCATAAATAATGCAAGCAGCTGAACATATAGGAAAACACATAAAAAGTCCCAAAATACATAAACAGAAGAAATGCAGCGCTCTTAAAATTGATAATGGAATTAGTAGTAGTGGAATTAGTTTTAATTGTTTTACCGGACTGTGTTTACTACTAATTCCATTATCAATTTTAAGAGCGCTGCATTTCTTCTGTTTACTTACACATGTAATCTTACACTGTAAATAGTATGTATTCATATGCAGGATAATGATAGAGATATGCTTACTTCTCTAATATGAACTGTATCCTAATCATGTATAGTGTTTTTTCATAGATGTGTTTATTATATTAAGGACTAAAAACATACATACTTTTTAGCTGTTTTAAATTTCTTTGTAGGAAATACTGTGTATGCGTTTTCATATGGTAGAGAGCAGGTAGAGTAGTTTTAGTGGTGCCGACTGATTAAGAGGATGGCAGCTTTCCACCCTTTCCTAGCAGAGATGGCTACTGTTTTGAGCTTCAGTCTACAAGAACAGCCAACAAATGCAGACGTAATGCTGGGTTGTCTTATTAGTATTCTCTACACACAGTGATGGAAGTGCTCTGCAGTACATATACTGTGTATATATTTATATATATGTATAATCGATGATCTTTTAAAACAATTTAAAATAAATTTGGCCAAATACTAGCATAGTTTCCTTTTAAAAATGTGATACAACTGTGATTGCAAAAAAATATGACAATGGCCTGCAGGCATCATGGTTTGCAAGCTTCTATGTTCTCTCGTAGACTCTTTTAAAAACAGCTTCTTTTCTGTCTTATATTGACTGTAGTGACACTCCATGTTTTAAAGATTAAAGCTATGGAACTTGGTGTAATACATCATGGTAGTGTGGAGTATTTCTCACCCTTTGTAATGTATGAATAAATAGCTTTCAATACTTACACAAACATGTGGGATGCATAAGGTAAATACAATAACATGAAGTGATTTATAAGCAGTTGGCTGTATGGCAGTACTTCAAACCTTCACAGATTAGATCCATTTGTAGACTCTAAAGCTTTGGTCTCCTATCATATTTTCTATCTAAATATGTACTTATATTTGTGTAATATTCATCTAGCAATATCAGAAACTACAATTTAATGAAATGTTTATTCTGTGAAATTGTCAATTCACTGATTATATAAAATGAATGACTATATTTTTAATTGTTTGTTCACCATTAAAGATAATGTATACTGCATGTGTCTTTGGTTTCTTGATTTATTATGTTTAGGACTAAACAACAGAATAATATTTTTTTCCTTATAATAGGTAAATATGAAATATTATATATAAATATTTCCTAGTTAAGGTTTCAGAACATGGAGCTCGATTTGCATATGTTTACTATATGCTTTTCTGAATAAATATCTGTTGCTTACAAAGATCAAATGCTCAAAAAAATGTATAAACAGTGCAAAATGATCTGCAAAAAAAAGTGTGTCTCATTCCCTGTCCCTCATTTTTTGTTCATACAGGCCATATGGTGTTTCAGTTAGAGGCAGAAGACATGAAAGCAAGCAGCTTAATCAATATTCTTTTTTTTTTTAACTCACAGCACTCTGATATTCCGTTGTCATAGGTGCACCTTGTATTAAATATTTATTAGTATATAAAATAGAGAATTGATGTAAATAGCACAAAATATATACTGCTATAGAGGATTAGTTCAAAATGTATGACTTTAAAAATTTCTAAAGGAAACTGAAGGCTCTTGTGGTATTGTCTAAACATGTGGTAGTTACTATGTCATGCACACGCCTGAAGTGTAAAAAAAGCTCTTTGTACCTACCCTAAGTGAGCCAAACCTTCATTAATTTGTGAGTCACATGCTCTTGCTTTTAGATGCATCAGCTCACAGTGGATGCAGAAGCACTATAACATCATCACAGGAAACTGCACGAGGTGGACCCTACTACGCGGACCAACAAATGTTCATGAGTGCATGGAACTATGACAAAACTTTAAGTGCCGATAGACATATAATTACTGTATGTGCTTCAGCACATCCTAATTTTAGGGGAAGGGCATGGTTCTACTTTAAATATACAATTGAAAGTGTTTTGTTTTATCCATTTGATAAGTGCAAGTTGATCCAGCAAGAAATCCAGTGCTGTAATGTATCCTGCCCACTAAAAACAATAGTGATATGCAGGGGTGGACTGACAACTCATGGGGCCCCCGGGCAATAGGGGATCATGGGGCCACTGTGTCCTTGCCCACACTCAAATCACACCCAAAAAAGCCTATAAAAGGTACCAGGGACATTTCATGGGGCCCCCTACTGACCCCGGGCCCTTGAGCAGTGCCCGAGTGCTCGAATGGTCAGTCTGCTCCTGGTGATATGTTACCTCTTATGCAACATGACATTTTCAGATTCTAAATATTGGTATCCTGATTATACAGTACATGCTCCTCTTGAGCAAGTTTGAATTTTGTGTCCTGCTTCTGGGCCCACAAGGCTGGGTGGAATCTGCTCTGTACCTGCTGACATTGAAATGTGGTATTATGTAAACTGCAGGCCTGCACTGCATCCTTTAAGTATAATATGAAGAACAAATTAATATGTCCAAAGCAGAACTTGTGAAAAATTGGGCCAATTGGCTAAAGGTTGAAATGTGCAAACTTTTGCTACTAAATCCATCAAAATTATTTGTGGCATTTTTTTACACTAATGAGCTGGGTCCACTGATCCCTTTTGTAATGAACTGCATTGTAACTATACTGTTTCCCTACATTTTGTAAAGCCCTGTGCAAACTGTTGGTGCTATACAGTGTAACTTCTGTATTATAATAATACTAATAAAATAACAATAAATACAACCCAAATATTGTTTATATCATTTACCATGTATGTTTTTTTACAATATGTCAGTACAAAAAAAAATAATGAGTACAAAGAAAGTTAGTGAGTTGTGATAAAATTACCAATATAGTCCTTGCTGTAATGACTCTAATATGTTAATTTAGATACAGTAAGCAATCCTTATACTGTAGATAGTATTTACCATGTTGCTTTTATGTGTTCTTTATTATTAGGAGAGGGGGGGGGGGGCAATAAAATTCTCATTTTGTAGATTGTCTATACATTTCTGTAATAACAATCAGCCATAAACGTTGCTATGACTGGTAAAGAGACATTCTTGTATATTATTCTTCATTTGTAGGCTCTTGGGGAATCGTGGCTTATGCAGCACCTCCCCTACAATACTGTCAGACTGAAGCTGAGCCATGGGCACCACATATTATAAAATATGTGTAGTTGGGATGGTAAACAATAGGAATTTTCACATATTGTATATATCCAATAAATGTTATCTATAGGTATTTTTTGCAAGATGGATGGGCTCTTCCAAATGCCAGCTATAAGGCAACAAGCAGCTGCACAAGCATGGTCTATACATTTATTTGAGTGCTTTTCCATTGTTGGAGCTTCTTCAAAGAAAAATGGCTATGTGGGGATCTGGAAATATAGTTTCATGTATGATGGAAGATACAGGGTGTAAGGTCATTGACCAGAACTGAAAAATTACCCAACAAGTCTACCAACAATGGCAGATGTTGTTTACATCCTCTGAAAAGTATGTTTCCTTACATGGATGTCAGTATTAATTTTCAAAGGACGTAGATTAGATGAGTTGTAGATTTCTGCTATTTACTTCTATGTGTCTTTTTTTCAATGGTTAGTGGGCTTAGTGCCCTTGAAGCTTTTCCTTTTCTTTTTTAAGAGTTATAATATCATCTTGATGTATATACAGGTTACTGGTGTCATAATGTTTGTCGCAATGTGTGCCATTGTCTAAAGAAACCTGACAGTTGATGCTAATAGTCTGTCTTGTATTTTAAAATTCTCGCAGCTTGAAATAGTCATTAAAAAATTCTCAATTTGCCATGGATGTCTCCATTTCATTATGTAAAACTTTCTTGATGAAGTGACATTAAAGTGTGCATAACTGTGTAGCATTAACAAAACTAAAAAACTGAAAAAAAAGACATTGGATACAAAGCACTTAGGTGGTTGTGCATTACATGAAGTGATGGTGTTTATTTGCTAAAGCTGGAGAGTGAAAAATCAGAATCACTTCTAAAACCAGCTTCCAGGCTTTATTGCCAAAGCTTAAAGGAGAAGTACAACCACAGCTCTTTTGGCTGTACTTCTCCTGTGGATCACAGGAGTGCAGTTAATTCTGCACTCCTTTGACCCCTTTTCAGCCGACAACGGGCTTAAGCCCGCTGTCAGCTGACGTTATTCAACCAATCAGAATCCACCCCAGAGTCTGGAGTGGCACCTGGCTCAGCCTCTCAGTGAGCAGCTGAGTGCCTGAGCCAGCAGCCCCTCCCCCCCAAAGCCCAGTGCTCCAGTGAGTCAGGGGGAGGGCAGAGCAGACAGGGGTGACTGACAGTGATCGCTGAGTTCTCACACTTAGAGCCGTTGTGGGACAGATGCAGCATCGGACCAATGCTGCATCCACCTAGGTAAGTATGATTTAAAAAAAACAAAACAAATTCCAACACTTCTCTTTTAATTGACTAAGCTGAGGTTAGAAACAGCTGCACCAGATTCTGAGTGCCCCAGTTTTTGTAAATCTACCCCACTGTGTCTGTCAGTCAGCCTGTCTGTCTAGCTATAGTGTTACCCCCTTTTATTTTTATCAGCACTGAATTGGTATTTGATCCATTGTCTTTATAGATGTGGTTTCCCCTTTAAGGTAGGTGGGCTCATGCTGAGATTGAAATTTAGCAGCACCAGCTTCCTTTGCCCCCCCCCCTCATTCACTCCTATATTAGGGTGCTCTCAATAGTGTGTAACAGGTTTGACAGAGAAGCAGAAGCTTTGAAATGCATAACCATACCTTTCCTGTGGCTTCTTGGTGATGACACTTCCGATTGCTTTCCTGTTACTTCCGGTCATGATCCCTCATAGTCTTTGAGTGTGGTGAAGAGTAGAAACATCAGTCCAGTCAGAGAACCTGACTTGTGCCCACCATCAGACCACAGGTACAGTATATCAGCTATGTCTTCCTTTCTCCTTTTACATGTGAGTTGCACTTAGGCTTTCTAATAAACTTTTGTTTTAATACTGCACTTTGGCACCCCCTTGTGTTTCTCCTCCAGTCTGATTGTCTACCTATCTATCTCTTTTACACATATATGTGTGTGTATATATATATATATATATATATATATATATATATATTTGCAGGCAAATAGCTTGAGTTATTTGTGTGCATTAGGAATTAAAGAGATTTGGCAACCCTAGGTACAATACATTGCTTCTGCAGGGCCACTATCCAGATGCATGGATTCCTGCTTTATGAAGAGTATTTCGATGAATAGCTCTCCATCCCTTCCTCTCCTGTGTTTCTATAAGCAGAAAAGTATCTGCTTATAACCAATAACTGGCCTTTGCAGCAAAGGATACATGGAAGGGCAACACATGTCAACTTTGTTGATAGGAGAAGCACTGGAAGTCCTAAGGATTAGCATGTGAGGAGGTGATGAGGCTGCTAGAGAGTAGGAAATCTTGGGTTGAGTGACGAAGATGACTTTTGAGATGAGATGCGATGTAGCTCTGGGGAGTGGATAGCTTTGTATTTTGAAGTTAGTATTATAAATTTTAAAGGCAAATTTGTCTTTATTATTTTATATAAATTTAACAAGCAAAGCATAGGAAATATAAAAAACAAGTACAAATACAAGAAAAACATCAGAGAGGTGGTTATGATCCATGTGGATAAATAAAGATAGTGCAATATAACAGTGGGAGAAAAGGATTGATAACCGATATTACGGCAGTAGAACATAACAGATTGCCGGGGGGTATCCCCTGGGTATTTTAAATGTTATATGCTAGGTGAGCAGAGGCAGTGGAGGGATTGGTAGAGAGGGGTGGGGTGCACTACTATCCATTCTATTATGTTACATAGTTACAAAAAGTTACACCACTGCTAAGGTTGAATTAAGACACCAGTCTTTCCAATTCAAGCAGAGTGTGTTTGTGTGTGTGCATGCTTGTGTGTGTTTACATCACTACCATTTTCCATATCCCTGTACATTGTGTTTGCTAAGAAACAAACAAGTTTTTTGAATTTATCTACACTGCCCACTAACACGACCAACTCAACTGTGGAAGAGAGTTCTACATCCTTACTGTTCTAAAAGTAAAGAACAGTAAAGAACCCCTTACTTAATTTAAGATTAAATCCCTTCTTGTCTAACTTCATTATGTGGTCTTGTGTCTTCTTTAGAGACCTTAGGCTAGGTTAAAGGATACGTTCACCTTTCGTAACATGTTACACTCATATTCAGGGTGTAACATGTTACAAAAGGTCCAGCCCCTGCATCCCCCTGACCCCCCATTTTGATAGCTAGTGGGGGATCTTCTTTCCCCTCGAGAAGTCCATGTGTGGTCATCTGTGTCATCCATTCACAGTCTTCTGCACTGTTGAATTCTGTGGTAGTACATTGATTTTTCATGTCAGACTGTCTATCTGAGGTACAAGCACACTCACAGGTCTGCAGGAGTCCTGCAAGGCACCAGCGATCTGCTGATCGCTGGTGCTACTGTATGCTTTCTAGGTTCCCAAAACAAAAAAATAGTAAGTGCACATTTTTTTCCTGCAAAAAAAATGTGCATTTATAATTTTTTGTTAAAAGGTTTAATTATCCTTTAAATAGTTTCCTTCCAATGCTAGAGTCACCATTCAAAGATTTGTATATTGCGATCATATCATCTCTTAAGCGTCTCTTCACCAGGGAGAATACATTTAATGTTTGCTGTCATTGCTCATATCTGAGTTCCTCTAGCCCCCATATTAGCTTTGTTGTCCTTCTTTGGACTATAGAAATACACACCAGAAAGGATATAACACCTGATAATGATACCAAAACAATTTATTAACAATATTGGACATCATCATAAAAACTTCCAGTGAAAAAGCCAAAAAAACCTAGGGCCCTAGTGTGTAATTCAAAAGTTTAGGCATTTTCTCTGTGGTAAAAGGGAAAAAAGAGGAAAGGACTGAATTTGGTGGCAGAAATCGTATGTTAGGTGGGGAAAATATCTAGAAAGTGGAGCAAGGGTGTTGAATGAGAATGAGAGCACACTTTTGTAGACAGGAGTGGGAAGTTCAGGGCAAGACAGTGGTGAGATTTTGTTGTACAGGTGGTTAGTAGAGAAAAAGGTTAAAGCGGCATATGTTTTTATGGGTAACTGTTTATTGCTTGAAGGGATAGACGGTGAAAGACAAGAAGAGTGTGAAACTGATAAGGTTGTGAACAGACTGAAGAAAGTGTTGTTGGAGAGGTTGCAAGAAGTACTGGGGTGGGAGAATACAAGGTCAAGGATGTTACCATCAGACTGGGTCGGAGACTTGGAGTGTGCTTCCATTCTGTCAGGTCAAAGGCTGAGAATAGGTTAAGAAGCTGAGAGGTAGCCAGGGTGGTAGCATTAACAGAGATTTTAAAGTCACCATGAAGCAATATGGTGATAATGAGGATGATATTTCAGATGAGATAGCGTAGGGTAGACAGGCAGAGGAGTCATTAAGAAGCAGTGGTCCAGAAGGCCAATAAATCACAGTTTGAATCAGAAAGACTGGAATAAAGGGACAAATACAGGGAGTTTAAACTAGAAAAGTGACAGAGAAGGAGTAGGAAGAACTTGAAAAGAACTTGGGGGGTGGGAATAAGATGATCAAAACCACACCTCCCTTTTTATTCACTAGGTCTGGGTGAGTAAGTATAGTGGGTACAAATGGAGGGGCAGTCAGATTCTGGAAACCAGGATTTTGTAACAGCAAGTAGGGTAAAGCAGTAGTGAATAAAATGGTCATAGACAGAGGTGAGCTTGTTACAGAGAGAACAGACATTTCAGAAGGCACATGAGAAGGGTAGAAAGTTTTTGGAAACAGAGGGATAGAAATAAGAAAGTGGGGATTGTGGATGCTGCCAGAGGAAAAAGGGTGATGGGCTTGGGGCAGAAATTTTGGGGAAGGGTTAGGGTAATCATCTACAGAAGTTAGGAGAAACAAGAGGGTGAGGGATATAAGATAGAAGTGAGATCTATATGAGTGCATGTGCCCCAATGTCCTGGAGATTATGTAAGCATGTGGGTTCATCACAAGGTAATGTGGGCAGTTATAGGGGGAAGGCAGGAACAAAAATGTTAAATAATGTTATAAATGTTATATATATATATATATAAATATATATATATATGTATAAAATACTGGTAATGAGAGGGGTAAAGGAAAAGGAGAGAGGACTTTGCAAAAAGGAAATGTAAATAGAGAATATTACAGTGTTGAAATAGTAGGAATCAGATTTAGAAAGAGCATACGAAAAGGACGTTTTCTGCACATAGCAATGCAGAAGGGGCAGGCAGAGGTTTACACACAATTATGCACATATGTGGATCAGCTTTCAGCTTTTAACATTTTTTTCTATTCCTATTGCTTTGGGGGTGGGACCTTCTCAGAACATGTGTAAGAGAGCACTGATTAAACTTATGAGTGCAGACAGCTCTCTGTGGGGAACCTTGTCACTACCCTATGGAAATGCCTTAGTGAAAAGTAAATCATATATAAATGATATTGCGAAGCTGATTTACTAAAGCAATAGAAGCTGTTCACTGAACCTTGAGAATGTTCACTTTCAAAGTGTATATTTAGGTAATTACAATAACAGGATCTTTGTTAAGAGCTAATTGGTTAATTAAAGTGAACACGTTACCCTAAAATATTAAGTCTACCAAGCTCAGTAAACCTTTATTTTCCAAAATGAGCATTGACTTTGCTAAAAGAACCTTTTCATTTTTAGTCTTTCTCCTATTTCAGTCCAAATATTTCAGATCTATGAGAAACAATCTCAGAATTCTGAGCTATATCCTAGTACTCAGTGCCCCAAGATAAAGATCAGATATACTGAGGCTAATTTACTAAAAAAGCTGAGAATTGACACACAATACATGTTTTAATATTCACTTCCGTTGTCAAATCACCTGAACAGTAAACTCCTGTTTACTTATTTAAAGTTAATATTCACACAATTTTTTGTGTAAAAATCCTCAGCTCCATTAGAAAATGTCTAAGAGTTCTGAGATAATTAGTTTCATGCATCAAATATTGGTGAAATGAGCAGCATAGCTGTAAATATCCTCATCCTTGCATCATTAAACTTTGCATGTTAATCACCCCTTGTTTAATCCAAAATCAGCTCAAAGAAAATGTGGTTGTAATGTGGAGCAAGTGCTCCTGAAAGTGTCTGTATAGCCCAACTTTTCTTTAATTTAGAATAGAGTAGATAACGATTATAACCAGAATATTTTTTTGTTGCACCGTTGGGAAAATTTAACTTCTGTTCCTGTTGCAAAATCATAACAGGAAGTTAGGAGAAATCTAAAAAAGTGAGGGCAATTTCCTTCTTAGCTAGTTGTTATTGGGGTGAATAACCTCAATGGTGACAAAATATAGTATGAATAAAACTTGACCAAGAGTCAAACCCATCCCCACTCTATCCAAAACTAAAAAATGTTTGCCGAGAAATACACCTTAAAGTATATCTAAAACCAGCACATTTTCGCTAAGTAAGTCAGGGTTAAAAGCATCTGTGTCTCATTTGGAAGAGTTCCTAATACTTCCTATCCCTTAGGCTCAATGGGAAGTGAGAGCATATCGTTCCAAAATCTTTCCAAAGAAAAATCCCTTCTTAGAAACTTATCATGGGAACAAATGTCCCCATTATAAGATTTCCCCTCTATTCCTATACCCTCACTTTAATTTCTGGTGATTGTTGGGGATCAGGACAATTAGAAAAATTAAATGGGACACAGCCAGCAATAAAAATTCTGACAATGGTTCTATTCTTCAAATGTACAAAAATTTTCGACTCTGTTTATTCTTTCCTAAAAAAAATCTTTAATTGGTAGCTTAAACCCAATAGAGTTTCTCTATCTTTAGTAAGACTCCTGTTTTTTTATTGCTGGCTTTTTAAATTAAGTTTGTGCCTAGAGATCCTTCTAAAATGAGCTTTCTGCTCCAACAATGACAATGTTGTATTTACTGTGAGGAGCAGTGTTGCCAGCCAAGGATGTGTGCTTCTGATGTAGTACACACTAATATGCTGATGTACAGCTTGCCAGCTTATCAGCTTGATTGCTGTGATGGCAAGCCCTGATTTCCAAAACAGCCATGCAGCACAGGGCCACCTTCTAACTGGGTGCCATGGCTGATTGCTGAACTATGGGCACCTGTGCCCTTGCACAAATGGAAGCTTCCACAGAGAGCCATAATAACGTGCATAATGTAAAAGACTCTTCCATTTAATTACCGTATTTTTCGCTCCATTAGACGCACCTGACCATAAGACGCGCCTAGGTTTTAGAGGAGAAAAGCAAGAAAAAAATATTCTGAACCAATGGACTGCAGATATAGTAAAGGAAATGACCAGAATTTGACAGGTACCCACTCCCACTTCCGTGGAGTTGTCCTCCCTTTAGTGTGGGCACCCGGCTGTGCCAGATGCCAACTGCACATGCGCGAGAAGCACTGCGCTTTGTAAATGGCCCAGCGTCTTCTGGGTCCTGTCATGTGTCTTCTCTCTTCTCGCGCATGCCCACACTAAACATGCCGGCGCGGGAAGACTGCAAAGCGCTGGACTGAGGAACAGGTAAGGTCCTGCTGCAGAGAAGAGCTGAGCGGCTGGCCCGGTATTCTGACACGGTGGCGGCGGCGAAAATACCGGACCGGCCACTCCATATTCACTTTATAAGATGCACTGACATTTTCCCCCTTTTTTTGGGGGGAAAAAAAGTGCGTCTTATGGAGCGAAAAATACAGTACCTTTTTTTTGCAGAATTTGTAACTAAACTTTAAACTTCATCCACATTTACGAATCTTTTAAGTGAGTTGCTCAATAAATAATAAACAGACATCAGTGTTTTCTAAGCTTTCCATAACTGATCTTACTTATAGAATCGACAATGGAAATTACATTTTTCTTTGAGTAAATAAATGACTGGTTCTCAATTTCCAGAGTTATCTAATAGCACATATGCATAGCTCCCAACTGTCTCTGATTTCGATCAACTGTCCCTGATTTGGAACAAAGTCCCTCTGTTCCTCTTTCCTCCTCATTTGTCCCTCATTTTGGTCTGATCTATATAGTTGTAAACTAAAAAATACACTTTTTATCTTTCAAAAAGTGTTTCCCAGTGTTAAACCTTTCATTCAATTTATAAATTGCTGCATTTGTAAATTTCAAAATCCACTGTAGAGGAAAAGCAGTGGTTAGAAAAAGCACTTGTGGATTTAACTAATTTTTTTTGTATATTTCTCCTTTAAGGGGGTGTGGCAGGGGTGTGCATCCTATGCCTACAGATTTTTACAAATAGGTATCCCTTCTTCACATCTCAAAATGTTGGGAGGTATGCCTATGGACTGGTATTTCCACAGCTGAGCTGGAGCTGGAGGTGGGTTCATCAGTTTCCTGAACTTCTGCAGGAGTAAGGGGCCTACAGGTTCTGCCGGACAAAGCAGTGATAAGGCTGCGCTAGAAGCAAAGCACTGCTTTTTCTAACTATAGTGCTGTACAGAGAGTACACAGAGGAGGAAGTTGAGAGGTTGACAAAGCCTTTTCTGCTTCCTCCCAGGCAAAACAAACCAAGTTGTCTGCTGCTGCTGCTAAAGTACTCTCTTTTTCCTTCTCTTCCCTTAATCCAGCCACAACCCCTCAAACTGACATACAGGAGTCAACAGAAATATTTCATCACAAGATCAGTCGCTTGGTGCAAAAAGATAATCTTTTTTATGCAAATATATTCAGATATTGAAGATGAGAAAGAAAACATCAGAACTCTAGAGGAAGGGAACATACAGTAAGTCAGGACAGCAAGCAGCAAGAGGCAGCATTGTTCCTGCGGCTGAAGCTTGCTGTCAAGTGGGCTCCAGAAATGAGGAGTGGGTGGATGAATAGGTGGCAGACCATATATGGGTGTCACCAATTAGAGAGGAGGGAACTGAGGAAGAGGAAGAGTAACAGTGGAGGAGGATTTTATCCAGGAGCAGGGGAATCTTGCAGAGAAATGTAGGGAACAGCCAACCTATTCCATCAGAGGATGCTTCCCAACAGGAAAAGCCATTGTCATCTCCCAGGCTGGACCACTGAGCTCTTTACTGTTTCAACATATCTGCTGCACCAATGTAGTCTGCAGCCTAAGCTGTGGTAAAAGTATCAGCCATTTGGGTAACACATGCATGTGGGGGCACATGGCTCTGATACACTAAGGTCAGTGAGAGCAACAAATAAATCTGAAAATCTGCAGCATATTGTCTGCACTGTTCCATCTCCTCTTTGTTCCTCAGTGCTTTTGGTACCCCCCGCCATCCAGAAGATATTCCTGCTGCATCCATCAAAACATTTGTGGCCTCTAGTGATAGGAAAGAAATTTCCCAAGGAGTTTCAGAGGCTTAGAATATGCCATTTCAAGTGTGGAAGATGATAATCATGGGGTCAAGCTGAGTAGAGTCAAGTGAGCGCTTGAACCTTGTCAAAAGTCCAAAACACCCACACCACCATCTCTAGTAGCATCCTTTACCAAGCAAGTATCTCTTAAGCAGGTTCTGGAGTGAAAGAAGAAAATGCCCCCAAATTTAGCCTGTGCTTCATGGCAGTGGAAGGTACTCAGTCACTATTAGTATGCAAAAGCCATCCCTGCACACCACCAGCATGTGGAAGGTAATGTGTCCATGTTATTGAACCACACTGTCAACAACAGGGTCTACATGATCACTGACACGTGGTTCAGCAAGTATGGGCAAGTACGCTAAATATTCTTCATGGCACAATAGGTCAATTTGCTTGAGGATAGGAAGATTGCAGGATGAGGCACACCAGTGGACCTAGTGGTGCTGCCATGTATATTGTACTTTGATGACAGCAATAGAATGCCAGGGGGACAGGAGCTACACTGAGCCAGAAATTCAGGCCGAGAGGTAGGAGACTCCATGCCATCTTGTACCTTGCAAAGTTGTGTATGGCAACAGCCCTAACTTGGTGACCTCCCTTTGGTCACTATTGGGTGATAAAGCCATTGGATCCCCAATATGATGGGAAAATATACTGCCACCATGCTACAGGAAGCACAAAAAGCTATACTTTGAAGAGCTGTTGTATAATAAACTCTTGGCTGCATTTTCTAATGGTGGAAGGATCCCATCTTATGACCAAAGTGCCTCTGATTCTCTCATCCCTGAAAGGAGGAGTATTGATGGCAGAGGCTGCCTCAGCATTGCTCTGAAGAGCTTTTTAAAGCACAGCTGACAGGCTTGGCTGCAGGAAGCGCTTATGGACATCACCACAATCACATGATTTTGGGCTATAGGATCCAAGGCTAATATGGACACTCTTAGAAGTAGGGACTCCATGGACTACAGGGTGGGCCACTGGCTAGAGTATACACAAAGTTTCTGCCTTGGTTTGCAGGCAATGTGCTGTCTTAGATGGTCTCCAATGCAGCTGGAGGTTTTATTACTAAGAGATAAATCCACTTGTTTCCTGACACTGTGGACTGGCTCACTTTGATTATAATCACTTTGATAATGAACCAGTTTTTAAATTGTCAGCGTCATCTGGCACTGATATGTGCCACCATTACCAGCTCCTGTCATCTCTCCAGGCCTGTTTCAATTATCTGGCACTGTAAAGGTGCCACTCAAAATGGCCAAGTTTATTGCAGGGGAAATTTTGCATTATAACTCAAGTTTTTTGCCTATTTCAGTGCTCATGCACTATAAAGGGCACACATAATTTTTTTACAGCTGTACCTTAGCTTCAGTATTTGTAATGTATTCTGCAGGGTTAATCCTGTGTTGTACCTCAAAGTTTGTGGCCTATTCCCAATGCTTCACCACTGTAAAGGTACCACACATGTTTCTGCAGCTGCCAAATTTTAAATGTTTACTGCAGGATAAATCGAGTGTTACATCTCAAAGTTTGAGGCCTATTCTGGTGAACTGGCACTGTAAATGTGCCACAATATTTCTCTGCAGATGGACCTGCAGATGGACCTCAGCTGACAAATTTTAATACATGTGGCAGGGTAAATCAGACTTTCAGTCTCTAGGTTTGCAGTCTGTTCTAGTGCTCTTAATCTGTAAAGCTGCCATGCGATAGTCCTGCAGCCAGACCTCAGCTGACAAATTTCTAATGTATACTGCAGGGTAAATACTGCTTTCTGTCTCTAAATTCACAGCCTATTGCAATGCTCTGGCAATCAAAAATATGTGTGGCTATTGTTTCTAAGATAATACACTCTAATGTTTATTTCAAGATTAAAACTCTCTAATTTCTTCCTCTTACATTATGGCCTAACCAAGATGCATATATACTGTCCAGTCAGTGGCTTCTCTAGGCGGGTGAGGGGGGTGCGCGCTGCACCGGGTGACACCGGACCCTCTCCACGAGCTCCACAAAAAGGAATGTTTTAAAGCAAGCCGACAATCCCCCAAGATGGATCGGATCTGCGGATTGAGCATAATGGATTGGAGTCTGATCCATTATGCTCCTCAATCCACAGATCTGATCCATCTTGCGGGGATGGTCGGCTTGCAACCTATACGGTTTTAACTGATCTAGGTAAGGCTGTGCAAGATCCAGGACTTGTCTGTAACCAGTAAATGCGGCCGCGATAGCAGGAACCTCCTCCATCTGACATCACTTCTCGAGCATGTGCAGACCAGACCGGTGTTGAAAGATCAGTTAACCCCGTATAGGTTGCAAGCCGATGATCCCTGCAAGATAAATTGGATCTGCGGATTGAGGAACATAATGGATCAGACTCCGATCCATTATGCTCAATCCGCAAATCCGATCCATCCTGCGGGGATCGTAGGAGGGGTGACACCAAGTGTTACCGCACCGGGTAACACCAACCCTAGGGACGCCCCTGTGTCCAGTGACTGTACAATGTTTGTGATTTTGTGCCTTAAATAATTCACTCTAACGTTTTATTTCCTTACAATAAAACTCCTCGCTCTTATTTTGCAGCAATACTTAGTTGCTTACATACAGTCTAGCCACTGAAAAATGTTTGTGGCCATTATCTGTCAAATAATACACATCAATGTTTAGTTCAAGCTAAAACCTGCCCGGTCTCTCCTTCTTACATTTTGGCTTTACCAAACTGAACCAAGGCACTTACACTCATTCCTACATTGGAGCTGTTGTTAAAAGAAAATGACTGAAAAGCATTACAGTAACGGAGCCACTCCTTTCCCTGTCGGCTCCTGTTCCTTAATGGTTCGTCCAGTGTATTATTTGTAAAACTATTGAATAATGGTGTGAAAGTAGAGAATAACATCATGAATAAGGTCTGCAATGACAAAATACATAAACATATTCCAATGACAAATGAGACAGAGTTAGCGAACACAGCTGCTAAAACAGTAAACCAGTGTATTTGCTGATCTGTTGTCTCATAAGATTAGTAATGCAGCTTGGTGTTCCATAATGATTAACAGTGAATGAAGCTAACATTTTATCAACTTTCCAATTTTCTTTAAAGCAGCTCAGAATTATTTAAATAAGACAGATTTACTAACACTGTATTTGACTGAAAAGTCAACATCTTGATAGCGAGCTAAAGTGAATTTAGGACTTTTTCATTACTATGTAATAAAGTCCTGTACTAGTAATAAGGAAATCATGTATATAATGCTGTTTTGCTTTGGCTCACTAAGTACAGTAATAAAGTCATGTACTAGCGACAAGCAAATACCCTACACATTTTTGCTTTTCTTGGTATTTCTATATTATATATTAATATTTTCACACAGTTTAGGAACACATTGTCGTATGGTTATTTCCTAAAACTTAACCCTAATTAACTGTGATGCTTAAGACATTATACTACCCTAACACTGAAGTATATTCTCTGTTTATGCACGACCATCTGTTAGAGTATTTGATTCCCATCCTGTTCTCTTCTGTATCTGTCTGTGCAAAGCTATATTGATTTTTGCCTTGCTCTTTTACTGAATAACAAATTAATCCTTCTAACTTCAGCCAGAGGCATATTGAAGTCCGTCTGGCCTCTTTGAGTCAGCACTGGTCAAACCCTATGGGGGTTCACCCGACATGCACTGTCTGGTAGCGGTCTATCCATAAATGATCTCTTAGCAAGTGCATTTGATGCATATGTATCTAAAATTCTGAGTTCACTGACAAAAAAACTATGTTTATTTCATCACCAATGTTAAATGAGTTTAACTGAAACTATATATAAAATTAATCAAGATTATTCATATTCTTTTTAACCAAAAAGGGATTTTAATTCTGGACAGTCAAAATGTATTTGCCATTTTCATAATTTTTGTTAGTCAATGCTTTCACTTTGTGCAAAGATTCTACAAGGTGTTGCCGATTTTGAGTCATATTAGGATGGAGAGTGCAAAATCTGGTGCAGTTCTGCAGATAAAACAATAAGCTTCCAGGTTTTATTGTCAAAGCATAACCTCATCACGCAGGCCAAATGCAAATGTGCGGCCTCCCGGCATCTGGGCCTAGACTCCGAGCGGCCGCACATTTGCGTTCTGTTAAAAAAGAACATATGTGCTGAGAGCGCGCGCCCTGCAAGCTCCCAGCACACATGTCCTGTACTCATGGAAAGATCCCGATCTCCTCTTTCGATCGGGACCTTTCCCGATCATGTGACGGCTATGACAGCGTGTCACAGTGGTCACATGACCCTAAACCCTGCCCCGCCTCCCAGCTTCTGAAACCCTTAAAGGGCCAGGAGACGCCGGCGCGAAGGGGTTAATTGAACAGGCTGAAGTTAGAAGCTGATTGGACTATGCACAGCTGCACCAGATTTTGAGTGCACCAGTTTTAGTAAATAGATCTGCAAAGTTCCGCTGCATGCCTATGTATTGAGCAGATGGGAGATACAGTTATATCATATAAACAGGGGCAGACTGACAACTCATAGGGCCCCCAGGCAATAGGGGATCATGGGGCCCCTGTGTCCTTGCCCAAACTCAAAAAAGCCTATGAAAAAGGTACCAGGGGCATCTCATGGGGCCCCCTACTGACCTCGGGCCCTCGGGCAGTGCCCGAGTTTACAAATGGTCAGTCCGCCCCTGCATATGCATATCAAAGTTGCTGATGTGACATAGATCTAACATTGAAGTTGAAACCGTTGATAGAGGCAAATATATGAGGTGAAACGGTGGTCCATGGGATTGTTATGCTCCAGAGTCTAGGAGGTTTTGGTAAGGTGCATGAGTCATAAGGTGGAGGAACACCAAAGGTGGATTAAGCACTGGTTTGTAGTGATCACAAAGGTTATTGGAAGTACTACACTATATGAATTTTTTTTTTTTTGAGAATTACATTAAGAAGTAAAAAAGAGAAAAAGGAAGAGGTCTGCAAGATTCATTTTATGTAGAAGTGATAAAATTTGGAGTGGAGGGTAACAGTAAGGATGACATATATTGGAATGTCGTCACATGGTGGATAAGTTGGCACATTATATGCGCTTTTTGCATTTTTTGCTTAAGGAAAGAATACTATCCAAAAGAAAGAGAAAGAGGAGTTTACACGTTTATTGATACATATATGAATTGGAATACTTGATTAGCTTTGTCTGTGGAGAGTTGAAGATAATCTTACAACACAAATTGGAAATAAATGCTCCCAACACAGGGTGGTAACTGTGGGGGCAATTGAAGAGTTCAAAAGTGCCTCATCCTAATGTAGAATAATTGAAAACATTTATGTTACAGGGTGATGTCACCATTCTGTAAAGATTTTACATGTTTGTTTTTGTTCAATAAAATGTTTTATTTTTATGAAATGCCATTGTAGTGCCTAACAAGTCCATGAGTTTTTCAGTTAATCTTACAACACAAACATCCTATATGACTGTGAAAAGGGATTAATTATTTGATGGTGGACTTGTATGCTGAGTTTCAGTATATATAATTGCATCTTCCCAGGGGGGAAGAATTATCCTAGCGGCCAGAAACTCTAATCAGAATTTATTTTATACATGTTTTTGATTCATTATAAGCATCTGGGTGGCAGTCATTATAGTTAATTACCAGGCGTGGCTTTCAACATATAGTGTATAGATCTAAGGTTGCATGACTTTGGGGGGTAAAGTCATTAAAGTCAACTCTCATAGCTCTTCATTGGACTTTAAAGCAAATTTTCAGTTAATGTTTGAGATCATTGACCTGCTGGAAAATCAACATTTTTGCACCATGCAGAAGGGAATGTTTTTTAAAAATGTAATGAATAAGAAAGTAGCTTAAAAATAGAGATAACAAAACAAAATGTTTATTATTTTCCAAATCATGGGGTACATTTATAAAAGATAACAAAACAAAATGTTTATTATTTTCCAAATCATGGGGTACATTTATAAAAAAAATCACTTAGAAATTCACCCAGTGAAGGATTATGTAAATTTGTTCGGTGTGAATATAGCAAAACATGTATTTATTTTTTGACTATTACTTGGCTGAATTCATTTTTTTCTTTGATTTAATATGGGGAATACCACATTTGGCCACTAGATGGTCCTAAGTATCATAGGAATGACCTAACATACTTAGCACTATCTAGTGGCCAAATGTGGTATTTTCAATTTTAAATCAATAAACAATCTTACACAGCACAGCTTAACAACATTAATCAATGTACAAATGTACACAAAATACATGTACTGTACATGCACTTTCCCTGTGCATATTTTTATAAACACACTGCCATATGTGATAGCACGTTTTAAGCTTCATGACTTTAACCTCTCATGTATCTCTGATTAATCCTATGATTAAAGCCCCCTTTCAAACTTTCAGCTTAGCTGCCATTTGGTGCAGTGATATATCAGCACTCTGGAGAAACATTTGGCCCAAGTTCACTAAGCTCCTGTGACATTATTACACATAGCTGGAAAATCTTTTGTCAATGTTTTTCTTGCAGTAGCACATGCAACATTAGCACTTAGAGGGCCATATTATTTTAGCAGTAGCTGTTAAAAGATCAGAACACTTCATAATGTTTATTAGGAGTGTGTTCAAAACAAAATAATCCATTTTTTCTACCTTTTAATAATGCATTTGTACAGTTAGTACTCAACTAAGTAAATATTCTCATTGTACTTTTAATATAACACTTACGTAGACACAGTTTTTTGTGTTGCACTCAAACGTCTGATCTATCTACTTAATTTGGTTCGTATGCCACTGAAGGCATTCTTGCTTTAATATAGTAGTAGGATTTACATTGTCGAAAGTAAGGTTTCCATGTCAGCTAGGTCTTTGGTAATGTTACAAAAAGAAGGATACCCCATTCTTCCAACCTAAGGATTGGACATAGGGCTAATAACACTATTTTGTAAAAAAAAAAAATTATAATTATACAGCTTATGTATTATTCTTTGCACATAACATCAGTGAATTACTGATGCGTGGGAGTGAGGTCATGCCGATCCTGCCAATGACAGCTGCTGGTGATTGAGACCCGGATGCTGGCTGCCTGAAGATGTCAGCAGCTGGGTGGGCACATCACATTGCTGGAGCAGAGATGAGCATAGTTCCACTCTAACTTTTTACTGTTGATTGACTTACTACCTCTGCTGGAAGTCTCTCTCAAGCCTCTACTACTCTATCTGTAAAATAATACTTTTTATCCTTATTATATTTAATAATTTCCCAGGCTCACCTCCAGGACTTCTCCAGAGCCTCTCCCATCCTCTGGAACTCCCTACCACAGTATGTCCGGTCAGCCCCTACCCTGTCTGCCTTTAGGCATTCTTTGAAAACTCACTTATTCAGAGAAGCCTACCCCACCTCCACCTAAGAACTGTACTTGAATCACCTCCACCAGATCATCCCCCCCAGCTATCACCTTTTGTATCACCTCCCCCTTCCTTTAAATTGTAAGCTCCACGAGCAGGGCTCTCCTATTCCTTCTGTACTGAAATGTATTGTAATTGTACTGTCTCCCTTATGTTGTACAGCGCTGCGCAAACTGTATAAATCCTATCTAATAATAATAATAATTTCTATACTAGTAGTAATATTTATTCTTGAATTTTAGTCCTGTTAGTTTGAGATCATAACCCTCTGTTCTTCATATTTAAAGGTTTCAGCTATGTCCATCCTTTACTTTCTTTTCTTGGGGCTGTACATACTTCAGCTTTAAGTAATACATTTGCATGTTGCCACTAAGCAGTAATGGAAGTGAAACATTTAGTTAATATAAACATATATAACAGTACATATACTGATAATGGCAGCACAGCACTGGAACACCACCTAGCACATGTGCACTAGCGCAACCCACTGGGGCGATCCCATGACCACTTGGTACCCAACTGCTGTGTCGCCTTGGGTATCATGTGATTGCTATGACTGGTTATAGCGATCACATGATTACAATGTAAACAAAACAGTCATGAATGGTTGCTATTCATGACTGATTGCTTAGTGTTGTGAAACTGTGATTGGCCCACAGTACCTGACACCCTGTACCATGTGATCAGCTGTTGCCAATCACGGCATGTCAACAGAAAGCAATCTGTCATGAATGGAAAGCCATTCACGACAGTTAACTATTGCTTATAACAGTGATCATCACTGTTATAAGCAAGAACAGTATTTTAAAAATCCCTGATCACCCCCCCCCCCCCAAGTAGTACTGTGTCACTATGGTGACACTGAACTACTCTTCTGACAGTATGTAAAAAAAGTAAAAAAAATAAAAACCTTATAAGTAGAAAAAAGGTTTAAAAAACTGAATTAAAATTATTTATTTATTTATTTTACATACTGTCACTAGTAAGTATTCCTGATCATCACCACACAATCATATGATGAAGCTGTACTGCACTGGTGACAAACCCCCCCCCCCCCCAAACGTTTATTTAAACTTGAAAAAACCCACCATGCCTCTTACTAAATACCTGTCTACTTTCCAAAAATGGATCATTTGGGGGTATTTGTACTTTCCTGGCATTTTAACCACTTCAATACTGGGCACATTTACCCCCTTCGTGCCCAGGCTGATTTTCAGCTTTCAGTGTTGTCGCACTTTGAATGAAATTGCGAGGTCATGCAACACTGTACCCATAAAAAAATTGTATCATATTTTTTAACACAAAAATAGAGCTTTCTTTGGTGGTATTTAACCACTTCCCGACCAGCCGTTGTATATAAACGGCCGGATGGTGGCACTGCAGGGTCAGGTGGCCGTTTATAAACGGCCTCCCTGCACCCAGTTTGTGCACGCTCCCAGGGAGCGCGCAGCACCGCGATCCGGTGCCCGCTGTGTCCTCCGGACACAGTGAAACACCGATCGTCGGACGGGACCTCTGTACGAGGTCCCGATCATGTGATCACTGATTGGCCAATCAGTCATCAGCCAGCTTTTTTTTTGCTTTTTCTTCCCTTTTGATTAAACCTGATGATCTGTTCAGTAACATACGTGCTGTATTAGTGAGACACCACTCTGGATGAATGAACCAGGACACAGCAGGCAGCAGAATTGTCAGTCTGGGGGGAAGGGAGTGTTAAATGCAGGGGCGGACTGATAACTCATGGGGCCCCCGGGCAATAGGGGATCATGGGGCCCCTGTGTCCTTGCCCAAATTAAAAAAATCCTATGAAAAAGGTACCAGGGGCATCTCATGGGACCCCCTACTGATCCCCCGGGCAACAGGGGATCATGGGGCTCCTGTGTCCTTGCCTAAACTCAAAAAAGCCTATGAAAAAGGTACCAGGGGCATCTCATGGGGCCCCCTACTGACCCCGGGCCCTCAGGCAGTGCCCGAGTTTCCAAATGGTCAGTCCGCCCCTGGTTAAATGTATTATCAGATTTGAATAGATAAACTGAAGCTATCTCCAGCTCACACTTTGTTATCAGTTACAACAAACAGTTTTTTGTCCTTTTGGGATAAATGTTTTACATGAATAAAAAAAAGCTGATCATATTAATCACCCTTGCCAGTGTTAAATGGTTTGCCTCATCCCTGTAAACTGATGCATTCTGCTGGAGAGCTTGTGCTTTTACAACAGAACTGCTGGCCAGATGAAAATCAAAGATAAAAAAAGCTTTAAAAAGGAAACTAATGCAGCCATGACATTTAAGAAATGGTAAGCTGCAATATAATAAATATTATCTTTTGGGTTTAATACTGCTTTAACTTTCCCCCCCTGTAACCAAAACTAAAAAAATAATTGGGGTTAGACCTTAATACATACACTACTAAATTTGCCTGGTGTATGCTTTAATCAACTAAGGTCATTGTATGATGGTGTGTACTAAAGAGATTAGTTCCATCATGAACTGTGAAAAGATGTCTGTGTTAATTTATATAAATCTGAATGTTTTGTTCCAAAACGAATGCACAAATAAATGAACTGGTTTATCTAATGATTATACAAAGACACAAAATATAAAACCTTTTTTATATGGCAATTTTAAACCAGAATACATCTAGAAGGCTGCATTGTAAACAGAACCTTGCAGAAAAACCCATCATATGGCTTCTATTAAAACTACTGTATATGGTGCAGCTTTAATCTGCATTGACTTCTTTGCCTTGGGGTATGGATTTTCTAAAGAAAATCTCCTATAGTGGTGGGTTTAACATAACTATGCAAGTATGTGTCATACAACCTGTATTCTAAAATAATGACATCAGTCAAGGTGACCGTAAAAAACAGGATTTCATGTGTCATTTAATTCTGATCCAGAAATGGTTGTGCTGTGCTGATTAACCATGGTCAAAACTGCATCTGATTATTTATTCATTTCAAACATAAATACTGTCGATTTTTTTTTTAAACTATTTTTTATAAAAAAAAAGTGAAGTTTTTTTTCGGGAAATATGTAGTATATTCTATAGCAGAATAAAAGTTACTGCCTCATACTATAAGTACATTTCTTTGAATAGTGATGGGTACATAAAGCAGAACTGAGAGATGAAGGGATAAAGGGGGAGCTGAGAGGAGACAAGATAGTCTCCTCTTTCTATTCATATTTTTAATTGGTGGAACAGTCCAATGAGAGTCATACATTTAGTTGAGGAAAGTAGAAAAATAGTGCTGGACCTGTAGAGTTATCTCCCTGGTATTGCTATCTTAAAGTGTTACTAAACCCACAACAGTAAAATCAGTCTGTATATGCAGTAAAGCATGCATGATATACTCACTGTGGAACCTAAGAGGTTAATCCTCTGCATTGTGTAAAAAGGCTGTTTGACCCTTTTTTTTGCTGCCCCTCCTCTTGTTCCAATGTCCACTCTGATAAGACAGACGGAACCAATAGCTCTTCTGCACATGCTCAGTTTAGTGTGTATTGCTAGAGAGGTTCTTTTTTTTTTTTTTGGGACAGTGCATGTGGTCAGCACAGGGCCAATCAGCACTGTCCAGACAGAGGGTCAGGGGTCCTGCATCCTCTTAGAAAAAAAAGAAAACTCCTCCTACAAGCTTTAACCAGTGCTCTGCTGAAGTCACAAGACTGCTCTAACTGCTGATGAGAAAAGGTATTTAGCAGTTTATATTTACTAAAATAATTGCATTTTCATGTTCTGTGTACTGTGGGAGACCAGATATAGTGAATGCAGGATCCTGGGTTTAGTAACACTTTCAATTATTGACATTGATGTAAGTGATCTGGTTCCCAGACAAGCAGCTTCTCCACCCATGATGATCTCCATGGTAGCCTTGGTTTGTAATGTAATGTAACAAAAATGGAAATTGAAGTGCCACACCACTGCTATGATGTCCAGTTATTCTAATAAAAGGAGCCAATGCATTTCACGGGTCCAAGAGCACCCACTTTATTCAGACATGATTGACAGTGTGAATAGACTAGACGTGTGCTGGACCTTTAATTTTTTTTTTCCAGTGTGATTGCAAGCACAGGCCTTGCCAGCAGCTGGTTTGGCAGCCAAACCAAAAATAATCCTGTAGTATTGTTGATAAAAGCAGTGGAATTTTTAGAACTATATCCCCATTAACATTTTTTTGGGGAGCATAATTTTCCAGTGTAGACCTGTCCCTATTGAATTATTACTGTTTTAATTTATATACAATTAAAACATCAGAAACTCCCTGAAGCTCAACATCTGCTGAGGCGAATCCATTAGGAAGTTGCATCATTCCTTTATTTATGACATATACCCTAATACTGTTTTGTTATTTATGAGGGATTTCTACCATGCATTCCTGATAAAGAATAGCAATAAAAGGGCTACACCAAAACATTTCCCTCCTTCAAATGAACTGCTTGGTATGGAAGTATGTATTGTATTGCTCAAATATCTTTGTGCACTAAAATCTCTGAAACTCTTGCTTCCAGCCTGCATTCATTACAATGCTTCAACATATGACTCTCTATCAAAACAGTCTGGAATGGTTGCAGCCACTGTTTCAGATGTTCATTCAAAAGTGTAAGCTTGGAGAAATAAGAAATACACAGTATATTTTGTCATGTTTAAAAATAATAAGCTTCTGGATCAAGGCCCTGTAAACTGCACTGGCCTGGTTTCATACCGTACATCTGACATCTGTTCACAAAAATCAGCATCGTGCTTGTATATACTGACATCCAGACACAGCTCATCCACCCACTCCTGAGTTACACTTTCAATTACACACAAATACTCATCAGATTTCACACTCTTTGGAAACGTCAGATTCACGATTCTGAAGGTAAATAAATTCTTGTGTTACGGCTTCCTGATTATCAGTTCTCCAGACCTGTAGCAACAACCATCACCTTGTGTTCTTTCCAAGTAAACTACAGCTTCAGATCATCTGGGACTTTCATTCTTACCTCCAGGATATATTTAATATTTATTGCAGGTACGTATATAGTGCTATCAATTTATGCAGTGAATTACATACATATTGTACATTCATAACAGTCCTTGCCCTTAACCACTTCCTGTCCAGACACTTTTACCCCCTTCCTATCCAGGGCAATTTTCAGCTCTATCACACTTTGAATGACAATTGCGCGGTCATGCAACACTGTACCCATATGAATTTTTTACCATTTTTTTGAGACAGATAAAGCTTTATTTTGGTCATATTTATTCAGCGCTGGGATTTTTATTTTTTTTGCTATGTAAATGAAAATGTCCAAAAATTTTGAAAAAAAGTGTTTTTCTTATAAAATTTTGCAAAAAAATAATCTTTCATCATAATTCTTGGCCAAAATGTATTCCGTTATCTTTTTAGTAAAAAACAAAATAAGCCAAATTAGTTTATAACCAAACATTATAATTTTTAAACATTTTTTTTACATTTTTATTTTATTTTTTTATACTATTATTTATGTTTTTGTTTTGTTTTTACATACTGTCACCCTAGAAGTACAGTGTCACCATGGTGACACTGTACTACTTGTGGGGGGTGATGAAGATTTTTTTTTTTTTTTTACACTGATTGCTTTTACACCCATATAGGATGTAAAAGCAATCATTTCTCTTTCTCTCTGTCTGCATTCTTGTAGCCATTGAGAAATACAGAGTGAGCTGTGATTGGTCACAGCTTGTCACATGGTACAAGGCTGTTGTGAATAGCCTTGTACCATGTGACCTCTGTGATCATTCACAGATTTCACACGTAGTAAGCAATAATGTCAGAAGTGACATCTTGCTTACTACTTTGCATGTGATCACTGATTGGCCAATCAGTGATCACATGATTGGGACCTCGTACAGAGGTCCCATCCGATGATCGGTGTTTCACTGTGTCAGAGGGAGCGTGCACAGTTAGAAATGGTGGGCGCCGTTTATGAACGGCAACCCGCCCCTGGAGTGCCACCGTCCTGCTGTTTAGAAACAGCAGGCAGACGGCAAATGGTTAAGGAGCTTACAATCTAAAGGGCCTAACTCACATTCATACATATTAGGGCCAATTTAGACAGAATCCATTCAACCTACCAGCATGTCTTTGGAGTGTTGGAGGAAACCCATGCAAGCACAGGGAGAACATGCAAACTCTAGGCAGGTAGTGCATTAGTTGGGATTGAAGAAAAAAGACAGGAGGCGCCCGTCTGAGTGTAGTAATAACACTGTATTTAATAGCAAAGGATTAAAAACACACACAAAGAAAGTAATAAGTAGCCTGACTTTCCCACATCTGTGCTCTTCCTCCCCTCTGACCTTCCACCTCTTCCTGTGATGTCACATCCTGCCGGTGTGTCCCATGCTGGTTACTAGGCTCTTTCCTGCACAAACACTGCTGAATCGGCTCTACGACACCACCACTCTACAGTGTCTCTTACCATCTCCATCAGCCCAACTGTTATTGCACTAACCACCGGTGGTGCCTGCAGGACGTTTTGAGGAACGGTCATCTCTCATATACACAGATGGGCTTGTTATATTATTTCTTTTGTGAGAGTTTTTAATCTTTTGCTATTAAATGCAGTGTTATTACTACACTCACATGGGCACCTCCTGTCTCTTTTCTTCTGTCCCTGCATACAGATGGTGTTGGAAATGTATCTTTAAATTTTTAGTTTAAAGGAATTACCCTTTAACAACATAGAACAATATACATGGTTACTGTGAATAAATCTATAATACACTTTGGACTATGATGGTGCTATATTAAAAAAATTAAATATTAACTACATGTTTATAATTTACCACCTGCTGTAAATAATTTTTGTATTAGAATTCATTGGGTTCAGTAAACGTTTTTTTTATATCTTTTGTTTTTACTCTCTCACCCTGTGAGAGAGAGCTAGAGGCAGTGAACATCAGAGGCTGATTTGCTCTATCTAAACAAAAACATGAACAGAGCCATATGGATAAAGGTTGAGAGAGGTCAATGAATCACTGATCTGATTCACTCACTTGTATGTGTAAATTTTAGCTTGAACTACTGAGCTCTGTAGACAATTGAGTTTTTGGCAAGAGGTAAGGAGAAACTGAAAACCGTGTGACAAAAAGCAATACCAAGCAACAAGTGAATCTTTTCCATATCCTATCCATGATACTCCTTTTTTCTTTATTTGAGTTCTCTGGAATTAACTGCAATGATATTTCCCCACATTTCCTGTGGGGTGGCTAGGTCTGCTTTTTGAACTCTGTGCTGTGTGAATTTCTTTCTTTGTTTTTAAAGTCATATATCAGCTTTAAAAGGCTGGTATGAATCTGATTGATAGGAAGCATTTTCACCCTGACACACTGATACACTTGGCTTTCTGTATATTGGATACAACAGGGAGTCAACAGTGGGTATGTTCAGAAACACTGCTCCTTTAACCAAGCAGAACGGGTTCCCAGATGATGGACAAAAGAACCCTCTGCAGTGTTGCACATGTCCTGGATCATAATAAAAGAAACTGTCTATGGCTTACTCTGTCCCATTAGGCCCCCAGCTGCCTATAACAGCAGCAGCACCAGCTGATGGAGCAAGTGTTTAAATGACTGTGGCTCCTTCTGTCTTTGCATTTCTTGGCACGGAAGACTGGTCCTGCCCATCACCTATGCTGTTCAAATCAGAAAAGAGAGCAAAGTGGTCACATGACCTGGGACAAAATTGACAAATAAAGTCTCTGATAAAATAAAGTTTTCCAACTTGTCTGTTCTATTGAAGTCAATCTAATGATATTATATGATGGTGTAGCCCCGGTCCACAGGATTCCCCAGACTCCACCATATGGACCGGGCTGTCACCACTGCCATCACACTGCAGTTATCATTCCTGATAGAGGAGAGCCTGCCCACAGTCCAGGGTATAGAGGGCACTGTGATTGGCTGTAGTGCAGCCTGAGGAGGAATGGCTGCACCTTCCTTTGCTTGTGGACTGCTGGGAGGAGTAAAGACTTGTGGGGGATGTAGTGCAAAGAGAGACTGGATTTAATGTGGTAGATCCATGTGGGACTACAATGCCCAGAAGCTGATGGTTGCAGGAAGTTGAAAACGACAAAGAATCTTGGGGCTTTGGTCAGTCTCATGGGGAAAGTGAGAGGTGACAAACAGAGTGGGCTGTTTCGTTGGAGAGCTGGCTGCTGTGGTGTTCACCATGGTGTTGAAGAAAGAAAGAGACTGGGTTGCAACATCAACATGGAGATCACAACTGTCACAGGAACTTTGCGTGCCAATGAGTAAAATTACACTTGAAAGTGGGAGAGGTTTGGAGAGACAGGACCTTTAGCTTCCTGCACTAGCCACTTTAGTTTTGACCTCCCTAATTCAGGTTTCAGGTGCAAAGGTACACAGTTCCTTCTGTTTCTTTGTGGTGTTGTGCAAAAATGTTAATAGTTATTGTTTATTGCTATTAACAGCTGTTTTTGTTACCTTTTTGGGAGTATTTCCTAAGTAAATCCTCCACATTTAGCCTTGGTATGTCAGAATGAGAGTGTTATTACTGGAAAGGGTCATCTGGGACCAGAGGACCTTAATGGGTAAGTGATACAAGCATAGCAAAAAAACATTTTTAACACTTCTTTATTGCTTAGGAATCTATCTGGACAATAAAATATTTCAACACAAACTTACGGGTCTAATGTATAGAAGAAAATTAAGGAATAAACTACAGTTAATCTAATCTAATCTATCTATCTATCTATCTATCTATCTATCTATCTATCTATCTATCTATTTATCTATCTATCATCAATGTATTATCTATCTATCTATCTATCCATCTATCTATCATCAATGTATTATCTATCTATCTATCTATCTATCTATCTATCTATCTATCTATCTATCTGTTTATCTTGAATTGTTTTCTTTAAATGCAGTTTAGAAAAGTCAGCTAAAATCACCAAAGTATGCAAATATTTGATTGCTTTTCTCCCTTTAATTGCCTGTGAATCTATGCCTGAAACAGGGTGTGAAAGTTGTCTTTGTGCTGTGTGTCAATATAACACCTACAAAAACACACATAGTAAGAAAGGCAAAGTAAGGAGAACAGGGTATTGTAAAACATCCTTAATTCAGTGGGAACAGAGCTTACAAACAATATTAGTGTATTCACAGCTGAAAACACTTACTCTACCTCTGTGGCAGTCATCACAATGATCTGCTAAGCTTTCAGCTTGCTCTCTTTGTATACCTACAGTTTGTTTAAGTAAACACAGCTCTAAATGCTATGTCAGTCATTTGTTGAGCTTGAACATATTTGGAATTCAACTATTTCAATGTTTAAATGACTGAATGTTGAAGGGTTCTGAGCATTAGAGTTTACTATTTGCCATAGAATAGAATGAGTTTAAAAAAGTGCTTTTGTAGTGGAATTCTGCTTTATTGTGTCAAATGACTGAGAATACAGACAATTTACTCCTCATCCATTGTTTGTATATATGTCACCAAACAATACTATAGACCTACACATGCATTCTAATTAATACTCTATACTCTCTTTGATAAGGTTCTATTCCATATATACATGCCATGCCGGTAAAACCAATTTAAAGGTTCTTTGTTTTTGGCTAGATTCACACAATGGAATGAACACTGCATTTTAGTACATACATCCATATTTGTATGCATCTTAGTACATTTAAAACATATTTTCTCACCTTTTACTGTGTTTTCTTATGTATTTTGCTGTGTATGTTACAATGATTAACATGCAGTTTTCCACATGGTAATACCAATTTGCCAAAAATTTGCCAAAACCTGTATTAAAACAGTAAAATGTTGCAAGGATGCTAAAATGTATCATTTTATTTTGCAATACTATGTATGAATTCAGCCTGTAAGATATTATTGATGGCATGTGCATGCATGGACTATGAAATAGCTGGTGTTATATTTACATTTATATTTACATTTATTATGCAGTTTAGGCAGGTTGCTAGTTTCAAATAGTTCAATTGTTAAAAAACATCTATTTGAGCTAGCAATAACGTTTTAATAAACAGAATCTAATTAAGTCAAATGAGCTTAATGGATAATGCCAGAGAAGCTTCTGTATCAAGGCATGGTCACGTGCACTTCAGATGGAAATCTTTTACATGACAAATCAGCCTTTTTCAAGTTTTATAGTGCATAATAGCAAATGATATTAGCAGCCACACTGTCAGAGAGTTGTCTTGGACTGTTTTTAGACAAATAATAGTAAAGGTGAGCAGCGCTGGATTTGTTGCTGTGTGGCAATTTATGGTGGAAGAAGTGTGGAGATTAGTAGACAGCTCTTTAGTCCCAGGAACCCTTTAGAGTAGAGAAGACTGATGAATAGAAATGCCAATGGTAAAAGTCCAGAATACAATTTATTTGTGTTTAATGAGTTGAGCCAATGTGTTACAGGGGCTATAATGTCCCTTTCATTAGACCTGAAAAAACAGAAGGTTTCGACTGGTCTGAGGATTCAGTAAAAGGAATGGTGTTAGGAATGGTGTTAAAGATACAGAGGATAACTGTAAAGCACAGTCCACACCCTAAAGTTCTGTGGATCGATCTGTCTCTTTCTTTTTTCCACCATTTGCTCCAGGATTCTTCCTTTTCTCCTGGTACAGTTGGTGAAAACTCTAACTGAATGACTTTTAATTTACAATAGCACTATGTAATAGTAAACATTTGACATTTTTAAAGGAATATATCTGTATTCACCTTTAGTTATCTTTTTACAAGCAAGCATTTTAGCAATAGCTGTATGGTTTCTTCTCAGGAACTTCTCTATCATAATTCTGTGTGAAAGGGTGACAACACAAGAGTACAATTCAGAGACAGCAACAGGGGGTGTACTGTAACCCTGTAGCAGGAAGTGCAGGAACATGGAGGTTCATAGCTTCATAGGATCACCTGGTAGTATTGAATACCTGAAAATTAAAAAGTTCTGATAATAATTTAAAAATTACATTAATATTGTAATGCATATGTGATGGTTTAGTGATTGGGTTTACATATTATTTAGATTCCCATTTTACTGATTAAAAATTTAATCTACGAACATCTTCCCTAAAAAATTGGGAAGCGATACTGTCCAAATCAATTATGGACCAAACATGGCAAAAACCTTTTACTATTACTTACAAATCCTCCCACTGTGCTATGCACTGGGAATCAAACCTAAAAATTCTACACCAATGGTATCTAACTCCGGTCAGATTGTCGAAAATATATTCAACACACTCTCCACTCTGGCATCAATGTGGCGAATGGGATCCACACTCCACATACTGTGGTCCTGTAAATCACTTAGATCCTTCTGGAACTATGTTTTCCAATTAATTTCCGAGTTAACTGGAAAGAAAGTCACCCCTAATCCCACTTTAGCACTGTTACATATAGGACTGGAAGAATTTCCCCCTGACTCACGCGCCATAATAACTCACATATTATTTGCAGCTAAAAACAATATCACTAGGTTGTGGAACTCTCTCATATCACCATCTATGATTAGGATGATAAATGATCTGAACTTCCAATGTGAAATGGAAAAAAGATTTGTGCTCAATCACTTCTCCTACCCCAAATTCAAACATACTTGGTCAATATGGTCACGCTACCCAAAATGTACAGTTAGCTTCTGATAGCCCACTCATTATGGAGTATATATTATTACCTAGACTGGAATAAAATTTAATAAAGTTTAATCTAGGTGCTTTTTCCCCCAATGTGAATGCTTTCTCCAGCCCCTCCTGATCCTTCCCCTCACCCCTTACCCTATTCCTCCCCTCAGGTTCCTTGTTATATCACAAGTTGAAAGTAGTGATAGATAATCACATACAATCCAGTAGACTGTACTGTTCCTTTATGTTGTAAATACCACTTATACTATTAACAATAATGTACAACTGTGAACCTGCTTTCTTTGCTCTGTTAACAGTTTCTTGAAAAATCTCAATAAAAACTATTTAAATATAAAACATGTAGAGATTCACACAATTGCTTGGATTGCTGTATAATCACATACAGAGGAGGTTGAACAAATACTCTGGTGCACTGAAATAAAGATCACTTTAGCTACAGATAAATTATTTTCATAGTCTAACCATGATGTAATGTTTGGACCAGATCCATCAAAATACATATAGTCATGTGAACAATTAAGTACACCCCATGGAAATTGCTGACTTTTTCAACATGTTTGAACAGGCAAATAGTCGATTTTGGTTAAACAAAACCTACAAATAAAGGTGATATACTTTAATAAGAACACAAGAAAACTCTGCCTTTGCCCACCAGTCTCTGACATTGATTCCCATCAGCTGCAAGATGTTTGTGGGTTTCCTTGTAAGAGCTGTCCATTTCAAAATCCCTCTACAAAATGTTAATGGGAATCCTCTAGGATAGTCCACAACCCTCCATTTTTTCTTTTTGAGCCATTATTTGGTGGATTTGCTAGTGTGCTTTAGATTGCTTTTGTTTTTCAAGACTCATTTCCAGCTCAACTTCAACTTTTTGACATACTGTATGGCCTCACATTATCATTAAGTACAATTTGATAGGATATGAAATTCATAGCTGACTCGAAAATTATGAGCTGCCCAGGCCCTGAAGCAGCAAAGCAATCCAAAATCATAACATTTCCACCACCATGCTTCACAATTGTTAGAGATTCTTCTCTTGATACGCTCTCTTTAGTTTGTGGCATTACTGTTACTGTAATTAAACAACTCTATGTTTGAGTCAAAAATTTTCAGCACATTGTCCCAGATGACCTGGTATTTGCCTATAAATTTAATGCCAAACCGTAATTTTACTTCAATGTTCTTTTTGAACAGCAAATGCTTTTTCTTAGCACATCACTCATGAAGGTTGGATTGGTGCAGTCTTTTTCTGATTACTTGTAGATTATTTTTCTAACAGAGAAATTATTGATTTCAATTCATTTGATGATCATATTTTTAATGTCCCTTGCTGGACATATAACATTCACAACTTTCTTCTAAAAGGCTTTAGCTAGCTCTACTGATGTTAATATGACACTACACATGTCAATATCAAAGAGAACACCAAATCCTAGATGTCTGAGGTTTCAATAAGACAGATTCAAACTGCATACTCACAAAAGAGGTTCTAATCAATGGCACTTAATGTGGAACACCAAATTCTAATGTCATGGATTTGAGGTGAAGGTAAATGTACAGGGTGTACTTGTTTTTTTTGAATGACAAATCTCATTCCCATGCTATCATTCGTAAAGATTTCACATTACCAATTAGAAGCATAGATGCTAGATGTATAGGAGTATCCAGCAGGATATGTGTCCCCACTAGGAATAATAACATAAACTCAGATCAGAGAGCCAGGGAGGGGAGCACATCATATTGGCAATTTGGAACCATTATGGGGTTCAATTGACTAATTTATTGTTTCAATCCACACAGCAGGGACCAAATTAGTTTTTCTAGCACTCCAGGAAATATTAAAAACAACGAACCTTTGAATCTGCCTGGTCCAATTAAAATGTTATAGTAGGTAGATGTATTCCCACTGACAGTTGTGCAGAACATTTTGTTGCTTTGTCTGTAGCAAACTACAAGAAGAGTGGAAACACAATAGTTTATAATGGTGTCTGCTTTTACCATAAAGCTGAGAGAATATGTTTTACTGCACTTTACTAATGCATACTACAGAAGGAAGATCTGTTTATGACAGGGACAAATTTCAGCAAAGTGCAGTAGCTAAATGCACACTTTATACAACAGTTTCTGCTATTTTACCTTTTTATCCAGTCCTGAGATATACACAGTCCTGCCATAGAGCAAAGGCAGGTGGATGGCACCACTTTCTCTGTTATTTAAAAAAAATGGTGGTGTCTTCTTTCTATGTCCAGGCTGCCAATTAAACAGTGGAAGGACATCAGGAGACTCATCTTGACAACACATACAGTATAAATACACACCTAATTGACTCCCAGTCAAGCACTACCTTTTCCAGTCTTATTGCCTACTGTCTAGGGGATTTATAGGGGAAGTACTTACACTAGCTGCATTTTTATTAAAATTAAATGCAATAGTTTATTAATGATTTGCATTTTCTATACCTGGCCAATCCCTGTGGAAGTGGAAAGCATTGCAGTACTCAATGCTACTAACCTGATCCTCGCTATCTTCCAAGTCTCATGGCAAGCTGCTGCCCTACTGCACAGGGAGTTGCTTGATCAACATAAGCACCATTAAGAGAATGATTTTCATTTCCTCAATGAATGCACAGTGTTCTCTGATTGGACGAGGTGGAAAGACAGGGCAATGACATAACAATTTCCACCTTGTACAATCAGAGAATGCCTTCTATTCAATGAGAAAAATACAAGGAATACTTTGAATGATGCTTGTGCAGAGTAATGCAGGCCATAGACGGGTCGAAAATTGGCCGTTTAAAAACCGTTACCACCAACGGTAAAAAAATCGGCCGATTTTCGTCCCGCTTATGGCAAGCATTTAACCCCATAATTACTTCTGTCCCTTGAAGAGACAGAGGAGCACACAGGGGAGCAATACATAACAAGAAGAAGAAGAATTCCAGTATGCTATTATATTTTATATGAAAAGTCTTGCGGTTGCAACAAATGTATCCATTTGTATCCATTTCGGATACAGATGTTTTTATTCAGATACAAATGGATACATTTGTTGAAACTGCAAGACTTTTTCATATAAAATATAATAGCGGACTGGAATTCTTCTTCTTCTTCTTCTTCTTCTTCTTTTTCTTCTTATTGCAGGTCACGGCTCATGCGCAGATTTTTAATCGGTAAAACGATTGGCCGATTTGCCCATCATTGCTGGGAAAATCGGCCGATCGTCAAAATCGGCCGCAATTTTCCAACATGCCTGATAAAAAAAATGTGCAAAAGACGGCCGTTCAATTAACCCACTAACGGTGCGAATATCGTCCGGCATTAGTAGCCCTCTCTGGTTACTTTGCAGAAAGACAGCCACAGATCACGATATACATTAAATAGCAAGGATCACTGTAGTAGTGGTGACAGATAGAATGATTCTCCACTTCCACAGGGTTTGACCAGGTATGGAATATACTGTAGATACTTACAGTAACTATACAAGTTATCCAATTCAGCTTTAAAAAAAAAAATTCTGCACCATAATATAGGTCGGTGAAATGTATGAGGGACGTTCAAGTCAAACTGGGACTTTTAATTTTACAGGTATAAAAAGGGATGCTAGTGTGGTGGTACTACACACAGTAGTAAGTGCCAAGTGTGTCCTATTACTGATAGGTGACGCACATGTCACAGGCCAGTCCAGAGATCAAGATGGCAGACAACTATATTAGTCCATGCTTGGAACAGGGTGTGGTGATGATGTTTCTTGTGAATGAAGGTGTAAAACCCGCAGTTATCTACAGAAGGCTTCAAACACAGTACAGTGATGAGACGCCCAGCCGCAGTAAGACATTTGGTTTAAACGTTTCACAGATGGCCGTAAGTCCGTCAGTGACAGTCCCTGTTGTGGCGGTTCCCAGCCCACAGCAGTCATTCCTGTGACCATTCAGTGCATGGAACGCCTGATCCTGGATAATCGACACATAACCTGTTGTGAAATTGCGCAAGAAATTATATTTCTGTGGGAACTGTGAACACAATGATGACAAAGTAAAGCAGGCTGTCCCAGGATGGTTCAGACCTACTGATGAGTCTTTCTATCATGAAGCTTTAAACACAGTTAAACGCTGGGATAAGTATATAAATGTAGTAGGGGAGTATGTAAAACAATAAATGCAGTTTCCAACCCTTGAAATTTGTTCTTGTATTATACAAACTCAGATGTACCAATTTGACTTGAACACCCCTCATGCAATGTGTCCTAAAGCACACACATTAGCACATGCCACTGTCTGTGATATTGGTAAGAATGAAACCTCATTTATGGTACAGGTTCAAAACACAGAGACACAGAACATTTTCTTTCAAGGATTACATACAGAAACAAAACATTAGACATGGATAAATCATATTAACATTTATTTTTTCTGAATTCTGGGTTTTTTTATTATAACATATGTAATAAAATAATCAGTTATTTCTTTATCTTGTTCAACTGTATTTAAACAAAAGGAAAATGTGCTTATTTCTTTAAACATACATTTTATACAATTGTATTTATTTTATGTCAGCATGCATGCATATGTTTTCCTCTATCTCTGTTGTCTGCATCTAACATGCCTTTGTAACACTGTTTAACTGTGAAAGACAGATGGAGAGATAGCTCATCCCGTGTTTTATCATCCTAACTCTGAGATTCATGGCTGAGCTGATTGCTAATGTCTCACAGATTATCGAAGATCCTTCATTCTCCCACAGGAATTGTGGCAAACTCAGCTCAGTAAATATTGACACCTGTAAACCAAGCTCACTGATGCCTTTGCCTACTCTGCCATCTCCCCATCTGTTGTCTTAGGATTTTAAGCAAATGTTTTTGGGCTTCAGTGTTCATTTCATTGTAGTACTGTAAAAGAAATGTTAACCAGTGGCTAATCTGACAACCACATGGCTCACTGGAAGACCAGGCTCACTTGAGAGAAGGAACAGTATGATATGTAAAGTACATATATCCCATTGGTCACCACTGCTTATTCTTCCTTAGTTAACAGCATGCTGTGTTAATCTGCTTAGTTACTAAGTGGAGCTTTCTTCCCCATTCCCCATGAGATCTCTCTGTCCACGATCAAAGTCCAAGCACATTCTTGGAAAACTATTGTTCCCCAGAGTGGGATTAATGACTAATTATGTCAGGTCATTCATCCAGATGGCCTCTCAGATGCTCCTTTGTCATTGTCCGTCCTTCCATATGCCCCTTTGACCTTGAGGTTTATTTCTATGACAACATGAAGCCTACTTTTTCTTGCAGAGACTGCCAAGAAGTGGTCAGAAGGGGAAGTAGGATAATCTGTCCTCACTTTGTATTCCGCTTCCATCTCATGTCTTGTTAAATCCAATGAATAGATAAAAATGCTATCTGATCCCAGCTGAGCGATGACCATGATCATGATTCCATGTTACTTGCAAGGTTTTTAAATTAGCAGACAGCTTTGTACATTGAAACGTGCATTTAATTTGTAGAACATCAATCGCCATAATGTGATCTTTTTATCTCATTAATGTTTAGCAAGGGTAATAGAACAGAATTACAAAATATCACTGTGAAGGGAATACAATTCAGAGAATTATGGATATCCAGTATTAAAGCCCTAGAGATGTTTGGATAAATCTCCTTGTTCAGTTTTAGAAATTAAAAAATCTTTAGTACTTTTGTCTGGTTTAAAATTGAGCTTTAGATGTTGATCTCATTCTGAAAACTGGGAGGTAAAGAAATCAATTCTGTCTACTCCTGTTGCAAGCAAGCAAGTCAATATATACAGAAATAAAAGACAATTTCCTTCTTATTGAAATGAAAGCTGTATGTCATCTCTAATTCTTGATAGCATGATTATTTTATTTATTCATATAGTAATGATCAGGACTAGACTTATCATTAGAAAAAAAGGCCTGAGCATAGGAACTCAAAGTACACTATATTCATTTTACACCAATTTCTTACACAAACAAACACAGTAAACAAATATGTTTTATAACACTTGCTGAAAACCTCAAATGATTATCATGAGAAAGGACAAACAAGAAAAAACTGAATAAAAAAGTGGTGTGTAGAGTCATCTAATCATTTTCTCCAGTCCTCACCACCTGAAGAACCTGCAGTAAAGGTCCCTTAACAGCTAGACATTTTATCTTCTTTCTTTTTTTCTCTTCAGCTATAGAAATCTAATACATACACTGAAAGGAATGCCCAGAGGTAGGGGTCGCCTACTTTGAACCACTGCCATTCCACTAACTTGTATATGTCCACATGTATTTAGTATATTAGGTTTCTTTTCTTAGGCTGAGTAGAAAGACTCCAAGTGCAGTATATGTCACTGAACTGGCTGTGAGTTGTTGGAACTGGGGGTTTCAAGGAAGGAAATGAAATTTATTAAATGTTAAAAATAAATGACTATATTTCTCTTTGGCATCCTAGTTGAGCCTTTTTTTGGCAACACACTCAGTAAGGCCGGAATTGATATGACATGCAAATTGTATTGCTGATCTAAAATTTCTTTAACCTTTTTTATATATTGTATGTTATACCTTTTATATATTTTTCTGCTTGTTGCTGTTTAAAGAACCAGATTTTTTAAAATGTATGTAAACCAGGGGCGGACTGACAACTCATGTGGCCCCTGGGCAATAAGGGATCATGGGGCCCCTGTGTCCTTGCCCAAACTCAAAAAAGCCTATGAAAAAGGTACCAGGAGCATCTCATGGGGCCCCCTACTGACCCCGGGTCCTCGGGCAGTGCCCGAGTTTCCAAATGGTCAGTCCGCACCTGATGTAAACCTTAAATTGTTTTATTGTCTTAAAGGATATGTTCACCTTTGGGAACATGTTACATGTTCCATCCATTGTTAGGGTGGAACATGTAACATGTTCCCATAGCCGCAGCCTCTGTTTCAGTATTGCTCTTTCTTTTAATCTGACCTCAGCATAGTGCTTGAACAGGTCTTTCCTTTTCTTCCTGTCACTGGGAGACTACAGTCCATGAGCAGGCTCAGAGTTGTCATTGGAGGGTACCCACTCCCACATGGAACTAAAAGTCAACATGCCAATGGTCATCTTACTGACAAGTATTGCACAGCAGGCGTGTAGAGCACAGTGGGCCATGCTAGATCAAAAATTTCTCTCAAATGCCTGCAGATGATTGTTGAGTGAATTGCTAGATCTGGTACTTTGGACCTTTAAAGTTACTGAAAGATATTATACACACAGATAAGTTTATGACCTTTGATGAACTGGAGGCACAATTTGACTTGCTGAACTGGTATTTTTATATTCTGTATTTGCAACTGTGTCATGCTTTTGTGTCAAGGTTTGGATCTGCTGCTCTAGAAACTCAGCCCCCATGCTTCGAACAGTTGCTCTGTGCAGACGTCTTGTCATACCCTTTGGCTGAGGCATATGAGTTATTTCTTGTGTGGTCTCCTGCTCTACAGTATTGTAGAGAGAAGTGATTGACAGATGTTCTAGAACTTCAGGGTAAGGATTTGAATGATATATGGGACTACCCATTTACTTACCTAGTTTCTGCTGGGGATTAGCTTGATACAATTGAAATTCCTTAATTTACTTTAAGCCTGCCAGACTTGCCAGTAATCGATCCTCCAGTGGAATGTTGGCACTGCGCCTTTTCCATGGCCACTTTTAGCCACACCTTTTGGCATTGCCTCTCAATTCAGGAATTCTGGTGGGTGTTGTACAAACTCTTAAAGACATTAGAGCTCTTCCAAATATGCTGATGGTTTTGGTTTGCTTGCTGAGCCTAGTGGAGGTAGCCCCTACCAGGATGCACGAGACACTCTTGATCATACTATGATTTTATGCTCAAAAAGCCACAAATCCTGCTCCTTCTCTAACATTTTGGAAGGGGTTGGCAAATTCCTCATTGCCTTTTTACAGGCTACTAACTTGAAAAGAAAAGATTTTAGAAGGTTTTGCATAGCTGGGTATCCATGTATACCCATAATGCCTAATTATCCGTACAGGAGTATAATAATGTGTTTAATGTTCTTATAATATTAAATGTTATACTTTTCACTTTCACCTGGGCCTTTTGGGGCTGGTGATTCTATCATATTGAACCTCTGATATCTCATGGTCTCTGTATTTGATAATTACTTGTGCTGTGTAACACCACGATGATCTTTTTTTATATCCTGTTTGCTCTCTGACTTTCCATTGTTGTCCAGGTGGACATGAGTCTGGACTATCTTTAGAGGAGGTGATACTGCACTGGGGGTAGGGGGCATGGGAAGTTCTTTTTGTGTTTTTGTTACTATAATTGTCAATTGCAATCGCCTCAACTGCATTTGTTGGCTTTATTTTTATCTTTCGTACATTTTGTACACTTTTACTTTTAGTACCTTCTGTATTTTTCTGTATAACTGCAAAATGTTAATAAAAAGAACTTTTTAAAAAGTATTCGGTTCGCTTAAGCCCACATACTCAAGGATATGATTGACATTACTTCCTGTCTCTGTTGTTGCCTATGGAGATCAGCTCCTCACATGTTGCCTGTATGTGGAGTCTACCCCTGCATACTTGAGACAATGAGCTAGGAATGCAAGAAAAAGTAGTTGTATGGGCACCGACGTCTATAACTTGAGAGCACATTAACGGAAATGGCAGAAACAACATGCATGCAGGTATATTTTGTGGCAATTCAAATGCTTTTAATTACCGGTAGTTATACAGAAGCAAGACATTGCATAACAGGTTCCAGGAAATATTTATTTATTTCAGGTACTTATATAGCACTGTCAATTTACACAGCACTCTACATATATATTGTACACGCACATCAGTCCCTAACCCTCAAGGAGAGTACAATCTAAGGACCCTAACTCACATTCACACATCTTAAGGCCAATTTAGACAGGAACCAAATAACCTACCAGCATGTCTTTAGAATGTGGGAGGAAACCCATGCAGGCACAGGGAGAAACTCCAGGCAGATAGTACTGTGGTTGGGATTTGAACAAATAACCCTAGTGCTGCTAGGCAGAAGTGCTAACCACTTAGCCACTGTGCTGCTGTCAGCTCATTATGCCCTCTTTATCTAAACACATGTCATATTTTGAAAGTTTGTACATTATAAATTATTTAATGCATACTGAAGATGTAAACAAGCAGCATGTAGAGCAAAAATGTGTTGTTTGATACTTTACAATGTGTTGCTACAAAATCTTTCAATACTGTGGTAGTGAAATAATTGCTGGTGGTAGCGAAGGAGTTAATTGCTGATAGGTTGCATATAATCCTGTGATGCTGCATCCTGCGTATACTCCTGATGAAGTCAATGAAATGTATAGACTAGGGTTAAGCAGGTGACATCATTGCACTGTTTCATGCACTAGGGATGAGCCTAGGATTTTCTGCTAGTTGCATGCTGTTTATCATGGTGCTTGGTGTATTTATGTAATGTAAGCACAACTTTGTGTTTTGTTTTTTATTAGAGCAATATTAGCCTATTGGATTGCATTTTATGTTGATATTCTTCCCACATTGAGAAAATGTATTTATACATGTTGGAATGTTGAAAAATAGATCCTTTATGAAATAATTAATTATCTGAACATTTTCTTTCTATGAGAGATCTGGATATAAAAATGAAAATGTAGATATAACCTTTATAATTGGAGGTGCATCCCATCTAGTGAATGAGCCTTTCTGAAGGTGGTGGTGAATGACACATTTGAAGCGCATTTTATGTGGCGACCAGAACACATGCTATGCCTTGAATGATTTACCTGGTTTTTCTTTTCTTTCTTTATTAAATGATTTAATATTCTGAACATGCGCTTACGTTTATTTAGTTTAATATGTATGATCTACTGTTTAGTATTGTTTCTCACAATGTTTTTAAATGTATTCAGATTTTCATTTTGAATTATATTATTATTGATATGTGCTGCTCAGATCAGGTGCCATTTATTTTTTTAATCTTTTATTGGTGTGATGCTCCGGTCCATCCATGATAAGAGCTGCTATATAGTTTGAAGTAAGTAGTGCCTAGACAGACTGAAAAAGAGAAAGTAGCCCTCAAAATACATTCCTGTGCAACCAACAGGTGGCAGTGGCTCCTCTTAGCTCTGAATGCCATCTGGTTTTTCCAGATTTGTGTCCCATGGACTGGAGAGATCTGTCTGCGGCCAATGTTCCTGTACAGGGCACTATATGCTGTTTATAGTCAAACTCTTGATTGCTTTTACTTACTACACTATAAGCAGTTCTTACTCTGAGTCTTTTACCCTTTTGTCTCATTGTCTGCAGCTGGAGCTCCCTCTTTGGGAAAACCTATCTGCACTTACCATATTTTAGTGTTAGCAGCAGGGGCATAACTACAGGGGTTGCAGGGGTCACAGGTGGCCCCAAGGGGCCAGTGCAGTTCCCCTTTACACCTGGATATGAGGGGAAGTGGGGGCAGCATATAAAGGAACTGATCCCCTCCATTTTTTTCCTGCAGCTGCTGAATGCCAGCTTCTCCTCATCTCCCTCCCGCAGGCATTCAGCAGCTGCAGGAGAAAAATGGAGGACTATGGTTCCTCTATATGCTGCCCTCACCGCCCCTCCTATTAAGAATCTTTCTGCTGCTCCCGGGCTACTGTGCCCTCTCCTGGCCCCCCTGTGCTCTCTGCCTGCCCCTGTGCTTTCTCCCACCCCCGTGCTCTCTCCCAGACCTCATCCTCTCTCCCTGCTTCTTCGTGTTATCTCCCAGCCCCGTGTTTTCTCCTGGCCCTCCTCCTCCCCCATAGCATTTCCGGGTCCCCCCTCCCCTCTCCCATCAGCTGTTACAGGGGAAGTGTTAGGATGGAGTGTGGAAAAGGGTCAGTATTCTTTTTTACCATTTTATTTAATTTTTTTGCAACTTTGTTTTAAATTATTTTTACAGGTCCCATTGGGGGCGTTTGTGAAACATCAGGGGTTTAAACAGGAAGTAGCATATTTATGTGCCTGGGAGTTATTCAGCAGGTGTTTGGGTACCGCTGTGGGCAGCAGTCTGTACAAATCAATGACAAGTTAACAGATACCATGGCTGTATACATGCAATCATACATTCAAGCGGTTACTTGCATATGTGCATGTATGAACAGCCCAGTTTGTGTCCAGGATGTGCAGCTACATGCATACAGCTAAGGTGTCTTTCAGCCTGTAATTGATTTGTACAGGCTTCTGCCCCAAGCTGTGAACATACCTGTGATTCCTGGGTGCAGAAATAAGCTTTTTGTGTAAAGGAGGTCTTATGGCTCATTCACTGGTGCTGTGTCCTGAACAGCGTGAATGAGTGGCTTTTTTATGTTGTTGCAGCTGCCTGGAGCTGTGTGCAGGTAGCCTATGTGTATGGAGATGCAGCAGGTATACAAACACAGCAGCAGGTCCTAATTTGACAGGCCTATGGTTGCATGGCCTCAAATGCAGACAGTGTGCCACTCAACTACACCTGCACATTAGCCCAATTAGGACCTGAGGCTATGTCTACTCCCAGCTGGTCCAGTCACAAAAACAAATTGTAATTCACACTGTACATGGCACAGCACCTGTATGAATACATTTTTTTTAATTATTATTTTTTACAGTTAAGATTGTTTAAATTATTTTTTACATTTTTATTTGTTATCTAATTTTTAAATGTATTTATTTTTTAACCATCCCGTTAGGGGAGGAGGGGCCGGGGTAGTGAACTATCAAGGTCTATAGAGACCCTTGATATTTCACCTTGTGATAGAGAAAGGAACTGAGGACATAGAATCCTCAAGCTCCTTCTATGCAGTTTCAACTGTACTAAATGATAAAAAGAAGTTGCTCTGTACAGAGGTTCCATGCTCATTTACAAACTGAAGAATCAGGAAACACTATAACTATGTTTACTATGCTTCAGTTATGAATAAACACAGGAGTAATTGTACTAATCACTCACTGCATTCATTCAGGAAAGGAAGTTGTCAGTAAACATAACATGTTTTCTAATCCCTTATTCTTCATCCTGAAATCTGATTCTCCATGTGCTTGTAGATGCTGACAGTCGGCAGGAGGAAGAGGAGGCAGGTTTGAGCAGGGAGTGGTTGTTAGGGGGAGGACAGGGGGGCAGAGAAAACAGGGAGGTGGAGGAAAAATGGGGTACACTAGAGAAAGGGAAGCAGCAGGAACACAGGGAACATTGTGGTCAGGGCCAGTGGTGGGCGTCACATTTTTTGTTCCATGGCTCACAAGCTACACACAGCTATTCTTTTATTCTTATGAACTTTCTCCTGGGGCACAGGATGGATAACAAAGCTTTCTTAACTGCTTTCTCAGAGCATGTAAATTCTTTGTGATGCATAGTCGTGGAACAGGCTCATTTTAAATTGCAAGGAGCTCCCCAGTTTATCATAAGATAAATAATATTTTATTCATTATGATATCCTTTCTTTGAAAACTTTGTAAACTTCCTTTACTGAGCTATGTCAATATACCTCAAAAAGAGGCATTAGGACTTTTATAGCTTTCATGACAATTTTCCATTGGTTTGATCTCTTAGATTGTAAGCTCTAACGAGTAGGGTTCTCCGTTTCCTCTTGTAACAAATTGTATTGTAACTGTAATGTCTACCTTCATTTTGTAAAGCGCTGCACAAACTGTTGGTGCTATATAAATCCTGTATACTAATAATAAGAAGAACATTTTCAGCAACTACTTTCAACAACACTCTTGTCATTTTTTTATAATTTAAAGTATTTCACGTATAATATCTTTTTCTGAATAGCATGCTGCAAACATCTCTTGTTTTGATAAGCATATACATTGAATAATAACTTCACCTATAAAGTAGTTTGGGGGAATTAAAAAAACCTAAATAAATGATACACAACTGTGAACATTAGAAAATATTATTCTCTACAACACCACCAACCCCTAGTGAGCAAATATCAGAGAAGTGGAGTCTACAGCAAGCTAGCTCAACATACAATGTACAGCACTTCTCTATATCTCTAGTGTACACTTGGGGCAGGAGTACATGAGGGGAATGGAGCAGCACTGCAGTTACTGAGGGCACAGGATGCCACGGGTTGACTTGGATGAACTAACATTCTTCCATCAGGTCTTTTCCAATGTTCCCAATTATGTACTCTCTATTTGGGATATTTAGTTCTTTCAGACTGCATTATAGATGCAGGTAGGTGTGTGCGTGTGTGTGTGTGTGTGCAAGGGGGGGAGGGGTTGTGTGGAAGGCTTAAAGGAGGAGCATATAGTATTACCTTCAAAAGAGGACTTTTTTAAATGTGGAAGTTATTTAAAATGCCATTCAAATTAATTAAGTATAATTTTATTTACTATTAAAAAAAGTTAAAAAAGAATTACAGTTTTTATACTGACCATTATAATGCAAATCATCAGTCAGAAAGTTTACAGATCAAGTCACTTCATTTGAGGGTTATACTTGTGGATAATAAGTTATATGTGCCACCACAATTTGTTGTGACATTGGCAGGCCTCTCTATAATTTCTAGCAAACTCCCCATGCAGTAGCCAATCTGGAGGTGAAGTGAATGGGCATTTACCTATATAACTATCTCAGCAGGGTGGCAGGGTACTACTTTCAGTTGCAGTACTGCTTTAAGTGTTGTTGGTATCCTTTTTATTTTTAAAAATGTAAGCAACAATGCGAGTGCCATTCTACTTCTGTATCATAGGGTCCTTGCACACCATACTGGACATAAAAATTGCAATGCATTGAAAATACATGCAAAAATGTGCATTGATGTGCATTCAACAAGTATGTAAACATATATATATATATATATATATATAAACATACTCACCTAGATGCACTCACTGAAGCACTGGGCTGTGGAGGGAGCAGGAGGGGCTCATTCAGGCTTCCAGCGGCATGCTAACAGGCTGAGCCAGCTGCTGGTCCAGGCATCTGAGTGGATCTCAACTGTACTGTCGGGATCTTTCCCGAGCCTGGACCAGCTGAAAATGGGTCACAGGTATGCAGAACGAACTGCAGTTCTGTGATGCACCGGAGAAGTGTAGCCAAAATATAGCTCTGCATAGAAACCAATCAGCTTCCAAGTTTTTTTTGTCAAAGATTAATTGAACAAGCTGAAGTTAGAAGCTGATTGGCTACCATGCGCAGTTGCACCGAATTTTGCACTCTCCCGTTTTAGTAAATCAACCCCTATATCTTCACCAGGGTGATTGTACATTTTCCAGATTGCTAACAATCTGTCTTCATTTTTGGTTGCTTGCCAGAAAAGTTGACACTTGACCATTTAGTGAGAAAAAAAATGTAAATGTTTCTAACAATAAAGACAGCCAGCATGCAGAATGACTACAAATATGCTATAATATTTACAGAGTAGACTGACAGGCTGTTGTTTTTGCATTTGACAGAAAATCTGACACTTTGTTTTACAATTTACTAATTGAGAAAAAACAAAATTGGTGTCTGAGACTCACATTAATCTTCAGAGAGTCTACATATTGTATATAGCTTAGGGAAGGGATTGGCTTGGCTAGTTAAGGCTGCCTTTTTTGTTACTTGGCAGAAAAAACAGTAACAACATCTGAAACATTTGTCACTAGAATATCTGTGCATTTTTAATATGATTTTTTTAGAGACTGATAGGTAATATGCTAATTTTACATTATTTAGCTGTTAATGTATCCAAAACTCACATTATTCACTGGATTGCCTTTCCATTTCCCAGTTTGCTTACATAAAAGGACTTAACAATTGTTGTACCTGTAGCCCAGCTTACAATTTTGCTGTTCGTATGTGTCTCTTGTCAGTAAATGCTCAATAATCCATTTATATAGTCACAGTAATTATCCCACTGATCACCAGTGAAATTAGAGGCTTTTATTTGGAGGCATCAGGCATCAATCAAAATCAATATAATATAAGCCTTTATAATAGAATATAAGACTACTTCTAATCAGCAATGTAAATGGTGGCTATTATTATGGGAGAATAAAAGGCTTCCACTGACCCCAAAGGGGCTATTATTATGGCCACTGTCAATTGCCACAAATGAATAGTTCTGAATAGGCTTATCAAAGACTGGCTATTGATGGGGCTCTATGTTTAGTAGTTATGACCCTGCATAGGTATGTCATTTTACTAAGTCCCAAGGGGTGTTTTGGCCAAATGATAAGTGAGTCTATGAGGTTGATTTAATAAAGGCAAATAGATTGTGCACTTTTTTTTTGTCTCAATAGGATTTTATTAAAGAATAAACATTTTTACAAGCATATTCACAGTAATACAATTATTATCATAGGTACCAAGATGGCCAGAGAAGGGTATAAAACAACAAATGTCCTAAGTACATATTCTATAAGTCTTTGGTACAGCAATATTGATCAAGAGGTGTAAATGTAACATGTTAGACAAAAAGGTCTGGAGTCGAATATGTCTATACTTAAATAGACTGTGTACTTTGCACGTGCAGTTGCTCCAGAGCTTAGTACATGAGGTAAAGCTTCACTTTGCAAAGAGTACCCAATCACATGCAAGTAAAAGGAAAAAATCATAATTTTTCCTTGGACACGATTGAATGATGGAAGTTTATAGAGCTTCTGCTCATTTACTAAGCTCTTGAGCAATTGCACTTGCAGAGTGCAATTGCACTTTGCAAAATGCACAGTCTATTTGCCTTTTGTAAATCAACCCCTTTGTTTTAAGGATGGCCTACCTATATTTGGCTTTGAGTTTCTGTCTTGCTACTGTATCCTGATGTGACTCACTCCAAATAAGCTTGAAGGGTATTAGTTCTTTTAAATGAACACAGGAGCTCTGACATAGTGTCCTCCACTGTAATGGGGTCATTTTTACTCCTTGTAAACTGAAGTCCATACTTGGATAGGTGATTAGCGATGAGTGGATGATTTTGCCAAACTGGAGTATACTGTGCAAACAGTGATTAGTTGATAAAGTGTTGATCTTGATACACCATTGTTAGATGAAATTACCCCACTTATGTCTGTGTCTGCTGCTGTGTTTCTTCCTAGGTGTACTTGTTTTGCACCAATGGCATGCCCAGATTTCTCAAAAATTTGGTGAACCAAAATTCCCTATTTTGGTTATCCCTATTGGTAATTTTTATGGTGTTATCCACCTTTAGACTTCTGCTGGAAAAGGTGTTTTTTTTATTATACCTTTCAGGATATTCACTACTTATCTTGACGGTTCTATGAATACCTGCCGACCTGCCATGAAATTGGGATTCCATGCAGACTGGTTTAGTAACCAAAGGTGAGCTAGTTTGCCAAAAAATATGATTGTCCATCCCCCATCAAGCCTTAATCTCCATTCACCTTCCATAATGAAATCCTTTAAAACACTCTAATAATAACTGTAAACTGATTTTAGGACAAGCAGTTTTTGATTGGTTGCTTATATCTATTGATTGTGCTGTGAAGGCTATTGAGTATTATGAAAGTCTTTCTGTCTTTTATTTCAGAAGATAATTGCACATATTCTTTTCAAACCAAGACAAAGTACAGTACTGTGCTAACATTTTAGGTGTGAAAAATTCTGTAAATGAAGAAAGTTTTCAGGAATAGAAGTTTTAATAGTTTATTTTTATCAATGAACAAAATGGGTAAAAAAAAGTAAATGGACAGAAGAGAAATCCAAATCAAATCAGTATTTGGTGTGACCACCCTTTGCCTCAAAACAGCATCAATTCTTCTAGGTACACTTGCACACAGATTTTGGTAGAACTCAGCAGGTAGGTTGTTCCAAATATCTTGGAGAACTAACCACAGATCTTCTGATTCAAATCCTTCTGTCTCTTCATGTAATCCCAGAGAGACTCAATGATGTTATGAACAGGGCTCTGTGGGGGTCAAACAATCACTTCCAGGACTCCTTGTTCTTCTTTAAGCTGAAGATACAGTAGTTCCTAATGTCATTGACTGTATGTTTGGGGTCTTTGTTCTTGTGCAGAATAAATTTTGGGCCAATCACACACTTCCCTGGTGGTATAGTATGATGGATAAGTATCTGCTTGTATCTATGTGCATAGTGCTGAATGTCTATTGTTTTTAATTTCAAAGATGTTCACTAGCTGGAATAGTATAACAGAAATGTATGATATATGTGCCAATATGTTTGCTATTTCATATAACATTTCAGTGCATTAAAGCAGAATTTAACACTCTCAATCAACATTGACTATTTTGATCCTTATGCTGCTAGCATCAGTAAATAGATAGGAAATAATGAAATATTTACATGTTTTACACTTTTTTTATATATATATTTTTTCAATTACTTTCTGGTTTCTATGTCGAGGCAAATGATGTCATACATCCCAGGAGTTTTCAGGAGAGGAGGAGGGGCTTTCTCAGCTGGGAACACCCACCTGCCTGCATGCCTGAGTTAAGAGCAGAGGGTTTACAGGAAGTCAATGTTACATGAATCATCTGCTCTTATTCAAGTTAACCAGGACCAGAAATGCTGGGGGGTTCAAAGTGATTTCTCAGCAAAATAAAGCATGGAGACATGGATGGTAGAATTGCTTTGAATATCAAAAGTTAATTAAATAGTGTTTTTCTTCCCTCCGCCTTTCTTTTTTTTTCTTCTTTTCCTCTTTTTGCTTTTTCCTTCCCCATTTATATATGCATAATAGTGTACGTTTGTGTTTGCCAATTTATATTGTATATGTATATATATATATATATATATTGGAAAATTAATAAAAATATAATACACAAAAAAAATTGCGTTTTTGGTTTGTGGTTGTCACATACAGTGTAGTTCCACTTTAAGTTAAATTCCAGTACAATTGATAAGATATTTTTTGTCATTTTCTCTGTCGTGACATACTGTGATTTTGTTGTAGATAACAATTATTACACCAACTCTGTAAACATTACACTGTAGATGAATATTATGAAAAAGATTAAAGTCATTTTTTTTACACTCTGAAGTTAAAATAATGGTTCTGCTTGTTTTTGTACTTGTGTTACCATTTGGAATAACATGTTATTGAAAGGTAAACATGAGACAGAAGCGGATTCAATGATTTATTAGTATACCATTCTAGACACCCTATTTAATAATGTTTTGAATGCACATATTATATTTGTGACTGCGCTACAGAAATTGTAGCTAGAAAAATATATCAGAGGCATGGAGTCATTTCTACTGAATGGTTTCTGGTATACATTTATTTAATTCCTCATACAGTAGAGGTTGTTTGGTATGGCATATTTATGAGTTGCTTTGTGAAACCCTGCTTCTGTTAAAATGTTTAGGTTTCTTAAAGTGCCATTCACAAATGACCAAAGTAGGGGTTTGAAAAAGATTACAGCTGTCCTTTTTTTGGACATGGTATCAGGCCATGACAAAAACATTATTTTTTTTTAAATGTTTGTTGCTTGCTAGTGAATCTACTCATTTCTTGTGCTTGTGGTCACTAGATATGATTATGACAGAGAAACATGTTTTTAAATGAAAGTTAAAAATCAGGTTTCTTCACAAGGCTGGGGCTTTCCTTTTATGATAAGGAGAGCAGTATGGCATTTAAGAAGAATTACAAAAAGAACCATCATGACTCCTAAAATTAAGATGTAAATGTTGAAGTGGATTGGACATTGTATGGATGCTCTTTAAAATATCTGAGACAAGCACAACTTGGAGGAAAAGCAATGGTGGATGCAGCAATGAGATTATATTGTTATTGGTCTATATAGGCCTTGGAATTGACTAGGAGGATCTAGAGTTTTTAGCTAGGCAAGCCAAATCTGGACTGACCTGCATATCCTAGTTTAGTTTCAAATAAAAACATGTTAGGCATACACAAATAATAAGAGAAAGAATTTACTACTAAGCCAGCAAAGCAGAAGCAGAAGAATAGTTATATTAGCTGCTGCATATGAGCTAAGATTTTTTTTACACTTAAGTGTTGAGGACAAGTGCAGATGCATGCAGAACATACTTTGACATATTCCCAGAAGGACATAGAATATGATTAAGAACATCAATGGAGTTTAATGGAGTTACTTTAAAACATCAGCACCGTAGTCAACAATACCATCAATGAACAGAAAAATGCCATATTTAAATAAGTAACTACTTTTTAAATTATTATCATACATTGGTTTATGTTCTGATAATAAAAATCAGATACAGTATATATTTAATATGGTGAACAGTTGTGCATGGCTATTATTTTCAGACACCATGGGGTTGTTTCACTAAATTAAAAAAATGCTGTTGATTTTCAAAGAAATATTCTCCAGAGTTTAGTTAAAGAGGGGAGACTATGCTGAATTTAATAATAAAATCACGTGCAAGCAAAATTAATTTTTTTTTCTTGCATATGATTGGGTATTTGCACCACATTCACTAAGCTAATGTAAAATTCCTATGCAAAGTAAACATTTCCTTGCAAGTGATCATCTATTTGATTTTAGTAAATCATTCCCTATGCACCCATCTTCACATTCTAGTCTCCTTAGCTATGATTACAGTAAAATTCATCATCCATTTCTACTTAATGCCATTATTAATACTCTACACCTACTTGTCCAAAGCTGAGAGCATAAATATTTATTTTTCATTAGTAGGATATAAATTATCTAATCAGCTGAATTTGTGATAGCTAGTAAAAAGTTATACATACTGTAACTCATTTAGATATTAGGCCTAGTTTTGTGTTTTTATATTGTGATTATTTTTTTTATTTTGTACTCACTTATTGTTGATAAGTGCTTAAGCTGTTCCCACACGCCTTGCATATATATTCGGTAACTGGGTCGATGGGCTTTAACACCAAGTTGCAACACACATGCATCCATGGGGAATGGTGTTCTGTGCTGATAGTAAGATCATGAACAATCTCCAATCGTTATTTAGGACAGCCAATTAAAGCGGTCACATGGTTGGAAAGCCCACCTCCATCTCCTGGCATTCAAATCCACTTAAAGGGCTGGGGGTGGCAGCGGCAAGGGTTAAAGATATTCTACAATAAAAACATATGTTTATATTTTATGAAAATTGTGATGAGGTTCTTGAATTATTGTTTTTGTTGAGGGTGTAAACATTTGTTTCCTATAGTTTTTTTAACAGAAGAAAATGATTATTAGAGACATGCTCCCAACCACATATTAAGTATGTTGAATCTGAAAGGCTTAACAGAAATTCAACACAAGAGATGTTAAAGGGGCATACTCAGAACAACTCCCATAAAAGTTAAAGCTCAATTCCATGGTACAAAAGGGAAAGATGGACTTCAAAGCAGACTACTGTCAGATTTTCTAGCTAAAGTATATTCAAACCCTAAATGAATTACATTTATTTTGCTAAACCATGGTGTATCATAAACAACTACCATGTTTATTTTCATTAAATACTTAATTTCACCTTTTTAAAATGTTGATCTGCCCCAACCTCTTTTCAACCATGTCCTACCAACATGCATGTACTCCAGCGATTGCATAGCATTTCTCAGGTGTCAGGACTTGTGTCATCACCTGGGTCACCTTCTGGTGGTACTTTGGTTCCCAGAGTCAAAGGGAGCAGTTTCGGTGGTCCTCAGCGGGAGTCTCCCAGCAGCTGGGCTGTCTGAGTAATAAGGCTTCACCTGATGTGGGCTGCTGGGAGCTATATAAGCCTGCCCATAACTGAGGTTCAGTTCTTCAGTATTGTTCCTGCAAGCAACATCACTGCCTGAGCCTTGTTCCTGGTCCTCGTTCCTGACTCTGAGACCTGCTTCTGTGACCTGCTCCCTGTATCCTGCTTCCTGCTCCTAGTACCTGGCTCCCTGCTCCCCTTGTGTCTTGTCACTGTCCTGATCTTATCTGGTGTTGCCTCCATTTTATATATAGTTGTTAGGTTGTTATTTGGGGTTTACACTATCACATTTATTTTGTTACTTGCATTGTTTGTGGTTTACTGGTGTTGGTGTTGGAAGTTGGTGTTGTCTCAATAAACGTATTTTAACTTTAACTTAGTCTGATCCCTGATTGTTTTAGGTACAGCCAACTGATCTAATTATCCTTGTTGGATGCATCCCTGACAGTGGGTTTGCTGAAAGTGACAACAGAGGAACATTCTTATGCAGTGTGTGTCCACACAGCCACTTGTAGTCTAAACTGCGAAAGACGATTAATAAAAAGTACAACTTTAAAAAAATACTGTTACTATATACAGTATTGAGACACGTCATAATTCTATTCATGCAGACTTGTAAGGTTACTGAGAAGTGCACTTAGCAATTTGGCTTCTTCATATACATAGCTATATTTTTAATAAGTATATATTTATTTAGGAGTAGTCAATAGGTAAATGGTGCAGCCACAATTTTGGTCAGATAGCACAATGATCCAAAAGTGTCTATTAAGTTATAGTGTGTAAAATAAATTGAAACTTATTTTAATTCCATATTGGAATCACAATAGAAATGTGTCACTTTTAACAAAATAGCAAGGAATGCAACTGAATAATTCAGAATCTTGAATTCATGCAGAATTGATAAAAAAGTGGAAAGAATTAAAATCCTTTGCTGTCCAATAACGCTTATCAGAAACAGGGGTATCTGTTTGCTAGACAATGACAACTTACTTGCAGTATAATTTCCATAGTGAAAGACCAAAATGTAACTTATAACTATAGTTAATAACACATTTAAAACTCTTATGGAGTATTTTGTTAATGAGCTGGTTTGTAGAGTCTGTGTTATCAGGCTTCAATTATGGGCCTATTTAAGAATGTAATGAAATACAAAATGAAGAATTACTGACCAACTGAAAGCTGATTGGTTGCTATGGGTTACTACACTTTGCACATGCTCACAATATTTGTGCTGTGCCTTTCACCAATGTCCAGTAAACAGCAGTAACCAGAGTTCTGTAAATGTGCAGAAAACAGTCATGATTTAAAACTGTAGCAGACTGCATTGGGTAATGGGAAATATTATCATGTATATTTAATTATGTTTTCACTGAATATAAAAAGTTCATTAACAACAACTTTAATAGAGAACTGTAAATGTGTGAACTGTGTTTAGTAATACATGCTCAAAGACAACAGACTGATAGAAACTGTTAATTAAATTCTGATTAAAACTTAACCTATTAATACTATATTTATGTGGTAGAGCATGGGGTTTGTAATTTAATTGTGCATATGACTTCCTATTATAATGTCTATAGAAACAGATCCCATAGGTTTTGTTTCTTATACCTAATTTCCAGACATAATTATTTTTATCTTAGTTTGGTTAGTAAAATCCTCTTTTTGAAGGTAGGAATTTAAAGCAGCACTATACTCACCTCCCATTCAGTGATCTACTGTCTGCAAGGTCCCTCGTTGGTGCTGACAAAATTGCTTGGTCTTCTTCTGGGTTTGGGATCTTTGGCAATCTTGATTGGCTGCAATAGTCTGATGTAACTCCTGTGCAAGTGCAGGATTTAATTCATCCTGGCAGATTCTGAAAGTCTACAATGAGCTGTGCAATATTTGATATCTGCACCACTGCAATTGTTGCCAACATACAGTATGTGCTTGCTTGCCAGCTATAAGTTTTCTTCATGTTTAGTGTTCACTTTAATCCACCAAACTGTTTTTCCACTGTCTGTTGTAGCCAATTAGAAGACTGCAAAGTAATAGCCCCCCCCCCCAATAAAAGTATGAGAGTAAAGGAATAGCTGCCATATTATATGCCTTGGAGAGCGAGAAATTGTAGTGGAAGCTGTTACAGCGATTGTGCTTTCTCTATATCTTACATACTACCAGGGTCAGGCAAATCTTACATTGGCATGCTGTGGTTGAAAAGATCAAAATAGTCACTATAAAGCCATTCTATTTGGAAAATTGTCAACAGATTTTCAGCCTCCATTCCAAAATGTTGTGGACTCTGGACACATGAGAAGTCCATGCACAATTTGTTGTCACAGTTTCATTGGTCTTATTTAGTAGGAAATTTGGTGACTATGCTGTCTTGTGCTATTGATAACTATAAAGATTTTTTCTCAAAAAATATTTTTTGGTTAAATATTTGTGCACCTGTTATGGGGTGTCCAAATTGAACAGTACTATCCTTTAATTTTTAATGTCTGATACTATAAAGAAATATACATGGTTTGGAGATACTTTAGCCAATATCTGCTATGTGTATTTTTTCAGTGAATGTGCTATTTTTAAAAAGCCATAGCCTCAGCAAGGATGTTTTTGGAATTTCAAGTATTTTGGAAATAAAAAACATAAGAAAAGTCTATGTTATGTTACAGCTTTATTCCAAAATGCATTCAATAATTTTTTTCCTCAACATTCTACAAACACTATCCCATAATGACAATGTGAAAGAAGTTCGTTTTGAAATCTTTGCAATTTATTACAAATGAAAAATGAAAAAAAACCCACATGTACATAAGTACAAGGCACTCAAAATTGAGCAATAATCCTTGAGATGTTTCCACAACTTGATTGGAATCCACCTGTGGGAAATTCAGTTGATTGGACACAATTAGAAAATGCATAAACCTGTCTATATAAGGTCCCACAATTAACAGTGCATATCAGAACACAAACCAAGTCATGAACTCCAAGGAATTGTCCGTAGACCTCAGAGACAGGTTTGTATCAAGACACAGATCTGGGGAGGGGTACAGAAAAATTTCTGCAGCATTGAAGGTCCCAATGAGCACAGTGGCCTCCATCATCCATAAATGGAAGAAGTTTGGAACCACCAGGAATCTTCCTAAAGTGGGATGCCTGGCCAAAATGAGTGATCGAGGGAGAAGGGTCTTAGCCAGGGCGGTTAACAAACACCCGATGGTCACTCTGAAAAACCTCCAGCATTTCTTTGTGCAGGGAGGAGAACCTTCCAGAAGAACAACCATCTCTGCAGTACTCCAACAATCAGGCCTGTATGGTAGAGTGGCCAGACGGAAGCCACTTCTCAGTAAAAGGCAAATGGCAGCCCACTTGGAGTTTGACAAAGGGCACCTGAGAGACTCTCAGACCATAAGAAACAAAACTCTCTGGTCTGATGGAACAAAGATTGAACTTTGTGGCCTGAATGCCAAGCGTCATGTCTGCAGGAGACCAGGCACCACTCACCACCTGGCCAATACCATCCCTACAGTGAAGCATGGTGATGGCAGCATCATGCTGTGGGGATGTTTTTCAGTGGCAGGAACTGGGAGACTAGTCAGGATAGAAGGAAAGATGAATGCAGCAATATACAGAGACATCCTTGATGAAAACCTGTTTCAGAGTGCTCTGGAACTTAGAATGGGGTGACGGTTCATCTTTCAACAGGACAACGACCCTAAGCACACAGCCCACATAACAAAGGAGCGGCTATGGGCTAACTCTGTGAATGTCCTGGAGTGGCCCAGCCAAAGCCCAGACTTGAACCCAATTGAACATCTCTGGAGAGTTCTGAAAATGGCTGTTCACTGACATTCCCCATCCAACCTGATGGAGAGAGGTACTGCAAAGAAGAATGGGAGAAATTTCCCAAAAATAGGTGTGCCAAGCTTGTAGCATCTTACTCGAGACGACTTGAGGCTGTAATTGGTGCTAAAGGTGCTTCAACAAAGTATTGAGCAAAGTCTGTGATACTTACGTAGATGTGTTTTTTTGTTTTTTTTGTTTTTAATAAATTGCAAAGATTTCAAAATGAACTTCTTTCATGTTGTTATTATGGGGCATTGTTTGTAGAATGTTGAGAAAAAAAATTAGTTTAATCCATTTTGGAATAAGGCTGTAACATAACAAAATGTGGCAAAAGTTAAGCGCTGTGAATACTTTCTGGATGCACTGTAAATGGAAATGCCTTTATAATATGTTCTTGTACATCCCTGGACAGCAAGGTTCTGTCCCAGAAAAAGAGGGTTGTTGCCAAGAACCAGTCATGGTTCTTCTGCTTTCACAGTCTTACCATGTTTACTAGAGAAGAAAACTCTGGGATGAACTTAACTCTGTGTGTGTGTGTGTGCGCTCCCTTACAGGGCCCTGGACACATTTATGTTAAAGTCCAGTATATAGCAAATGTATATGCCATGAAAAATATTATAGCAGTCAACTTTAATTGTGTGGTTTAAAATGTGTGGTTTGGATGTAAGTAATATATTTTTTAACAATCAAAAAGTTGTGTCGTAAGTAATGATATTAAGTGTTAATTTAATATAATGGTGATTAAATATCTTGCACAGAATTACAAACAAAAGGATGGTGTGAGATTCTTCAGGCATCACTGTAGTCTTATGGGATCATTTGTAATACATTAGCACAAAACATTGACCATATAACTAATCCAATCACACGCTTCTTATTGATCCTATTTTGAGGAACTTGCCAGGGAGAACTATTTATTAATACCCAGTCAATTACGCTTAATTGGTTTATGAAATAAGCCAAACATTTTTGTTTCCTCTTAAGCCTGTAATCAATGCTGACTTTAAAATTTAGTTCTTTTTTTCCAATGCTGTGAACAACATAAATACATTTTCCTGTACTGTTTTTTTGGCTACAATGATGCATTAGCAGCAGGAGACACACAACAAAGTGCATAATTGTAAATGTCTAATGCTATATAATATAACAAAACTGTAATGCGCATGACTGGATCCCTCTGGGCTTGAGATACCATCATTGAGTGTGGTAAGAATATGGATAAATTAAAGGGAATAGTTTAATAGTGATAAGCTTTTGCAGAGTGTATCTTTACTATTTTAATGATTAACTCTTTGTAGATTTATCCCTCTAATGCTCCTGTTATTCTACAGTAAAAATGTAAAAATAACCCAGAAACTGTTCTTTTTACTATCCAGGGGTGGTGTACTGTTTATTGCCATTCTTGTTCAAAAGTCCTTCACATTTGTCAAGGGCAGAGGCTAACCATATATGCAGCAATGTAAGGGAAATTGGAGCACTGTGCTGCCTGCATTGAAAATAGCAGCCTTTGTGCTGTAACCTGCTGTGCTGAGGGGATACTATAATTAATGCAGAACTGTAGCATTCAAATATATTCCTAAAAACAGAAATTAAACTTTAAAACAAGCCCTCACTAGCCTCTGGGGCTGCAGTCAACATGGAGTCATCATTGCATTAAAAGCTTATTAGTTTTACTTTAATTAGCCTGCCTTCTAGGGGTTGATTTACTAAAGCCAAATAGGCCGTTAAATTTTCCTCAGATCTTAGCAAATGAAGTGACTCTCTGCTGGCTTCCATCTTCCAATCACATTCAAGCAAAAATGCTATTATTTTATTTTTGGGTACTCTTTGCACCTGCTAGAATGTGTTACCACTTTGAGAATGGCACCTCTCTTATTGCAAGTACTGCTGATGCGCATGCAGCCATTGGTGCAACCTCCTCCCCCATGCCTTACATTACCTTGTTTAACCATTATAAATAAAGTAGAGGGACTGTAACATTGTTTATCTGTGCTACTTTCTCTCTCATCCCTCTCTCTACATGAGGATGTAAAGTGATACTAAACCTATCTGTACATGATTGCCATATGGGTAGTGGAAAATAGCGTTAACATCCTGTTTCACATAAAACATGGCTTGATTGATTCTAAATGCTTTTTTAGATGTTTTGGAACCAAATCACATAGTTATTTTCATGTTCCTATGCAACTCAATAAACAATATGTGGGTTAAGATAATTTCCTGCTTGTGACATGTCCTGCATGCATCACTGCAATCCTGTTGTTTGCCTGGGGCCACACAGAGCTGATTGGTGCTCTGGTGGTGACATGACTATTTGTTGAAAAAAAAAAGATCTAAACATAAATAACATTTTTAATATTGTAAAATTGTAATGCTCACATAGTTAAACTCCATGGCACTAATGGTATGCAAATATGCTGCCTCTTGGTGTGTGAGCACTGCTGCCATGAGGCAGCATATTTCCGTACCAGATTTAAACAAATATATGCCAAGCGCGCGTACCCTGAGCACTCCCAGCAAAGTTACCAGTTCCTTAAGTAAAGCTCCCAATTACTACTTGCAATTGGGAGCTTTCCAATCATGTGACTGCTGTGACAGTCAATCAGGGCGGTCACATGACCCTAAACCCTTCCCACCTCCTGGCGTTAGATACCCCTTAATGGACTAGAAGGTGCTGGTGCCAAGGGGTTAACTACTGTTCATTCACATAAAAACTAAATTTTTGACAAACCTGTAGCTTGAGAACTATGATTTCGAGTGGCTTCTGCTTGTCAGTTGCCAACTACCAAATGGAGCATAAAAAGAAAAAAGTCTGTGTTCACTACATTTGCACGGAGTACTTGGACTACTTTCATATTGTAGTTTGCAGATAGCAGATATGCATTATAAAAATGACATTTCCCTCTGATCCACATCAAAGTGTAAAAAGAAAATATAGACATACTTTCAACATTATATACTGAATGTGAAAATAGGTATGTGAGAAATAAGAGGCTGTTTTAAGTTTTAGGCCACAGCATTAACAGCACTGTGATGGAATGTGTGATTTAAAATGATATATTTTTCTGATACACACAAAACAATTTTAGGTTTCCCATTAATTTCTTGGTATAGTGAGACAAGTGTCAGGGTCAATATTTTGGGGGCAAGCAAGCAAATGTAGTTTGTTGTTTTTCTGCTACATACAGTAGGTCTAGTGGATCACATATACAAAAACATAAATTTGGAACTTTCCTTAATCTAGCTCCAGTTTTTGCTTTTATTACCTACGGTATGTAAAAATAAGGCATGCGTACTCTTCCTGTCCATTGCCTTTCAGCCTCTCTGTGTGACATTAGACAAACCAGCATACCATGTGCAAATTTTTGACAAGCAGTAATTTGTCACAATCGCCTGCTGTGAAGAAGGCAACTGCTGCTGAGAATGATGATGTTGATTAGTGGTAGCAGACATCTCTGCATTGTGTATTTCTGCAGAAACTTGTCTCTAAGCAGCCTCTGGCAGGTGTAAGCAGTTCTAAAGATCATAGAAAATTGCACCTATTCCTTTCTTTAGAGATGTTTGCTTGATGACAGCCCCTAGTGAACGGTGTTTGCAACAGGCAAGTGACAGAAGTATAGCTTACATTACAGGCAATCATTAAATGGAAAGTCCACCAATCATCCCCACATTTTTATGATGGAGGTACAACTGTTAGTTTGGAGTTTGTAAATGTTCACCTCCAATACATCCTAGATCAGGCGAAACAATTTTTAACTCAATTCATTTTCTAATTTTTGGTTGCAAAAATTAATATCCTATTTTGCATAATTTTTTTACATAAAATGTACCATTAAGTGGTTGGACTGTCCTGTATTCCCAAGAATGTACATTTGTTGATAAGTCTTTTACCACTTCCTGTAAGTAAACACTTCTTCCCTCTGTAGGTCAGATGTTTTTTAACCAAAGTAAATAGGCTGCTCACTTTCAAGGAATTTTCTTCCTCATAGCTTGATGACTATGGTGCAAATTCACTTTGCAGACAATACTCAATCACAATCAAGTAAAATGAAACAATACATTCTTTTTCCTTGCATATAATTTGGGTAATGGAAGTCAGGAGAGTTCCACCTTATTCAGTAAGATTATTATTATTATACAGTATTTATAAAGCGCCAATAGTTCGCTCAGCGCTGTACATTACAAAGGGAGACAGAACATGTGACAGAACAATACCAATACAATGCGATACATGAGGGGATCGAGGGCCCTGCTCTTTCGAGCTTACAATCTAGGAGGGAGGGGATGGTGGCACAGGAGGAGAAAGCTGTGGGGGATGGAGTGGTAGGAAGAGTGGAGGAGGTCGGCAAGTTAGCAGGGGGTGGGGTAGGCTTCCCTGAAGAGATGGGTTTTCAGGGTGCGCCTAAAGGAGAGGAGAGTAGGTGATAATCTGATGGGTTGGGGAAGGGAGTTCCAGAGGATGGGTGACACGCTGTAGAAGTCCTGGAGGCGGGCATGGGAGGAGGAGACCAGGGAACTAGAGAGAAGGAGGTCTTGTGAGGAGCGGAGTGTGCGTGCTGGGTGGTACTTGGATATTAGGTCAGAGATGTAGTACGGTGCAGTATGGTGGACAGCTTTGTACGTCAGCGTTAGGATTTTGAATTTGATCCGTTGCGCAATCGGAAGCCAGTGGAGGGATTGGCAGAGGGGGGTGGCGGAGACAGAGCGGTTGGAAAGGTGAATGAGTCTGGCAGCCGTATTCAGGATCGACTGAAGCGGGGATAGCCAGCGGCGAGGCAGGCCAGTGAGGAGGGAGTTGCAGTAGTCAAGTCGTGATATGATGAGGGAGTGGATGAGCTGTTTAGTGGTTTCTGGGGTTAGGAACGTGCGGATTTTGGCGATGTTGCGGAGGTGGAGTCTGCACAAGTTTGTTAAAGATTGGACTTGGGGCTGGAAGGATAGGTTGACACCCAGTACTCTGGCCTGCAGGGCGGGTTTGATGGTAGCGTTGTTGGATGTGACAGAGAAATCAATGGGGGGTGGTGTCCGGGCTGGGGGGAAGACAAGAAACTCGGTTTTGGAGAGGTTCAATTTAAGGAAGTGGAGCGACATCCAGTCTGATATGTCGCTCAGTAGGTGTGTGATTCGGACTGAGACCAAGGGGGTGAGGTGGGGGGTTGAGAGATAGATTTGTGTGTCGTCGGCATAGAGGTGGTAGTTGAAGCCGTGAGAGTGTATGAGTTGGCCAAGGGAGGAGGTATAGATGGAGAAGAGAAGGGGTCCGAGGACAGAGCCTTGAGGGACCCCAACAGAGAGGGGGAGTGAGGGGGAGGTGGTAGCGTTATAGGTAACGCTGAAGGAGCGTTGTGACAGGTAGGATGAGAGCCAGGAGAGAGCACAATCTCTGAGGCCGAGGGAGTGTAGTTTTTTGAGGAGGAGGGGGTGGTCGACTGTGTCGAAGGCCGCAGAGAGGTCAAGGAGTAGGAGCACTGAATAATGGCCATTAGCTTTGGCGGTTAGCAGGTAACTAAAAGATAACTGAAAATTACCTTCAAACGTTGAAATTCCCTTGCAAATTGTATGGCATATTTGTTTTTAGCAAATCAACCCTAATATTTTTTGTCTGTTGGTTGATATAGATAAAACATTTAAGAGAATATAAGTGATTTAACTGTTTAGGAGCTAACATCCCCTTCAAAGGAGGTGGCAATGTGCTTTAATTTACTTGCCAGTTGTTGGCACTCTGGAGTGTGAAGGCTAAACAGAGGCGTGGACAGGGAGCTATTTCAAGGTACATATAAACCATCAAAGCAGCATAGTTACTGGGGCTTACCTGAAGATCCCCTGATATTACAATGGGCTGGGCATGTCCAACCCTGTACCACTTATTTGGCTGGTCCAAAAGATATCTAGACAGCTAAAGACTGAGTGGGAAAGTTTGGTGCTTTCCAAACTTGTTCTGATGATTAAATAAAATACTTACCTGCCTTGACCAGTAGAATGACTGTTTATGGATAATTGTATTGATATAATTCACATTAAAATGTTTTTTCTCCTGATAGCAGTAAGCTTGATATTGTGAAAAAAAAATCCCAAATACCATCATGTGCTATCTTAATGGATTTAAACCCAACATTTCACTTTTCATGTGCCAAAACAATGTTCAGATGGGCCAAAGTCCATTTTGTCAGGTGTTCCCTTCAGCCTTTTTCAAGTACAGATTATGAAATAAAAACAATGGAAAGCACATCTGTTAACATTGCAACAAATGCTTAAAATGAACTACCATGTGTCAAATGCACAGCAGCTCTACATATTTAGTAAAATCTGATTCCCATTATGGTTTGTTAGATAATCTGGGACAAAATGACATTTTGAATCAGAAGACAAATACGTTGTTACTTTTTTACACAAACTTATGTGACAGATTTTTTATAGTGTTTTTACAGTAGCTATTTTTATTTTCAAACATTTTTTTTATTAGTTTGATATTTTCATATCTTCAATTTATGTTTAATTTGGAATAGTCTGATAAGATCAAAAAATTCAAAACACATGGTCATTATTTTTTTGATGACGACAGAGCAACAAATCTGTTTGCTCCTATTTTCTGGTGTACAGGTCTAGTTAGCTGGGAACATTCCTTAAATAACTTCAGTTTTTGTTTAGATTGCCCGTGACTAGAACACAATAATGCTCTTTCAAGTTAATATTCAAAATATAATGTTATAAAACTTAGTGATATTGTAAGACAACATAGGAAGAGACTCAAGATTTCTGGACATGGTAGAAGGCAGTCAATTACATTAAAATAAAGGATAAGTTAACCCAAGAATAAAAATGCAATATATTACAACATACAGTCCTTAGATGTGGTGGCTGCATTTGTTTTCTTTTTCCAAGATACTTACATATTCAGCAAATATAGAAAATACCAATTGATCTTGTCAAAAATGCCATGTCCTTGTCACTTCCTGTGATCTGCCCCAAAGAATATCTTCCTAACTATCTTCTGTAAGCTACCAGTTGTGCTGCTTCCCAAGTAATGGTGATGAAGAGATATGGACATGTTGGTAGTCCTTATCAGGAGAGTAGATTACAGTGACAACCATGACTTCAGAGATTGAGTGGAGGAGTGATGTAGCCACCCAAGGGCAGGAACTGTTATTTGCATGTGAAAATTAGGCAAAAGAAGCTTGAAAAAAGGAATAAAGCCAACACACCAGGGACTAGTAATCTTTAATATATGACATTTTTGGCTTTGAGCTCAGATACACTTTAACAAGGAAGGTGAGTAGTGTCACTTGCAATGAATATTTTTAAAAACAGGAGACATACATGTGTCGATTAACAAGCTTTAAGTGATAGTACAGTGTCATTAAGAGACTAAAAAAAGAACCCCCGTGCAGGTTTAAGACATAATGTACTTGTATGCACCATATACTAGTACATTATGAGAGCATTACCTACAGACGGCTCCATCTGGACTGGATTGTCACGGCTCTCTCTCGTCCATGGCGCTCCCATGTTAATCCAGTCTTCCTTCCGGGTTCCACATCTTCAGCCACTTAAATGGCCGTGCTGCGGTGACATCCCTCCCATGCATGCACACCAGAGTCACTTTGCCGAGGCATACAGAGCAGTCCGTAAATGAGGTCTGAGCTGTGCATGTGTGGCTCAGAACGCATTACCCACTGATAGGCAGGGGGGTCATTTATGACAAAAGAGACCTCTAGGGTGTTTTCTATTATAAAAACCCTGCCTGTCAGTGCTTTTTTAACAGATAGTTTTTTTTACTATCTAACTAACAACATTCATATTTATTATAACCTTATCTTGATCCAAGGAGTTGATGCAGCCACCCTTGTGAGGTGAGAAAGGTTTTTTTCTCTGGCAGAAGTTGCTCCAGAGGTTTTGCTTTCTATTTTTCTGGGCCCAAACTTCAGCAGTTAAATTGACAGGTTAGACACACCAATAGTATCTTGGAACGTTAGAGGCCTGAACAACCCTTTGAAGAAAGCTCTGGTTACTACAGTACTATGCAAACACCATCCAATAAGTATTAGGATCCAGGAAACCCATCTCGCAAAGGAAACTTTGTGCAGTCTTAGATAATCCTGGGTCGAGCATAGGTACCATTCAACCCATATTCCAGAGGGGTCTCGATACCTATTCATAAATTTCTGGACTTCACAAATTTCAGTCTGCGATTGATACACAGGGTGTTACATGTACAGTAATGTTAGTGCAGGTATATGTGTTTCCTCCAGTTTCCACAGTATTCCTTAAGGAACTGGTGTCTTTTACATTAGATAAGCCAGATATCCTCCTGTTTGTTGTAGGGGACTTTAACGGTTTACTAAATCCTGTACTTGATAGATATCCCCTGACCCTCGTTTTTTAGAGGTACAACTCTGTCCCATTTTTTGACAGAGATGAGTTGGACTGATATTTGGAGATTGAAAAACTCTGACACCCATCTATTATCTTGTTTCTCCAAAACACATGGGTCCTTGTCCTGTGTAGACCTCTGTGTGGGAGCATCTCAGGCTGCTCCCCTGGTTACGTGCATTCAGTATGACTCAAAAGAGGTATCTGACCAGTCCCCCTTAATATTTTAGATTGAAGCCAAATATTAATCTACCCGGCCCCATGGCGCTTAAATGCATTTTGGCTGAAACTATGTCCTGCTGACAACACCATAGACCAACATATAACCAGTTTTCTTTCAATGAAAATGCCCCTTATGACAACAAACTGGTTAAATGGGATGTTTTTTAGTGTTTCTTGTGAGGAGTATTTATCGACACAGTAAATGCCATTAAATCTGACACCAAGCATCATGTGGATTTTTTCACTCAGCACGTCCGTAGGCTTGAACAGGAGTACATATCCTACCCGTCTGATGTTACCAAGGCAGATTGGCTTTCAGTCCAAGATGCCCTGACTAAGGGGATCCACTCCAAGATGGAGAAGAAACGGTTATTTTCTAAAGTCCCTTTCTATGAGGAGGGGGAGCAAATTGGTCATCTCCTTGCTAAAATAGTTCATGTCTGACCCACTGCTCCTGCTGTAGGAGCTCTAAAGCTGCCCGATGGCCATCTAGTTAACTCACCCACTACAGTTATGTCTGAACTGATCTGTTTTTACACAGACGTCTATGCCTCCAAAGTGTCTTATACAAAGAAGAAGTTAGATGATTATTTACAACATATTTCTTTACCTAAGCTTTCTGAATGTCACAGGTCCAGTTTTGATGCCCCACTCACATTTGAGGAGCTTCAGGATGCAACCAGATCCTTGTGTTCCTCAAAAGCACTGGGAGATGATGGCTCCCAATAAAGGTATATCAACCCTATGCTGAACCACTCCTCCCACAACTGTTGGAAGTCTTTAATGAGGCAATGGACAGAAACCAATTATCCACTTCTATGGCTAGGGTCTGCATTATTCTTTTATTAGAGCCTGATAAACCTGCCACTGAACCCAATTAATATAGTTCCATATCTCTCCTTCAATCTGACATTAATATACTGGCTAAGATATTAGCTAGGAGACTAAATAAGGTAATTTCTAGTATAATTCATCCTGACCAGGTGAGCTTTATGCCAAATAAATCCACAGCTGTAAACCTTAGATGGCTATTTATTAACATGCAGACTCCCGCTAATAAAGAGGGTGCCAGACTGTTGTCTTTAGACGATAATAAAGCCATTGACACCATGGAATGGCAATATTTGTGGACTGTATTGGTTAAATTTGTTTTTGGGGAAACATATCTCCTGTGTTGAATTGGGCAAGGGTACAAGACAAGGGTGTCCCTTGTTCCCTTTATTGTTTGCCATGGCCATTGAGCCCTTAGCATCCTTTATACAGACTTATGATGCTATTGAGGGCTTTAGGTATGGTGTACAGCATGAGAAAATCATGCTGTATGCTAATGATATGTTTCTACTTCTGGGTGATTCTGAACACCGTATTGGAATTTGGTAAATACTCTGGTCTCACAATTAATTGGACTAAGTCTTCTCTGCTACAGCTGGACCCAGGGCTTAACCCCAGCTGGCATCTTTTTACCCAGTTCCAGTTGTAGCATAACTTAAATACCTGGGGATTATAATTTCATCCAATTTAACAGCCTACTGTCAGGGAAACCTTTTACCTTTACTTTTGAGGTTTAGAGATAGGGTGAAAATATGGTACAAAATATGGCTGTCGATGGCAAGTAGAGCAAACTTAGTCAAGATGATTATGATGCTCCAACTGCTGTACTTTCTCCATAACACACCAGTGGTTATCTCACTCAAAATATTTATGATAGTTAATTCTATATTCTACTCTCTATTATAGAAGGGTAGTCCAGCCAGGATCACACTGGAGCAACTACAGTGGGTTAAGGATGGTGGAGGCTTAGCATTCCCGAACCCATGGCTGTACTACCTTGCCTCTCAGCTTCAACACCTTGTAGGGGATCTGGTTTCAGAATCCAAAACTGTGGGGGAAATCAGAGACTCCACTCTGTCTGCAATGCTTCACGTTAATGGAGCTAGCTCTCTTTCAGAAGAACTGGAATCTCAACTCTTTTCTAAATCCAATAGGTTGTACCCAACATACAGGCTTATACAAAAAAATTGGGTTAAGATTAAAGAATTGCACCAGGTTACAGGGTATATCACGTATAGCCCCCTTTGGAGCATTCAATCTTACCCTGTGGTGGACAAAATACAACATGCTGCATTGGGTGTAACCCACTTATGCCATATTTTTGAGAATGGTAAACTACTGACCTTTGCTCAGTTACAAGCCCAATATAATATTCTGTCTACTATGCATTTCCATTATCTTCAGTTGCAACATACTATTAAGGCCCAACAGTCATTGGTGAATCAGACTATGTCACCGACACCAGTTTTTAATCTGATGCAGCGCTCTCCCACTAACAAAGGTTTTATTTCTAGAAGTTATGCCATGCTATTAGCTAAACATCTGGAGCATTTCACTTGGAAAGATGGGAGAAGGACATAGTCGAAATTTCGGGAGACCACTGCGCTAGGAAGCATTAAAGGCTGAACTCCTATGTTCTATGAATGTATCACATAGTCTATCACAAATTCATATTTTGCAAAGGGTGCATCGCACTCCTCTCAAATGACACAATATGGTGATCCCACATGTCCAAAGTTCTGCAGGGATCGGGGAGATCTTATCCACCTCCTGTGGCATTGCCCAAAACTTTACAGGTACTGGGACACAATTGTGACAACTATTAACAATGGGTTCCATATAGACATACCTTTAGATGCCAAGCCTTATATCCTAGGTATCCTTGATGAGGTGGTACAAAATGTTTATGTCAGGGAGGCAGCTGCCAGAACTCCAGGCATGCAGGCTTATCTTAGTACACTGGATCTCTCAGAATACCCTTACGCTTCAGATGTGGGTTGATAATATGGGCACCATGCTTAGATACAAAAAACTGATATACCAACACAGAGGTAACCCATATACATTTTAAAAGGTGTTGGGAAATTGGTTGGCCATACTGGGCTTAGCCCCTGTGGACTTTATATTGGATAAACTCTTAATATGATGTCTTGTGCTCACAACCTTAGTAATAATCATTTTTGGCTCCCCAGTATAGAAGAGAAATATGAAATATGAGCTAAATGGGTATAATGCAGTTCTTTGAGATGTACCAAAAGTGAAGTGATTCTGTGATAACTGAACTATGTACACATAACTGTGGTACTGTTTCTATGTATTCACTTTCTGATATTGAATGACTCTTTGTATGGACTCTCTGGATACTTGTTTGTTTCTTTTTATATGATTTATTGTTTTCTCGATAAACTTTCTCTCTGATTAAAGAAAAAAATGTATAGGTTGAACCTAATGGAGTTAAGTCTTTTCTAGCCCTTTTATGACCACATGGTCTTTACATTGCTATCTAGATGCCCAGGCCAAAGTTAGCAACAACAGCATGTGATGGCTAAGTTAGCAGTATCTCTATGACCAGTTTGCATACCTATGTACTTAATATATTTTTAAAAAGGTATAAGGCTTTTATTTGGCACACTGTTGACAAATGTTTAAAAATGTACCTTTTTTTCTAATTATTAATACTATTATTGTTGTTTTTATTAGTGTATTAGTTGCACATCAACAGATGGCACAGCAGATAAATATGACAGGTGCTTATCTGCAGGCTGATGGCTTTTCTTTTTATCAATGGACCCTCTAGCTGGTATTTGGACACTATATCAGAGTTGACATAGTGATCACTGGATCTGGAACCACTGGTTCCCAATCATCAGTGGAGACCCTGGTGATTGAGAGCAAGTAGCCTTGCAAAGGTCTGCTGTTTTAACAAACAAACATCGTTGGGTTGAAGCATATTAATAAAAAGATTGTAAACAGGAAGGCGTTAGCCTATTAAACTATGGTCACCATAAAGATTATAGTTGTATGAATGATCAATGTTGTTTAGCATTGTCATCAACAATATCCTGCATCCATCCATTGCTGAGTTTGTTTACTTTTTTAAAAATTCATAGACAACAATGTATATTGAATCTTTGTGTCCTCCTGGGTTTTTATTGTAAAAGAATACTTTGGGATTTAGTTATTAAAATCGGCAAATCTTTCACAGTGGATTTTTCTTAACACTTCTAGAATTCTAATGACACTGTTCTCTAGTGTAAAGGAATGTATGCATCTACTAAAAGGCTACTGAAATTTTATGTACTAGATTGTGTTTCAACCATCATTGGTAATGGTGACTTTAGCAGTTGTTACATTTCATACCTGTTCACACTAGCTTAAAACATAGCTTACAGTTCTGTCTGAAATCATACAATATTAAGTAAAATCTATCAAAAAAATCAAGAATTTTGTTTTCTGGTTTCAGATTTTGACATGTGTTTTTCAAGGAAATTATCTACTACTTAAGCTTCAAGAAACCTGCTAAATACACAGTTGCAATAGGCACATACAGCAGATTCTTCAAAAAAACAATGTGGTTTTGTTCCAGGAAATGCACATGTAATTCAAATTTGGCATAATATAAACAATTGTTTTTCATAAAACATAAAGTGTTTTGTGATGCAAGTGCATAATTTTGATTTATACCCAATCGATGTAAATGATGAGACTGGTTGTGTACTAATATTAGAATCCTGTATGCCTGCCAGCATGAAACCCAAGGTCTAGGTGGAAATGATGCCTCTATTTTCCTGCCAACAGAGGAGACAGAGTGAAGGTTTAATCTGTGTTGTACACTATATACTGGCAAATTACCAATATGGCTTCTTAACCTGCCCAAAAACGTCTGGAGTCTCTGGTACTGAACCTTGCAAATAACAAAACAACCTGCTTCTGGACTTCTACAACTTAAATGCATACAAACTATTTAGCAATCATAAAATAAATAGATCAAAAAGACCTTCAGACCTCCACCTTTTAGAACCTTATAGAATGAAATCCGCCTTATTCAAAAAATATTATAAGCAATCACCACAGCATGTTAAAAATATTACCCAGCACCAGAATATACATTTCAATAGGGACACCAATAACAGTATAAACAACTGACATAGTTATAACACATGTAGTTACCAATACACATTGTGAAACAAACCATATTATAAGCAGCATTCCAGAACTACCCCTAAAATTACTCCATCTTCCACCCTATATGGTTACTAAAGGGTGTAATATGAACCAAGCATAAAGATGTTAAACAAACCGTTAAAAAGAAAAAGTCCAAAACGTAAACTTTAAGGCCTCGACACTAAAGTTGAACACAGATTGAAATTTGGCAGGGACCGGCTAAATTTTGATCTGTGTGTGGCCTTCCTTGTTTGAAAGAAGTTGATTGTTATATCAATGACTGTTGAACAGGCAAGCTGGAAAACTTTTGTCAATCGTAAGCTGCAACCAATCAGCTTAGGACTCTCTGCTATAGGGAGGATTCCTCCATCCACCTCATTTGTGTAATGGAAGAATCTGTTAATTTTTTTCCATTCTGCCCTCTCTCTGAACATTAAAAAGTGAACCATCTATGGCCACCTTTGTACTGTGTAATGCATTCTTTTACTCAGTGACAGAAAATATATCATAGTCTTTTTCAGTCTCCTGGTTAAATACAGTGGAAATGACATCCAAAGTTTTAAACTGTGTTGTCTGTTGACCTCTATAGATATATTGGTGTTGATTTCCTTGTGGATTGCTCCATTCTGTGAGTGGTATTATACATTTGAGACAAAAAGGATAACCTCATTGAAGGATATTAATAAAAAGATTGCTTCTGTGATAGAGGTGACAGATGGCCTAGGCAGTGCACACAGGGTGTATATCTGTTGAAACCTTTTTCATGCAGATTCCAGAATTCATTGAGATCAAATAGCACTTCATAGGACAGATTCCAATGTGTAAACTTCCTCCGGGTCCATATGGTATGTACACTACATATTTATCTTACGTGGAAAGTGTTCAGAAGTTGTGTATGTAGTGTTACCTTCATGCAGATCCTTAGGATTCATGCCAGTCTTATAGAACTAAACAGCAGATTTCAACATATGAACTCCCCAGTAATCCATAAGGTAAGTAAGCTAACTATGCAAACTTTATTAGATCCACCTGATAGAATCCAAACTGGGAACTTTATAATATCAATATGTGGTATGTCATCTGAAGAGCACTGGCATAGGGCTCTAGCCATATTGCAGTTTACTTTAAGGTGAGTGATAATTTCAGCAACATTAAGGCCACAGCATTAGTTCATGGCCAGCTTTGGTAATACACTGTATTATAATGAAGAAGCATATTAAGACTGCACGTATCTGAACTTAAAATAAAGCTTGCAATTCCTTGAATGAATGACTGAATCTGAGCAGGGCCCTCCTAACCCTTTTTTATTGTATTTTAACTGTACTATCTCCCTTTATCTTGCAAAGCTTTTACTGTTAGTTCTATATAAATCCTGTATAATAATATTAATAATAATTTACTTATTAAGGTCCAGAGTGGATTAGTTCACACATGTCTAGATGAGCTGGCTCAATAATTGGACTCAAACTGCCTGCCCATTTTTATCAATTTTGTCCAGCTGCTTCAGAGGAATCAATATCATTCCCAGCAGTCCCTTTTTATAGGCAGTGTGAATCAAAGATGGCGTCCCATGTTACCACTACATGTGTTAGAGCTATGGCAGTCATTTACAGACAAGATTAAGAGAAAACTGTTATTGGTGACCCTTTGAAGTGGATATTCTGATACTGGGCAGTGTTTTAAACATACCATGGTAATAGATTTTAATATTGTCTAAATAAAGCAGGCTTTCTAAGAGTGGAGGTCTTAATTGATCTATACATTTTATGACTGTTGAATAGTTTGTATACATTTAGTCCCTTGAAATCCACAAGCAGGTTGTTTTGTTATTTACACTATATACTGTACTGTACAGTGAGGGAGACACTGGTGCTCAGTGAATACCTGTTCAGTTCTGAACTGTAGACTAGGAAACAGTACTGTTACCTATGTCTGTCAGTACTGATAACCATTTGTGAAATATAAATCGGTATCCAAAGATTAAATATAAAATAAACTGTGATATAACAAACACCCTGTGTATTGACACTTAAAAGTTCTACTTTCACTCTTGAAAGTCCAAAATTATAAAAATTAAACCTTTCTAGTGTCAATGAAAATATTTCAAAATCTCCAAAAATAAAAAATTATTCATCCATATTCTGATTCATAAACACCGTGTAACTCCAAGAATGCCATGTACCTCCAAAAGAAAAAAACTAGATAGTGTATTATCCTCAATAAAACAGTGATTAAATCATATTTATAATAATTAAATCCAAAAAGAAAAACTTTTTTGCGCAAACAAACACCACACAAAAACAGAGATAGTCAAGCACTCTGTGTACACTTCAATATACACATTCCTCTGTGAACAGTCTGTGGGCACATCTAAATGGCTGAATAACATACCCTTACCCTAAATAAATATTATAAAAGCCCCCAGAGATAATAATCCAGTGGATCCTCACTTCATTAGAAAACATCCCACAGGATTACCTTCAGATCCCAAGTTAAACCTTCTTTCTATTCATGCCTTCATTTCTCTCCATGTCATTCATAGATAGACAAAATAATAGCCATATAGTGTAGTATATTCAATTTATTAAAGATCCAGACTTTAATTATTGTGATTACATAAAAAAATTGTTTTAAACACATATATTCCCATTGCTCCACCATGAGCAGCTTCCTGGAACGCCAAAATGTAGTGTGCCCTCACTTAAGATGGCCACTCCGCCACTTCCAGTTCCTGTGCAACGTCCAACGTCACGTCCCTTGACGCGTTTCGTCACTTCCTGACTTCCTCATAAGGGGTGTGTGCGTTGGATCGGCGCCCATATTTATATCCATCTGCCTAATTGGCAGGGAGTCCTTCGCCGCCATTCAAGTCAAGGGAAAAACAGTACTGATAACCACCCTACAGTTTTTTTTCCAATACTTTGGAAATTATCTGTCTTAATTAGAATAGCTAGTAAAATTCAAATCACATAGTCTACCAAGTTCATCATGCTACTTGAAATTTTCACGAAAGATGTGGGGACCTATTTTATTTATTTCAATGAGTTTAGCCATGTTTTGTTATCATTCATCATGATGTGATTGTGCCAATTGGTATAATTTATCATTTAATGTATAATTAACCTCTTTATAATGGTGGGTAAAACAAATCCTAATGCTCGAACACAATTTTACAACTTTGACACGTGTTACCATAAGAAGACAGTGTGCCCACTTTTAATCACTGTGTTAACCAATCAGAGGCTATTAGGAACTGGGCTATGGGACTTGAGGATTTCTCTGTGCCGGAAGCATGCTGTGCAGGGCGCTCCCAGCACAAACATATATGCAGTCCTGCAGGATTTAGACTCTCTTCTGTGAGGCCGCATATATGTATACACTCAGCAGGAAAGGGTTAATGAACATGTCTAGTGGTTTTGTACATATAACTTTAATTTTCTTGGTGTGGAGATTTAAAAAGTAAAATTGTTATAAATATGGGTTCCTTTTTTAGTCTGGTGCATATGAAATATTGTATTTTAACCACTTGCCCTCCGCCCTATAGCAGAAGTACTGCTACAGGGTGGCAGGGCTGCGCAAAATGACATATATATACACGATTTGCATTTCTGGATAGGGGGTGCACGTGCGCAATACCCTACTCATGCCGCTATTGGCAGCTAGGGATGTCAAAAATATTGTTTTTTTTTCAAAATTGTCCGTCTTTTTTTGTTTATAGCACAAAAAATAAAAAGCACAGAGGAGATCAAATACCACCAAAAGAAAGCTCTATTTGTGGGGAAAAAGGACATGAATTTCATTTATGTACAGTGTTGCATGACTGTGCAATTGTCAGTTCAAGCAACGTAGCGCCGTATCACAAAAAATAGCCTGGTCAGGAGGAGGGGGGGGGGGGAATAAATCCTCTGGAGGGCAAGTTTTATCAGGGGGAGCTTCTGGATTTTTTTTCACTCGATTATGACAATCTATTTACATCCTGTTGAAAAAAAACTATTGTTTACCGACACAGCAGCTCAGGCTGCAATTTAAAAAGTGAATTATTCAAGGCACTGATACATTGCATTTTCTTGCCATATGGCTCAGTTAGATATTCAAGTCAGACAAGCCTAGCCTCAAGGAGAAAACTAACCCATAGTGCTCTGGGAATCATATATCATGTATTAAATGTTTATTTGCACTATTAAGATAAAAAACATATATCATATAAATGGAAACTGAAAACACAATAATTCCTTCATTGATTTTTTGATTTTGCAAACTATTTTCAGGAGGTTAAAATACTTAGTAATCTTTACTGTGAGCATCATGCCAAATGAGTTTCACATTGTAAAATTTAAATTATACTGTCAAAATTATTTTCTGCTTTTAATACCAAACTGGAAATGTCTTGCACCCCTTAGCAGTGTCAATTTTGATCCAGCTTATTGGACCAATCACTGCTATTCCAGCCACCAAAGAAAAACTAATTTCAATTGGCTTTTCCAATGGTTTATAAGTAGTAAAACATGTTAGGTAAGCATATTTTAGAATTGATAGTACTGTTTTTAAAAAGAAACTACATAGTTCTATTATAGAAACAAATGTTTCATTGTTCAAAAATGTGCATTATTGTACATAGTATGTGAATGTCTGTGGACATAGGGAAGCCACATTTGATCAATTATATATGCAGACTCTGCATTCTGCTATGCAGTGCTGCACAGAGAATGTACAGTTCTTTTCTTCTATCTCATTGCACATTTACCAATTTGCTCAGGATGGTTAAAAACAATACACTCTCTACATGACTTACCTAGAAATCTCAGCAGTTGTTCTGCAGATGCAGATGCTGACTACACAGATGCCATATGGGGTATATACAAAGCTGTATATGAAACACAGTCATGGTATATGGCATTACAAGGATACAATAACCACTCGATGTGTTACCCTGAAAATAATTTTACGTTTAACAAATAAAAAAAAACTAAATCCATCAGCATTGTATTGCATTTTACAGTAATGCATAATGTTTCTTTTATGTATTTATATTCTGTTAGGTATTTCTTAAGAAAAACTGTTGAAATATTGCTATTATTAGTCATACAGATAATAAAAATATTTTGGTTAATTTTTACTATGTTTTTGTATTCAATGTGATAAATTTCCAGTTTTGTAATCATCTGGACAAGATTTGAAGTTGTATTTTGTGTATAATTAGATGTATTATATTCATAAGCTAGTATTGATCCCATTTTAAATAAAACACATTATCTTTCCATTTTCCTTATTTAGTATTACAGTGTAAGGCTGACAGACAGCTTTGATTTTTTTTTTAAGGGTAAGTTGTTATTATAAATATTGCTCTTCTTTATAGCTCAATGAGAATTCTGGTGCTTTTTTATACCAGAGATGTCCAATTGGTTAGAATCTTTCTCTGATGGACTGAAACAGCTTGAGTGAACGCCTGAGCGCACAACCAATTAGGCTCATTTGAGGTAGCAGAATTGCCTTCTTTGGTGTTAAAACCCCATGTCAAACACTGGGCCTAAGCTCATTTGTACTACAAAATGAGATTGACAGAGCAGCTGCAACAGGGGGCATGCCTGCTGGACGACTTAATTGTGGAGACTGAAGGGCCATCATGAACTGGCTTGTAGAGACTGTATCACCATGGCTGCTTTACAAATGCTCCTTATTAACAGTGATCTGTAATCAATGAGCTCAGGCAGCCATACCCGTTCATGAGTAAAAAAAAAAAATGGAGTCACAAGACCCAGTCAAAAAAATTACAGCATGCATACCTCACTTTCTCTTTAAGCATTACTGTTTTTTTATTGTTTTTAGCAGTCCATTTTTCAATAAATGTAAAAATAGATAAGTATAAGTAAATAAAAATGAGTACTGTATAAACAGTACGTTCACATTAAATAATGATTATTGTCCTTTAAAAATAATAAAATGGGTGATTTTGGTAGAAGTGTTCAATTCTGCCTAATACCTACTATCAGTAAATTAACATTTATTCTCTTTTTCTTCGTTTAGCTATATGTACTTGTATTATTTTTCAGTTTGACTAACTATGTAATTATATAATTCATTTAACATGTTGAAGCTTATACAGGATGAGATTCTAGTAATTGGATTTATATCTAAGACACGCCATACATTATCATTTTTTTCATTCAACCTGCGGGTTGAACAAAAAAGAATGTGCTGATTCCCCATCCACACATTCAAGGTGGATGGGGGAGTCATTCATGTGGCATTATTGTGTGCTGCCAGCAGAATACAATCATCAGTGTTGCTGGCTATAGCCAGCAGAACTGATCTTCAGGAAAAACCCAACAGACTGGTTGCACTTAAGCTATAGATCGCCTTTTGTGCAGACAGCTAGCTCATAAATGGATCTAAATTTGGCTGGTCCTTGCTGAACAGGCTGAATTTTGTTCCATGCATGGCCAGCTTAAGTAATTGCAAGGAGATACATCTAATGAACAATAACACCTAAGTTTTCAAACCTCACTGGATTTTAACCAGTCATGTAGTTTAAGAGGGTTTTCAGGTTTAACCTTTGACTTCCAAGGATGTATACTAAACCCTTGTGGAAGTTATGGGCAAAACAAGTTCACAGTCATGAGCTTTTTTCACAATGTATTATTTCTGTGCTGTTTGATGTAGAAGGGAACAGACTTCGGAAGTGTACCCCCTCTCTTCTAACCCCACCCCCCAACATTTATTCCAACTCAAATTTCTCTCAAGGGGGCCCATGAACATAAAAAAATGGGTTCAGGCTGTAGCTGACTGAGCCCAGTAACATCCTAATACTTCTGTGTTCAGAATTTTCATATTTTAGATCCTTCTGTCCCCAGTATTCTTGGGCTGAGGTCAGGGAAGACATTAGGAGTCTAGCACACCCCCGATGTCTGTAAAAAGAGTCATCTTCACAACAGTATCAATTGTCAGCCCCTTAAATTTATTTTGTCATCCATGTATGATTTTCGATATTGTAGGATATATCAAATCTAGTGTAGTGGTATGGCTTGTCCCTACAGATAAAGGTTGGACTTTTTTTGGTTTTATGTTACCTTAGTGGAGTAAACCAATCCTTTCAAATATACAAGAGAGGACTCCATTACATCTATGGAGCAGAAGACGTTTACTGTAGATGCATTGATTATTTTTTAAAATATATGGTGTATAAAACAAGAAACACCTGAACAGTAATGTAGATCTGAAGGCAACACTTTTTTTTCTGCTTGGATAGATTAAGGAAGGCTATTACGCCTGTCACTTTTTTGCCATTGGGGAGATTTTTCTTCACTTCCTGTGCCATAGTCACAACAGGAAGTGGGAAGAAATCTGTTGAAAGTGAGGGAAATCTTGGTAGTCACCAGTGTTACCTGAACTAGTGTCCCCATTAGGAAGTTGCCATTCTATTCCTTTTCTGGTGACCCCTCAAGCCAAACTGGTGACCAGTTTGGGATTTTCTTTCACAATCAGTGATAATGGTCACTAGGAGAGATAGACAGAGTGAAACTCCCTTTAACGGGGCAAAGACTGCAATTAAGATTTTACAGATGTTTTAGGCCCTTTCCAATCTAAAACTAAAAAAAGTTTAGCCTTCAGTAATACTCAAAGTATTATTAGCTATGGTGATATGCTCATTATTTTAACAATATATATTCATGCTTCTTTATTTTGTAGATCAAATAAATGAGTGATGTGGGGAGGTTTCATGATTTTATTCATCTTTAGCAACTGTACAGACTGATTTAAAGGAATCTGAAAGTGTCATAATTTAATTTTCTGATATTAAGTAAAACTAATATATTTCTTCTTTGCAACATTTCTTGATTTATAGAAATGATGAAGAGAATGATAATTTAACCATATCCCTACAGTTTAGTGTTGTATAACTAAGTGCTCGGGAGGTCCCAATAGATTCAGCCTGACCTCCCTCATGAAAGGAAACGTATAGGGGATTCCTGAAGAAACAATCATTGAACAAGATGAATGAAGCTTCCCATGCCTATTATCATTCAGAGACCCAGAAAAGGGACTTTAGAAATGCAGTACTGCATTCTTCCCTTGATGTTTTCCATGATCTATTACAACATTATGTGGCAGATAAATTAATCATTAAAATCTTAGTAAAGTCTTTACAAATAATAACCAGGTGTAGTTTGATTATCTTTGATCTCTGGGATAAAATTTATCTCTGTCACTAAATATAGAAGAGACACAGCAATTTGATTTACCTCATGACCGATAGCTAGTGAAAGTTCACACAAGGGGTGATGTTCATAGATGTTCCATGGTTATAACGTCAGATAGATTAGGAGAAGTCATCATTTTTTTTTTGCCTCAGAAACCCAATGATTTGTGATTTTCCCCCAAAGTCTTATTGTGCTTACAGCTGTAACAATACTTGTTGAGTCTGTAAAAAAACTCCAACCTAATTAAAGCATATTAATGTTTTAAAATAAGTATATTATTTAAATAGCTTAATTTATACTCAGTAAATTTATTAACCAGATTTCCTTTTATTGCTAATACAGTTGTATCATGTTGATTGGCAGCAGTTGGCATTATTTGAAAATGCAGTTATAGTTTTTCTATTTGCAATTGCACAATTCTTGTAGTATGAAATGGTAGTATTATTTAACGGTAGTATTATTTAAAACACCTTAACATATGGAATCAAAATCCCATGCTGGGGATACAGTAATTTACGTTTTTGAAGCTAGGGGTCTAGTAGTATTGCTGGTTTTTCCTTAGCAATGTATCTAAAGATCACTAATAGTTACTTACTAGGGATGAAGTTCAAATTCACTGCTACCATGGATTTGAGGTGAATCTTGCAGTTTTGAGATTTTTGAGTGACCAACAGGAAGGCTTTTGGATAAGCCAGCTCCCTCACTATAAAATGGGGGAACAGAACAGCCATAGTGACATTGTATTGGAAGCTCCTTTTGTGAAGGCATAGGAAAATAGAGAGAGATTAGGGTCAGTTAAAAAAATGAATTTTAATTATAATTGCTAACTCCTTGGACAAACATTTTGCTTCATGGGATACCTGTTAAGATTAATATTTATTATGGGTTTCGAATTTTTTGTTTCATGTGGATGGGGACCTTTTTAAGCTTGGGGTGCTCAAAACATATCATTTACATACCATCATTTGGAAAAGTAAAGCTAAGTACAAGAACAGTGAGCAACTAAACCATTTCAAAATATATCAGTCACATTCACTGCACCCCATTATCCAATAAATAAACATAAAAGTTGGGCATACACTGGGTATACCTATCATTTATGATTAAAACTGCCATACTACTGGTCAATTTTGCTGTATCCTCTGAAGTGTCCTGATTCTTGTAGTAAAATACCTGCTTGTGCTCTTTGTCTCTAGTAAATTTGGGACTAGCCTTGTTAATTAAAACTATTCTATTACTGTCCAGTTTTGCACTGCTGTATCAGAAGTCTCTTAATTCTTGTAGCAAAACAGTAAATAACTGCCTATAGTCACTGGGGTTGATTTACTAAAGGAGTAGGCCATTTTCCTTTTGCAAAGTGAATTTTCAATTTACAAGGAAACTTTCACTTACCCTAGGGAATGTGGTAAACATTCACTTTGGAAAACCGAGAAGAGCAGGAATTTTGCTTGATTGGATGGTTGAAGTCAGCGCAATTTCACCTCATTTACTAATATGAGTAAAAATTCAATTAAAATGTGAACATGCTTTACTCCTTTAGTAAACCAACCCTGTTGCCTTTAGTGCATTTCTTGCCTTTTAGATCTAATTAACAATGTCCTGTTGCTAGTTAGTTTTACACTGCCATGTCCTCTGCAGTATCCCAATTCTTGTGCCAAAATTCCTGCATGTGCTATTTGTCTCTCGTAAATTTGGACTTAGCCTTGCCCATTAATTTTGTCCTTTTGCTGGACAATTTTATACTGTTGTGTCATCTGCAGTCTCTTAATTCTTGTAGTAAAACACCTGCCTGTACTCTTTGTCTCTCGAATGAGGACCCTGCTACTGTATATAAGCAAAGGTCTCTCCATGGCTTTTTACAGTAGTTTGCCTTAACCTTTCTAGAAATATTTACCCCCCATAGGCTTCAAGTTCACGTTCAGGTTCAGTTGGGCAGATTCACTCATCCCTGTTGAATCATCACTGCACTAGACACCCCACTCCACGTCAAACGTTTGGTCACACTGTCTATTGTGGTACATCATTTTTTAAAACATTCTACACTATGGTACAAAACAAAATGTTGTATTCCATGGATTATAAAGCTAATAGACAGTGGGTTAATATATATATATATATATATATATATATATACAGTGAGGAACAGAAGTATTTGAACACCCTGCGATTTTGCAAGTTCTCCAAATTAGAAATCATGGAGGGGTCTGAAATTCACATTGTAGGTGCATTCCCACACTGAGAGACAGAATTAAAAAAAAAAATTCAGGAAATCTCATTGTATGAATTTTAAAGAATTTATTTGTCTTGCACTGCTGAGCATAAATATTTGAACACCTAAGAAACAGCAAGAATTCTGGCTCTCAAAGACCTGTTACTGTGCCTTTAAAAAGTTCACCTCTACTCCACTCATTAATCTAACTTAGTAGCACCTGTCTGAGCTCTTTAAAGACACCTGTCCACCCCACAGTCAGTTAGATGCCAACTACTACCATGGGAAAGACCAAAGAGCTGTCAAAAGACACCAGAGACAAAACTGTGGACCTCCACAAGGCTGGAAAGGGCTACGGGGCAATTGCCAAGCAGCTTGGTGAAAATAGATCAACTGTTGGAGCAATTGTTAGAAAATGGAAGAGGCTAAAGACGACTGTCAGTCTCCCTCAGACTGGGGCTCCATGCAAGATCTCACCTCGTGGGGTATCACTGATGATAAGGAAGGTGAGGAATCAGCCCAGAACTACAAAGGAGGAGCTGGCCAATGACATGAAGAGAGCTGGGACCACCGTTTCAAAGGTCACTGTCGGTAGAACACTACACCGTCATGGTTTCAAATCATGCATTGCACGGAAGGTTCCCCTGCTCAAGTCATCACATGTCCAGGCCCGTCTGAAGTTTGCCAATGACCATCTGGATGATCCAGAGGAGGCATGGGAGAAAGTCATGTGGTCAGATGAGACCAAAGTAGAAATTTTTGGTCTAAACTTCACTCGTCGTGTTTGGAAGAAAAAGAAGGATGAGTTGCATCTCAAGAACACCATCCCTACTGTGAAGCATGGGGGTGGTAACATCATGCTTTGGGGGTGCTTTTCTGCGAAGGGGACAGGACGACTGCACAGTATTAAGGAGAGGATGAATGGGGCCATTTATTGTGAGATTTTGAGCAACAACCTCCTTCCCTCAGTCAGAGCATTGGAGATGGGTCGTGGCTGGGTCTTCCAACATGACAATGACCCGAAGCACACAGCCAGGATAACCAAGGAGTGGCTCTGTAAGAAGCATATTAAGGTTCTCGAGTGGCCTAGCCAGTCTCCAGACCTAAATCCATCACACTTACATATAAAACTCCCTTACAGCCGACTCCCAGGCTTATCAGGTAAACACAACTTCCAATTCTGGTACAAGCAGCATGTTCCCTAAACAAAGATGGCCACGATCATACTTCCGGTGAACGTGATAGCGTCATATGTCATGTGCCCCGACGCGTTTCGTCACTTCCTGGACTTTTTCATTAAGGGATCCCTTATTGCAAGTGTGAGAATAAAGTATTGTGTTATATGACTTCATAGCCTCTAATCATCTGATTTACCTTATGAGGGACATGGGAGCACACCAAATGGAAGATTAAGAAGTTTGGAGGTGCCAGCATCTATTATGCTCAGTGTGATATTACCTCAATAGGGTAATTATTCATTTTTGCACCAAGTTTGAGTTTTTTTCTTTTTTTTTTCTTTTTTCACTTTAGTTGCACTTTATTTGATTGTGTCAATTTTGTAGTGTTTGGAGTCCACTACCACATTTAGTAAAGAACACGACTTTGTGGTTTGGAGTGTTCACTTTTGCCACGAATGACAGCTTATTGTTTGTGTGTTATACCTATATATATATATTTTTTTTCTTCTCTCTCTTTTACGGTTGTTGACATATGATTTGCAATGTGCATGACACATTATTTTTACACAAGCAGTTAAAGAGATAATGCACTATTTCTAGTTTATATTTTTTTTTGAGGTTCATCATCATTGGAATATCATACGTTGAATATTTACACGAGGTGTCTTAAAGGTGGAAAGAAAGTGATTGGAGCATTTTTGATTTTTTAGAGACATTTTTGGGACTATATTTATGTTTTGCATTTATTGATGTATTCAAGACCCGGTGATTGACAGCTGCGCCTGCGAATGGCAGCGCAGGTAGGGTGCGCCCCCACCTGGAAATGTGAAATCACGTATATATACGTGATTTCATGCACCTGTGCCAACCCTGTAGGGGTTCTTAAGGAATGGGTGGACATGGAGTCCTTAACAACCTATGAAGCATCCGCTGTCAGTGGGGAACATCAGCTGAATGTAAAAGAAAAAAATTGCTGGCAATTAACCTCCCTGGAGGTATTCCCGAGTGTAGCTCGGGATAAAGTTTCAGCACCACAAGCGGTAACCCCGAGCTACACTCGGGAATACCTTGCAGTGCTGCTCTGGGATCTCTTCATCACTTACCTTGTCCTGCGCTCCCGCGATGTCCTTCCTGCAGTGTCCCCTGCAATGTCCTCCGGCCGATGCCGGCATCTGTCTTCCGTGTTCCGTTCCCTGCGATGTCAGGACAGACGGGGGACGGAACTGGCGGGAAATTTGAAAGTTGTAAAAGTGACATTCACTAAATTCACTAAAATAACGTAGTAAAACATTACTGTATCAAACCATTTCACATACATTTTATCCCTAGTGCTTTGTCCTGTGCCCTGCCTGCATTTTTACTGTTCTTTCTGCCTGGAAACTGAGAAACATCCATGGAGTCCAAAAAACGTCCCTTTAGGTCAAAAGCGGTTTTAGACCATCTAGAGAACAGCGATAGTAAATTAGAACTACTTGCAGAATTGAGTGCTAATGATTCGTGGGGAAATTTGTCATCAGACACTGAAAACGATTTTGCGACTTTGTTCAGTGATATGCGAACTTTGAGCTATAATTCAAATTTCAGTGTTTTTGGTTTGATTATATTATTTAATTAAATTTATTTTTATTATATTATTATTTTTTATGATTATTTATGAAAATATAATTTATGATTTCGTGTTTCAAATTTTATCATACCCGGGATGTTTACTAGACTCTTGTTCGGACAGATTTAAGTGAGTTATTCCTAAAAATTACAGGTCTACAATAAAAAAAATACATATTTCCATGCAAAAAAAGTACTGCTTTGAGCACAGAAATATGGACATAATCAGACCACTAGGGAGGCTAAAAAATAATTAAAAAATGGCGTGGGGTTTTGAGGGGAACCCCCACACCAGGTCAGGAAAGGGGAGGGCGACGAGTGAGCGCCCCCCCTCCTGAACCACACAAGATCACATGCCCTCAACTTGGGGGGGGATTTGGGGCGGGGGCTGCCCCCACAGTACCTTGTCCCCATGTTGATGGGGACAAGGGCCTCTTCCCCACAACCCTGGCTGGTGGTTGTGGGGGTCTGCGGGTGGGGGGCTTATCTGAATCTGAAAGCCTCCTTTAACAAGAAGGCCCCCCTGATCCCGTCCACTCATGTAAATGAGTATGGGGTACATGGTACTGTTATCCATTCACAAAAAAAAAATGTAATGTGAAAAAAGACTGGAGACAGTCTTTGACAAGTCCATTTTTATAAGAAGAGAAATAAATGAATGTCCCCCTTAGTAGATCCAATGTTATTCACAATGCCTGCCGCCACCACTACTTGAAAAAAGGAAAAAAAAAGGTTCCGCGCTCGAAGCTGGCTTCAGCCGTCTGACTGCTCCACTGGCTTGGCAGTTCTTAAACATGTAAGGGGTGGTGCCACCCAATGACATCACATATGCACCCCCATCCCTTGTGACATCATCAACCCAGCATGCCCTGGTTGATGATGTCACAGAGGCGGGGTCATACGTGTGAAAGCACCCCCCCATGTTGAGGGCATGTGGCCTGGTATGGTTCAGGATGGGGAGCGCTCACTTGTCCCCCCCTTTCCTGACCTGCCAGGCTGCATGCTCGGATAAGGGTCTGGTATTGATTTTTGGGGGACCCCATGCCATTTTTCCTTTTTTTTTATTGCCGGCAATTCTTTCTTTTACATTTAGCTATCAGTGGGGAACCTCACTGACAGCTGAAACATTAACGCATGGTTTTCACTATTAAAATACCACATGACTCATGCGGTATTGTAGTAGCGCTTTTTAGTGAATTTAAACATTTGTTTTTTAAAATCCTATGTGGTATCCTACCTCATACTCAGATCTGGTATGATAACGCTTAGTGAATTGTGATCATTGTCTTCAAATTTTATCTGATCTTTTAAGAATGCAGAGGTGTTTGATAGGGTTATTACTAGTGATGAAACATAGTGTTTCCAGTATGATCTGGAAGCAAAACGCCAAAGCATACCGTGAAAAACAAAGAATTCACCTACCCCAGAGACAGCACATATGTCTCTGTCTCAATTCAAAACCACACTGATGTGTTTTTTTATCACATGGGGTATGTTCACTATGAGTTCATTCAACATGGTACAATGGTAAAACAACATTTTTACTTGGAAATTCTAAAAAGGTTATGGGAATCTGTTTGGAGGAAAAGACTGAAACTCTGGCCTAACAAATGGATTCTCTACCATGACAATGCTCCTGCACATGATGCGTTAAGTGTTTGCGAGTTCCTGGCCCAGAAATCTATTCCAAAAGAAAGAAAACAAAAACAAAAGTCTCACATGCTGCCCAAACCAACAATATACCAGACCAGAGTTGCTGCAATTAATAATATGTGTTCCACACCTCAAGTAAAAAGCAAAAAAGGTTGAGACCGCACTGCTCCCTAACTAAAATGACAATACACACTCTACAGAGGTGATAACCCCTGAAAAATAATATGGTAATATTTTAAACAAATATAATACAATAACACACAACAGGAAATATCTCAAACGCAATATGCAGTACAATGAATCAAAACCAAATAAATGAAATAACTAAAATAGTAAACACCCACCAGGGGTGTAAAACCTAAATACAGATCTGACCAAAATCAGTAAAGTGAAGAAAAACAAATGAAAAATACATTAAAATACATAAAAAAAATATATAAACGCCTGCAAATGGTGTAGATGCAAAAACACACAAATGTAATATGGAAATAGTGATCTTGATCTAACAATGCTAAAAATCAAAATGAGTGCAGATCAGCAAAAAAAAAGACAATGGACACCCTACAGGGGTACCAACACTATAATAAATTGCATATAATCCAATGTGACATCAATAATTCAAGAAAAAATAATAAGGTGCAAGAAATGGTCATCACAATAAATATTCAGAGTGTCCAAAGATACATTAAAAATGTCTCAATTGAAGACCTGGTGCTTCTTTTTCTCACACACACATGCTAGAGCATATATATAATATATATAAATATATATAAATATATATAAATATAAGCATATATTGTGATTTGTAATCCTCCACCAGCCAGCATGGACACTCACCTCCAGCAAAGACCCCCAAGGGTCAGATGACGCATTATATCAAACTCCAACATTGCCCACTCTACTTGGTCCAGGCTTACATGGATCCAGTAAATATTCGAATGGTCATATATACAAGGGCTCAAAAGAATAGATCAAACACTTCCATAGTGCAGTAATTTATTAAAAGGATTACAAAAAATACAGTAAAAGCCACTCACAAACATCTCAGAATCATAAGGCTCAATAATGCATCACAGGAGTACCAATATGGCCGACTTCTGGTCTAGACAGGATATGACATCATCCACTTCAGTTCCGACACATTGCATCACATGTCACCTGACTTCATTAGGGAAAAATATAAACAGTAAATAATGATACACTTTTTCTCCTTTAATAAAAAACCCCCAAAATTTCTCAAATGTACATCCATTATAAATAACAACAATGCAGAACCACATTAATCATGATTAACGACCAACTTGGACCAATGTAAGTATGCATTTCTATTACCTTTGGGTCTGCTGGGGAAGTTGATAGTCACTGTAGTAGTCAAAGCTACTACAGCTATATAGCCGCTCCATTCTGGGTTCGGGTGCACACGGACCAGAGTGGTTCACTCACTCCATGCTGCCATCATTCACAGAACACCTTGTATTTTTTCAATGAATACAAGAAGTCCTCTGAATAGATGAAGTGGAGATAATGATGCAATTGCCCCTCATCTCCATTTATTGTATTGGAGAATGCCCTGCATTTCCTTAAAAAATACAGTTCTGTGAATAAAGGCAGGGCTCTGCCTGCAGAGCCAAATCATTCATTCACAGGGACCTACGTGAATGAACCACAAGACCTATCTGCCATCACAGCAGACATACTTGTAGTTCCCAATGAACTATAGGTGCAGTAATCAGCATGCTCATAGTCTATTCAAACTTAATCCAGATCTCCAGCTGATAGCTCATAAAGAAGTATGGGTAGACTCTTATAGCAAGCCACTGGAAGTCCCCCTCAGCTCCCATTCCACAATTAAAAATGAGAGTAGACTCGATTTGCCATATGGAAAAAATATTTAACACACTATATAATTCTATAACTTTTTACAACACTAAATGGGATCCCGGGTTTGAACATTCAAATCTCTATTTATAATTACTGAATGTTAACTGACCCATTGTTATCCTTTACTAAATGGATCATTTATCTATAAAACATATTGGTCTTTTCTGTTTATATCCTGGTATTGTCTTGTATTCCCTGGTTATATACATTCACATGTAATGATCTTCTTTGTATGGGTAGACAAGAATTTGCAAGAGGAGCCTGACTTTGTAGGCTCTTGTAAAATAAAATAATAATGCACATTTTTTTGTTAGTATTTTGATGTTATATGGGACTATAAAGGTCACTTCTAGAGTTTAAAAAGCTTACCATTGTAAACCTATATACCTTGTAGAGAAAGATCAGTAACATGTTCTTAAATTTGCCAAACTTCAAGCTATTTCACCTAGTGTCAAGATATTCATGTCAGGATCATTTCAATTGCAAAGATGATAGGATTTTGTCTACCTATAAGATTCAATTATATTAAATACTATTTAAATGGTGCTTAATAAGCTTTATTTAATGTAATTTGGGATATTATAAGAAAGGTCAGTGCCTTGAATTGAATTAATTTTTGTCACTTGTTGCTGTCAGTTATTAAAAAATATATAGACTTACATTGCAAGTTGCAGATTCTCACATCAAACAAAAGGTTAATGTCTAGAAGTGTCTGTTACATGTTTTAACAATTAGATACATAACTGGAATGTTTTTTAGGAGACTGCATGAATTTGCCCAAAAAATGGATGTTCTTTATTTCTAAAATTTTAGTTCTGTAACATTTTTATACATAAGGACCCATCATTGGATTAATGACTTAAAAGAGTGAAACTGTGTTTTTAGGGTGACACATTCTTTTCATTTGGTTGACAGCAATGAATGGAGAATGTCTCAGTTCACTGAATAGTGGGGGGTAATGCTAGATATTACAATTTCCCTCTTATGCTCTTACTGGCTGTAAGTTACAATCTTTAGCTGAAGAACCCAAATAAACTTTAAAAGATATCAAATAGCTTCTTTTATTCCCAGAATAAGTATATGAGTCATAAAAGATGGAGAAAAGTCAGAAGTCCATATCTATATACTTGTTCTTGGTTTATGGTTCCAAGTAATAATGCTAGATGGACAGCTTGGTAGCCAAGAAAATAGCAACCATTTTGTTTTTGTAGAAATGTGTCTTTATTCAGCTGTAAAGTTTAAAGTTTGGCTGTCTAAAATGGATCAATTAGCAGAGTCTAATGTAACAAAGCAACGAGTAAAAATGCATATTTAGCATATAAAGCATGTAGCATATAAATCCCAATTCTGCACATGTAACAATGCCTAGGCACAGAGCTGGATTACTGACAAGGCAACTGCCATGTACTTGGTGAAGGTCCAACTGAAGAGGGGGCTTATCTTGTACTTGTTGTTCTCTTATTCAACATCCTTGGCAGTGGTGACAGGGTATGTGAGGATACAGAGTGGCATGAGGGCTGTTGTTGCAGGCCCCTGATCAGAAAGCAGCAGCATAATCAAGACACAAGCCAAAGATCGTCAACAGCCAGGCAATGAGGTTCCCAATCTAAAGGCAAAGACAATGTCAAGATACAGGATGAGGTCAGCAACTGTCAGGCGGTGAGATACAGGATAGGGCCAAGGTCACTTAATAGCCAGGCAACACATTACAAAATCAGAAGATAATTCAGAGTCCCATACACAGGCTGAGGTCAAAACAGGAAGAAGATGATCCAGAGACAGGCCAAAGGCAAGCCAGGTCGAACATGGGAAGGCAGAAGCAGTAGGTTAATCTGTAGGTAAATCAGGAACTAGCCAAAGACCACCTAGCAATTTGTCCATGTCACCTTCCAGCTTATATAGACTGTTTGGTGCCATTACCCGTACTGAGTATATGTGAGCTCCTATGAACATGCTGCTAAGTGTGCAGACTAATACATCCACACTAACAGCCTCACATAAATAGGAGCTACAGTGGATGGATGGGATACACATGTTTAAATTAATCCAGGAGAGCTCTTCCCCACTGGTGACTGGTGAAGAGTGATGGAGTCGGAAGTATTTTTGAATATACTGCAAGGTAAGTGAGCTTTACACACATAAACATTGAAAAAAGAGGGAAATTGCGCTTGGAATAATGAAAGAAAGCTGCTGGCACATCAATTGACACAATTAACCAAAACATAGTATTAAACAGTGCAGCACTACATGTGAAAGACAAATAATACAAAGTGCAAAATAAATAAATTGTATAACCAAAACTGTAACAATAACAAAAATAAACAAAAATGTTATAATAAAAAAAATCATATACAGTGAATGAAAAATAATAAATAAAAAAGTCCTGATTATATCCACACCAGGGGCGGACTGACCATTTTGAAACCCGGGCCCTGTCCGAGGGCCCGGGGTCAGTAGGGGGCCCCCTGAGATGCCCCTGGTACCTTTTTTCATAGGCTTTTTTGAGTTTGGGCAAGGACACAGGGGCCCCATGATCCCCTATTGCCCGGGGGCCCCATGAGTTGTCAGTCCACCCCTGATCCACACCACTGTGGTATTTAGAGTCCAATCCCATATATAGTCACCGTGATGATTTCAAACAGTCAGCAATGGCACCTAATAATGCTTGGACAGTGATTCTCCCCCATTACACACAATGCACATTTACCCGAGTGACAGGACCCACACACATTAAGTATAGAGTCAAAACCACCATGTGTGACTCCAAGACACCCAAATCCAATCAGATAAAACGAGCGCTGGATAAACATATAAAAAGGAGCAGCTAGCATGAAAAGGTAAAAACCTCAAACCCTCTCATTAATAATAAAATAAAACTCATGCAGCGCTAAAAGTATGGTAAAACATATAAAATCGTAAATTATAAATTATATGATACCAATATAACAAAATGAAAAAATATGAAAGTGACCAAGTTCAATGACCTTATCTGTTATAGTGACATAAATAGATAATAATATAAGATGACAAGCTATAATATCCGCAAAGGTTTAAAAACATGAAAGTGACCAAGTTCAATGACCTTATCTGTTATAGCGACATAAATAGATAATAATATAAGATGACAAGCTATAATATCCGCAAAGGTTTAAAAATATGAAAGTGACCAAGTTCAATGACCTTATCTATTATAGTGATATAAATAGATGACAAGATATAATATCCGCAAATATTTAAGGTGCCAGAAATCAATACACGCACTATGGCGTATGGTGAAGTGCAAATGTACGCACTATAAACATATGGTGAAGTATAGATGTGATAAGAACGTCCCCAATTGGCGTTTCCAGGTGCATATGTGATTAGTCTCTGATTAGCGTAGATCCATGATGGTGAAAGATAAAATAAATGGCCGTAGATTGCACTCACCAGAGAGCACAAATGAATGCGCATTTGAGTATTAAGGACCAACTCCTGGTCATCAGCATCAGGTTACTTAAAACATCAGGTCATCTGGTGGGCATCAGGGGGGCAGACAGCACACCATCAGGTAATATTCGGCACCGAGGATGGATTAGCCACCAGGGGAATCACACTAGTAACTTCAGTCAGGTCACAATGGGTATCCTTGTGGAAAAGACTCACCAGAAGTGAGCCAAAACAAAAAGACTTCCCATAGTGCAGTAACTTTTAATTTATTCAAGGTTAAAATGAAAAGATGTAATAAACTCACAATGGATAAATGATGTCCAAATAGTAACAATCTGGTAGTCTGATGTCCATAAGAAAGTGTACCAAGCATACTGTGTCAGTGAGGCAGGCTTCCTGACGTGTTTCGTGCACAAGCACTTTTTCCAAGACACCGATCAAAAGATCCGACCCTACCGGATGGACATCAACCGCTTTCTCCTCCTCAGATCAGAGACTCTCATATTGACCTCTTATGAACGTTATAATATAAGCATAACATTACATTGGGGGCCAACAAGGATCCAAAGGTCATCTTGTGTAAATCCACCACTGGAACAACCCCTAGATTGTATTTAATATTCAGTTCTAAAGTTGATCACTGAAACACAGTAGAAAAACTTCTGCCCTGTACTTCCACCAGAAAGCACCACGCAGGCCCCGATTCAATAAGGTTATGCTGAGACCTATATACCATGTGTCAGTGATCAACTTTAGAACTGAGTACTAAGGACAATCTAGGGGCCATCACAGTGATGGATTTACCAAAGATGAGCTATGGATCCTTATTGGCCCCCAGATACAATAAAGTTATGCTGTGACTTATACTGTATACTTACCAATATTACCTGGACATGTACCGTGCTGACCAATTGAGCGAGGCTTAAAATTCTGACCCTAGATTGACCGAGGTCTTTACAAACATTTTCACAAGTGGCTATCCATCTGGCTATGTGTTGTAATCTATGGGTGGATTTTATTTTTCCCTCTCATTTGCCCTGCTACAGTCTTCCAAACCTCAGATGCATCTGATTTTTCATACATTTTCGCTATTCAGCACCCAAAGAAGCTCCTGAAGAAGCAGTTTCTGCGAAACATGTCAAGCCATCTTTAGCAAGAAAAATTAAATGTTGACCCACATGGAAGAGAAATATATTTGAAATATATTTTAAAAATATTCCTCCCAAACATATTGACATATATTTGAAATGCTACAATTTTGGCCATATTCAATATATATATATATATATATATATATATATACACTGCATGTTGAAATGTGTTTTTATTACAAAATTAATGAAAAATATTTTTAAAAATACATTTCAAATATACTGTATGTCTTTAAAAATACAAATCTACATTTTTGGAATGTATTAACAAATATATGTAAAAATATATGTTAAAATGACTTTTTTACATTTAAAAAAAAATCTGAAGAATATATTTAAAGATATATATTTTCAAAAATATTTTTCATATATTTTGTAATATATAAAAAACACATTTCAACGTGCAATATATATATATTTTTTTTAGGGAAGATGTTCGTAGATTAAATTTTAAATCAATAAAATGGGAATCTCGACATGTTTTAAATAATATGTAAACCCAATCACTAAACCATCACATACAGTGAAGAAAATAAGTATTTGATCCCTAATAATTTTGAATGTTTGCCCACTCACAAAGAAATGATCAGTCTAAAAATCGAATGTTAGGTGTATTGTAACACTGAGATACAGAATAGCAACAAAAAATTCAAAAGAAATGCATGTCTAACAAATTATGCACTGATTTGCATTTTCATGAGGGAAATAAGTATTTGATCCCCTTCACAAAACATGACTTAGTACTTGGTGGCAAATCCCTTGTTGGCAATCACAGAGATCAGATGTTTCCTGTAGTTGGCCACCAGGTTTGCACACATCTCAGGAGGGATTTTGGCCCACTCCTCTTGGCAGATTCTCTCCAAGTCATTAAGGTTTGGTGGCTGACGTTTGGCAACTCAAACTTTCAGCTCCCTCCACAGATTTTCAATCAGACTAAGGTCTGGAGACTGGCTAGACTGATCATTTCTTTGTGAGTGGGCAAACATTCACAATCAGCAGGGGATCAAATACTTATTTCCTTCACTATATATATTTATTGAAATATATTTTGAAATATATTGAATATGGCCAAAATTGTAGCATTTCAAATATATGTTTCTTCCATATGGGAAACTTAAAAAGCAGGGATAGGATAGGAATATGTAACATAATATATCTTGTTCTAAAAAGGGTGCTTTTTATGGATTGTAATTGTTTACAGATTTCAGTGTTTTTAAATGTGTGTTAACAAAGACAGAATTTAATTTTTTATTCTTGTAGTTTTGTGCCTGGATTTGGTTAAGTAGTTGTATTGATTATAAGTGAGACATTTTACAAATTCTTTCTGGGTCTTTGCATTACCACCTGGCATGTACCCATAGGCTTTCTCTGTCATAATAATAATAATACTACCAGGGGCGGACTGACAACTCATGGGGCCCCCGGCAATAGGGGATCATGGGGCCCCTGTGTCCTTGCCCAAACTCAAAAAAGACTATGAAAAAGGTACCAGGGGCATCTCATGGGGCCCCCTACTGACCCCGGGCCCTCGGGCAGTGCCCGAATTTCCAAATGGTCAGTCCATCCCTGAATACTACTTAAACTTTATCAAGTCCTGCACAATTTACAGTTTACCACCTGGGACATAGAAATTGCAAGAGATGTGGACATTCTGTAATTTACTTTGGTAATTCATTTAGAGCAATTGCACAAATAAAATGACAGTGGAGTGCATTTTGCTTTCAATAATAGAATTCCATTAGATGATTATTTTTTATTTTCCTCATATTTATATAGCACTAACACATGCACTTTACAGAGTATCTACAACCTCTCACGTCCATCACTGCCCCTAAAGGAGCTGGCTGTGTAATGTTTATACTGCACTAAATGCAAGTACACACATATGTTATAAACACCTCTATGATGAAGATGTGCTTATCATTACTTATTTTCTAGAATGAAGGCACATATTGATCTAAAAATAGAAGTGGTATCCAAAGGAGTTTTTCAGGAAAGAATTGGTGTAACCATTTTGTGAACACTGAACTCAAGAGAAAAGGATTATGGGTTGGACTCAGCTGTAAAATAGATAGCAATCAGGACTCCATTGCAGAACATGCCATGCGATTCACAACAGATAACTAAGTATTGAACCCTGTAAATAAGATTCTGTAAAGTGTTACAGTCAGTAAATTGAAATAGTTGGTCGCAGTTCAGGAACTTATATATTCTACCTGATAAGTACACAACAAAACATTAATTTGCAGAATGGGTGAACAGCTCAAGGCAGCACATTTATAAAAATGGTTGTCAAGGTAAATCTATTTATATTACTAGCATGCCATTATTTGGTTGATGTAGCTAACAAAGTAGAACATTTCATAAATAAACAGAAATCATTGTGTTATATTTTGGGTTGTGTTGAATTTTTCTTTCACAAGCAGAAAAAATTGAAAGGATAGTCATTATTTAAATTTCAGATGTTGACGTATTGTGCTTCAGGTAACTTTTCCATGAACAATTACATTGACTGATACATTTCATTTTCAGACCAGGAAATATAACCACCAAAATGCTATATTGTAGTAATGCTGGTAATCCTGCCTGACATACTGACAAGCATATATTATCTGATATATCACTCCCATTATTATCATATAAAGTGACATGCTCTTTGATTTGAAGTTTACCATGTGCACCTGTTCTCTCATGACTCAGTAAAAAAACATGACCACACTGAGACATGACATCTTACTCCTCTGGAGTAAGGAGTCTAAAATGAAGTCTAAACGGTGCCTTTCCTATATAATGACCCACAACATTACTTGTTAGAAAATACTGGAACCTCCTTTTCTGACTGGTGGGTCAGTGGGAAAAAAAATACAATTATTTGGAAGAACGGAGAAAATGTTGCACTGAAAAGGAATAAAAACAAATTGACCAAACTGTTACCAAAGGAAACCACACATTGTTTTTTTTATTATTATTATACATTATTTGTTAATTTTATTGATCAAATAGAATAGTTTCAATTCATTAATTTTATTACAACATTATTTAAATTATTACATACAACCTATAATGTTCATTGCTTGTTATTAAGTTAGCATTTTTGTATATGGAGGTCAATTCACAAAAGCAACTGCAGAGACTTTTGCTTCTTAAAGTGTTACTAAACCCACAACAGTAAAATCAGTCTGTATGTGCAGTAAAGCATGCTTGTTATACTCACTGTGGACCCTAAGGGGTTAATCATCTGCATTGTGTAAAAAGGCTGTTTGATCCTTTCTTCTCTGCCCCTCCTCTTGTTGAAATGACCACCTGATACAGACTGAACCGGTGGTCATATGCACATGCTCAGTTTGGTGTGTATTGCTAGAGTGTTTTTTTTTTTCTTAGGAGGGTGCATGTAATCAGCACAGGGCCATTCAGCACTGTCCAGACAGAGGGTCAGAGGTTTCACATCCTCCTAGTGCAGAAAGTAAACTCCTCCTACAAAATTTAACCAGTGCTCTGCCGGACAGTGATAGAAGTCACAAGACTGCTTTAACTGCTGATGAGAAAAGATATTTAGCAGTTTATATTTACTAAAATAATTGCATTTCCATGTTGTGTGTACTGTATGAAACCAGATATAGTTGATGCAGGGTCCTCGGTTTAGTAACACTTTAAGGTAAACTTTATTATTTTTTATTATTCATTATTTTTGGAAAACTTTTGTATTATTTTATGTTTACACATTTCTCTCTCTCTCTCTCTATGCTGTATCTATCTATCTATCTATCTATCTATCTATCTATCTATATATAAAACAATGAATGAAGATCTGCAAAACTTTAGAATTTCTATATAGAAAAAAGTCAGCTCTTGAAAGTATCAGCTAGCAGCTAAGGTCAATATACCAAAAACCTTTCACTAAATATGTATCAGATGTGCAGCTCCAAAAAAATTATAATCCAGTAGTTATGAGAGATAAATAACAAGAAAGTGCTAAACCACTGTGTATATCAATAGTGATTGAAATGGAATAAAATTAAATAAAACAAAACACAAAGTTCAATCATTTATCCTGTGTGCCCATTGGGAATCATAATCCAAGTTTTCTTAGTTTGTGTTTATATGTGTCTTCCTCCAAACACACATGCAATGTGCCATATGGAAATATATATCCACCCTTGTCACCCTTTATCACTAAGCACTCACCAAACTGTAAACTGCAACCATTAGCAGGAACTTTAGTGAAATCTTATGCGCTCTTCCAGTTCCAATTCTCTCCAGGTAATTTCTGGAGATGGCACTCCTCACTGCTAGAGGGTGGAGGACTCTGTATGGAAAGGTGCTCACCACACCAAAAAAATCTAATATAGTGTAGTATTTATGAAATTTTGGGAATAACAAAAAAGATAATTTATCTGATAGAAATGTGATTATATGGTATCTAACACCAAACACTATGCCATGTGAAGATGTCGAGACAACAGTGTCATCAATCCTCCACACTTATGTACTCACCAGAGTTGGAGCTGCAAAAATCAGCAGCAAACTGCATATGAATATGAATATTATACTCCAGCTCCAATCTCCTTCAGGCAGTTACAGTTCATATATTTTCAAATACACAGCACAAAAAATCCCCAGAAAAGTAATCCACCTCCACCCTTGAAGGTTAATCAAAAATTGTGTATAAAAACTTTTCTTTTTAACAAAACCACATCAAGTGTCCAAAATATCAAAAACAGTCCCCACTCGTGTAACCAAATGTTCAACAAAGTCTCTTTATTTTCTTCTTTCAACGACAAATCTTTTTCTCAACACCCGCAAATTCTGATGACAATATACCTCAAAAGAAAAAAACTTAACATAGTGTCATACCCTTTAAAAATTAGATACACACGTGCCCCTTCCAGTGCAACATGCAATATTTGTGAACAAGCAAAAAAAAAAAAAAATAATTATATATAGTAGATATAGAAGACTTCCTGTTAGGCCAGTGTTCCCTAATCAGTCTGCATGTGTATCTCTATGAGGAGGAGCTGCCTTATCCCAATTGTAATGTGAGTTATTGAATAAAGAATGTGATTTTATTGAATCTACTATATATAATTGCGGTTTTTCTTACGAGGAGAATGGAAGAAAAACTTTAATACTGGATCTAATACTGGATAGAATTCCACAGTTAAGAAGTGAACCCAGATTTGTGTTATGCCCTATCTTTTGGCATATAGGGTAATTATCCATTTGCACACGAGTTGGAGATTGTTTGGTTTGGGGGTGTGTAGGTGATCACTGATGCATATATAGTGTGGTGTTACACATTTGCAGTGGTATTTCTGAGTTGTCTACACAGATTTTATAGTGGACACGTTCTGTGAGTGTTTCACTGATTAAGGATTTGGTTATATAGAGAATTAATATATGCGTATATTTAGATAATCGCATATAGATTTAAAACTTTTTTTTTTTTGTTTTCTTTTGCTTGTTCACAAATATTGCATGTTGCACTGGAAGGGGCACGTGTGTATCTCATTTTTAAAGGGTATGACACTATGTTAAGTTTTTTTCTTTTGAGGTATATTGTCATCAGAATTTGCGGGTGTTGAGAAAAAGATTTGTCGTTGAAAGAAGAAAATAAAGAGACTCAGTTACAGTTCATATTACTCCTCACAACCAAGGGGCAATCACCAATGCAACATTTTCCATTGGCTAAAAGAAAAATGAAACCTGGGTGGTTTAAGCCATAATGTGCTAGTATGCACCGCATACTAGCACATTATGGCATACTTACCTTAAAACGAAGCTCTCCAGAAGTGCGCTGTCATGGCTGCTGACATGGCTTCCATCTTCACCCAGTCTTCCTTCCGGCTGTGGTCGCTGAAATGGCTGAGCCATGATTACATCACTCGCAAGCATGTGTGTAGGAGTCATGGCCATGGCACAGAGCTCTGAAAAGACGGCATGTTTAGGATATATTCACTGACCCTACAGGTAAGCCTTATCAATCTTGGATACACATGCAAAATGCATGAAATAGACTTCTAAAATGCTCATATATGCACGCAAAAATGCTCAAAAACACTCAAATAAAAACACTGTAAATCTCTTGGCTTTGATTTTAAATAATTAATTTGGGCCAAGCTGGCCCAAATAACCTACTTCCTTTACTAACAGATGTGCACTCTGTCAGTGCTGTATAAACTGTATCAGCTATATACAGTATGCAGTGTTGTATTCCAGCAGCAGACCAGGGACTTCCTCTCTGCTGCCAAAACAAAATTGAGTTGGGATGAGTGCTGCTCATCTATTCATGGGAAGCCTTCTATTTTTATCAACGAATGAAAGGCTTTCCTTGATTGGCTGAGGTGGAGAGGCAGGTGGATGATTGAAAAATCTCCATATAAAAAAGTGACACAAATATGGCAAAAAAAGCCTGCTAAAATGTGAATGTCATATGAAAAGGCAAACATTTAAATAATAATTAAAAACATGCAATTATTAACACTATACTTTCCTTTCAATGCTTACAGATCCTACTTGATTTCTCAGCAGCTGAACTTAATTTCAACTGAATGTATATTCTAATAAAGGCTATTCCACCCAGAACTGATATTTCAAGTCTCCACATCATGTATTGGTTTAGCAAGTTCATTCTGGAAATTCATAAGATCAATAGGACAATTATATTAGCTGATAGCGTGAAACATGGTTTCTTATGAAAAAAAAAAAAATTCAGCTAATTATTTATGAAATACTGCATGCTTTAAATTATTTCATTTTTCACCGTTTACTCTAATTAATTGGCAGTAACAATTAATCTGCCATTAACTGGCTTGCTGAAGTCAGCTATAAAGGTCACCTTTTTTTAATTAAATTATTGTTACATAAACTTAGTAGAATTTCAGGCCATAGAATTGCAATGAAAACATGACAAAATGAAAGTATATTGATACAATTCTAACAGAAAAGTAAACTGAACCACTATATAAATAAAACTGAATCTAACAAAGTAATGTACATATATATACATACACATATATATATATATATATATATATATATATATATATATATATATATATATATATATATATATATATATATATATATATATATATAATTTCCCACTGCTACTGGTATTTGTAACTGCACTCAGATGAAGATTTAGAATTTTTGTGGATTGACAAGAGTTTACAAAATGAACTTCTGTTCACCCGCATGTAAAGTAATCCAGTAAAAATTAGATGCCCATGTCCATCAACTGCCAAATCTAGCAATTTAATGACCATTTAAAAATTTATATGGTTGGATTTGGTTTACTTGTAATAGCAGGTGCATACAAAATTAGCATTTTGGGAGTTTTCGTAGTATATTTTGAAAGTTACCTTTGCAACTTTATGTTCAGAACAATCAATCAAATATAGGAACACAAATTCCTTAGCAAGCATACAATATCCCCATGTACAGTAATTTACAATTGTTAATACACACTAATATATAATATACAATGCACCATTACAAAGTAATACATGAAACAATCTTTCTTCCATACATGTGCAAAATCCTAGGAGCTGGGTAAAAAAATCTAGTTTTATATAATTGGATACAATTTAACTTTTGTAACCTCTAAGGCATAAAAATCAGAAAAGCTCTGCCAGTAATGCAATTTATTTACAGCAGTTTCAGTCTTGGCAGTAGAGTGAGGATTGAAGAGTGCTTAAACAGACCTTCTGGTTACCACAAGCTTATGGGAATTTAAACTTTTGAATATCAAGGCTTATGAAACTTAGAATTATACTTCATAATGTGCATAAGAGAAACTGCCATCTCTCAAACTAACTTTTCCCAATAATAATAATTTCCCAAAAACAATAATTACATTTGTATTAATAAAAGAATGAAGCACTAAGGGATACCATAACACACTATTTGCAAGTGTATGTTTAAAGAAGAACTCCAGGCATGCGGAATGTGGTTCACACCTGATGGTCTTGTCCACATTTAACAAGGTTCTGGTCTCGGGTTTTTGGGCTCCTACACACGTTATTTCATGTATCTCTATGAAAAGATTCTAAATTGGTACTACTGCACTGCCCAATACCTGGCCTATTTTCATATCAACAGAAACTTGCCACCTATTTGTTCATTGCCACGAAGCGTGCCATAGCCAGGGCTTGGAAAACAATTTCTGATTCATTTGCAGTAGTGAAGAGCATTCTAACCACCCTGATGATAAATGAAAGGATGTCCAGCATCTTGCATGAATCCCATGCCAAATTTCTGAAAACGGTCGTACGCCTTCCCCACTTTGCCACCCAAGCCTGCAGGAACCTTCCCTCCTGTCAGGAATCTCGTGCAGCAGATGCTCATTTGCGTGCAGCAGGTGCTCATTCTTATGTGCATGTGGAGAATCGTGCACAATTAAACCTAACAAAATGAGAAAGGACTAGAATGTGCACACAGATGAGCATTGACACATATGTGCAAGCACGTGCGTGCACATATATGTGTGCACATGCATCCACAGATTGTGGCACCCAGCAGCCTATTTAAAAGTAGAGTCTGCATGTCTTTGGTGCTGGATTTGTCTTCAGCTCTAGTTCCTGTGTTCCTGGTTCTTGAAAGTCTGCTAACTTTGTTCCTGACCTGGCTTCATCTGACAGCTCTCTTGGATCACCCTTACCTGTTATGTCTGCTGCTCGCTTGTGTTACCGACCTCGGCTTGGTTTCTGACTATGTCTCTGCCTCCTGACTTTGTACCTTGCTGTTAGCACGTTACCAACTTCTGCCTCTTTTTGACCTTGAACTTGATCCTGACCCTGCACCTCTCTGCCTGGCTGCTCCTGCACAGGACTTGTGACCCGCCTCCATACTACCATTGGAAAGACACCCATTCTGCCAAGCTTCAGTCCACTACAACAGCTTCCTGGCACCTGCGCCCTTCCACTGCCTTAGCAGTCCTTGTTTCTACTACCAGGGGTGTTTGAACAGGAATTGTGCAAGAGGCAACCCTCATCATCTCAGGCTCCACTGTCAGGTACGTGACACCTCCCTCCCAGGACCGCTCTCATATGTGTTTTTTTTCCCCCTAGGACTGATTAGTTGGTTCACCTTCATCCCTCTGTTTTCTATTTTTGTTCTCACTTGTTGGATATGTCCCTGGGCCTTCAGACTCAGGTAACTTGTGTAGACCGGCGATTTCCTCCATGCAGTCACCCATTAGCAACTCACACTGTTAAAATAATTGTTGCACATAATCTCACTCATGCTTACTTGACCAAGTAACCAATAAAAACTATTGTACCAGAACCAAGAACTTCAGGCAAAAATTGTATTTTTTCATGCAGTGGGGCAGTGCCTACACTGCATAAGTTAACTGCTTGCTTTTGTCTAGAGAATTGCAGGGTCTAGAGGACTCCAAGCGCAAGACTGGTCCCTGTCACTCCTGCCTCCCCACATGCTAGCAGTTTTGTGAATGGCCTGTTCCTGAAGTCATCACACCCATAGACTGGCTCTGGAAGTGAGGATGGCAGGAACAGTCCACTGCTGGATGTGGGGGAGTGAGGTTTTCTGGAGGATTGAAGGATCAGGTGAGCACAGACTTTCAGTGTGCCCCTAGATGAACAGTTAACCCATGCAGTGTGGGCACAGCACCATTGCGTGGGAGAACTTTTTTTTTTCATGGAATTCTTCTTTAAATAACTACAAGTTGACTATTCCCAGATCCATGTATAAGATAATGATAATAGTATTATTACTGCTGATAATCAAAATAATTGTAACAACAAAAGACAATAAACAACTTGCAGTACACTATGGGGCTAATTTAAAATTGAGAGTCAGTATCTGTATCCACTATCCATTATATCCAATATACAGTATTTTTCAATATTGTGGCTCATCCATAAAATACAGCCTGGGTTATTAAGCCTGACATATTTTGCAGTATTATTTTTCCCTTAAGCAAAAGACAAAGCACTGTGAGAAAACTAGTGAAGTAACTTTTGCAGATCACATGACTGAGCTCTCTTCTTTTTTTTCTTTTCACAACTTCTTCTTAGTTTTATTGCACTCTGGCAATTTTGGACTTCCAAGCCAGTGGAGCTTGTCATGTCTTGCTGGCTGGAAGCTGAAGAGCAGGAAATTTGAGTGGAGAGTGAAAACGTTTTGCTTTTGACTTCTGGTGGTTTCTTGTGGTTAAAGTTGTTTTATTTTCTGGTTTGGGCTCTTTGCTTGCAGCTTTATAAAACATCTTTTCTGACACTTTTTAAATAGCATTTTTTTCTTTCCTTCCTTCAGTCATTAACGGGAGTGGTAATTGGTCACAGGTACTCCAGGTACTATATAACTTTCTGCTAAGCTCACGCTGAGCTTGCACATCCTTCAGCTTGCCCACTTTTTGCTTGCTGGATCTTTGACAAAGTAAGAAATTTGACTAAGTGAAGTTTACAACAGATTATAATAGGAGTCTTCTACCTGTAAGTAAAATCTGACATTTTCTGTTAGTAATTTTAATATTGTAACTGGGAAAATGAGTGCTAGTAAGGTTAAAGGTTTTGTTCAGTGTACAGTGTGCCGCATGTATAAAACAAAGGAGCAACAGCTGCAGGATGGATAACACTGCAACAGATATGAGCAGGTTGCCCTTCTGGAAGCTCACAATAGAGACTGGCCATGACACCAAGTCTGGTCCTCCCCAGTGTCAGAATGTCCGCTGCAGTCCCGCTATAAGTTACTGATTGCCATCATTACTAGTAAAAAAAAAAATTCCGGTATACATACCTCCATTTGTACATAGTTACATAGCTAGTCTGGCTGACAAAAGACAAAAGTCCATCCAGTTCAACCATAAAATAAAAAAAAGTTATAATCCTATACCCACAGTTGATCCAGAGGAAGACAAAAAAACCCAGCAAAGCATGATCTAATTTGCTGCTGCTGGGAAAAAAATTCCTTCTTGATCCCCCGAGAGGCAATTAGATATTCCCCGGATCAACTTCACCTATAAATGTTAGTATCCAGTTATATTCTGTGTATCTAGGAAAGAATCCAGGCTTTTTTGAAACAATCCACTGAGCTGGCCAGAACCAACTCTTGAGGGAGTCTATTCCACATTTTCTCAACTCTCACTGTAAAGAAACCTTTCCGTATTTGGAGATTACATTTTTTTTCCTCCAGACGTAAAGAGTGTCCCCTTGTCCTCTGTGATGACCTCAGGGTGAATAGCTCTACACCGAGTTCACTATATGAACCACTGATGTATTTATATATGTTAATCTCCTCTTCTCACGAGTGAGAATAAATTCAGTTCCTCTAATCTTTCCTCATAGCTGATGTCAGGAATCAAGGAATGACCAGAAAGGTGTGGACTGACACAGGGAAACGCAGGTTTCAGGTATAGTATAATACAGGTTATTATTAGCCACCCAGATATATATAAACGCACAGTGAGCAAACTAACCTTCCACTAATCTTAGGAGGTGCAGGAACACAGGCGTAGTCAGGGCTGGAGAGGTGGAATGGTCAGGCCGGCCGTAGGGTTCTGTAACGACTGCCTGGTGGTACCTCTAGCGGTCCTCAGGGCAGGATTCCCCAGGGCGCGGAGTCTAAGTCCCAGTCTGCTATTCACCAGGGCCCCTGATGGTGGGGATGGACTTGGAGCAGACAGGAACCAGGTCGCGGCCCCTGAGTACACCTGCTAGTGATAGAGGGATCCGCCAGAGGTATGTGCAGGTACGGCTGGATCCGTGCAGGATGGATGGATGGCAGAGTAGTGAGCGTGGTCAGACGGGCCAAGTCAGCAACGTGCGGGCAGCAAGGTATCAAAGGAGCAGGCAGAGAATGGTCAAGGTCACAAGCCGGGTTCAGTAACTCACGGACAGCGCAGTACAGAGGATCAGGCAGAAGAATAGTCAGGGATGAGCCAGTAGTCAGAGCAGGAGACGGTCAACAGGAATCAGGATCAGACAGGGTCGGCAACAAGGTATCTTCTCACAGGAACTAGGAACAGGATACAGGGGCTCATGGGGAAACATACACCAAGGCGCAGAGCACAGGCCTGGTCATGCCTTATATACACCTTTCTGTAATCAGCCCCAGGTTTGGCTGATTGTGAGCTTCTGGCTGCTAAGAGCACCCGCTGGTCAGCTCTGGTACTGCAGCCCACACGGCAGGAGAGTCCCACCACCAGTGCTGAGAGCACCCGCTGGTCAGCTCTGGTACTGCAGCCCACACGGCAGGAGAGTCCCACCACCAGTGCTGAGAGCACCCGCTGGTCAGCTCTGGTACTGCAGCCCACACGGCAGGAGAGTCCCACCACCAGTGCTGAATCCATTCCTGACAGAACCCCCCCCTCAAGGAGCGGCCTCAGGACGCTCCAAACAGTCCTTAGTGGGCAAAATGTTCCACCGCCCGGGTCCGGTAACTGGCTGAATATCCTACTGCCGGAGTAAACCGGCTGGCTGGGTTTCCTGCTGGTAGACTTCTCTTTGTGTAGGAGAACCAAGGAAGGCAGGTCACTGGGCACAGGATTTCCAGGAGCAGGCTGGGTATCAGTTATCGGCCAGTTTAACTGGACATCAGGGGCTGGTATGGCGGGCTGTGTAGCGGGCAGAGGCACATCAGCGGGCACCAAGTCATCTGGCACGACAGCGGGCACAGGGTCACCGGGCACGTCAGCGGGCACCGAGCCTTCTAGCAGAACCGCGGGTACCGGGTCACCAAGCTCGACAGCAGGCACCAAATTAACTGGCACAACAGTGGGCACTGAATCAACTGGCACGACAGCGGGCACCAAGTCATCAGGTATCAGGTTATGTGGCTCAACAGCGGGCACTGGGTCCTCGGGCATCAGGTCATCTGGCTCGACAGCGGGCACCGAGTCAACTGGCATGACAGCGGGCACCGAGTCATCAGGCATCGAGTCATCTGGCTCGACAGCGGGCACCGAGTCAACTGGTACGACAGCGGGCACAGAGTCAACTGGCATCGAGTCAACTGATACGACAGCGGGCACCGAGTCAACTGGTACGACAGCGGGCACCGAGTCAACTGGCACCGAGTCAACTGGTACGACAGCGGGCACAGAGTCAACTGGCACCGAGTCAACTGGTACGACAGCGGGCACAGAGTCAACTGGTACGACAGCGGGCACAGAGTCAACTGGTACGACAGCGGGCACAGAGTCAACTGGTACGACAGCGGGCACAGAGTCAACTGGTACGACAGCGGGCACAGAGTCAACTGGTACGATGGTACAGTGAGTGGGAGCAGGGTACCGACATGTGGTAGATTGCTGGGTATACTGGGCTGTCACTGGGGGGGCTGTCACTGGGGGTGTTGTCGGGAATGCAGGAAAAGAGCTTTGAGCAGAGGAATGATGAGAAATAGGACTGGTTTGTTGCAAGCTGATTGAGGCTGGGTGTAACAAGTCTGACCATGTCTGCAGTAAGGGTTGGACAACGCTCAGCTTACACAAGGCCTGTCTGATCAAAGTTTGCACTGCGTTTATACACTTCTTTAGCACCTGTGGTGAATATGCTGAATAATGCTCCAAGAAGCAATCCGGATCATCCTCCAACAACCATACCAGTGATATTACTTGACTCGCCCTGAATGGAGGAAGAAATTCATCCCTGCTTTCAGGGGTACTAGATGAAGCCAACTCAATACAAGCCTGAATCAAAGGTTGCACCTCAGAGAGCTCTAGGTCCTGACCTACTAGGGAATGAGCGACCCGTATGGACTCTAGCAGCTGATCCCGGGTATACTCCCGCAGAGTCTGATAGGCATATTCCCTGTCATCAAAGACTAGCATAGACAAATATATAACCTCATCAGGATGCATCCTTCACGACAAGTCAAGATGGCTTCCCTGTGCAGCCACTTCTGGTCAGGAAAGTCCTTGGTGTGATGTCAGGAATCAAGGAATGACCAGAAAGGTGTGGACTGACACAGGGAAACGCAGGTTTCAGGTATAGTATAATACAGGTTATTATTAGCCACCCAGATATATATAAACGCACAGTGAGCAAACTAACCTTCCACTAATCTTAGGAGGTGCAGGAACACAGGCGTAGTCAGGGCTGGAGAGGTGGAATGGTCAGGCCGGCCGTAGGGTTCTGTAACGACTGCCTGGTGGTACCTCTAGCGGTCCTCAGGGCAGGATTCCCCAGGGCGCGGAGTCTAAGTCCCAGTCTGCTATTCACCAGGGCCCCTGATGGTGGGGATGGACTTGGAGCAGACAGGAACCAGGTCGCGGTCCCTGAGTACACCTGCTAGTGATAGAGGGATCCGCCAGAGGTATGTGCAGGTACGGCTGGATCCGTGCAGGATGGATGGATGGCAGAGTAGTGAGCGTGGTCAGACGGGCCAAGTCAGCAACGTGCGGGCAGCAAGGTATCAAAGGAGCAGGCAGAGAATGGTCAAGGTCACAAGCCGGGTTCAGTAACTCACGGACAGCGCAGTACAGAGGATCAGGCAGAAGAATAGTCAGGGATGAGCCAGTAGTCAGAGCAGGAGATGGTCAACAGGAATCAGGATCAGACAGGGTCGGCAACAAGGTATCTTCTCACAGGAACTAGGAACAGGATACAGGGGCTCATGGGGAAACATACACCAAGGCGCAGAGCACAGGCCTGGTCATGCCTTATATACACCTTTCTGTAATCAGCCCCAGGTTTGGCTGATTGTGAGCTTCTGGCTGCTAAGAGCACCCGCTGGTCAGCTCTGGTACTGCAGCCCACACGGCAGGAGAGTCCCACCACCAGTGCTGAGAGCACCCGCTGGTCAGCTCTGGTACTGCAGCCCACACGGCAGGAGAGTCCCACCACCAGTGCTGAGAGCACCCGCTGGTCAGCTCTGGTACTGCAGCCCACACGGCAGGAGAGTCCCACCACCAGTGCTGAATCCATTCCTGACAGCTGATCTCCTCCATGCCTCTTATCAGTTTAGTTGCCCTTCTCTGTAGTTTTTCCAGTTCCCCAATGTTCTTTTTGTGAATTGGTGCCCAAAATTGAACTGCATATTCCAGATGAGATCTTACTAATGATCTGTACAGGGGTAATATGATATCTCTCTCTCTGGAGTCTATACCTCTTTTAATACAAGAGAGGATTTTGCTCGCTTTAGAAACCGCAGCTTGGCATACACTATAACTTTCACGTAAACCAATTAATTTACACGCATTGGGATTTTTTTTAGCAAAGACATGTAGCAGAATACATTTTGGCCTAAATTTATGACGAAATTTGATTTTTTAAAATTTTTGTCTTGACATGTTTAATAGCAAAAAGTAAAAAATATTGTTTTTTTCTTAAAATTGTCGGTATATTTTTGTTTATAGTGCAAAAAAATTAAAAATGCACAGGTGATAAAATACCACCAAAAGAAAACTCCATTTAGGGAAAAAGGATATAAATTTCATTTGGGTACAGGGTTGCATGACCGCGCAATTGTCAGTTAAAGTAACGCAGCGCCATATCGCAAAAAATGGTCTAGTCAGGAAGGGGGGAAAATCCTTTGGAGGTTTTTAAGTGGTTAAGAGGGGATATGATCAACATGTATAAATACATACAGTAGGTGGTCCAAGGTGATCTTGGTGTAGAGTTATTCACTTTAAGATCATCACAGAGGACTAGGGGGCACTCTTTACATCTACAGAAAAAGAGATTTAATCTCCAAATATGCAAAGGCTTTTTCACAGTAAGAGCTGTGAAAATGTGGAACAGATTCCCCCAAGAACTAGTTCTGGCCAGCTCAGTAGATTGCTTTAAAAAAGGCCTGGATTCTTTCTTAAATGCACATAATATAACTGGATACTAACATTTATAGGTAAAGTTGATCCAGGGAATATCTGATTGCCTTTGGGGGATCAGATTTTTTTTCTCTGCAGGAGCAAATTGGATCATGCTTTGCTGGGGGTTTGTTTGCCTTCCTCTGGATCAACTGTGGGTATAGGATTGTATATATAGGAATGGATTTTTTTTTCCTTTTTATTGGTTGAATTAGATGGACTTGTAGCTTTTTTCAACCAGACTAACTATGTAACTGTATAGCACATCACTCTGCTTTGGAAATTCACAATTTTTTAAAGAAAATGTGCTTGCTAATTAAACTATCCAATACGCCACAACGCACTGTCAACCCACACCGTGCAATATAAAACACACAGCAGCTTCTGCATACTGTATATCAGACTTATATAAAATCAAAGTAATGCCAGAATAAAATAGCCAATAAAAGGGACATTGTGCTAGGTTGGCTAATATTTTGCTGGGTACCCACTTAGACCAAACTTGGCTACAGTATTGACACCAGCCTTGGTTTGATAACATTATTAGCCGATGAAGAAATATTTAATATTATGGATATGAAAAATCAACAGATACCCATCACAAACTAAGAATTTACACTAAAAGTAGTACATATTAGTATGGAGTAAAATAGTTTATGTTTAAATTGATACAGATTATGATGTGCATGCTTATGGTGGTTTACAATTAAGTATTAGAGAAAGGTTGGTGGAAGTCTTTGGACAGATTATTAAGGTGTGGAACTCATTATTCCATTCTGAAATTTCAGTTGTATGCATTTAATGCATACATCATGTGACTCTTTAACCGCTTGCCGACCCTCCACAGTACATGTACTGTGGCAGGGCAGCACATGCAGGCACAATCACATACATGACATAGTCAATTGTGGCTTCCGGGACAGGGCCATTCAAAGCTATGAGTTCACATGATCACAATGTCAACAAAGCAGTTATGAATTAATTTAATTTATAACAGCCCTTCTTCTGATACTAGTGATCTGTGATTGGCCCACAGCTATCACTTGGTACCTGAGCCAATCACAGCCCCCTGTACCATGTGGTTAGCTGTAGTCAATCAAAGATCACAAGTAATAACAGCTTTCATGAATGAAACTCATTCATGACAGTTCAAAGCATTGCTGGTACAATGATCTTCATTGTGTCAGCAATCAAAGTGTAAATAAAAAATATCCCTGATCACCTCCTCAGAGTAGTATAGTATTACCATGGTGACACTGAACTACTCTGATAAAAATATGTAAAACATTAATTGCTTGAAAAACAGTTTACAAAATTTAATAAAAATTTATTTTTTTTAACATACTGTCACCAATCAGTGTCCCTGATCACCATCACACCAGCCATATGATGACACTGAACTGCACTGGTTAGGGTATGTAAAAAAAACTGTGAAAACAAATGTATTTAATTTCTTCAGTTTGAAAAAAATTGTACCAAAAAAACACAGTTTCAAAAAACTCACCATGCCTCTTACTAAATACCTCAGACTGTTTACTTTCCAAAAAGGGGTTAGCTGTCAGTACATCAGGATTGATCAATTTTCAAATATATACCATAGTCTGTAGACACTATGGGGTTTATTTACTAAAGCTGGAGAGTCCAAAATCAGACTCCCTTCTGCATAGAAACCAATCAGCTTCTAACCTCAGCTTGTTCAATGAAGCTTTGGCAATGAAATCTGGAAGCTGATTGGTTTCTATGCAGAAGGGAGTCTGATTTTGGATTCTCCAGCTTTAGTAAATAAACCCCTATAACTTTCACGTAAACCAAATAATATACACTTATTCAGATTTTTTTTACCAAAGACTTGTAGCAGAATAAACTTTGGCCTAAATTTATGAAGACATTTAATTTATTATTTTTTTTTGGATATGTTTAATAACAGAAAATAGAAAATATCTTTTTCTAATGTTTTGTCTTTTTTCAATTATATAATAAAAAATAACAAAAAAAACAGTGGTGATCAAATACCATCCAAAGAAAGTTATATTTGTGTGAAAAAAATGATATAAATTTCATTTGCGTACAGTGTTTCAAGATGGCACAATTGCCAATTAAATTAGCGCAGTGCTGAATAGCAAACAACTGCCTGATCACTTAAACTTCTGAAGTTTAAGTGGTAAAAAAATTAAAACAAGCTTTCTGTATTATTAACCACTTTAGTTCTTTCACCTTTATACCCCTTATGGACTTGAGCAATTTTTACATTTCCACAATGAACCTGTTTATTCATTCATTATTAAGATAACAAAGTGATTAATAAATTACTTTTTAGTAAAACTGGGCATTCTGTTGGCAATATTGTCTTCCAAAAATATTTAGTTTTCTATGTAATCTATAGACAATTTATGTAAATGACCAGTGTTTAACTGTAAAAAGTATTGGCACACCAGCCTTTACACAGCGCATTTGTGAGATCAGGCACTAATGTCAGATGAGAAGTCCTGGCTCGCAGTCTCCACTCTAATTCATCCCAAAGGTGTTCTATCAGGTTGAGGTTAGGAATACGTGCAGGCCTGTCAAGTTTCTCCACCCCAAACTCGCTCATCCATGTCTTTATGGACCTTACTTTGTACAGTGGTGCACAGTCATGTTGGAACACGGAGGGGCTATTCCCAAACTCTTCCCACAAAGTTGGGAGTATGAAATTGTCCAAAATGTTTGGTATGCTGACACCTTAAGAGTTCCCTTCACTGGAACTAAAGGGCCAAGCCCAACCACCAAAAAAAAACAACCTCACACCATAATCCCCCCTCCACAAAACTTTACACTTGGCGAGTCCAGTGGCGGTTTGTTTTACACTACTGCATCCAACGGTTTGCATTGCACTTGGTGATGTAAGGCTTGAATGCAGCTGCTCGGCCATGGAAACCCATTCCATGAAGCTCTCTATGCACTGTTGTTGTGCTAATCTGAAGGGCACATGAAGTTTGGAAGTCTTTAGCTATTGACTCTGCAGATAATTGGTGACTTCTGCGCACTGTGCGCTTCAGCATGTGCTGGCCCCACTCTGTCATTTTGTGTGGCCTACCACTTCATGGCTGAGTTGCTGCTGTTCCCAGTTGCTTCCACTTTGTCATAATACCACTAACAGTTGACCATGGAATATTTAGTAGCAAGGAAATGTCACAGATGGACTTATTGCACAGGTGTCAACCAATGACAGTAGCACACTTGAATTCACTGAGCTCCTGAGAGAGACCCATTCTTTCACAAATGTTTGTAGAAGCAGTCTGCATGCCCTGGTGCTTGATTTTTTTTACAGATGTAGCCATGGAGGTGATTGGAACACCTGAATTCAATGATTTGTAGGAGTGCCCCAATACATTTGGAATATAACGTATATATATATATATATATATATATATATATATATAAAATAAAATCCAAAACTGGTTTAGAGGCACTCACGGGTCTTTCAGAGGAGGGAGATCAAAAACAACAATATTTTTATTGTCAACGTTTCGATTAAGCTCAGTCACTACAGTCACTCAGTCACTACAACATGGAAGTGAACAGACTAATAAACCCAAAGACCCACCCACCAACAACACCCCCTATTGATGACCTCACACAGTACAAGAGTTAAAAGACACATACAGGGAAAAGGTAAACAAAAATCACAAAAAAGAAAAAAACACAGTAATACATCAAAAAAGCAAAATATGCAAAATCCTAGCTGAAATAAATAAATAAAAATAGCTCCTACATAAAAATGACAAATTGCAGAAAAAAGTGAAACAAACAAAGCAGGTAATGAATACTTACAAGATGGCCACTGTAGCACATGGCAAACACCAGACAGGCATGGACAATCCATAATAAGTACCATGACAAAATACTAAAACAACAAGTGATATGCAAGGACAACAAAACAATAAATGAAAAATGACTAAATGGTCACAAAAATAATACCCAAGACCAAACACCCCACATGTGTCAAAAGTAAAGAATTATAGGAGTGTGAATAGCATCCCACATAAGATCATAAATCCACAGAAGACACAGCCAGTGCACAAAAATAGGAATAGGTACAATGTACATAATATGGATCAATACTCCACAACCCGTAAGAAGAAACCTGATGATTCAGATATATGAATAGTTGCAGAGGATGAATGATGGTGGGAACCCCAAGACTAACACCACTAGGAAAAAACATACCTCCAAAAACAAAAGGAGTGAGTGTGGAAACCAAGTGATGTTTCTATTAAAGAAAAACAGAGTTTGGACACCCAGAACACCACACAGAGGAATCAGTCTAATATTGCACCAAAAAAAGCAAAAAAAGGCATAACATAGCAATTAGCACCTAGTAACTAGTAACCAGCTTCGTACTATGCTTTCCAATCATTGGCATCTCCTCACAGACCATCATAGCCTTAAAAAATATATAAAGATCGAGTCCTGAATTGTTTTTTTGTTGTACCACTTCCTTGAAAGATCGTTTGATGAGCAGTAATTATCTACATAAACCACGGTCTCTCCTGGCCCCCCGGGGCACTTTTCATTGTGGCTCTTGCCCACGTTGCCCCTGTATCCAGGAGGGTACTAAAATTAAATTACCTAATGGTACTTTTGTGGATTGTGGTACCAAACCCACCACTGTGGGATGCCATATAGGTTTATTTAATAGATTTCATTGTACGGTGGTCAAGTTTATGGTACTGGAGGTAATCCCTGAAAATCCAAGTGGTGGCAATTGGGATCATCTAATCCTACGACAGGAAACCCTGTGGATAGAGAAACTCAATGCCACCACCCACCCCCCTGGTCTTCAAGAAGTATTAACTTACAAACCTTTTATATGAAATGCTATCTCATCTAAGTGGCCAACATGATGTCCTGTGCTGGTTTTGTTTAATGTCCATTGCTGCTTTTTGTCCATTTATGTATATAGACCATTCAGGATTGATTCTCTTTGATTCTCTTTTTTCCCCCTTCCCCTTTTTAATTGTGTTGTTTTGTACCATCTATTTAAATTGCTATCATTGATTGTACTGTATGTTGCTGTCTATTGTGAGCCCATCGCTGCTTGGCCTTGGGACGGTGCCTCTGCAATTCCCTGCAGCAGTCACGTGATTCCCTGAGGGGGAGGAGGTCTTTTCCCCTTTGGTGGTGGCCCTGCCTCCTTCTGAGCCTATTCACGGTCCACAAGATGGCCGCGTTGGAGACTACCGAGCACGTGCGAATATTCGCATATGCACGGTTCGGGGCATCTAGTCCGATGACATCAGATGTCGCCAGCAGCCGGCAGATAAACATGCACTGGATTGGGGGTTATAAATGGTGGGCCGGACGGGCCCCTTGTCGCAGACATGTGCCAGGAGGGGAAGCTTGACTCTTATTTTCAATGTTTTTTCCATAGCATTTTTAACCATTGGTATACCTTTCTATGTAATTCCATATTTGGGAGACCTTTGACTATAACTATTATATCTTTTTAGTATCTCTTTAGAGTTATTTCTTATATGCTGGTAGGTTTTTGCCTATGGGGACCTGTTTATGCTTTGGTTGGAACGGACATCTTTAACCCCTTATTCGTGGCCTTTTTACATTTTGAGTTTTCAACCCGATGTTAATTACCTGGACACTTTTTCATCCCCTCCTGGCTAAGATATTGCTATCCTGTTTTCAAGGTTAGTTTATAGTTGAGGTTCTTTGGTTGTTTTTTTTCTCTTGTTTTTTCTTTCCTTTTTAAATGTTTTTCAGTCGCATGGGTGGTCTATCTGTCACCGTGCTTATCACTTTGCCCCCGTGGCTGCCATGGGGGAGACATGTTTGGCCTATTTTACCTAGCATGAGCTCACATTGGTAAGCAAATTATCTGTGGATTTCGAGATATTTATATGTAACATTATACTTGTAATGCTATGAGGTATTGTACTCTGGCTGTTATGATTCTATTTCTGAGTAATCTTTGACTTTTCCTCCTGAGGAAGTGGATGATTTCCACGAAACATGTAGAGGAGTCGACATTTTCCCCTATCAAAGGTGGAACTGTAACAACCATAATTTATGTGATCTGTGAGAATATGCTGTTAAATCATTGCAATTTCATAACAGATTCATGTTCGTCTGATCCAATAATTTTTTGTATCTTAATAAAAATGTACTGCTTTTATGGCTCTGTTGTCCTTTGGGTGCCGAGATAGTCCATTTTCCTCATTGGAGGTATGTCCCCCTTCAATTTTTTATGGTCATATAGGATGATGGCACCCATTTATTTACAATAAAATCTACTAAGATGAAGTGTGTCATATAATTATACCAATTAGCACATGTATGTCAAAACGTTTGTCAAAGAGATCAGGGTCAGAATTCCTAAGTATGAAGGAGGCCATCAGCTAGATATCCATCCAGTGAGAGAGCTTATATACCATTAACTGTTCTGCCCATCATTTCTCCATCAATCAGGTTGTCTAAAGCACCAACAGGTAGCCAGCCAGAAGTTCCAAAGAATCATAAAACAAAATTGAGGCTTAGCTGTTCATTAGGCCCCTCATAGATCCATTGGCTTTCCCTTTGTAACAGTAGACAATGGTGGTCACCCCCCCTAGCTAGGGTTGGGACATGGTCAATCAACATGCACTTTAAAATCGGTATAGCATGATTTTGTTCCAAAAAGTGGCATGCTACTGGTTGGTTAATTGTCTGGGAAGCAATTGCCTGGCGGATGTCAGATCCCTAAAGGAGGTGATAGCCTTGCCTATATAGTACAAACGTCAGGGTCAGCAAAGCAAGTATATCAAGTATATATTCTGATGTACAAGAAAGTCTGTATTTAATATACACATGTTTTCTGGAATGTGGGTGTAGAAAGAATTGACCGGTCACCATATGGCGACTTTTGTTACAATCTGGACAGCCAGGTTTGCCAAGACTGATCCAGGTGGATGTTTTAGTAATGGGTGTTAATTCAGTGTGCATCAGAAGATCTTTCCAGCTTTTTCCTTTCTTATTACTCATGATAGGTGGAGGTGTATTAGCTAAAGGTAAGCTTTAATCGCTAGAAATGATCGGCCAGCAGGAATAAACTACATCCTTCACTGTATGATTCTCTCCTAAATAACAAGTAGGAAAAACGATTTGGTTTTGTGGGATGTTGTCCCAGGGACAGAGTGGGGATTCTTCAGCACTTGCTACATGTTGTCTCTGTTGATGGAGGAGTTTTCTTCAGCAGCCACGTTCAGAAAATCTTTCCATCATTTCATCAAGCTGTAGTTCAACTGTGATAGGATTGAAGTTGCTTCTTTTTACTCTCAGCATCTGTTCATACGGGATTCCACGGACTAGTGCTGGGTGGGTGTGCATTGTGTGCATGAAGCAAAGTTTTTCTATCAGTCGGCTTGCAGTATAGTCCCAAATATTGTATTGTCATTGATGACCATTTTATAAATGTTGAGATCTAGGAAATTGATGTCAGTATCAGAAGATGTAAAGGTCAACTTGATTGGGGTAGACATATCATTGATCTTATCAATCTTCCTTGTCAGATCATCACCACTTCATCACCACTTCCAGACCAAAGCAGCAAAAGGTCATCTTTATAGCGATGGTCTTTCCAATCTAGGCAATAAAATGTTGCGTTCATATTGGTGCATGAATATATTGGCAAAGGAGGGTGCAACATTGGAACCCATAGCAGTCCCAGAATACTGTTGGTAGAATTTTTCATCAAATTTGAAATAATTAAAGGTGAGGATAAAGCCCAGAAGGTCAAGCAAAAAAGAAAGAGGTGATTTAACATGTTTCAGTTTCATAAGGGCTTCATGTACTGCCTGAAACTCTTCATGGTGTGGGATGACAGTATAGATGCTGTTCACATCTAAAGTAGCCAACACACAATCAGATGGAATTGGGCCAAGTTCCTGGAGTACATTGATGACCATTCCTGAATCCCTTAAAAAAGAGGGCATGTGGGATGTTTGGATGGTCAATGCCTGCCTGGTGTGTGGTGGCCATCTTGTGAGTATTCATTACCTGCTTTGTTTGTTTCACTTTTTCTGAAATTTGTCATTTTTATGTTGGAGCTATTTTTTATTCTTGATTTCAGCTAGGATTTTGCATATTTTGCTTTTTGGTGTATTACTGTGTTTTATTTCTTTTGTGATTTTGTTTACCTTTTCCCTGTATGTTTCTTTTAACCCTTGCACTGTGAGGTCATTACTAGGGGGTGTTGTTCGTGGGTGGGACTTTAGGTTTATTAGTCTGTTCACTTCCATGTTGTAGTGTCTTGAGAAAGATGGACTGAGCTTCATGGAAATGTTGACAATAAAAACACTGCTGTTTTTTATCTTCCTCCTCTGCAAGACTCGTGAGTGCCTCTAAACCAGTTTTGGATTTATATGGATTTCATTGTGTGTGAGCACCTGGGAATTTATCTCAAACATAGAGTGCAGTGGCTATATATATATATATATATATATATATATATATATATATATTGGAGTTAGAGAGTTTACTTCAGGCCAGGCCTGGAGGGATCTACAGGTTAGTCCTCTGGTACCTCCCCCTTGCTCTTGAAGCTCGGAGAAGTTTCTATAAGCTGGCGGTTGGTGGCTAGGAGGAGCTCATCTGCATATTCATGAAAGTATCACCAATCTCAGGCAAGAGGCCTGCTAGTGACTGTGTTACTGATCCATGAAGAGACTGTTGCCACTCTAGAGGGAGTAGAAAGTCCAGTATCTTACATTGTGTGTAGTTTGTCCTCAGAGTTATTGTTCTAGTCAAGTTGGGCATCCCATATACCCCTAGACTCTATCCAAGTTGGTATCCCCAAATAAAACAACATAAACAAGCCCATGGACAGGTTACTGATTCTGAATGCAAAACATCTGTGTTGCTTGGCTGTGCAGGAAATAAGGGGGGGGCCCAAAAACAGTATATCTTTGTATTTATTTATTTTTTAATTTGTTATGTTTAAAATACATTTGCTATTAATGTCATTTGCACAAATAATGCCTGAAATATTTCTAATATCTGTGTGTAGTAGTTTATTTGTTGCCTTTCCACAGGCGAATGTAACATGCTTACTAACATTCAATCCTAAAAGAATAATAGCCATAAGAACGTCTAACCACAAGAGTTAACATTCACCAATAGAGAAAATAGCCTAACACTATAAGCTAAGAATATTCAACCAGACAAAATAATATGACAGCGACATCAACACAGTACAGTCTATGGAAATTTCTGTGCAAACAGCCAAACAAATGGTTGTTCAGCCTAGTAAACCTTCAGCTGCAGTGTGAAGTGAAACATTTAGAAATGGAATTATCTCCACTAATAAATGTAAAAGCTTCCTCTTGGTTGGTAGGTAGATGTCACCCACCAACGTCCCTACAATCAGTAACTCATCCCTGCCTGGCATATTTAGCTGTCAGCCAGGGATTCCCTATTGACTGGTGAATTTAAATAAACAGTGGGGATCATGTAAAGTCACCCTTAAAATTCATACCAAGAACTTTAATTCTTGTATGGATTTTAAAGGGTATCCCACAAACAAAACAAACAGAAAAAAATGAGGTCTGTTTCAAATTCTATACCATGCGCTTACCCAAGCATGCAGCCTGGGTGACTAGAAAAAGGGGGGATGAGTGTGCGCCCCCCCTCCTTCTGAACCATACCAGGCCATATACTCTAAACATATGGGGTAAGGTATCTTGCCAGGGGGGAACCATGATGATGAGGGCAAGGGACTCTGCCCCACAACATAGTACATAGCATCCCTACTCAGTAGGGAAAGGCAGTAGTAAATAAACACACACTTTTAAAAATAATCCCTTTTTTAAAGTGTCCCAGAGTGTAAATCTACTTTCAATCATGTCATACAGAGATGTAGATCCACTTGCGGTATGAACTTTAGGGGCATCACATTTTTTTTTGTTTTTCGCATGGTTGGGCCTCCATTCAAATCTTTACCAGGCTGGAAGGGTCTGGTATGGGATTTAGGGGGACCCCACACCATTTTAATTTTTTCCCCCTAAAATCTATAGACTTAAAGGGCTTGGTATGAATTCTGGAGGGAACCCACATTTGTTTGTTTTGTTTTATAGTATCTTATGTTTGTTTAGTGATTTGTTGAAGTTTTGTAGGGCATTTTTCCTATGCCCCAAATTCTCAACTGGTGAACGTAAATCCATATCCTGTGAAATGATAACCTGAGTTCAGAGGAAGTGGGTTGAATGATACTAGTCCTCATTCAGCTTGGCTGTTTATTTTTATTTTGACCAAGAGTCCTGCTTTCATATCAAATATTAGACAAAATCTTTGAATGTGGAGAATGATTAAACTCAGTTTCAGGTTTATTGTTGTCTCTGGCCCTGTTGGGAAAGTTTGCCTTATTTCCTGTCTTAGTCTGATCATAGATGGATTTTTTTTGTTGAGTGGGCTTATGAAAAAAGAAAACACAAATGGATTCCTCCATCTACACAATAGCGGTGGATAGAGGAATCCCCCTCTTCTGCTGTCAGAAAATCTGACCAGTGCTGCAGTCAATTGGCTGTATGCGCTAATTGAATGAAAATTTTCCAACATTCCTTTTTGAGAGAAGCCAATCATTAGATCGACTTTTATTGTGTAAGAACATCCATAGATGGATCGAAATTCATCCGATCCTTGCTGAACTGGACAATTTTTGATCCATCTATGGCCAACTTAAATAAAACAACAGCCTCTTTGTTTTCATACGTACCTTGATGAAACATTGCTCTGTGTTGTGAGGAACCTATGCAATACAACTGAACATTTCTGCTAGAATTGAGTTGTGTGCTGATGACCTATTCCATTCATTATGATTATGTGATACCTTATAAAAAAATAAAAAAGGGTATTCATAATGTATAATGCAATATAGATATATTGTTGGAAAGCAGCATGTTTTTAAATAAGACATTTATTGGTTTTACTGCAAAGAGCCTTTTGGCTTGTTGGAATTTTTCTTGGAATGTCAATAAAACAAGATTGTACAACAGGATGTGTGTAACAAAAGATTGCATACCAGAATCCTGATCCTGGAAGGGAGCCCACGCATACCCCCTAGCGTTGGGGCATGGAGATAAGAAAGCCTCAGCTCAGATTTCCTGGTGATGCATAGATTAAAATTACTGATTTCATGGCTTCTAGCAAGAAGGAAGGAGCCAGGTGTTGACTGGAATGTTGACCTGGGTCAAGGAGTTGGATGGCTATATAGCAGTGATCCCTTTTAGAGGACAGTACCATACTTTCATTGTATTTCCTGGCAATTCTAAAAGACAGCCCCTTAACAGTTATGAATCGTCACTCATTGGACACAGGACTATATAGGATGAGAAGAGGGTGTCAAATGGGTGGTGTTTGTGAGTGTTTTAAGATGCAAGGCCTTTAAGATGCATGCTTTTCTCTCTGTTTCTTCCTGCACCCCAGCTACGGTATCTAACTTTGAGGAAGGACTTACATAACGTATCATCTCAGCTCTTTTATTTCTATATGCTCTATAATATTCTTTTAGATTTCTGAGTTAGTATGCTACTTTCTTTGTAAATAAATAAGACCTTTGCTTATGTTATTATATTATCACCATTAATACTATCAGAGCTTTGATAGACTAGCTAATTATAGGAGCAGACAAAATAGCCCATTATTATTTAAGTAGGGGGCAGTCTAAATCACCCCCTATTTATTTAATGTTTGCACAAATGTTTTGCCTTTAATTTCTATTGTAAACTGAATTAGTTGTTTTACAAGTTAAGGGTTCACATATACTTTACAGTAACTTTAAAGGGTTTTTTTTAACTTTAATGCATTCTCTTCTTTTTACCTTAACACATTGATAGTAGTTCCCTGTAGCCCCCCTAAATATTTACCTGAGCCTGATCTCGATATAGCACATTGCAGCAGTTCTTGTCCCCTCTGCCTGCTCCCACAGGCTTGGCTGAGAGCAGTGGTAGTCATTACCTCCTGCTGCTGTCACTCAAAACCTAAGGGGGGGGGTTAGTGTGGTGACCCACAATGTACATTATATTTTGTGATACACTGTAGTTTACTGCATTTGAAAGGTGCACTAAATGGCAACACAATGCATTACCGCAGCACAGTGTAAAGAGACTCTTAGTTCTAGAAGTGCTTTGAACCTACATCTGGTCTAGAAAGATGGCAACCTAATCTTACATGTCTGTAGTTCTCCAGTCTCTTTGAAAAGCACTGCTGGACTTTATTTAAAAAAGGTGGTGGTCTCCACCCTTCAGCTTGGTGCCCAATATGTAAATTGTGAAAAAAACCCACATTTTTAAAATTCCTTTATTTTCCAAGAAATTAAGACAAAAATTACAACTTCAAAAAACTTGTCATGCCTATTACTAATTCTTTATAAAGAAAGATTTTTTTTTGCTAAATTTTTTGCTAAAAAAAGAAAAACCCAGTGGTGCATAGATACTACCAAAGGAAAGCTCTATTTGTGTGAAAAAAAGATAAATATTTCATTTGGGTACAGTGTTGCATGACTGAGTAATTGTCATGAAAATTATGACAAAGCTGAAAGCTGAAAATTGGCCTGGTCAGGAAAGGGGTGAATGTGTCCAGTATTGAGGTGGTTAAAATATAGCCAACATCTGGAGTTCCCTTTTCAGGTTTTTACATTTTCACAGCCTGTTGAAAAAAGTCAGTTGTTTGCAGATGATGTAGAAAATAACAAAGGAATATAACCAGGAAGGAATTCCAAAATAGCAAGTTTTATTGATATCAGCTGCAGCTGGTAGCAAGTACAGACTTCCTCCAAAGAAATAGGGTTTCAGACCCTTTTTATAAGAAATGTTCACTATAGAATTACATGTGGTACTATGTGATTGGCTGTCAAGACATACGTCAATATAATTACCGGTACATCAATGCACCTGCAGACTGTGATGAATGGAGATGATGAGCAGCCTGTGAATTTTGTCCCAGTAAACGATATCCTAGTAAACCTGTGGCTGTTGTAAAAAAAAAAGTACCAATATGAAGTAGAGGGGTCTTCCAGAGGTCAACTTTTAAATATTCATATTTTATATCATATTTTACTCTTCAAGTTTTTAGAAATAATAAATATTGCTTAAAATTAATACTCATTATTAGTTTGTTATTAATTCATATGCTATTTAATATCAATAAAACAATGTGCTAATATGAAAATTCTACTACACAGACCTAAGGAACTTAAGTTGAAACCTAAGCCAACCATACATGGATTGAAATTCAGTTGGCTCAGGAAGGACAGGTTGAATTTCAATCCATGTATGAGTAGGGAGGTTGTACAGACATTGATCTATATTAAACCTATGTACAATCACCCTGTTGGATCTGCTCAATCGTCACTGCAGGCTATGGCCTGCAATACTGATCAGTGTAGTGGATTCCACCTTCCACACTAAGTGTGTGGATGGCATAATCGAGTTCAACCTGCTGGTTGCACGAAAAAACTGACTAAAAGCTGCCTTACATGACTCACCTCAGAGACTAATGTCTTATCCTATGGTTCAGGCAGAGGTTTTAGTCAGACTCAAATAGCGGGTTTAAAAATAACCTTTAATAAATAGTTTAACATTTTTCATCAGTTTATGAAATGTTCATCATACTTCCATGCACATGACCAAGCTGGTATTATACAGTAGGATAATTTACTAATAAAATTGAGACTGTTCAATTAACACAGTGAATGTTCACTTTGTAAATGTACACTGAGCCTAGAAAATAAGATGAAGCTGTGTTCGCTTATACCAACTAATCAAGTCTTTTTTATTTCTTTTACACTTGTTGGGCATTCAAACTGGACACAGGTTCACTTTATCTACTATCATTCACTTTGCAAAGTAAACACATACTTTTCAAAGTGAACATTATCTCTTACAGCAATGCAGTTGTGCGTGCTGTGGTGCTAGATCCCAAATACTCCACCTTAGGGTTCCATGTCTCAAAAGGCAGTAACTATGTCAGAACTTAACAAAAACAGACCACTTTCCAAGTCAGTGTGCCCAAATAATGCCTGCAGTGTAGCCCAAGAAATGGAGTATACTGGTAAGTCAAAAATCCTATCTTTTTTTTCATATGTCCAAAACTGAAAAGGGGAATCTCTCATCCAGACTCCAAAAGCATGATTGTACAGGCTCAGTTGGTGCTCCAAGCATGCATTTGTACTTGGACACTAGGTCAGAAAAATAGATGATGCATATTTTATTTGGATAAAAAAAACGAAATCAATTTAGTATGTCACATTCAAGAGCCAGAAATATTGCTCAGACATGCATCAAACCATGTAAGTGTTCAGATGAACTCCTGGAAAGTCAGAAAACTTCAATGATTGTTCTAAACATATCCCACCAGTAGTTTGTTAACTAAAGTGGACTTTATTAGTGAAGCAAATACATTTAAAATGAGTTATAAATGTTGCAGAGAATGAAGAGAACTATGGCATACCTAACTTTTCTCCACTTTGGACCTGCAGATACTGACAGCTCAGAATGAACAAAAGACATTCAAAGGTTGACCATTTTTGACCATTTTTTTGACCACCTTTTAAATATTTGAGACTAAGGAATGGTATTTTGAGATGATATTAAATCTGTTCAATAGTCTTGCAGTTCTCAAGACAGTTACTGAGATACTACTATACTGTAAAACTAATACATTTTTTTCCAAAGGTTGCAGCTGCACTCACTATATACGTGAATATCAGCTCTTAAGTAGTTAAAGTAGGACTCTTTTACACAATTGCATGCATTTTTTTTTCTCATGGTGCTTTCTGCCTCTTCATCATCCTTACCTAGATAAAACATAGACACAGATATACGTTCCAGGAAACCCCTTGTGACTTTACTGGTACCAACTTTCCATAATGTGTAATGAAGCCACCGATTATTTTCCCTGTTAAAAACCATAGTTATTTATACAATTAAAATGAAAATATCATATATTGCTCCAGTGACTACAAATGAAGGGAAAGGTAAAAAGACCAAGGAAAGGGGTACTAGCCCCCAACACCTCCACAAATCCCCAAATCGACTTCAAACACTCCAACTAAAGAGCTTATATTGCTGTATTACTAACAAATATGACATATTTCAGATAATCATGTGCCATCATTATTGTAGATATACTGTATGGATGGTGATGGGAGTTGGAATGCTCTACACATTTTGTAGACTTGCATCTACTTCTTCAGGAGTTACACAAGGCAAACTGTATGTCTATAAGCAGCACATACATTAATATCACAGAGTATCTCATTACCAACTACTGTATGTTAATACAGAACTTTTGTGATCCAGAGAAAAACTTTTTATTGAGTAACAACATTACATTCCTCAGGGCCCCCCAGAAGGGGAAAACTTCACCAGTAGTGTGTGGGGAAAAGCTGAAAAACTATAGAGTGGAGTCTTCTTTGAAAAAAATATTGGCATATAATTAAAAGGTGTGCATAGTTCTTAACAATATACTACTCAAAAACTGAAGGGAATAACTTCACCTTAGCTCTCTTTAATTTCCACAGCCACTAAGGGGGTTATTTACTAAAACTGCATGGTGTAAAAGCTGGTGCTGCTTTGTATAGAAATCAATCAGCTTCCAGGTGTTCTTGTCCAAGCCTAACTGAACAAGCTGAAGTTGGAAGCTGATTGGCCACCATGCACAGCTGCTCCAGATTCTGAGCATACCATTTTTAGTCTAGGTTCACACCTATGCAGGTTGTGTTTGATGCGTTTCTGCCTTGCGGTTTTGCACTTGCATTTTTCACGCATTTTTGTTGTGTTTTTGATGGGTTTTGTGGGTTTTATTTTTTAAATTTATTTCTCTTGACAGGCAGATTTTAAATGCAAAACACATAAAAAACACACCAAAAACACAGCAAAAACACAATACATGTTTTTCTGCAGCGTTCCCATTGAAGTTTATAGAACCAAAAATGCAACATTTTGCATTCAAAAAAGTCTCTGACGTTTTCCAAAAACTGAAAGCGAACAGTGTGCAGAAATCTCCAACTGTCTGCAGAGTCAATACCTAAATACCTCCAAACTTAATGTGGCCTTCAAATTAGCATAAAAACAGTGCATAGAGAGTTTCATGGAATGTATTTCCATGGCCGAGCAGCTGCATCCAAGCCTAACATCACCAAGTGCAATGAAAAGCGTCAGATGCAGTGGTGTAAAGCACACCGCCACTGGACTCTAGAGCAGCAAAGACTTGTTTTCTGGAATGACGAATCACGCTTCTCTGTCTGGCAATCTGATGGATGTGTCTGGGTTTGGTGGTTGCCAGGAGAACGGTACTTGCCTGACTGCATTGTGCCAAGTGTAAAGTTTGGTGGAGGGGGGATTATGGTGTGGGGTCGTTCTTCAGGGATTGGGCTTGGCCCCTTAATTCCAGTGAAGGGAACTCTTACCAAGACATACCAAGACAGTTTGGACAATTTCATGCTCCCAACTTTGTGGGAACAATTTGGGGATGGCCCCTTCCTGTTCCAACATGACTGCGCACCAGTGCACAAAGCAGGGTCCATGAAGACATGGATGAGCGAGTTTGGGGTGGGGGAACTTGACTAGCCTGCACAGAGTCCTGACCTCAACCCGATAGAACACCTTTAGGGTAAATTAGAGTGGAGACTGTGAGCCAGGCCTTCTGGCCCAACATCAGTGCCTGGCCTCACAAATGAGCTTCTGGAAGAATGGTCAAACATTCACATAGACATACTCCTAAACCTTGTGGACAGCCATCTCAGAAGAGTTGAAGCTGTTATAGCTGCAAAGGGTGGAACTAAATATTGAACCCTACAGGCTAAGACTGGCATGCCATTAAAGTTCATATGTTTTTAAGGGCAGGCGTCCCAATACTTTTTGCAACATAGTGTATGTGGCCTCGCTGAAGTGAGCCTTCTTCCATGAGACTGCATATATGCATACGTGCCTTTGTTCTGAGAGCACAGCACACTCCAAACATAGGTACCGGGCTCTCACCAAGAGCCCTGAATCCCATACTAATGATTGAGAACTGGAAAGCCCAGTTCCCGATCACCTGATAGTTGTGATAAGCAAAAGTGTGTGTAAAAGAAATAAATCATTAAAATTAAAAAAAAGCTACATTTGATCGGGGTCAGTGACAGGGCTAGAGTTAGGGTCAATGTCAAGGTCAAAGTTTAAGTTCAGATTCCAAGGTCAAGGGTCAGGACTAGTATATTTTAGGTAGTATTAAAAAGGCATTTTGAAAATTATCATCAGTATAATTTTTTAAATTAGCAGTATCAATGTAGTGTGTTTAAGGTAGGATAACAAAATAGAAAAGCACACTATTGTTTCTAGTCCCTACTAAGGGTACAAACAACAAATAACATATACATATGTTGTATCGTTGTAATCATCAGGAGTGGTAGAATTTATTTTGGGTATTTCTTTGGTGGTAGGTTATGGCAGTAGCAGGAAAACTACAGCTAAATGTAAAAAAAATTATATTTTTTTTATTGTTTTGGGCCAGTGTACCTTTGATTAAAAAAAAGGAGATATCAGTTACCACTAAATGAAAGCCCGATTATCCTGAAAAAAATAAAACGATGTATAATTCACCTGGATACAATAAGTAGTTGTGATGATATGTACAGATTTACTAACACATGTCAAAGTTACAAACTGTGTTCATGTGTCAGGATTTGTTTTACCCTCCATCTTGAAGGGGTTCAACTGCAAAATAAAGATTATGTTTAAAAAAAACTTTAGAGTTCCCTTACCTACTTGCTGCTAAGGATTGCTTATGATTTTACACTTGCATGGACAGCAATATTTGATGTCTTGCCATCTTTGTAACTCATTTTGCCTTATATTTTGTTTAATTTACTGCTTAATTGGATTATTAGCACCAGTGTTTAGACTGAGGAGGAGGGGACTGGCTTGGACTTATTTACTTCCCTAATGAATAGATAGCAGATATTGATTCTTACATTTGGATGGGAAAGCTGGAAATCTGAACAGACCTCTTTGTTAAAAGAGCTGCCTATAGAAATACAGACTTATTTGAGCCCCAATATAAAATAGACAAGCCTTAAGGGTGGGTGGGAAACCAAAAATGCATAGAGCGTATGTGTACAAGAATATACAGTATCTGGTACTATGAAAGCTGCAATGTTGCATAGGGTTAATACTATCAGCTTCGAATAAGGATTTCGTTATGAACCCTGTCTTAAATTCAGAGGACATTGGCTGAATTGATGTTCAGTCCTTTTGTACCTGTGGTTAATTTTTTGGAATATACAGTGCATCTAAGAATATCATAGTCATTTCTGTGTGGTTTTCAAACAAATTGACCTCAGACAGGTATCACATGTAAAAGACATGAATATACAACTGTCATTGTAAATGTGTGATATGCAATCTGGCACATGAGCACAAATGTATTTTGAATTTTTTTGAAGCTATTATCTACAATGTGCTGTGTCTCATTTATACATTGCAACAGCTATGAATCTTCTGATGACCTCTGCTGGTTACAAGAAGTATTGCATTTTTATTTATTTATGATATTACATTATTATTATTATTATTATACAGGATTTATATAGTGGCAACGTTTGCTCAGTGCTTTACAATATAACAGGAGACAATACAGCAACAATACAGTTCACTACAAGAGGGTTAGGAGGGCCCTGCTCCTTGGAGCTTACAATCTAAGAGATCATTTAACGGATAAGTTCACATTTTAGCAAAAAATAATAAATGCACATTTTTCTGCAGGTAAAAAAATGTGCTTTTATTATTTTTTTGTTTCTGGAGCCTCTAAAGCATTGCACCAGCAATCTGCAGATCGCTGGTGCCATGCAGGTCTCCCTCTGACTTGTCAGCGTATCTGTGTGCCCATACTTCCTGTACAGGCAAGCAGATACTTACTGACAGGAAGACTCAATGAACTACCATGGTGCTCAGTAGAGCCGTATTAGTTCATTGAGAACTCCAAGAGTGAGGACAGTACTTACTGCCGATAACCGGCAAATGTCACAGAGCAGATCTGCACTGATAATAAGGGCACTGATTATCAGTGCCCTGCTCATCAATGCCCAACAGTGCAGTCCAGCAGTGCAACCATCAGTGCCCAGCAGTGCTACCCATCAGTGCTCATCAGTGCCACCCACCAGTGCCCATCAGTGCAACCCACCAGTGCCCATCAGTGCCACCCATCAGTGCTGCCTAGCAGTTGCGCCCATCAGTGCCTAGCAGTGCCACCCAGCAGTGGTGCCCAGCAGTGCTGCCCTTCAGTGCCGTCAGTCAGTGCCATCAGTCAGTGCCTCCAGTCAGTACTGCCTATCAGTGCCCATCAGTGCAACCTATCAGCGTAGCATCATCAGTGCCTCCTCATCAATGCCCACCAGTGCCACCGCATCAGTGACACCTCATCAGTGCAGCCTGTCAGTGCCTATCAGTACTGCCTATCTGTGCCACCTCACCAGTGCCCATCAGTGCTGCCTATCAGTGCAGCCTCATCAATGCTCATCAGTGAAGGAGAAAAATTACCTGTTTACAAAATTTTACAATAGAAACAAATAAAAACTTTTTTTCAAAAATGTTTGCTCTTTTTTTGTTTATAGTGCAAAAAATAAAAAACAACCCAGTGGTGATTAAATATCATCAAAAGAAAGCTCTATTTGTATGAAAAAAATTATAACAAATTCACATGGGTACATGCATGACTGCGCAATTGTCATTCAACGTGCAACAGCACTGAAAGCTGAAAATTGGCCTGGGCAGGAAAAGGGGTAAAAATGCACAGAAAGCAAGTGGTTAAAGTGGTATTAAACCCAACACCAAAAATGTATTATATTGCAGCTTACCAATCATTAGATGAGGTGGCTGCATTTTTTCCTTTGTTTTCATCTAGTGATCTGGCTAGTAACACACCTTAGTATTAGTGAGACACCCCTTTGGAGGAATGAGCACAGGACACAACAGACAGCAGCATTGTTAGTCTGGGGGAGAGTGTTAAATGTATAAGCATGAAAATAGAACAGCAAAAGCCAAAAAAAGGAAACTAGCACAGCCATCACATCGAAGAATTGGTAAGCTGCAATATAATAAACGTTTACATTTGGGTTTAATAGCACTTTAAAAATTTGAACCAATCGAATCCAGATAAATATATGGGCTTCTGAATAAAATGTAAAATATATATATGTTTTTGATTTTTCCATTAAATAAATGTGCATTGCTTAGACACTATTGCATAGTCAATTCAGCAGCTAATAGCCATTTTTGATCACTGATCCTCATTCATTAAACATTTTTATCACCATCGGGTTTTACCACATTTAGACACACCAGCGCTGACTTCTGACATTGATTCAGACTTGCTTTATTGTATATTTCTTATGGATAGGCGTGGTACTTAGATTTTCTAGTGCCGCTTTAAAGCTTCCATCATCATTTAACTTACTCTTTCTAATGCATAGTCTTTCATTACCAAAGAAAAATTATTTGCATGCAAAATTCCATTCAAAATCGTTATATGTACAATAAAGTGAGGGGTTAGAACCTCTGTATTGCTGTCTATGTATGGGTTGGAGAGATTTTAGCTTAGCTCCTCTTTCGATGACCGAGTGGAGGGGATTTACTAAAACAGGTGCACTCAGAATCTGGTGGAGCTGTGCATGGTAGCCAATCAGCTTCTAACTTTAGCTTCTTCAATTAAACTTTGGCAATAAAACTTGGAAGCTGATTGGTTTCTATGCAGAGCTGCACCAGATTCTCCAGCTTTAGTAAATAACCCCCCAATGTCACAAAAACAGAAAGTGATGGAATATCTCTTTGATAAAGACAGAAACATATATAAGAGTGGGAAAGGGATTAGAACATCTGTAAGGAATGTTTTAGCATTTGTGTCCTTCAGTGATAACCACACTCTGGTGTCACCAGTACAGGAAGTGGAAATCTTCCAAATAAGGATGAAGACAATGATACAACTTTACAGTAGTTCTAAGGCTAGGTTCACACCTATGCAGGTTGCGTTGGACCCATTTCTGCTTTGCATTTTGAGTTGCGTTTTTGCACATGCATTTTTTAACTGTTTTTGATGCATTTTGCATTTTTTAAAACAAATTCTTGTTCTGATTTAATAGGCAAAATGCATTAAAAACATGGCAAAAATGCAGCAAAAACGCAATACATGCTTTTCTGCAGCATTTCCATTGAAATCTATAGAACCAAAAACAAAACTTTTTGCATTCAAAAAAGTCCCTGACCCTTTCCAAAAAATGCATTTCTGCATTGTATTTTTGCACTTGCATTTTTCACGCATTTTTGTCGTGTTTTTGATGTGTTTTATGGGGGTTTTATTTTATTTATTTTTCATGTTGCCAGGCAGATTTTAAATGCAAAACACATAAAAAATGCACCAAAAATACGGCAAAAACACAGCAAAAACACAATACATGTTTTTCTGCAGTGTTCCCATTGAAGTCTATAGAACCAAAAATGCAACATTTTGCATTAAAAAAAGTCACTGACTTTTCCCAAAAAACACACCGGGTGAAAACGTGGAGATGTGAACCTGTCCCATAGGAAATCATGTTAAATCTACTATACTGCGTTTCTGCAAAACGCCGCAGAAAATTCTTAGGTGTGAACATAGGGTTACTCTTACCAAATCTATAAAAAAAAAGGTTTTGGATGAAGTAAGGATGTCCTTCATAGATAGCCTTAATTACCCTGGTTCTGCCTGAAAATGCATGAATACATTTTTTAACCAATTGCCCTCCAGAGGATTTACCCCCCTTCCTGACCAGGCCATTTTTTGCGATATGGCGCTGTGTTACTTTAACTGACAATTACGCGGTCATGCAACGCTGCACCCAAATGAAATTTATGTACTTTTTTCCCCACAAATGGAGCTTTCTTTCAGTGGTATTTGACTGCCTCTGTGGTTTTAATTTTTTTGTGCTATAAGCAAAAAAAAGACTGCCAATTTTGAAAAAAACTTTATTTTTTACTTTTTGCTATTAAACATGTCCAGTAAAAAATTTTAAAAAATCAAATTTCGTCATAAATTTAGGCCAAAATGTATTATGTGGCATGTCTTTGCTACAAAAAATCCTAATACGTGTAAATTAATTGGTTTACGTGAAAGTTATAGCGTTTACAAATGGCGGTATATATACTGACATTTTTTTTTGTACTAGTAATGGCGGTGATCAGCGAATTATAGCGGGCATTCTGACACGGGGGGGTTGACTAACTGTCACTGACATCCCCAGTGACACTAATACAGTGATCCGTGCTAATAAAAAGCACAGACACCGTACTAATGACACTGGGCAGAAAGGGGTTAACATCTGGGGCCATCCAAGGGTTAGCTGTGTGCTGTGTGCTGGTTTACTATGTGGGCTGTGCATGTGTTTCACTGTAAGCACATTATGCAGAGCCATACAAAGCAGTGTGCAGGAGCTGACAGGGGAGAGATCTGTATTGTTTAGATACAGGTCTCTCCTCTGTCAGTAATACTCGGTAATACTCGGAGATCACCGGGTGCGGGAACTGGTAATTGACAGCTGAGGCCACAAATGGCGGGGCGGGTAGGGCGTGTGCGTGTCCTACCCGGAAAAACAAAATCATGTGTATATATATATATATATATATATATATATGTGATTTTGCGCAGTGGTGCCACACTGTAGCAGTATTTCTGCTATAGGGCAGTGCGGAAGCTGTTAAAGTATGCGTTCAATGGTGTCATAGTAGAAATTATATTTTCTCACACACAAAAAAAAATGACTAAAGTTTTTTTATTTGTATGTATCTGCTTTTGCTTTTTAATTTGTATTATTTTGTTGACACATTCCTCCTTGGGTTCCTTCGGGGGCTTCAGGAATTCACTTATCAGCAACATGCTGCTTTCTGACTGGGCATGAGTCACTAGAGTATGACGTAAGGTTCAATACAAAGTAGCCAGTGCACTAGAAATGGACCTGATTCACCAGAGTAAAGTGAAAAGAAATGAACCTCTATTCACCTTAAATGATGTACCAGCGAATTAAAAAAAAAAAGCTAATCTCAGCTGTATATGACTGGATGTTCATAGTGAACATAGCCTCACATTTCCTTACCAATGTATTTTTATTTTCTTCATTTCTTTTTTAATATATACACAACATAATTCAAATGTAAATTGTGCCTAAGCAGTACCTTTACCTCTTGCCTTGAATTCCTTACAAAATAGCAGCATTCTTCCTGTGCTTAGACTAATGGTTCTTAACCACCAGGCTATGGCCTATCCCCACATTTCTCTCCTCTGTGGACAAGAACTCTATACAATCTGTGTTTGAAAGCCAGCCAGCCAGGATCCTCAGAGCAGCCAAGAGCCACACCACTTCAATCTTTTTACAGGATTCACTGCTGGCACTAACAGTGATGGTGTTCACCCCAAACCTCTCTCCCCCACCATAACTCTCATGCCAGTCACTGGAAGTTCTAAAGGTGTGCGCAATGGTAACTAATCAAAGAAAGGTAAACATGACAATCTAAATGCTGCATCACTGCTACCGCAGAAACAACAACATCAGCGAAAGGGCAGCGGGTTCCCTGACAGCTCTTCTAATTTTCCTCCTTTTCCAGGCAACATGCAAGACCTGCTGTGCAGCTTTAGTAGGAGGCCTGTGGACTGTGTTTGCTCCTAGACAGGCTCATTCAAGGTAGTGGGGCCATCTACTGCTTTATTCAGATACTGGCAGCTCAGTGTTGGACCTTCTGAGGATCAGGAATGGCTATAGCCAACTTGTTAGACACTCATTCCTATAATAAAAAACATGTAGTGATTACATGTGCATTAAGGGATTTTTGTGAATTGTCTAATAATGCCAAGGTAACTATGCTGCTGGACCTAAGTCACTGGCCCCTGTTATGAACCAATGGTTTGGGGCTATTCTTCCCTGGGGGTCACTATTCCACTGACACCAATGAAAAGTGGATATTCTTGCCCAGGGCTCCCTATTTCTCTAACAGCCATGATTTGAGGGGCTATTCTTCCCTGGGGGCCACTATTCCACAGACAAGAATGAATGGTGGATATTCTTGCCCAGGGCTCCCTATTTCTCTAACAGCCATGATTTGAGGGGCTATTCTTCCCTGTAGGGCACTATTCCACTGACACCGATGATTTAAAGAACTATTTTTCCTACTGTTCAATATCCCACTAACACAAATGTACTCCCACTTTACAATGTTTTAAATATATATATATTGCATTCCTATACCCTTATAGCATGAGTATAAGCTTTTTTTTTTTCTGTTTGTTCAGATACTGGCAGCTCAGTGTTTGACCTTCTGAGGATCATAAATGGCTATAACCAACTTGTTAGACACTCATTCCTATAATAAAAAACATGTAGTGATTACATGTGCATTAAGGGATTTTTGTGAATTGTCTAATAATGCCAAGGTAACTATGCTGCTGGACCTAAGTCACTGGCCCCTGTTATGAACCAATGGTTTGGGGCTATTCTTCCCTGGGGGTCACTATTCCACTGACACCAATGAATAGTGGATATTCGTGCCCAGGGCCCCCTATTTCTCTAACAGCCATGATTTGAGGGGCTATTCTTCCCTGGGGACCACTATTCCACAGACAACAATGAATAATGGATATTCTTTTCTGGGGCCCACTATTTCTCTAACAGCCATGATGTGAGGGGCTATTCTTCCCTTGGGGCCACTGTTTCACTGACAGCAATGAATAGTGGATATTCTTGTCTGGGGCCCACTATTTTTCTAAAAGCCATGATTTAAGGGGCTATTCTTTCCTTGGGGCCACTGTTCCACTGACACCAATGAATAGTGGATATTCTTGCACAGGGCCCACTATTTCTCTAACAGCCATGATTTGAGGGGCTATTCTTCCCTGGGGGGCATTATTCCACTGACACTGATGATTTTCAGGATTATTTTTCCTATTGTTCAATATCCCACTAACACAAATGTACTCCCACTTTACTATGTTTTAAATATATATATTGCATTCTTTTTTTTTTTTTCCAAAAAAAAAAGTTTATTGGAAAAGTGCACAATGATGCAAAAGAAATGTGAATGATGTTCATATACAACATTTGGCAATGCATACCGAGAAAAACTAGGAACATTCTTGCAAAGAACCACATATGGAACGTATTTGTGCCAATCCACGACGGGGTAAGTTTGTAATACTCAGGCAATCTAGTAGTGTGAATGGGAATGCTATCGCATCGGACCTCCTTGGTGTCTAATTATCGTTGCAGCGCTGCAAATGGAGGGAGGGTAGATGCAAATATATTGCATTCTTATACCTTTATAGCATGAGTATAAGCTTTTTTTTTCCTGTTTGGACATGGATAGTTTTGTAAGAATTTATCAGGCCGTGGTCTCACTAAAGTTGAGAATCACTGATTTAGACACTCCTTGCAAACAAAAATTACTATATCTGAGGACTTACAGTGCAAGGATCACCCTGTTTCTGCTTCAATCATTTTGAACCTCCCCCCCCCCGCTTCTTGATCATTACCTCACCAATCATCAGATCACCAGTTATCTGGATGGTAGCTCTGATATAAGTTAGCAAAGTCCTGTCACTGCTATAATGGACTCTTCTACAAAACAGATTACATAACACAGCATAGTAAGGCAGTGATAGGGAAATAATAGCTTTGGGGATCCCATAGGCAAGACTAGTGACCAGTAAATTTGCCCTCTACTTGTCTTTTGGGCACAACTTTTCCAGCTTAAGTCTTCATCAACACTGTAAATCAAATAAGAAGTATAACCAGGATAAAATACATGTAGCCTCTAAGTAAACATGCTTGCATATGATATTTCAGATGTCTACATCCAATGATTTAATGTGTTGAATGAGGAAAATGCATCCGTTTAAACAGTATTTGTAAAGTCATGTACGTTTGATTTCAGCTTCAATGGCAAAAAGTACGTTTAAAACATAGCCTTTTTTTCAACCAGTCAAAAAAGATATTTGGTTTTGCATTTCACATCTATAGGTGAAAAAAATTAAAGTGGTCCAAGGTCTAGAATTTCATAATAAATAAATGATCATTTAAACATTTATTTTACAAATGCCTGGTTAAATTATAGGAAAGAGTTTTCATAATGAATTTTTTTTATTAAAAACATTAGGTTGGCCTTACAAATATTGAACAAATCTACAGATATCAATTATATTGTGAGAGTTAAATGTTCACTTTACATTTCTACAACCATGCTGCCCTCTACAGTTCAGAATTCAGATTTGAGAAAGAGAGAAAATTCAGAACTCTTAATGTCAGCTTGTAAAGTATTGCATGATACACATTGATATGATGGATATTTTTTATCATGACATATTCTGATGTGGTTTTCTAGGACTGAAATCTGTGTCATTCAGGGTAAGGTTACATGAGACATCTCAATCATCAAGGACAGCTAGCCATGTGATGTTCTGACCACAGGAAAGATTTTTATGATAGCTGCTTCAGCCAGTGACTTCAACCATACTTTGGTGGCCCTAGCTCCTTTGTACCATATCGGACTAGATAGGTTCATGTTAAAGTATACTTAAACCACAGAACATTATAGCATAGTTTACCAGTCCTTACATGTGGTGGTTATATTAGTTTTCTTTATTTTAGGCTTTTTATTTTCACCTGTTGGTTCTGCTAGTAACATTCTTCCTGTCCTAGGGTGCTTCTGCTCCTGTCAGGACAACACAGCCAAGACAGAAATACCAAAAACCTCCCCTTCTCCTTTTATCCATGGCACAGAGAGATAGATAAAACAGATTTAACAATGTCAGCTCCAGGAGATTTACCCACCTTCACGATCAGGCCATTTTTTGCTGTTCAGCGCTGTGCTGTTTCAGCTGTGCGTGGTCATGCAATGCTGTACCCAAACAAAATTTATGTCTTTTTTCACACAAATAGAGCTTTCTTTTGGTGGTATTTTTTTTTTAATATTTCAATGGTTTTTTATTAAATTTTAAACAGTTTAACAAAGGAGCAACAAATCATGCCCACGCAGGGGCTATCAATTGCACATAAAAAGGTAGAAAAAACAGTGCTCTAACACCAACAGAGCAAAAGGTGCGCCCATGCAGGGGCTATCAATGGCACTTAAATGGCAAAAACATTAGTATAACACAGACAGTAACTCAAACTAAAGGCAGCTATGCACTGCCGCACCCAAAACAAACAAAAAAAAGAGAAAAGGAAGGAGGAGTACAAAAGAAAAAAGATAACAAAACCAAGAGCAGGGGTTAGAGAACGCCAATACTGAACAACATCACATCCCCAGACTAGCCGGGAGGAGCGTGGGAAAAGCATACTGCAACTACGGCTCCCATAATTTCAAGAATTTACGTTGGGAGTCATTGCAGATACTTGACATCTGTTCATTGAGCATCATAGTGGTCATATGGTCCTGCACCCCCTGAAGATGGGCAAACGGGCTCTTCCAGGCCTGAGCAATTGTTCTAGTGACCGACAAAAACAAATAGGAAGCCAACTTCTGCTAATGAGCCAAGAGGCCCTGTATGGGACAATGAAGCAAAGCATACCGAGCATCCTGGCGTATGGAGAGATGGAACAAGGTGAAAAGGAGGTCAAACACATGAGACCAAAAACAAAACAGTCTCGGGGATGACCACCAGATATGCAATACATCATCACGATGGCCACAACCCCAAAAGCATCGATCACTGCAGGCAGGGTTCGCCTGGGCCAAACCAGCCAGAATCCAATACCAACGAAACAATACTTTGTATGCCGCCTCTAGCGTGGTCGTATTAAATGAACATTTAGCTATAAGCGACCAGGCCATATTCCAGTCCTCCAGATCCACAACTGCCCCCAGGTTGAGCTCCCACTGAACAACATATGAAAGAGAAGTATGTGTTGTGCGTCTGTTCAAAGCTGCAAAAAAAGAAGGGAAATAAGGCCTGGGGTGCCCGGACACTGTTGGCAAAGCAGTTCAAAGGCAGATTTCTGGTACGGGAAAGTGGAAGTGCCCGCAGTGAGATCAGTCAATGCCGCAATTGAAGGTAGCGAAAAAATTCCGCCGGAGGGACATCCCGTGACTCCCGAAGAGAATTCCAGGTAGGGCAGGACCGAGAAGTCAAAAATTGCTGCACCTGCAAAAAACCATTGGCCACCCACCAAGAAAACGCCCTTGGTTGATCTAAATTAAGTGGGAAGAGAGGGTTGTTAGTAATTAGAAGCAAAGGCAAGAAAGGTGACATCAGGCCACTGGAATAACGTACCGAGTCCCACACTTGTAAGCCATGGAGCAAAATCGGACTCAGTGCTATAGGGCGCAGGGCAGGGGGAAGCCATAGAAGCGTTGATGTTGCAATGGGGGCACAATTAGGTAATTCCAGCAGGACCCAGAGAGGAACATCTGAGGAAGCGTGCAACATAGACAGCGGGGCAATCTGGCTCGCCTGATAATACTTAGTTACATTAGGCACCCCAAGACCACCCTGGAGTCTATGAACAAAAAGTGCATTTCTGGAGACTCTGGGGTGCTTATCGGCCAAGATAAAATGCATAATCATCGCCTGAATCAAACGAAGACAGTGAGGAGAAACCTGAACTTGGAGGGTGCGAAAATAGTATAACAATTTCGGCAAGATGGTCATTTTCACTGAATTGACCCATCCCATCCAAGACAGGTGCAGAAATTGCCAAGAATGCATAAGAGAGGACACAGAGCAAAGCAACGGATAATAATTTGCAGCAAACAAGTCATAGGTGGGGGTCAAGCGAATGCCTAGGTATTCAAGAAGCCCATTTGTAAGGGAAGTGAGACAGTAGGCGCAAAATCAAATCTGAAGCCAAAGTAATATTGAGAGCTTATCCAAATTAATACGGAGACCCAAAATCAAGGAGAAGCGCATAAGAACCTGTTGCAAATTTGGAAGCATCGTCAGGGGATTAGCGAGAGTCAAGAGGGCATCATCTGGAAAAAGGTTCAACTTGAACTCCTGTCCCGCGTATGGAACCCCTGATACATTACAATCGGTCTGAAGCGCTAAAGCCAGCGGCTCAAGCGCCAGGACAACGAGCGCCAGGGACAGGGGGCAAGAAATTTGCTGAGAGGTATGTTGAGTCCACGGAAGATTTTATTTTTTGCCACAAATTTTTGAAATATGACAATTTTTTTTTACAAAGTTGTCAAAAAATAAATTATATATGGCTCATGCATGTCATGGGTATATGTGGAATAACTCCCCAAAACACATTCTGCTACTTTTTCTGAGTATATGGATACCACGTGTGAGAGACATTTTCCAGCCTAACCACATACAGGCCCCCAAAATCCAATACCACCTTCAGGCTATCAAAGGGCATATTTCCTCATGTCACTTCCTCGCTACCTATCACAGTTTTGAAGGCCCTAAAATGCCATCATAGTACAAACCCCCCCCAAATGTCCCCTTTTTGGAAAGTAGACAACCAAAGGAATTTGATAAGAGGCATGATGAGTATTCTGCAGACATTTTTGTCACAAGGTTTTGAAAAACAAAAAGAGAAAAGAAAAACATTTTTGTTTTCTTTCTTCATTTTCCAAAAACTCTTGGCAACAAATGAGATCTGCAAAATACTCACCATGCCCCTTAGCAAATACCTTGGAGTGTCTACTTTCCAAAAAGGGATCATTTGGAGGGGTTGTTTCTATTATTCTGGCATTTCAGGAACAACATTAGAAGCTTTTGCCACACATCACCCACTCTTCTAACCACAAAGACAAAACCTTTTCTGACACTTTTTGTTAACATGAAAAACCAGTTCTTTGCTAGAAAATTACTTTGAACCCTCAAACATTATAAATTTTTTGAAGCAGAGGCCCCGGAGAATAAAATGGTGAGTGTTGAGATTTTTTATGTCATACAGTATTTGTGCGGAGATTTTTTAAACGCTAATTTTTTTAAAAAAATACACTTTTTTTTTTGCCAAATTGTTTGATAACATCTAAAATATTCTGTTACTATGAATACATGATACCAAACATGCAATGGTGTAAAATTGCGCACACCAGTGCAATGGCGATAAACTACGTAACCTTCTAATATCGATAAGAGATACTTTAAATCCTCTACAGGTCACCACTTTATATTAACACAGGAGGTCTTGTGCTAGATTTACTGCCCTTGACCTGATGTTCACAGTGATACCTCACATGCATGGTGCAGTCTCTGTTTACATACCAACACGGGACTGCTGCTTGCATTCGTCTTTGCGTGTGAGCACAGGAAGGGGTGGCAGGGTTTTTTAATTTTTAAAATTTTTTTCCTTTATTTTTACACTGTCCTTTTCTTTTTTTTTTGGATGACTTTTATTGTTATCACAGGCAGTGACAGGTACTCTTTTCTGAGAAAGCTGAGCTCTAGTAGACTCTAGATCTCTCCTCTGCCCTAAAAGCATCTGCTCACACCAAGATCAGTGTGATCAGATGCTTTCCCAATTTAAAAATGGCACTGTTTCTATCTGGTGAAACCATAATGATGAAATGTTTGTGGCTTCCAGTTCCTTAGGCCATAGAGATGCTTGTAGCCATTCCAGTCTCCTATCAGCTCTATGGTCGGCCAGTGGAACTTCCAGAATTTAGCCTCTAAGATTGTTTTTACATGAAATCTGACCGCCAGCTTAAAAAAACTATTCCAGGATGACGCCTGTAGCTGCAGGCGTCATCCTGGTATAACCACTCAAAGTCCAGCAATGTACCAGTATGTTGCTGGTCCTTGTTGGGCATATATGTAACAGAAGAGAACATGGGCATATGATAAATCGGGTATGTGGACTAATATGATCACAATTCATTCATCTTTTTAGTGCCCATGTTGAGGGTTAGGCCCAAAAAAGTTTTACATTCGGAAACCGTGATAGGTTTCCATGCTGATTGTCTAGCAAGAGCTGAATTTGGGTGGGCAGTGTTGTATTGTACAAATTGCTTTGGCCCACAATCAATTGATACAAATCTTCCGTGAAAAACAGTGGAGGGACTAAACGTTAGTGCTGGCAGCAAACGGGCTCATCCTGCTAACACTGCACTTCTGGGAACACTATACTAAGGAGGCACTAGTATAGTTCTGATCGTGCTCAACATATTGATCCGTACAAACACTATACTGGTAATGGTGGTGATCAGCAACCTATAGCATAAGTGCGATAGTGTGTGAGCAATCTAATGCTAGCTGACCCTGCCTGAGAGGGGCGCTAACTGACCTGGATGCTATCTGATGTCTCTAATGGCAGTAATACAGTAATCAGTGAAAAGTTCTATATACTGATACTGTACTCATGGCAATGGCTGGTTCACGCGGTGATCAAAGAGTTAATAAGGGGGCAATCAAAGGGTTAAATGTGCTAATCTAGTGTGTGTAAAATGAAGTGCTTTTACATACAGTGTGGTGTTCTCTCTTCTCTTTCTGGACTGACAGGGGGGGGGGGCAACTGGGGTGCACACATGCGCGCACACACCCGGAAACAGAAAGCGACGTAAGGGTACGTGTCTTTGTCCAGAGCTGCTATTCATCTGTAACAGATGTGGGGGTGGGGTGTTGCAAGTAGCAAAAAAAAAATGTTAAATTCTCTCAATACTTTTTTTTACATTATTATTATTTTTTTTACTGTTCAAAAAAATAATTTCATCAGAGTAGTGCAATGTTACCGTAGTAACATTGTGTTACTTAGGGGGGATGATCAGGGACTTTTTTTCTTTTCACTTTGCATTGCAGGAGCAATAAAGATTATTGCTCCTGCAATGCAATGCTTACTTTGAACTGTCATGAAAAATTTTAATTCATGACAGTTCAAAATAATAGTGATCTTTGATTAGCTCCAGCTGGTCATATGGCACAGGAAGCTGTGATTGGCCCTATGTACCATGTGAGAGTTGTGGGCCAATCACAGCTCAACAGGAAGAGTGATGTACGAGTTTCCAAATGGTCAGTCCGCCCCTGACCGGTACGTAGCTTTGCCTGTAGCTGCCACCCATCCGCAGTACATTGTGGATTGGCGGTATTTAAGTGGTTAACAAATGCTTTAAATGGCACACATAACAGATCAAAAAGGATCAAATACCAGAAGTACATTATTAAGGTTCACATACTCAGGGCTGTGGATAACGGGGTACCACCAGTCCTCAAGTAGGGGGCCCAGGCAATCAGGGGGGCCCATGGATCTGGGTGAATCAGATGTATGCAGGGAATCGATCTCCTGTATGGCTCTTTCTGCAGCAGCTGAAAGCTGGCTTCTTTTCCTCCCCTCCCGTCGGCTTTCAGCTGCTGCAGAGAGAGCGATACAGGGGATTGGTTCCAGTAATTGCCGCACATCACCCTCCTTGTGCACCATATGTTTCCCCCTGTTGCCCAGGCCCCCTGTGTGTCCCCACCCCCACCTTGCTGTCGACTTCCCTCCTTTGCCTGCCACCAGCAGCTGCAGGCACTAGGGCATCCTTCAGGATGGAGAATGGGAGAAGGTTCCAGTAAATATGTCACATTTTCTAGGCTCCTTCCTTTCCTGAATTAACACAATGAGCGATCAGTACTGATCACTCGCTGTGTTAATAACTGAAGTATAGTAAACTGTATATGAAAAAAACAACACAGGTCCAGAAACAAGTGTCAAGGATAGGATAGATGGGAACACTGGACAAACAGATGCAGCACCAGATCAGGCATGATGAGGTCACAAGACAGTTCCATGGTCAAATCAAGTAGGCCATCAGCAGTACAGTAAACATGGATACAAAGGTGTGACTGATATTTATTCATCTTGCGGTCTCTGTTTTTATACAGACTTCTAATTTTTTTTTAATAATAAACATGCTATACACACCTGTTCTGTGAAATGGCATTGCACAATGTGGCCTCAAACCTCCTCTTTTTTAGTCCCCAGCTGGTGCTCTCAGCTCCTCCTCTTCTCAGTGTGCAATCATAGGAAGCCACTTCCTATGGTGAGACACCTGAGGGTTCAATCCATAGACAGATAGTGGGCTCAGCCCCGCCCCGCTCCCTTGTCACAGGATTTGATTGACAACTGTGAGAGCCAATGGGGTTGATTTACTAACACTGGAGAGTGTGTAATCTGGTGCAGCTCTGCATAGGACCAAGCTTCCAGTTGTCAAAGCTTAATTGGACAAGCTAAAGTTGGAAGCTGATTGGCTACCATGCACAGCTTCACCAGATTTTGCACACTTCAGTTTTAGTAAATCAACCCCATTGAATCCCACTGCTTTCAATCTGCCCTGCGAGGACAGAGGGAGCAGCGCTGGATCAAGATCGGGCTCAGCTATGGGGGCCCTGGAGAGGAGGATCCTAGACACAGAAAGTTTCTTACCTTAATGCAGAGAATGCATTAATGTAAAAATTCTTAAGGCTTTATAACCACTTTAAGTTAGAATTTAGAATGATGTTACGTTTAGGAGTCTGTTCTGCATAAGTTAAGGGTTAGGTTAAGAATTACTTTCAGATTTTTAGGATTTAGACATCATGCACACAGATCTTTTGCTTTGCTACTCTGAATGGCAGAACTCCTGGCAGGAGAAAAGTTGATTAAAAATGCACCTAAAGCCGCACTTTTAGGTACACGTGTTTAGGAGCGTTTAGGCGTGTTTAGGTGCCTCCATCACTTGAGCGCTAATGGATTCCATTGGCCAGAATATTCATTTATTCTGCCCATTGGAATGTATTAACACACAAGAGCTCAATTGATTACATATTTAGTGTTTTTTCTGCTCTTCAGTTCCTCTACTAAACGCACTTTTTTTTCTGCTTGTAAATGCTCCTCTTTTCATATGACTGTAAATACCTACATGTGAATGGACACATATGCTGACATAGAGGTGCTTTTACATGTTGAAAACAAATCCAAAATCTTGTAAAAGGGGTGTTTTTAAGCCCAGTGTTCATGAGGCCTTATGATTTTAGGGGTAAGGCAAAGGATAACTATAAGGGATGATTGGGTTAAAGTTTTCCTTAGCATTGGATAGAGTGAGGAAGGGTTAGAACCCCTTTCAAGTTTTTACTGCTTCCCAAGGCTCCTTTGTATAGATTTGCTTTCACATCCTGTCCTACTGATTGTGGAAATTAAGTTTAATTTATTTACTGTAACTCTTCTTTCCCGGTTTATCCTAGTTTATCCACCAATAATACAGATACAGTTCAAATGGTTATCTTTAGTAGTTCAAGGGATATCTAGGACCTTTGTCAGATTTGTATTTTTCAATGTGACCAAATAATCAACATTTCCACATTCAATGGTGATTGAATTAAGGTATTCCAAGGTACAAATATAACTGCTGGATTTTCCTCTGACACTCTAGGAAATAAAGAAGTGGCTTGGTAAGCTAGAAAAAACATTTTCAGCCTTCAATGTGACCAACTACTACTAGATAAAACAGTAAATAAGTGACTTAGTTGAAAAACCTGGAGGCTAGCTTTACACCTGTGCACTGTAGTAATTGATCCACAGTGAGATTCAAGTTCATCCCTTTGATCTGCAGATGAATGAACATAATGGTACAAAAGTAACAATATGTTACTTTGTATAAATGTTGATTATAAACATTGATTCAGACTGCTTTTTTGACAGCTACAACTGCTGACTTCTTCTATATACTGTAATGCTGGCTTTGATTAATCACAGCCAACAACTTCTGTATATTGGGAGGGGGGTCCCAGAAGCAGAGCAGAGAGACTGGACGTGCTACAGATGTTCTGTGTACAATGATGAAGTTTTTATTTCGGGTGAGTGTGTAGCACGTCTGCAACTAGTTAAACAATCCCCTGTTCCCTATTTCAGTACAAACAGTTCTTTATGATTTTGGCTGTGTGTTTGAAGTCAATGCCATTGCCATGCTCTACACTGAAGTTGGGACTTAGCAAATTCCTCACTGATAGTAATAAATAAGGAATACAAATCTCCCTTTACTTCTCAGCAGTGCAGTTGCATTAATTTTGATCAGATTACCAATTATGTCTATGGAAAGCACCTACAAACCTGTAGGAAATCTCTACCTGCCCTACTGTTGCCTTTATGCATTTATCCATTTATCAATTCTTCAAATTCTTCTTTTTCAAGCCCTTTAAAACAAAATCTGCCTTTTGTTAGAGCCAGATATTTCAAAATTTGACTCAGTGTAAAGCATCTGCTGCCATTTTTCTGTACTCCAGTGCCTGTGTATTAGTGCATTAGAGTCATTTGATGTCATTTTCACCTCGAAAGAGTAACTTTTTCATAAAGACCACTTTTGTTAAGAGTTTTCTGAATGTACTGTATAGATTATGGGAGTTCTAGGGTCCTATTGGTGTTTGTTAAATGTCAGCTAATAGGTGTGATGGACATCTTCCAATCTTAAAGGGAAAAAAGCCTGATGTATTTCTCATTTGCTATGCTCAGTTTCTCTGGCCAGCTTTATTGGTCCTTAACCTTACCTGTTTGTGGATTGGCAGCACTTGTGAAACACCAGTCTGACATACATTTTTGCTTAAAAGAGACTTTAATGATGCAGGATGATTCTCGTGACGTGTCCCGATGATCTCTTTTACCATAGTGCAAGAGTTGCCATCTCTACCACAACCTCCCTTGGTTTTTTAAAGTTGTCTCTTGCCCAGTTTCATTCCATCCACCTATTTCTGTTTCGTTAATATCTCTGTTTGAAATTACACCATATGCCAATGACAATTAGCACATGTCTGTTATATTTACTTGATCAAATATTGGCTATAAATCTACAAATATTTCACTTTTTTAATTGAAAAATTAGAGCTCTGAATAAGGGGATGTGTCCCTAAAATGCATCAGCTTGCTGACATTACCAACAATTTGGAACCTGCCACCACGTTGGTTGACCATCAGTAATTTTTTTCATGCAAATCACTTCTGTCCTTTGTGAGTATGAAATTGGCTTTTTTTTATTTCTCTCAATAAACCTTGGGTAATGCGTTCTTTTTCGGTTTATAGTTGGATTCCCCTTTCTGAGGAGGGCTGCACTGCTAAGGCACTGTCCCAGAGGAAACATTAACCCCAAAACATATTCCAGTCTGGTGACTGTCCTTTCAAGTGCTGGAGAAATTGTTTGTGAATTGGCAATGCTGGTCAAACGTTGCAATATATGAATTTTTTTAATATCAACCTCTGACGGTTGCTGGAGAAAAGAAAGTGGACATTGTTCATCACAGGAATACATGCATGCTGTAAATGTTTTTAAAGCTAGATGTATGGAAAGGGGGAATAAGTAACTGGGGGGAGGAAGGTGAGCTAAACTGGAAATTGTCTTTACGGACCTTCAATTATCTTGTGTTGTTTCACTTTTTGCAAAACAAATAGAATTCTAAGATACACTCTTATCTAATGACACACTAATGCACAAGGCATAAAATAAGCATCAAAGACAAATACTTTTGTGAGCTAGTGCCTAACACTCTTGCCTAGCACTATATTTACATGATTAGCTATTAACAAATTTTACAGTTTACAGATTTGACCTCAACTGTAATGTTTTTCAGCCTTGTCATAATTCCTGTTAGCATTACATGAAAATGTAATGTTTGTGTGAGTAGCCTAAATGACATGGTAATAGATGTCTGACAAAATAAGAACTTGCTGATCATGAAAAAATTACACTCTGATTGCAGTTAAATGTCAGGATTATTGCAATGAGATGCAAAGCAGAGCTATCATTGTAATTTTTATCATGATGGCCCAGAGGTAGCATCGTAATTGAATGTTTCATTAGAAAATTGTTAGATATTTGACATTTATTTAGATCCAAAGGGCTGATCACTGGTTTTATTCCTATAATTAGAACTATAGACCATATCAAGGAGTTTGCTTCTCTTGGGCATTTAACGCAGAACAGTTAAATGAATACTAATTCTGCTGTAATATCAAGCTTGTACTGTATTTTAACTAAGAACCTCCGTTCTCAGTACTGGAATATAGCATGCAAGACTTTTACACCTTGTAAAATAGTATTTATGAAGGTGGAGGCTAGCTGCTTTACTTATGGATAAGGGGAAAATCTTTGTTTTAGATAGACCTAAAGGTATAAATGAGGTTCTAGTTTGGAGCCACCTTTCTGTAACTCCAAATTAATGGCTGAACATTAGCGCCTGAACTTATAATGCACTGCCTAATCCTTGCCTATGGTCAGATGGGTCCCTGAAAGCTAATCATTTGAAAGGATGGATGAGCTAGCCCCTCACTATAAAAAGGTGGAACCCCTGTATTCATATTGTCATTGTGTGTAGGAAATGGTTAGGGAAAGCTGACAAATTTGTGCACAGAGAGATGCTTTGCTATACAGTGCTACACATTTACTGTGCTATGTAGTGCCATACTGTGCTATACAGTGTTAAAGCCATGTGTACCCCTCTGTGTTCACAGATCCATAGACATAACAGACATTCCCAGGACTTTTCTTATTTGGGTGGGAAATATTCTATTTGATTTTGTCTTTCTAGGTCTTTTTTAAGCTTGAGGTATGCAGCATTCATTTGCTGCTGAACAGTTGTTGGAGCTGACCTTGCCATCAGGGGCGGACTGACCATTTGGAAACTCGGGCACTGCCCGAGGGCCCAGGGTCAGTAGGGGGCCCCATAAAATGCCCCTGGTACCTTTATCATAGGGTTTTTTGAGTTTTGGCAAGGACAGAGGGGCCCCATGATCCCCTATTGCCCGGGGGCCCCATGAGTTGTCAGTACGCCCCTGCTTGCAATGGTGTCGCATTGCAATGGTGCCGCATTGCAATGTGCGTGTCTCAAAAGCACCATACATTCATGCCTTATTACCATAATATTAGAAAAAGCTAGGTATTCCATTCAGTTCCCAATCCCAAAAAAATAGGTCTAAAATAAGAGGCAAATATAAAAATTGTGGTTGTTGCAGACATAGCAACACCACACATAGCTTTACCACATCTTCCAATTTGTGTTTTTTCAATGTAGCCTTCAATCTTCATTAAAAGGCCCTCTCCCTGCTTTATATTGTTAAACTTTGCCATTGGCATACAGTGTGCCTCCATGGCAGTGCCTGGCACCCTGTTTCTCTTTTTGACAAGGGTTTGCTTAATAGCCCTACAAAAAGATCAAGCTGAAGATCACAATTTATTCACCCTTAGACTTCAATAATGTTTGGCATAAAGTTAGGATGTTCTCAGTTTTGAGTACATTTAGCAAAACTGTCTGCAAATTGGGGCAGATTTGTCCCTCCTCACTGAAAAATATGCTCTGACATTGTTGTAGACAGCCTGATGCAGTGGTCTTGGATGGCCTTTAAAAAAATGTCTGTCTACCTATGCCTTAACAAAGCTATGAGCATAAATGTTTAATCTAGAGGTGTAATTTAATTGATCTGGAAACCCTTTTGACAATTACTAATACTGTGTCCATTAATTACATTAATAAATATATGTATAGGTTTTATTTCAGTAGAAATATATTAATTTGGTGATTGTAGAAGACCAAAGAAGGGTGCCCAAAAGTATAAAAAAAAATAATATTAATTTACAACGTACTGTCTGAAAAAGTTGGCCAAAGGATTGAGTTAATAAACACTGCACTTACTTTGTTCTAAAAAAAATTACAGTGTTTTAATAATTAGCATATAAATTTAAAGGTGCCTGACAATGCTTTGTTATTGAAAGGGTAGCAAGAAACTATTCAAGTAGTGATTACCTACAGTTAAGAACAGATGACTAATCATCTAAGACTGGTCATCTGTTGCTAACTGCTGGTAATCGCTGGATGTCCAAATGCGAACAGTGGACGGCACTTTTAGCCTGTCATTGCTTTTTATTGGCTGAGCAGCCACTGCTGCTCACACAAACCTGTAAATACCACCATACGAAGTCACAGATGTGAAAGTGACCTTACACTTGCTTGAACAAGATTGTCTTATTGAAATGTGCTATTTTTATTAATTTTCTGAAGACAAAAGTTTTAATCTTGAAATTAGATTGTCATAAATGTTTTTAAATATTACACCAAAGGCATCAAATTGCTTTAAATAACACTTAAAGCTGCAAACATGAAAGATTGTGGTTGACATATTAACCACTTGCCTACCAGGCACTTTTACCCCCTTTTCTGCCCAGGCCAATTTTCAGCTTTCAGTGCTGTTGCACTTTGAACGACAATTGCTCAGTCATGCAACCCTATAAACAGGAAGTGCCTGAAAAAAGACTTTAATGGCAGGATTACCAGATATTATTCAAAGTGATATTAAACCCTCAGCTTTATAGGCACTTTTAGTATCTGATTTAATCACTTTCTGAGTACGCAGCTTCTCCATCTTTTAAAGGGATACAAACTCTTTACTAAGAGAGTAAATATTCATTTAATGTAGTGAATAATGTGAACTGTATTCACTGCAAGCATCCAATCACATGCAAGAATATTTTTTTTTTCGCATGCTCATGATTAGGTCTTCAAAGTGAACCAGCTTTGTTGTAATCACTAAGGCACATTACATGACAGGGATATGTGAGAAAGACACATATTCCATGTAGGAAGTGGTGGTAAGTCTAATGTACCTGGGTTTGGTTTGTGGGACATTCAGTGACTGCTCCTTAGTTTGAAAGTTAATCTGACCCCACTGAAGTGATTAGGAGCTGAATATTTAAAATCAGTTCTAGCCATTTTCAAGGCAAAGGATTGGTGCGGCAGATCACTATTGTCACTATGGGGCAGATTTAATAAAACTGGTGCTCTCAGAACCTGGGGCAGCTGTGCATGGTAGACAATCAGTTTCGGACTTCAACCTATTCAATTAAGCTTTGGCAATACAACATGGAAGCTGATTCTATGCAGAGTGGCACCAGATTTTGCACGTTCCAGTTTTAGTACATAACTCCCTATGTCACTGTGGGGGCAATGTATTGGGGTGGTTAATGATCAGGGGCACTGGCTGGCTGTTCTGGTACCCCATTTTTCCTGATTACTAGCCACACAATACAGTGTCAACATTATAGTGCAGCCAACCACAATGTCTCTGATCAGTAGCACACCATTGCAATGTCACTACACAAGTGAAGCAAGCAACCTTGATCACTGCCACATCAGTCACAGTGTCATCAGATCAGCACAGCCAGCAACAATGTTCCTGATCGCTGCCACATGAGTCGCAGTGTCACTAGACCAGTGTAAGCAAGTAACTGTGTTCCTGAATGCCGCCACATCAACAGTCAGCAACAATGTTCCTGGTCATGACCATGCCAATGCCAGTGACTCAAACTGAATTGATAACTTTTTGTAAAAAATACCTTTTCATTTTATTTCTTCATTTTCCAAAATGTTGTGGCCAAAATATGATCTTCAAGAGGCTATCTATGCCTCTAATTTAATACAAGAGGGACTACTTTGCAAAATTGGGTCATTTTGCAGGCATTTCTGGTACTTCAGGGCCTTAAGAAATGTGATAGGTAGTCAGAACATCAGATACAAAATGTATACCCCTTGGAAGCCTGAAGGTGTTCTTTGGAGTTTTAGCCCCTTTATGCATCTAGGCTGTGAAAAAAGTTTCACACATGTGGTATCCCCATACTCAAAATAAGTAGAAAAATATGTTTTGGCATGTAATTTTAAGTATACCCATGCTGTGTTTGAAAAATAACTTTCTTAATTTTCCAAAACATTTGTGGCAAAAAATTACAAAACTTATGCTTCTTTTTTTTTATATGTCAAAATATAACTTTTTTTGGAAAATATAAAAAAAGCCTAATGGTGGTTAAATACCACCAAAAAAAAATCTCTATCTGTCTCAAAAAAAGATATAAAAGTAATTTGGGTACAGTGTTCCAGTGTTGCAACTGAGTAATTGTACGTCAACATATGGTAGTGCTGACCACTGAAAAATGGCCTGGACAGGAAGGGGGTTTAACATGCCAGTCTTCAAGTGGTTAAAGGGGAAACAAATATCCATACCAGACCTTGATCTTGCATGGATATTAAAGGGGGACATCATGCAAAAACAAATGTGAAATATTGGAACATCTTATAGCGAATGTTCACCTGCATTAACCGGAAACTCTCATCTCAGTGTAAACAATCTAGCCAGATGAAGAGGGAAAGAGATAGAGTAATGGTCTGTTGGACACGGTAGAGATCTTTCATTTTGATTCAGCCAGTCCATCACTGCCTTTGCAGTTTCAAAGAAGTGAACTCTGTCGAACCACAAACCACAGTCAGGCAGGGAAAATAATAGAGTAGGTGGATGGAGGTCTCAAACGTTTTTTTCACCTTTCACCTAGAATTTCAATTGTTGCTTTTGGACATCAGCAAAGAAATCTGGGAATACTTGAAGACCAAACATTTTCTGTGAGGTTTTACTTACAAGTTTAAATCCAAATTTGTTGTTAAAAAATTACTTATAACCCCCAAACATTATATTTTTTTTAGCAAAGAACCTAGAAAATGAAATGGTGATTGTTGCAATGTTTTATGTCACATGGTATTTTCATTCAAACGCAATTATTTTTTAAAAAAATACACTTTAGTGAATTAAAAAAAACAAAACACAATGTATACCCCCATTTTTTTGTAAAATATGAAATAAGATGTTACGGCAAGTAAATAGATACCTAACATGTCATGCTTTAAAATTGTGCATGTTCGTGTAATGGTGACACATTACGGTACTTGAAAATCTCCATAGGCAACTCTTTAAAAATGTTTACAGATTACATGTTTAGAGTTACAGAGGAGGTCCAATGCTAGAATTATTGCCCTTGCTCTAATGTTTGCGGCAATACCTCACAAATGTGTTGTGAACACCGTTTACATATGCATGTGCGATTTACATATGCGTTCCCTTCTGCGTGCAAGCATGGGATGGGGGAGCTTTAAAATCTTTTTCTTTTTTTTCTTTTAACTATGTCCCTTAATTTTTTTATCACCTCTATTCCTATTCTTAATGTAAATATCCCTTGTAATAGAAATATGCATGACAGGTTCTCTTTAAGAAGAGATCTTGGGTCAAAAAGACCCCAAATCTCTTCCTTACTTTAAAAGCAAAATATCAAAAAACTATTTTTTTTTAACTTTTGCTTTAACCACTTGCCCACCTGAGAATTTACCCCTCTTCCTGACCAGGCCATTTTTTGCATTTCAGCGCTGCGTTACTTTGACAATTGCGCAGTCACCCAACACATCCAAATTAAATTTACAGCCTTTTTTTCCCATGAATTGAGCTTTCTTTTAGTGGTATTTTATCGCCTGTGTGTTTTTTATTTTTTGCACTATAAAAAAAAAGACTGACAATCTTGAGAAAAAAACAATATTTTTGACTTTTTGCTATTAAACATGTCCAGTAAAAAAATGTAAAAAATCTAATTTCATCATAAATTTAGGCCAAAATGTATTTTGCTACATGTCTTTGCTAAAAAAAAAAAAACCCAATACATGTAAATTAATTAGTTTACGTGAATGTTATAGCATTTACAAATGGCAGTATAGATACTGGAATTTTTATTTTTTTTTACTAATAATGGCAGTGATCAGTGACTTCTAGCAGGACTGCAGGACTGTGGCGGGCATTCTGACACTGGGGGGAACTGACTTGGTGTCACTGACATCCCCTGTGACACCAATACAGTGATCAGTGCTAAAAAAAAAAGCACTGACATCGTACTAATGGCACTGGGCAGGAAAGGGTTAACATGAAGTGCACAGAAAGGGTTAACTGTGTACTGGGAGTGTTTTACTGGGGGGCGGTATGTTGGTGCTTCACTGTAAGGACACTGCTCTGGATGTCTGTGTTGTGCACAGCCATCCAGAGCAGTGTGCCTGAGCCGACAGAGAGGACTGTTAGTAAACAAAGCAGCCCTCCTCCCTGTCGGAGATCCTTGGTAATCACCGGGCGCCGGTGGGCAATCACTGGCCGGGACCTGGTGATTGACAACCATAGCCGCTAATGGCAGCGCTGATAGGGGGCTCGCATGTCCCTACCCAGAAATGCAAAATCACGTATATATATATATATATACGTGATTTTGCGCACCCCTGCCGCCCTGTAGCGGAATATCTGCTCTAGGGTGGCGGGGATGTGGTTAACCTGTTCCCGCCTGGCCAATAGCACAAAGGCGGCCGAGCGAGCAGCTCGTCCCTCCAGGTGGACGCCATATGGCATCCTTTCAGTCATGCGCAGTGCGCCCGCCCGCAGAGCCGCTCTGCGGCACGATCTGTCATCGGCTGTGTGTGAGGTACATGACAGATCTGTGTACCGGCCCCGTTTCTAGTACCATGTGACCTGCTGTGACCAATCACAGCAGGTCATATGACAGTTGTATACAATGGATGGCTTCCTGTCATGCCATCCATTGTATTCTAGTGTGTCTAGCTGAATGGTCACAGCGATCACATGCACAGCTGGGCCAATCTCAGCCCAGCTGTGCCATGTGATTAGCCGTGGCCAAATCACAGCTAAGCACAAAAAAAAAACCCTGAATGAATCGATGTCATTCAGGTAAATGCTTGCTTATAGCAAAGTAATTCTTTGCTACAAGCAAATTGTGTAAAAAAAAATACTGATCACTTCCCCAAAGTAGTACAATGTTACTATGGTAACATTATACTACTTTGGTCATAGTGAAATATGAAAAAAAATCTTAAAAAAAGAGAAAGAAATTTAATAAAAAATTGAAACTAATAAATTTTTTTAAAAAATTCTAATTTTTTCACACTGTCACCAGTCAGTGTCCCTGATCACCACCATGCCAGTTATATGATGACGCTGTACTGCACTGGTAACAGTATGAAAAAAAAAAATTGTGAAAATTTTTTTTCATTTTTTTCATTTTCCAAAAAATTATGACAAAAAAATTACAACTTCAAAAAACCCGCCATGCCTCTTATGAAGTACGTCAGATGGTCTACTTTGCAAAAAGGGGTAATTTGGGGATATCTGTACTATTCTGACATTCTTGGACCTCAAGAAATTAGATTGGCTGTCAGTACTTCAGGATTGATCAATATTCAGATACAGTTGCAAGAAAAAGTATGTGAACCCCTTGGGATTACGTGGAGTTTTGCATGAATTGGGCATAAAATGTGCTCTGAACGTCATCTAAGTCACAACAATAGAAGAACACAGTCTGCTGAACATAATACTACACAAACATTAGATGTTGCCGTGGTTTAATTGCACATAACATGTAAACATTCACAGTGCAGGGAGGAAAAAGTATGTGAACCTTTGGACTTATTAACTGGTTGACCCTCCTTTTGGCAGCAATAACCTCAACCAAACGTTTCCTGTTGTTGCAGATCAGACCTGCACAACGATCTGGAGTAATTTTGGACCACTCCTCTTCACAAAACTGTTTCAGTGTAGCAATATTCTTGGGATGTCTGGTGTGAATCGCTCTCTTAAGGTCATGCCACAGCATTTCAATCGGGTTGAGGTCAGGACTCTAACTGGGCCACTCCAGAAGGCGTATTCTGTGCTGTTGCAGCCATTGTTTTGTTGAATTACTTGTATGCTTTGGGTCATTGTCCTGTTGCATCACCCATCCTCTGCGGAGCTTCAGTTGGCGGACAGATGGTCGTACGTTTTCTTGCAAAATGTCTTGATAAACTCTGGAATTCATTTTCCCATCAATGACAACAATCCGTCCAGGCCCTGAGGCAGCAAAGCAGCCCCAAACCATGATGATCCCTCCGCCATGTTTTACAGTGGGGATGAGGTTTTGATGTTGGTGTGCTGTGCCTTTTTTTCTCCACACATAGTGTTGTGTGTTCTTCCCAAACAACTCAATCTTGGTTTCATCTGTCCACAGTATATTTTGCCAGTAGTGCTGTGGAACATCCAGGTGCTCTTTTGCAAACTTCAAATGTGCTGCAATATTCTTTTTGGACAGCAATGGCTTCCTCCATGGTGTCCTCCCATGTACTCCATTCTTGTTTAATGTTTTCCTTATTGTAGATGTGTCAACAAAAATGTTAGCATGTGCCAGAGATTTCTGTAGGTCTTTAGCCGACACTCTGGGATTCTTCTTTACCTCATGCAGCATTCTGCGCTGTGCTCTTGCAGTCATTTTTACAGGATGACCATGCCTAGGGAGAGTAGCAACAGTGCTAAACTTTCTCCATTTGTAGACAGTCTGTCTTACCGTGGACACATGAACATCAAGGCTTTTGGAGATACTTTTGTAACCCTTTCCAGCTTCATGCAAGTCAACAATTCTTGATCGTAGGTCTTCTGAGAGCTCTTTTCTGCGAGGCATGGTTCACATCAGACAGTGCTTCTTGAAACCAGTAAACCCAAAACAGGTGTGTGTTTTTTAAGGGCAGGACAGCTGTCAGCAACACATCCAATATCATCACACTGATTAGAGTCAAGGTTGGCTCACTCCTGGCTCCAATTAGCTCTGGGAGAAGTCATTAAGCCAGGGCCTCACATACTTTTTCCTCCCTGCACTGTGAATGTTTACATGTTATGTGCAATTAAACCATGGCAACATCTAATGTTTGTGTAGTATTATGTTCAGCAGACTGTGTTCTTCTATTGTTGTGACTTAGATGACGTTCAGAGCACATTTTATGCCCAATTCATGCAAAACTCCACGTAATCCCAAGGGGTTCACATACTTATTCTTGCAACTGTATATCCCATAGTTTGTGAACTCTATAACTTTCCTACAATCGAAATAATAAATACTGATTTGGGTTATTTTCACCAAAGACATGTAGCAGAATACATCTTGGCCTAAATTTATGAAGAACAATTATTTATTTGCAATTTTTATAACAAAAACAAAGAAAAATGTGTTTTTTTTTCAAAATTTTTAGTATTTTTTTGTTAATTTACCAAAAAATAAAAACCCCAGCGGTGATTAAATACCACCAAAAGAAAGCTCTAGTTGTGTGAAGAAAATGATAACATTTTAGTTTGTGTACAGTGTTGTATGACCGCACAATTGTCATTCAAAGTGTGAGAGCGCTGAAACCTGAAAAATGGCCTGGGCAGGAAGGGGGTAAAAGTGCCCTGTATGGAAGCGGTTAAAAAAGAAAAAAACTCCCGCTGCCCACCGGATGTGATGGCATGACGTCGCTAGGGTCCTCCATGATGATAGAGGTGATCAAAGACCATAGAGTCTTTTATTGCTGCCATCTTCAGCAGGCTGGACCATCTGATCATTTCTCTGGCTGGCGGCTTTAACGGTAAGCCAAAGAAACACCAGTGAGCGGCGGGAGGGGACAGAAGCAATCCAGCAGCTGAAGAGCCGCTAGGATCACTTTCATTTGAAAGTTGGCTGTTTGCTGAAAAAAAAAAAAAATACTGGGGTTATGGCTGAATTCTTCAGCCATAACCCCGGTAAACCACTTGGAAACCTCAATGTTTATATATGTATTGCTGTCTTCGAGTGGTTAAACCCATTGATTTGTAGATATTCTTCTAAGAAGCCGGAGAGCTGTTTAGAATGGTCTAAAAGGATCATAGAGTGGGAGAGCTGAGAACCTACTGTCCCGTACATGCAGATGCAGACCATGCCCCACCGAACCTTATCTCTAGTATTAACGTGTTTATATTTATATACATTCTGCTGTGTGCTAACATTACTGGTAAGTCAGGGTTGTTTTTCAATGGCAGTGAAATACCTCAACTCTGAGTCTTACATTTACTGTATTAGTGAGGATAAAGTAACAATAAGTAAACCCCTGTTTGCAGCTTTTTATTTGAATTTTTGTAATTTGTGAATCACTAAGAGCCATTACAGATCAATGAATATTAAAATGCAACCTCACAGTTGTGCTGCATACATTTACATATTACACCTCATATTAAAAAACAGTATCTATGTAGCTGCATCTGTTCCTTTTCCTCCAGTAATTTCCTTCACATCACTAGATGGCAGTAATGTATTAAGTATACATTTTTATTGTAACTACTTTATTCTTTAAGCGTACAGATAAACACAACCTTGAACTGTGCTTGCCTTTTCTGTTAAGTAATGTGATATATTGCATATATTCCAAACTGAATATAGTGTACAGCAATATAGAAAAATAGTGTTTCTATTGACTCATGCTACATGTTTCTACATGACTGTATGAAATAAGATGCCTTCCTAACCATTAGGACTATTCATCAAAAACTAATTGGGTTTCATGCATTCAGAAAGGACCAACAGGGAGGGCTGTTATGAAAATGTTGATCTGTGGAGACTCAAAGCTTCTGGTAAGTTGCCTTTGCGATTTAAATTTGTATTTCTTCTGTTGTAAATGAGCATAAGGCTAGGTTCACACCTATGCAGTTTGCGTTTGATCCGTTTCTGCAGTGCTTTTTTTTTGTGCATATGTTTTTGACACATTTTTGATGCGTTTTGCTTATTTATTTATTTGGCCAACTTGCTGCTTGGCAGAATAAAAATGCAAAACGCATCAGAAAACACACCAAAACACATTAAAAAATGCATGCAAAATGCAGATCTTGTGTGTTATATGCAGTTCCATTGAAATCTATTGGACTAAAAATGCAAACTGCTGCAGGAAAAGAAGTCCCTGTCCCTTTCCAAAAAATGCGCCTGCAAAAACTGCATAGTTGTGAATGTGATCCATAGGAAATCATGATAAATGGCATGCACTGCGTTCCTGCAAAATGCATAAAAAAATTCACAGGTGTGAACCTGGCCTAAACATATTAAACATAGCAAATACAATATGCTTTTTATTCATATTTAAAGACAATATAACATACTGTGCATAGCTCACTTGCTACTTTTTATGTACACCTATGGCTAGAACTTTCTCCCTGTGCAAAGCCTGACTTTTTATTATAAAGTATTCAAGAAGCACACATTCCTTGGAGATTCACTCTCTGTGATGCCTTATTAGCATAGGTCCTTCAGACTTTTAGGTCACACAATAATGTTGCAATCTTCTTGTGCGACATCCCAAAAGGTTCATGCTGTGCATGACAATATCTGACTTTGCAATCTGTATGCTGAAGCAGAAATTTGGAATTGCCATACCAGGCAACATTTTTTCAGTCTTTCAACTGTGGTGGTTCCTTTCTTAATGCCTATGCGTAACCATAATTAACAACAGAAAAGTTAGTAAGATGTGCCCCTTGTGATATCCATGCCCCCTACCCACCCTTGCCGTTGTCATCTTCCCTTGCTGCAGAGGTTAATAAAACCTAGGGGGCTATCACAGGTTTCCATCAAGAGCCCTTTCCGTTGCTTCATTAATAAAAACTATACTACAGCTTCTATGAATAAAACAGAATCTATGAATGGAGGATAGGTGGATCATTGATATATCCACCCACTCCATCCATAGATCATCTTTCTGTATTTTGTTTCGGTCTTAAAGTGTATCTATAGCCAACACTTTTTTCTTACTTATGGATACAGCAGGCAAGGGTTAGCCTTCCCCATACTTAAATAAAACAGTTTTACTTCTACCTGCTGTTAGAAAGTTTCCTTCACTTTCTGTGTGGTAAAAAAAAGAAGTTGAATTTAAAAATTTTTTTTACTTGTGAGCCAATAAGGTGTATAATAAACGGCTTCTATCAATAAGATCGCAGGCTATCTTGCTCACCCTCATAAATGTGAGCTATTAGTGCATACAAATGAAGGAAATATAGATGCCGCGCTCTATTGAGACCTATTACCTGTATATAGTATAAAAACTGTATTTACATTAAATCTCTAATAGCTGCATAATCTCTTATGTGTAACCATACATGATTCTGATGGCAAGCAATACCAAAACATGTGTTGGTAATAATGAATAAATGAATTTGAAAAATATATAACAAAATTGGTGATAAAAAAAACAAAAAACAAGAAAAACCCCAAAAATTAAAGTCTGTGCAAAATTGTTCAAATTTGTGTCCTTCGATGATTAAATAAATAATCCAATAAATAAATAAAAAAATATAATAAAAATAGAGAAATATGGAAATTAAATAAAAGGTAAAAATTCAATGAATTTTGTGCAAAAACGCAAAACAAACTTGGTGCAGAGTTCAGCAGGGATGAGATATCTGTGTGCTCTCCTTCCAATCAGCCTGAGGTGATGCAGGTGAAGGTTGCAGATAGAACGCGTATCTCCACAGGGATTCGTGGCTTCGTCCGGGGGATGTAGTATCTACTATGTAGTAGATACTACATCCCCTGGATGAAGCCACGAATCCCTGTGGAGATACGCGTTAGGGAGGGGCAGTGACATCACCACGCATTTTTACACGGGGAGCTCTGGTAGTGTATGCGAGCACACCCGAGAGGCTGATCTTCACTGCTTTAAGCGGCTATTATACAAAATGCAGATTGTTTTTAATCAATGTGAGTGCATATTGAGCGCATATTAAAGTGTTTATTTTTATCAATGATAAAGCACTATGCACTTTTCTCTATTTACTTGATCTGTATGAGGAATGCTTAAAGGGCTGGATCAAGGAAAGATCTGAGGAGGAAGAGATCCATATGACCATTCAGGCTTACATAGTAGTCCTCTATCTGCAACCTTCACCTGCATCACCTCAGGCTGATTGGAAGGAGAGCACACAGATATCTCATCCCTGCTGAACTCTGCACCAAGTTTGTTTTGAGTTTTTGCTGAAAATTCATTGAATTTTTACCTTTTATTTATTTTCCATATTTCTCTATTTTTATTATATTTTTTATTTATTTATTAATTGGATTATTTATTTAATCATTGAAGGACACAAATTTGAATAATTTTGCACAGACTTTATTTATTTATTTTTTATTACCAACTTTGTTATATATTTTTCAAATTAATTTATTCATTATTACCAACACATATTTGGGTATTGATTGGCATCAGAATCATTTATGGTTACACATAAGAGATTGTGCACCTATTAGAGATTTAATGCAAGTACAGTTTTTATACTATATACAGGTAATAGGTCTCGATAGAGCACGGCATCTATATTTTCTTAAAAAAAAAGAAGTTGTCCCCACAACAGAAAGTGATTAAAAGATTTTTTTGATCAGATTTAAGTGGTTGTAACATAAACAGTGCAGCAAATGTTTTCCGATTTGATTATTTTAAAGCATCTAAAAAATTATCAATAAATGAATGTTTATCATAGTTTGGATAAAATCAAAAAAGCATGGGTGCCTTCTTAGAAATATTAAAAATATATATTTATAAGGAGCTATAAATCTTCCCCATGCTATCGAAAAAGAACAAAAAATGTTTTGTCTTTATATACTCTTACTTCTATTGCTTGTATACATATTCGCGTAGGTTTCCTAAGGAAGCAGTGGATGCCTAAGAACTACTGCCATCTAAGCACACAGCCTTACCAGCCAAGTAAGCAAAGGGTTGGGTATAGCAGTGACATCACTATGGCCACTGACTGTATTTGGGCAATGACGTCACCACTAACTTCGTCCTCTCCCTCATATACTGTAGCTGAAGACACCTAGGAAAGCTGTCATTTGGCTAGTATTATCAGCAGCTGGTGGACATCATGAATGACAGCAGATTTACAATGAGGCACTTTTTTGGGGTTTTTAATTTTTTTTTTTTAATTTTCGTAAGGGACATTTATAGGTAAAGCTGATCCAGGGAATATCTCTGGGGGGATCAGGAAGGAATTTTTTCCACTGCAGGAGCAAATTGGATCATGCTTTACTGTTTTTTATGCCTTCCTCTGGATCAACTGTGGGTATAAAATTATAACTTTTTTTTTTATGGTTGAACTGGATGGACTTTTGTCTTTCTCAGTCAGACTAACTATGTAACTTGTGAAATGTTCAGGTGTCTTTATTTCTGGGTTACATCTTTCTTTTTTTTCTGTGAATAAGTATGTGTACTATGTATTTCATAATAATTCAGCCTCGTCCCCTCCCCCTTTCTAGCAAGCCAGACTGCATGCTCATCTTAAGGGTCTGGTATGGATTTTGTAGAAGGACATCAGGCTTTTTTAAATGGAGATTCCCCTTAAAATCCATTTCAGGCCCTTCCGAACTAGTATGGATTTCCTAGGGAACCTTATGCATTTTTTTTTTGCATGAGGTACTCCTTTAAAATCCATACCAGACTTAGAGGGATGAAAAAAAAAATTATACACTTTAAATTGCTGGAGTATGAAATTTCATTGCCAGCTTCGTTAAAAAAACCCAAAACAAAACAGCACACAGACTACATCAAACATCCCCCAGAATACAAAGCAGGCCATTAAAGAGGTCTGTATGCTTTTTTAAATTTTTTTTCCTCTGGAAATGTCAGTGCTCCTGTAGCACTTTTTTTTACATCACAGGCACAATTAGGGCACCCCCTAGGCATGCAAAGTAAAGGGTTTGAGCAATTTTAATGTTTCTCCAAGCATTAAAAAAATCTAATGGAATTATTAAAAAATTTTTTGCAATGCTACATCAGGGCAATGGTTACTCCCACAAGCTATTTTTGACACCCCTTCCTTGCCTGTTAGCACAAAAAATGGCCAGAGGCAGGGGCGGACTGACCATTTGAACACTCGGGCACTGTAGGGGCATTTTATGGGGGCCCCATAAAATACCCCTACAGGGGCAGACTGACCATTGGGGAACTTGGGCACTGCCCGAGGGCCCGGGGTCAGTAGGGGGCCCCATGAGATGTCCCTGGTACCTTTCATAGCCTTTTTTGGGTGTGATTTGAGTTTTGACGAGGACACAGGGGCCCCATGATCCCCTATTTCCCAGGGGGGCCCCATGAGTTGTCAGTCTGCCCCTGTGCCCTATTACCTTTTTTATAGACTTTTTATGGTGTGCTTTGACACAAGGGCCCCATGATCCCCTATTTCCCGGGGGCCCCATGAGTTGTCAGTCCGCCCCTGTGCCCTATTACCTTTTTTATAGACTTTTTACGGTGTGCTTTGACACAGGGGCCCCATGATCCCCTATTGCCCGGGGGCCCCATGAGTTGTCAGTCCACCCCTGGGCAGAGGGACGTTCACCACTAAGAGTGTATTGCATAAAGAAGGAGTGTATTTCTGCGGAGTGCCAAGTGTTTGTGTACACCAGTGCCCACTTCCCCAAGCTAATTTTTTACACCCTCTTCCTTGCCTGTTAGTCCAGAAAATGGGCATTTTTAGTTTTACAGATTCGGCTCCAACTGATTTCAGTGGGTTTCGGGTCCAGTATCTGAACTTCTTTGAAGTTCACCTAACAATGCTTGCACCAATCCCATGGCAGTCCAGCTCATGCCTGCTGCTTAACCACTTGCCCTCCAGAGGTTTTACCCCCCCTTCCTGACTAGGCCATTTTTTGTGATACGGCGTTACGTTACTTTAACTGACAATTGCGCAGTCTGCTATGTAGAGCAATACAAAGCTGTGTTCTGGAGCTGACAGGGGAGAGATCTGTATTTTTACATACAGACCTCTCCCCTGTCAGTGATACTCGGCATTCGCCAGGTGCCGGCGGGGATACTCTAGCCGGGACCCGGTGATCGAAAGCTGAAGCCGGCAATGGCGGCTCCTACCCAGAAATGCAACATCACGTATATATACGTGATTTTGCACAGCCGTGATGCCCTATACCTTGAAAGGACAAGCAAGATCTTAGTAACTGAACTTTAATTTCTCACATATGTCCCTTCCATTTCTTATTACTTGTTATTCAAAATATTGAGATAGAAATTTCATGCTTTTGATTACCTCGTAAGGTTTGATAATTTCTTTGCTGGTTATATGTTATAAGTATTTGTAACAATGGAAATAACATCGCTTTAATGTTAGAGAATTTAAAGTGGCATAATTTTAAACCTTTGAATGTAACAATATAGCACCTCTTAGGATGTATACTGTATGTTAGTGGCCAGACTAATTTTCTTGTAAAGGGTGTAAGGGCTTATGCATGTGGTTGCAGAGGGCTGTTCAACACTAAGAAGGAATACCTTTCTGCAGCGTGAGTGACAGATGTATTTGTACAGCTGTGGCCAGCAGTCTGCACAAATCAATGACAGGTTGACAGATAACTGCATACCTGTAACTGCATATCCGAACATTTTCCAGTGTCTCCCCCAGGTCTCAATGGTTCCTATTGCTGACTCCATATCAATACAGGACACTACAGAGGGCTCAGTATTAGTGATAGGCTTGATGTCTGAGTCGAACGTAAGTTCGATTTGAGCATCGGCGGTTCGTGTGCTTGGTGAAAACATGAATGGTAAGGGCGTCTGGCATGCTCATCGTTACAACGCTGGACGCCGTGATTCACAATAGATTACAACGATGAAACCATTTTTTTGGCTTTTTTTTTTTTTTAAATAAAGGACTTGTCAAAAACTGCTGCTGTGTTTTTACTAACATTTTACACTTTTTTGGTGAATAGGTAGGATAGTACCCTATTCTCATTTACTCATTCACAAGGGAGGGGGGCTGGGATCTGGGGGTCCCCTGGTTAAAGGGGCCTTCCAGAGTCCAATAAGTCACCCCCCACAAACCCCCACAACCACAGCCCAGGGTTGTGGGGAAGAGGCCCTTATCCCCATCAACATGGGGACAAAGTACTTTGGGGGGGAGCCTCCCTACCCTAAACCCCCCTGCTTTGCTGGCCTTCCAGGCCTGTGCTTGGATCAAGGGTCTGGTAGGAATTTAGGGGGGACCCCACACTTTCCCCACCATTTTTTGGAGGTGGGGTTCCCCTTAAAAGTTCTACCAGGCCTAAAAGGCCTGGTATGGTTTTAGGGGGAAACCCCACATACGTTTTTCCCCATTTAGGGAGGTGGAGTTCCCCTTAAAAGTCCTACGAGGCCTAAAGGGCCTGTTTTTTACAAAAAAAGATCAGTCCTGTTGTAGCAGGTTCTGTACATTGTACAGATGTGCAACTTAGCAGGTAGTTTAAGGGGACCCCCCAGGCATGATATTTAAAGGAATTTTTTTTTTTACTGCAAGCAATGAAAATGACTGCCTCTTTAAAAAAGGTACTTCTTGAAAATGTTTTCAATGGTTCATGTCCCTCAGGGCAGTACCCGAGTCCCCATACCCCTTTTATGGCCAATAACTTCCATATAAGCCTCTCTATGTTTTACTGCGATGTCATTGAGTGGCTGCTGGCTGTTCCGGGGTCAGCAAGCACATTTCACAATGACACCTGGCTAGGCCCATCCCCTCCATCTTTACTGAATTAAAGGCTTTGGCTCCTGAGATATATGACAAGTATATCCCATGAGGCAAAGGGAGGACAGTGCAAGTGTTTCTCCTAGGCAAGGGGGAGCGGGGCTGTACAATTTATTTAAAAAAATAGGTAAATAAATAATAAAAAAAGCACTATTCATGCAAAGGATTGGAGGAGGGGTGTAGAGAAGGGATCATGTTTAAGAGGGTGAACATCTACTTTAACTACTCTACAGGAGGGAGGGAAGGCTAATACCAAGACACTAATTCATGAATTTTAAATGTTCCCAGATATGCATTTAGAAAGAATAGAAGACAGCTGATCAAAGCACATTACTGTCATTAAATAGAGTAAATGAGGGCTACAGTCTAAATTAGGGGATTTCCTATTTTTTCCTGCTGGGGAGATTTACAGTAAATGGAAACATCCCCATTGGAACAGAAACAGACGAGGGTTATCAATCTTTCTTACTCTATCCAAAACAAATAAGAAAGTGTTTTAGATGTACAAATTTTGTGAATGCAATTGGCTTGTGAGCAAGAAGATAAGTTGGCCCCCCCCTCTTCAAGACTCTACGCTCTGCACTCTATTCTGTGGGTGCATACACACTTGGTGGCTAGCATTGACCAGTGTTCATGAAGTCAGAGATAGTGATCCTAGATGTGAACCATCTGTGTTCATGCTCAGTCAGAAGTGCTGATTGCATGTAAACACTTGTGTAAAGTCAGGTTATTGACTTGCATCTCATAAACACCAGTCTATCTATAGTTATAGGCTGCCCATAACTATAGATAGACAAAACTCTTTCACATAGCAAGATACTTAGTAAAAGAACTAGGTAGCCCCATATGTCGATCTATAAGAAACTCCTCTATGCACTGTTCATATAATTTCAATGTAATACCTGTCTGCTGTGCTGTGCTGAGCATTGTAGTTCCAAAGGCATGCATTCTGCAGCCCTACACACCAACTAGAACTCACCAACTAGACATACACCCCCTACGCAGGTGGACAACAAAGCTTTCCAGCTCCACACTTATCCCTGCTGTCTCCTCTCCTGGCCAGGCCCATATGTCTCACCTGCTGCACTGCCCAGGGTCCCAGGATACCTGCACCCCTTCAGGGAATAGGTTATTCCCCAGCCAGACTGCACAGTAACCAAGCACAGCTGCCAATGATTCCCTTTCTCCAAGAGGGTTTCAGCCCACATTGAACCCACAGACACCAACCTTTCCATCACCTCCTCTGCCCAGATTGTGTCTGCATACATATGCAAGATTTGTGTCTGCTCACATACTTACATGTCATTTAGGCATCATGAATGAGCAGGACAGAATGGTAAGCAGAGTGGTGTGTGAAGTATTGTCACATGGAAGGCATGTGTAGAGCCACCAATAGGTCTCTTTTGAGCTGCAGCCACAAGTGACAGATGTGTCTGCAGTACAAAGGATGGCATCACAATGAGGAGCTTCCTGAATCAAATCCCTAATTCACATTCCCCTTGGGGCCCATGTGCCCTGCACGCACGGCACATACAGTATTAGGTATATGCTAGTGACATATACTTAAAGTGGAACTTTAGTCATAAAATGAAGTCCTGCTAGATCACTTTTTGCTGGCCCCTTTTGCAGGTATAACTATGTAAAGCATTAAAAATAAGTGCCTATACCAGGGGTGTCCAAACTATGGCTCTTCAGCTGTTGAAGTACTACAAGTCCCATCATGCCTCTGCCTCTGGGTTTCTTGCCTGTGGATGTCAGAGTCTTGCAAGGCCTCATGAGACTTGCAGTTCCTCAACACCTGGAGGGCCATAGTTTGGACAACCCTGGCCTACACTGTTTAAACTTCAGTAGCACAATGTCTCACCCTGCTCTGCACATGCTCAGTTGCTCTCTATCTTTAGGCACTGTGCCGAATTTGTAGAGGCCGATCTGCTGACAGCCTAAAGATATGTTGCAGCTTGGGGGCTCTGGGCTTCAGCAAAATGCTAGCCTCCAGCAAGAAGAAACAGGAGGAATCATGGAGGCAATTAGCAGCAAACACTAATTTTGGTAACACACTATTAATGTGGAATGTATATTCCTTGCTAAAGAACATTATTTCTTATCAAATTGTTATGGGCAAAGTTCCACTTTAAAAGCTTATCTTAGTCCCTGTTAGAAGATGAAAGCTTGATAAAACAATTACATTTCAGTTGCCAAGGAAAACACAGCAATAAAGCATTACAATATATAACTGGATAAGCTCTCACTAAATGCACCCAAGAAAAGTCACACTTCCACCCTTGAAAGTGAATATATATAAACAAAACCTTTTCTCTAAATGGACTCAAAACCACTATTTCAAGTATAATAAAAATTCAAATAAACCACTATAAATCACACAAGTCCAAAAATTAAAGTGTCTCTAAAGAAAAAAGTCCAAATTTCAAATATTAAATGTGTCCAAAATAGCGAAGATCTTCCCAAAAAAATTATATTATGAAGTATCCAACTCATTCACCACCAGATACTACGGGATCTGGATTGGTGAATAAGTTGGATACTTTATAATATAATTCTTTTGGAAGATCTTCGCTATTTTGGACACATTTAATATTGAAATTTGGACTTTTTGTCTTTAGAGACACTTTAATTTTTGGACTTGTGTGATTTATAGTGGTTTATTTGAATTTTTATTATACTTGAAATACGGGTTGTGAGTCCGTTTAGAGAAAAGGTTTTGTTTATAATAAATCATTACAAACACATATAGTGTATGGAATTAATTTTTTTTTCAATGATGTAGCAAATACTAAGTAAGCAAAGCAATACTGAATGAAATATACAGGAAATGACTGTACTGAATAAATGTACAGCATAAGATGTGGTGTGAGAACTGGGAAATGTGATAAAATGATGCAGGACACAACGGTGTCTTGAATATAGGATGCAAGGAGAAGAAGCTTGACAGAATGCAGAAGCATTTAACTGGAAGAAAGGAAGTGATATAAACCCATTTTCACAGTCAGGTGTAGATGGTGTTTAATGAAAAGAGTATGAATCGCAGGCAGACCTCTTCTAGTAGAGAGTCTTCATGCAGGTATACATTCTCACACATCATTGAACAGATACTGTATGTAGTGTTTTATAATATTTTAACCATGCAATTTTGACATTGGCTCATATCTGACAATTTTTTGTCAGTTGAGCCTGTTCTGTAGGGCATTATGAAGTAATAACAAAAGTTGTGATTTGCTTTAGTCATTTATTATCTTTATATGATTTTTGTGCACATTTCTAATTGTTCCCCTGAAATAGATTACATATCTTTTTTAATCTTGGTAGGAGTAAGTTTAGTTTGCATGGTCACAGAGACAGTGAACACACTGGAGAAAGAATATTTGATTGGTTATGATTGTGTCTATTATATTTTATGTTTGTAATAGAGGCATTTGTTTCATAATTTATTATGTAGGCTGGAATAACAATTAATGTGGAAATGCAATTTTGTCCAGCTTGCAAAGATAGCTTGCACAGTTTACTCAATTTGTGACAATGCAAAAGTTCATTTTAAGTATGACATTGCTTGGAGGGTTGGATATAAATCATGTATTTCAATATAGATTGGGTGTTTGCTTGATTGGCATTGTAGATAAGAATATATACACTTTTTTTCAGGAGACTGATCTAATTTACTTGGCTTAGGATACTGGAAAAAAGGCAAATTGCTTGACCAGAAATGGATAGCATATGCAATCATCAACGTAATCTCTCTTGATAGTGTGAGGATTAGAAATAGATTGAAAATAAAGCTATTTTTACTCATTCCACTTTTTGGCAAATAGCCTGTATCCATCACTGTACATTCAGTTTCATTTGCTATTATGGTTTTGTATTATTCTGATTCCAGTTCACTATTTATTTTTTAGAGGATGTAATGAAAATATGCACTATGGTAAGAGAGCTTTTCAATGCTGTTAGGTGAATGCTTGTACTCTAAGTTAAAAAGGTACTGTTAAGTAAGAAACAAATTCTACGGAGAATGAATTTTTGAATGTTGCGTCAACATTTTATATTAGATTTACTTTAAATAAGTCAGGAAATCCTACAGTCAGTATAATGTTTTCCTATTTTATTTTTATCTCATTTTTCACATGTAAATTTAAATTCACCTGACAGTTCAGGGGTCATATAGATTTATGTTAAAAATACGTCTTATTGCCTTTGCAAGTTACAATATCCTTCTACCACATTCATTAAATTCTATAAAACAGTGATAAGGTAAGTTGCCACATGTCTTGCTCACTAGGGAGGGGGGTTACGAATGGGCCCAAAAACCTGATGATTTATCTTGGGGATCCTGGAGGAGACATCCTGGTTCTACCCTTGTTGCTGCTGTTATAAAAACATAACATATCTGATAACTAATCTACTTATTGAAAATCTGAGGTAGGCACTGTTTTAAATAGAGGTGGAATGAAGATGGGATCTTGGGGATTCCATTTTACAGAGGTCTGCGGCAGACTAAAGCCAGCAATAGGTGGATTGAATCTTGGCCGGTTCAGCAGGGACCAGCCGAGATTCGATCCATCTATGGGCAAGCTGGTTGTACTGAAGTCTAACCAACTAGTCTGTTCGACTTTTTTCATGTGATCACTGCAGGTGGCTATAGCCACCAGCAGTAATCATTGTGTTTTGTCAACAGGGAAATCTCCCCTCCGGCAGAACCCAGTAGCACTTTAGGAGGGATTCCTCTATTAACACTGACTGTGTTGATGGGGTAATCAAGTTATTTTCTTTTTCTTCCACCCATGGTGATTGACATTGAATATTTGATTGATTGATTTGGTTGATTGACATTGAATATGTATGGCATAAATGTACCACATCCCTATTACACTTACACGATTATAAAAAAAATGCTGACATGGTGGGACGTTTAGGGCACAAGAAATTATATGAAAAATATATAAAGTTTGTTTGTACAAAAACTCTTTTCCACAGAATCCTTCTATTAAATCTGGCAGCATGATATAATTGTGATCAATCTACCTGTGTAGGGCCTCTTGAAATGTGTGGTATCCTGGATGGGGCCTCACCATTCAAATATGCTCCCTTGCTTGGGCCTCTGGCCGTTCTTTTTTCCCCTATTCTGGGCATACTCAGGTAAATTGTAAATGCCATGTAATACACATACAAATATTGTTGTATGCTATGTACTTCAGGAACATGTGTTAATTGAATGTATTTCCATACCTAGAGAGATTAATCTATTCTGCTTATATCTACTGAGGTAGTGGATATATTCCAGGAAATGAGTCAAACTTTGGGAAAATAATATCTCAATATGCTCGTTTGCATATATGTAATGTTTTATTGAAATGAATCCAATGTAATTTGGGGAAAATGTGTAACCCAGATATACTTTTATTCAACATGTAACTGATATACTGATTTTTTTTGTACAAATATACTTTATACTGTATATTTTTAATATAATTTCTTGTTGTGCCTTGAAAGTCCCACCATGTAAAAAAAAAAATATATATATTATAATCGTTTGAGTGTTGATTGACATTAGTGTGTCTCATTTTGTGGGCACTCTGAGGAATATTCAGTTTGAATCTATACTAAAAGCAAATCTTAAAACTTGATGGACACCTTATAAAAGTAAATTATAACTTCAATGCACTTTAGATGGGTATAAACAAAATACCTGAGCAGCTAAGGATGACCTTATTGACCAAAAATGTGTTTAATGTCTGTGAGCTACTAAGGAGAGAGAATGAAGATGTTGCTATCTAATCACGTCATTTTTGAATAATCTCCTGATTGAAATAATGTGAATTAGTCACTCCCTTCATTTATTCAAAGAATGTATAACTGCAGAACTCTTTGTATGTCTCTAGGTTTGTAGTTCTTGCAAAACATAATTATTTTTTGCACTCTGTTAGACAATGCATAGCCTATTGCCAGTTATTTCTTACTATCTATACCACATCTTAATTAGACAAACATCGACTATTTATCATAATTGAAGACCCATATTTTTGAAATGCCACTCCAATGATAAATTCTTTTAACTCAGCCAAAGTCATAAGAACAAGGAAATGTGCATTCTGTCTTCTCTAAATAGAAAGACACAAACAGATGCTCACGGAGCATACAAGGAAAACTTATTATATGGCTGAAATACCATTTAAACTTTTTGATAATAAATAAATAAACATAACAAAATAAAATTATTTGTCTTCGAGATTTCAATTAAAACTATGCCTATGTTTGTAAGAGACCAATTACAAGAACAAATGGAGTGCTGGATTTGTATTTTTTAAGGATCACTGAAATTATCACTGGACATACTGGCTCTGATCCGGCAGCACTCCACAAGTCTTAAGGCCAATGAAAAGGGACTGTGTTTGGCCTCCGAAACAAGTTAGCCATATTCCGCTAGTAATCAATTTTATCACTTCCTTGGACTCTTGGACATTTGTTTGGCACTGTCATTGGATTGTGTATACATTTGTAAGAGAGGCCAACTTGCCTAGTAAAATAGCTTTCCGCGGCCATCTTTAGTGTGGGCAAAACAATTTGAATTCTACACTTTTGCCAGTTCTTCACTGCCAATGCTGATCAACTGTGTCTGCCTAGCTGGAAATGTCAGAAGGGCTATTGGAACATGTTTAAAGGAATCCTGATCTATTTAAAAATAAGGCTTATCACTCACCTTTAAAATGTGAGTGCATTTGGAGCATCACTTGATAATTAAAAGTTTTTTTACAGTGTTACGCTATTTGCTATCCTTTCTTTTGCATTTTTCATCCATCCATCCATGAGCGAAGGTTCAGGGGAAATCAAGGAGGAATTATTAGCAGCAGCTTGGGAGTTTTTTTTATCCATACAAGCTGGTCACAAATCCATCGAATTACCATTATCCGTCCATCCATGAGTGAGAGCTTGGAGGAAGTTAAGGAGGGATCATCATCGGTGGTTTAGGAGGAATGCGGATTCATGAAAATTGGTTTTAAAGCCACATAATGTGAGTGTAAAGAATGTTTTTCTTCAGAAATTTTTCTTTGATCCTCATATTGTATTATACTATTGGCATTTTATTTTATATCACCCTATGTGGAAACATCTGGGAAGGAAAGTCAGTAAGAAATCGTTTAAGGGAGAAGCAACATCTGAGGATAACACACTTCACCTCCAAGCCTGTTTTTTGTTTCTTAAAGCTTTATTAGCTTGAGAATTCACAGTATTTGGTGACTGTGGAACAAATGATTTTTCACTGATGATGTGAGCATGCTGGAAAATTCATGAAGTTTGTGTTAGAGTTATATTTTTTGCCACACATTTTTGGTACACTGGACTTTAATTTGGGACTTTTGCTTGTTGGACTTATATATATTTTCTCCCATCTTTTATTATTTGTATTATTTGCACTGTGCCACTTTATTTGTAAAATATACCTGGAAATTATATCCTTTCTGTGTTGTTATTTCAGAAGATTTGATAGATATAAGGCATTTTCCCTTTGAGACTCCACATCTACTGGTATTGTGTACCAATTATTATTCTCAAATTGTTTATGGGTTTGCATGCTCTTTAACCACTTCAATACTGTACACTTTCATCCTCTACCTGCCCAGGCCAAATTTCAGCTTTCAGTACTCTCATAATTTGAATGACAATTACACAATAATGTGTAACCCACCACAATGCAATTCACAGTAATAGGGCACTATACAAGACAGTGGGGGGAGGCACATTTCACACTTTGTAGCCCCCCCACACTGCCTTGCTATGCAACACTATGTAGCAGCAACTTCGAGGGGTTTTCAAGTCAAACGTGGACATTTGAGTTTATATAATAAAAGAACAAATTTCAAGGAGTGGAAACAGAATTTATCTTTCAACATACTCCCCTGCTATGTTTATACACTTATCCCAGTGTTTAACTAATGCCTGGAAAGCTTCATCATAGAAAGATATGTCAGTAGGCCTGAACAATCCTAGGATAGCTTGCTTCACTTTGTCATCAGTGATGAAATGCTGACCTCCAAGGAACTCTTTTAGGGGTCAAATCAGGTGGAGCGCTCTTTCAATGGAGTGCAGACTTTAACTCTTCTGTGCTAATCAAAAGCGGAAAGCTGTCTTTTCGAAAATGCAAATGTTTGAGAATGTTTGTGTTCACCATTCCCACAGAAAGATTTGTCTCTTGTGCAATTTCATGACAGGTTATGCCTCCATTATCCAGGATCAGGTGCTCCATGTGCTGAATGTTCAAAGCAATGACTGCTGTGGAACCACCATGGCCAGGATCGTCACTGATGGACGTATTGTGCTTGAAGTCTTCTGTAGATATCAGTGGGTTTTACACCTTCATTCACAAGAAACTTCATCACCACGCAATGTCCATGTTCCATGCACTCACTAACACTGTTGCCTGCCATCTTGACTGGACTGCCCAGACACACTTGCCACTTACTACTGAGCATAGTATCGCATAGTATTGCCATGCTAGCATCCCTTTTTATACCTGTAAAATTAAAAGTCCCAGTTTGACTTGAACATCCCTTGTATATCTCCCTGAAATGCTCTGTTAGCTGCCCTTATCTACTTTAACACACACTGACAAAGGGCTGATGGTAAACCTGGTTTTAATAGGCAGGGGGATAGCTCATTAGAAAGCCCCTATTATTGGACCTTCTATGCCATCTGCACACAGTTCAAAGGCCAAGAAACTGAAATCGTATCCATTCCACATGTTTTGCCTAAAGCCAGTATCCCCGGTTCTTTCCCCAGTAAGTCTTCTCCTCCACCCCTCCTATAATGATTAATGACAGTGGAGAGTTTAAAAAATATTTAATTTTGAACTCCAGGTCAGCAAGGCATCTTCATTACCTCATGAAATGGAAACTGTTCAGGACAGAAGAAAACTGCTGGAAACCACCAAGCACAATTCATGAAATAAGATTGATCAAGGAGTTCCATTTTGCTTACCTAGGAAAACTGAGCATTATAGGGGCATTTTGAGACTGCTCTTAAGGGGAGGCAACGTTACAATACCTTTGGGGGCTGTGTCCGTTCTGCTTATGATTTGTCCCACTCACCTCTGGTTGCAGTCTTATGATTGTGTTTAAGGGCAAAGGTCTGTAGTAGGTTTTGGTCATGCGCACATTGGCATGTGCCCCCCATGCATAGGGGTGTGCTCTTGTGTCAAGGATGGTAATAAAACAATTTCTCTTTTTTGGCTGGTGCTTCTTGACAGGTGCCTTGTGAGATTGCTTAGCCTGACTTCTGCTGTTTCTTTTGAGGATCAAGGTAGCCTAACTTTACCCTTTTCTGATTATCCTTACCTGCTGCCTGACTTGATCTCTGTCTGGATTATCATAGGCTCCCTGTTCCTGCTAGCCACTTGTGGGGTAATTCTGAGGGTTATGATTAGAGATGAGCGAATCGAACTTGGCGAAGTGGAATTCGTTTCGAATATTAGGAAAAATTCGATTCGCACCGAATCCGAATATTAGCAAACTTCGGATGCACAAATCGAATTTTTCCCGATCGGCCGATTTTCATCCCTTCTACAGCCGGCAAAAAGTGTCCCTGCAGAGAGCTCCGCTATTTCTGACAGTTCTCTGACAGTTCCTTCACATTTACAGCGGTTGAAACATTGTATCTATTTGTTTCCATTTAGGATACAGATGTTTTTATTCGGAAACAAATAGATACAATGTTTCAACCGCTGTAAATGTGAAGGAACTGTCAGAGAACTGTCAGAAATAGCGGAGCTCTCTGCAGATACACTTTTTGCTGTACTATAATTCTTCTTCTTTTCATTCTTCTTCTTCTTTTCATTCTTCTTCTTCTTTTCATTCTTCTTCTTCTTCTTTTCATTCTTCTTCTTCTTCTTTTCATTCTTCTTCTTCTTTTCATTCTTCTTTTCATTCTTCTTCTTCTTCTTTTCATTCTTCTTCTTCTTTTCATTCTTCTTTTCATTCTTCTTCTTCTTCTTTTCATTCTTCTTCTTTTCATTCTTCTTTTCATTCTTCTTCTTCTTCTTTTCATTCTTCTTCTTCTTCTTTTCATTCTTCTTTTCATTCTTCTCATTCTTCTTTTCATTCTTCTTTTCATTCTTCTTCTTCTTCTTTTCATTCTTCTTCTTCTTCTTTTCATTCTTCTTCTTCTTCTTTTCATTCTTCTTTTCATTAATCCTCTTCTTCTTTTCATTCTTCTTTTCATTCTTCTCATTCTTCTTCTCATTCTTCTTTTCATTCTTCTTCTTCTTCTTTTCATTCTTCTTTTCATTCTTCTCATTCTTCTTTTCATTCTTCTTCTCATTCTTCTTTTCATTCTTCTTCTTCTTCTTTTCATTCTTCTTCTTTTCATTCTTCTTCTTCTTCTTCTTTTCATTCTTCTTTTCATTCTTCTTCTTCTTCTTCTTTTCATTCTTCTTCTTCTTCTTTTCATTCTTCTTTTCATTCTTCTCATTCTTCTTTTCATTCTTCTTTTCATTCTTCTTCTCATTCTTCTTTTCATTCTTCTTCTTCTTCTTTTCATTCTTCTTCTTTTTTTCATTCTTCTTCTTTTCATTCTTCTTTTCATTCTTCTTCTTTTCATTCTTCTTCTCATTCTTCTTTTCATTCTTCTTCTTTTCATTCTTCTTCTTCTTCTTTTCATTCTTCTTCTTCTTCTTTTCATTCTTCTTTTCATTCTTCTTTTCATTCTTCTTCTCATTCTTCTTTTCATTCTTCTTCTTCTTCTTTTCATTCTTCTTCTTCTTCTTTTCATTCTTCTTTTCATTCTTCTTCTTCTTCTTTTCATTCTTCTTCTTCTTTTCATTCTTCTTTTCATTCTTCTCTTTCTTCTTTTCATTCTTCTTCTTCTTCTTTTCATTCTTCTTTTCATTCTTCTTTTCATTCTTCTTCTCATTCTTCTTTTCATTCTTCTTCTTCTTCTTTTCATTCTTCTTCTTCTTCTTTTCATTTTTCTTCTTCTTCTTTTCATTCTTCTTTTCATTCTTCTTCTTCTTCTTTTCATTCTTCTTCTTCTTCTTTTCATTCTTCTTTTCATTCTTCTTCTCATTCTTCTTCTCATTCTTCTTTTCATTCTTCTTCTTCTTCTTCTTTTCATTCTTCTTCTTCTTCTTTTCATTCTTCTTTTCATTCTTCTTCTTCTTCTTTTCATTCTTCTTCTTCTTCTTTTCATTCTTCTTTTCATTCTTCTTTTCATTCTTCTTCTTCTTCTTTTCATTCTTCTTCTTCTTTTCATTCTTCTTCTTCTTCTTCTTCTTCTTCGTCGTGCCCCGTGACTGCCCAAATGAGTGAAGTGTGCGGTGATTCTAAGATCGACGGCACTCATCTGCATGTCATACTGACTGACAGTATTATTTATCTTCCCCAGCAGACTCCAAGGGCATTTAAATTAAAGGTACAGTGTTCTGCACTAATATAAAGGCTCTCTGAAGCCTAGAAACCCTTTTAATAAGTTAAATTCGCAGCGAATAAATTTGCATCGAATCGAATTTCTTCCGCAAATTCGGCGAATCAGCCGAATTGAATTTTTGAATAATTCGCTCATCTCTAGTTATGATCTAGTGGCAAAGTAGCGTGGTGACAGCTAGGAGAATTGGTTCATCATACCTTGTGGGTGTCTGCACCTTGGGAGGACCAATGTAACCTGTCAGTGATGAACTTATAACACAGCCAAATAATCCTGTGAACAATGTGTTTGAAAGTGTATCCTACTGAAGCTGTCAAAAAGATCACTTATTTAAAGGTTATATGCCATGATCCACGCAGCATCACTATTTACAGTTATAGTTTTTAATAACTAAGTTGATTCAATGATAACGTAATTGTTGAGTAGTGTAATTAATTCTTTACAGGGACTGTATAGTTAAGCCTTATTGTTTAAGGACCAGCTTTCTGCATTAAAAACACAACTATAATTTAAATTATCACTAACATGTGGATACTTATATTATATCTCTGGAAAAAATTGTGTTAAACTCTTCTGACTTTATATACTACATAAAAGGAGAGTAGAGAATATAGGCATAACCCAAAGTGGAAAATAAATTATTGTTTCTTTCTTTTTAGTAGTATAACTTTCACCTTAATATGTAACTCCAACCACTCAAACCAATTATGGACAGAATGGGGAGCATTCATAACTACTGTCAGGCTCACCATTGAGGAAATGTACTGTCACTTCCTGTACAGAAAACATTGGCTCATGGTCAGAACGTAAGGAAACCTCTTTAATAGAGATAGCTATTAGAATATGACAGAGATTTTAATCCTTCCCCACTGTTAAAAAAAAGTATTCTTTTTATTGTTGTCTGTGATGCAATTGGAGAGATTTTCATTCCTCACTTTCTGATGCAGTATCAACCAATATTGGTATAGGAAGTGAGATATTATTTCCCAATGGGTACACCTGGAGGATAGTTTAGGACTTTCCCTATCTATCCATAATGAAGATTTTTTTTCTCTATAATTCTACTTATTGTCACAAGATTCTGGTAATTATATGTTATATTACTTTCCATTAATTTCATTAAAAACTAAATTGTTACTAATATGCTTTTTATAATATATCTCATAAAAATAGGGACTTTTTATTGATGGTGTTAAACAAAACAAACAAATATAGTTTGTAAAAGAAATATCAGGAAAAATAAGGAAATATATCAATTAGAAATAAGAATGCATTTTTAAAAAAAATTACATTTAAAAGTTTTGGTATGCATTTGTGTGTTTTTGGATGTCAGTTTTATATTCTTAATACACTTTTAAAAAAGAACTGCTACCTAAAAATAGCTAATATTTTCACTTATTCCCAAATGCGTCTAAATAGACTTAGTCTAATTGTTGCATAAATGTACTTTTAAAATATTTCAGACTAGATATTTCCTATATACAGCTAAAGTGTTCTAGAGTTTTTGCGTTTGCAGTTAACAGTTAACATTATTATGCCTATTGAAGCATTCTTTGTTAAAGTCGATTGTCAGGAGGCATACCTGTATATTTCCTTCTATTTTAGCTTCAGCTTTGATTTGACATTGGAAAGCAGCACAATGAAATCAACAATTTTATAAATGGCATTTATAAACACTATGCTTTTGAAGTATTCTGGGGATTGTAACATTTCAAGATGTCACTGGAGACTGCAGACACAGCTATCAAATTTTGTGTCAGGCGTTTACTAAATGTTCTTGTAGACTGTGTTTTGTGTATCTTCAGTGTTTGCATTACATTTTTTTACATTTCCCATTGGACAAGGAATAATTCAAGCGCCCTTATACGCATAAAGGAACAAGGGAAGTAACAACAACTATTTATAAAGTTGAGTACTTTGCTTTTATGTTATGTAATATCTTTTTCTCTTTACTCAGTTTTTTTTCTCTTGAAATGTTTTTTGTGAATACTTGCTGATCTGGTGGCAAATTCAACAGTAGGTCCTTTCTTTTTTTAAGTGTTTTTCCCTTTTTACATTTCATTATAACCACTCCAGGACTAGTGATTTTGTAAACCATTCTGCTCTGATTAGTTGGATTGAACAGTAATAAACTAATTTGCTGTATTTGGTAAGGACATATATTAGGGGTCTTCAGGTGCTTCAGTCAAGTGTTGACTTCTTGTGTGTGGTTATATGAATAATACTACCTTCAAATAATCCTGCTCTTACAGTTGTGGCCAAAATTATTCAACCCCCAATGCTGTAAAGGGGTTTAGGGACTATAGTGTACATTTGGAATTGTATTCAGAATCAAATCCTACAAGGACGTTGTAACTACCCAAATGCAACTAAAATGACATCAATTGTTTATGTAATACAGTAGTAAATGGTTCTTATGTGGTTTCTTCATTGCCACAATTATTCAACCCCTTAAAGACTACCACTCTGAAGAACAGAGGTTCATACAGGTGCTTTCCATCAGGTATTGAAAACACCTGTGGATGTCACCGAGCAGCAATCAAGCATAATAAGCACCAATTAGGCAGCTTTAAAATGACTGTGATACTCAGCTCCTTCTAGACATTTACTGGTGTGGTTACAAACATGGTGAAGGCAAGAGAATGGTCCAGGAAGACAAGAGAAGAGGTGATTTCTCTTCACAGGAAGGGCAATGGCTATAAGAAGATTGCAAAGATGTTAAACATACCAAGAGACACCTTAGGAAGCATCATTCGCAAATTCAAGGCAAAGGGCACTGTTGAAACGCTACCTGGTCGTGGCAGAAAGAAGATGCTGACTTCGACTGCTGTGCGCTACCTGAAGCGTAGAGTGGAGAGAAGTCCCCGTGTGACTGCTGAGGAACTGAGAAAAGATTTGTCAGATGTGGGTACAGAAGTTTCAGCCCAGACAATAAGACGCACACTGCGTAATGAAGGCCTCCGTGCCAGAACTCCCAGGCGTACCCCCTTGCTGTCTCCAAAGAATAAGAAGAGTCGACTGCAGTATGCCAAAAGCCATGTGGACAAACCACAAAAGTTGTGGGATAGTGTTCTGTGGACTGATGAAACAAAATTAGAACTGTTTGGGCCCATGGATCAACGCTATGTTTGGAGGAGGAAGAACAAGGCCTATGATGAAAAGAACACCTTGCCTACTGTGAAGCATGGTGGAGGGTCAATCATGCTTTGGGGCTGTTTTGCTTCTGCAGGTACAGGGAAGCTTCAGCGTGTGCAAGGTACCATGAATTCTCTTCAGTACCAGGAGATATTGGATGGAAACGTGATGCAGTCCGTCACACACCTGAGGCTTGGGAGACGTTGGACCTTTCAACAGGACAATGATCCCAAGCATACCTCCAAGTCCACTAGAGCATGGTTGCAGAGGAAAGGCTGGAACATTTTGGAGTGGCCATCGCAGTCACCAGACTTAAATCCGATTGAGAACCTCTGGTGGGACTTAAAGAAAGCAGTTGCAGTGCGCAAGCCTAAGAATGTGACTGAACTGGAGGCCTTTGCCCATGAAGAATGGGCGAAGATACCCGTAGATCGCTGCAAGACACTTGTGTCAAGCTATGCTTCACGTTTAAAAGCTGTTATAACTGTAAAAGGATGCTGTACTAAGTACTAAGATTGAATGTCACTTGGGGGTTGAATAAAACTGATAATGCTGTGAGCACAGAAAAGACATTTGTGGTTATTTCATTATAACTGTTATGTTATATTTGTCTGACCTACAAGTGCCTCTTTAATGTAAATGTAAGCAAGATGACTGAATGATCAAAAGCAATGTCAAACTGGCCAAAACACTCAATTTCAGTGGGGGTTGAATAATTTTGGCCACAACTGTAATTTATTTATTGAAGAAAATATTGCTGCTCTTATGAATAAAATATTAGTGCAAATAAACCGTATTTAAGCAGCAGTCCTAATTTGTGAACACACAAAAAAACCCGAATAGATACCATATGGACCGCACATACAATAAACAGTGCAATAAAAATATATATATAATTGTGATTTTCAATACACATATATTATATTGGTAATATTAATCAGTCCCAGTTTGTGAGAATAAGGTGCAAAAGTGCTAAATGCTTGATTGTGAACTCCGTTATAGAGTGACAGGTGCTCCACTGTGCTCAAACTGGTGCCCCACATGGATTTGCACTCACCGTCATCCTGTGACCACCTATCTCTAGGGTGGCCTTATGTGCTTAGTTTGGGACTATCCCTGTGTGCTGCGTAGTAGTGGTAACCAATAATCCTTCCCAGGGGGGTATGCAGTGTTGCTAGTGGTAACCGGTGTTCTATGACAAGATTTAAACAGCGTTGCTAATGGTAACAGTGTAACTCCACAGGGGCTGTATCAGAATTCCTCCTCTTTGAGGAACCCTTGGCAAAATGTCTGAGATCCAGTGGAACCCCTGAAATAATATTCACATCTACAGCTCGCGGAACATTGGTGTGGTCAGCAAGCTTGCCATAAGAGATTTCATTTGACCAGAAACAAAAGTGGTGGTGCTGATGACATCTGGAGAAGCAGTGAAAGCGAAGGCCTTCTTGGTAGGACAATTCATTTATTATTTTATGTTTCTTCTCCAGATTCTGTGCTCACATGGTTCAGAATAAGGGTCATACTGTAAAGAAGTACTGTACCTTATTGTGGTGCTGTAGTACCACAAGATACCACAGCATTTACCCCTTATGGGCCAGACACATTTTCACAATTCAGAAATTGACCTATTGATTTGTCAACAATATTGTCATAAATTATGTTTAGGCTATGTGTTTTAGGCTTACAATGATAATAATAGAAAATATTAATTGTGTTTTGGCCAGTGGTGTTTCTAAAATAGGAGTGTTTCTTTGGGTTCAAATAAACTTTTACTCTGCATTATACTGCATATTGTTTTTCCTTATATTATAATTTTGAAAAAAAAAATAACAAAAATATAAATAATATTAATAATATTTGTGTCCAAGTATATATTATCCATAATCTGGCAATTTGGAATAAATCCTGATTTGAAAGGAGAAATTAATGTTGGAATGACAGAGGTTAATCTATCCATCAGAATACAGCTAAGAATTTTAAGATCATTATTGATCACTGAAATAGGGCAAAAATGTTGAGGCAATGAATGATCTTTAGCAGGAGCAAAGACATATTAGCCAGAAACTTTTCTTAAGGGAATTGATGACCTTGTAGGATGTAATTATACAATCTGGTCAAATAAGGAGTGAATAAAGAGGAATATGTTTTAAAGTATCCCACAGAATATTCATTGGGACCTAGGGTAGAAGTTTTCTTTAAGGCCTTGATAATGTTTGAAATCTCTTACTCAGTATTTGGGGCATTACGATTCACTGAGTACTAGTAAATGTGGGGATTAAAATTTCTGTAAACCAGGGAACAACAGCTGCTGAAATCTGAGAAATATGTGGTAAAAGACAAGACATTTTGGTACTACAGATGTGAAGAAACAGAACTTGGTTCGAGAAGCACCTCATGAGACAAGTTGGCAGTAAAAAACCCAAAAAGCATGCACTGCTATTCAAAGGCACCTAGCCACCACTTTCTCTTAAAGTGCTGCTAATATTCCCTTTTTCCCCTCTTCATCCTCAAGGGTCCATTTCAGCCACACTTTATGGATTTTCCTACCGTACTTCTCAACCATTTTTGGTTGGGCCTATTAATGCACCCTTTCCTCTTCCTCACCTCCAAGCACCCATGTCAGCTATTGTTTATGGATTTTGTGGGCTTGCTACTGCACTCTTTCAGAATCACAATTTCAGCTGAAAAACAAGTCAGTAGGCTCTCTCATGTCACCATAGCTAAACCCAGAAGCAACAAAGTCCACTGAATGATACCCAGGGGAGTTGGAACTTATCGAACAGTGCCTAGCAAACCTGAACCTATAGAGCAAAGTTCAAAAAGGTCAGAACTGACTTAGTTTTTGGAGTGGAGAAAACTAAGTTTTTGGTTTTCTCTGGGTTTTATAATTCCTGGGAAAGGGTCTGTTAGTCCAGATGCTTCAAAGAGATGGGTGGGATGAAGCCTCTATGCCTGTGCCCAGGTCTTACCTGATCGAGGCCCTAAGCCTGATATTTCTGCCTGCCTGTTGCCAACTTATTGCCAACATGCCTCTGCCTGCCGCATGAACTGACCACACCTCTGCCTGCTACCTGTACCATGGACCATGTTCCTGCTTACTACCAGGACTGATGGGCACTGATGAGCGCAGATGGGCACTGATATGCACTCACTGGTATGCACTGATGAGCACAGATGGGCACAAATGAGCACAGATAGGGCACTGATGAGAACACTCACAGTTTAGAAACCAATTCTCTCTCATTTCCTCACACTCGGGATTGGTGAGAGGAAAGGAGAGAGAAAACCCAGCCATGACCCAGCTGTGTTTACATTTGTGATCGCTCTGTACAATGACGAGTGATCACAAATGTAAACAGCCGCTGCAATTTGCCCTTCACCCCCCTCTTTGTGATGCGCTGTGTCCGAGGGGCACAGCCATCACTTACAGTTCCTGATGCGTGCCACCATGGGAAATGCGATCACAGGAGAACATCATATGACGCCCTCCCAGAACTGGCCGGCCACGGTGAAGCTGTCATATGCTATCACCAGTCAGCAAATGGTTAATGATCTCTTTTCCCCTGTAAGCCCATCTGTGCCTTAAACAAGAAAACACATGCAATGCAAACTGGGTACAACCTTTGATTGAAAAGTGCACATTTCTGAAAAAAATAATACATGCGCATATTTTTGCAAGAAAAATTGTGCATTTCTTACTTTTTTCTCAGGAGCCTGTAGAGCATTGCCCCTGTGATCAGTGAATCGAGGGTGCAATGTCAGGTTCCTACAGACATGTCCTCCAGGTTACTTGCCCATACTCTGAACAAGCTTTCTCATCAGTGTCCTTGCAGTCCCTTGAGAACTACAAGCTGTCAAAGAAGGGACTTCTAGTAGAAGAAAGGACTTCTAGTTTCTTGTGAATGAATGACGCTGCAGTGCCCCACACAGTCACACCAGTTTTAAAATGTGACAGCAACTGCAGCGGAGAGGAACCACAGCCCTCTATCACAGGGAATGGGAGGGTTAGAAGTAGAGGGGATCTGTGTGAACATGTTAAATGTTTCACCATAGTTATGGTGTATAATATGTTTAAAGGGTGAACCTCTCCTTTAAAAAATAATCCTAGAACTATACACTACCTTGTCCTAATGCTAAAATAAAAGGGCTGCCTGCCCTTCTAGAAGGGCAGGCTGCTGTGAATGAAGGGGAGCCTGTAGGCTCCCTGCCCTTTCTCAATGTGAGGGTGCATTCTTCCTCCTACTCTCCACCAATGTACGAGGACATTCTTCTTCCTACTGACCATCAATATAAGGGTGCATTCTTCTCCCTACTGACCACAAACTTGAAGGGACATTGTTCCTTATACTGATCACAAATGTAAGTGGACAGTCTTTCTTACTACTAACCAAAACATAAGATGGTATTTTTCTTCTTAATGACCACCAGGGGTGAGCTAACTATTTGGTCCGAAACTAGGTTTGGACTGACTTTTGGCTGTTTGGGCATTCAGACAAATGCCAAATTTTTGTCTGTACGACCTTTTGCTTGTCAGTATTCAAAAATCCTATATGAAAGAGGTATTATTACTACTTCCCTATTTGATAGCATACTGTCACAGTAAAGCAGAGGGTCCTTGAACCTGCTGCTTCCATAGGAATGCTTTTATCACTGGGAATCCCTGCTCATAAAACCAAAGGGACAGGGACAGCAGTGACATCACTTCTCAAGTATGACCACTAGCCATATTTGAGCAGTGAGATTGAAAAGATATGACCATGGTTATATCTGGTTAATGATGTCACCTCTATCCCCACCTCTTCCCTTATATATCTTATAACAGCTTTCATATACTCTGGGTCATTGTTTTAGTTTCAGTGAGTTAGCAGATGGCGAGCATCATGATTGATTGTGTATTTCCAATGAGGGACATTTCTTGAGGATTTTTGTTTTTTTTAAATATGGGATTTGTCAAACATTTGGGTGTCTTTATTTCCAGGTGACAGTTTTTTGTGAATGGGTAACATGGGGGGGGGGGGGGGCTGGTATCTGAGAGTCCCTTTATTATCAGAGGTGGGGCTCCAGATTCCAGATTCCAATAAGCCCCCTGCCCACACCTCCCCCCACCCCACATCCAATGGATAGGGTTGTGGGGAAGAGGCCGTTTTCCTTGTCAACATGGGAACAAGGTGCTTTGCCAGGGGAAACCGTGTTGAGGGAATGTGGCCAGGTATGGTTCAAGAGGTAGGGAAGTGCACACTTGTCCTCTCCCCCTTTCCTGGCCTGCCAAAAGACTACATGCTCGGACAAAGGGTCTGGCATGGATTTCCTGGGTAACCTCACACTGAGGTACCCCCATAAAATCCATGCCAGACTTATGGCCTAGTATGCATTTTTGGGGGGTAACCTAATTTTGTTATTCCTGCTCTAGAATGTGCTACAGAACAAAAGACAGATACAGAGAAAAAAATTACAGTTTAAATTGTTGGAATCTTTACATAAAAAAAAAAAACAACACACAGACCCTTCCAATGGTCCTCTACGAGTATACGTAACATACCCTTAGGGGTCTGCTATGTATTTTTGGCCATTATATTGTGTGCCATTTAAAAAGAAGCCAGGAGAGAGAAGTACTATAAAAATGTTTTTTTTCCTTTATAAATGTTGGTGCTTTATAAATGTTGGTGCTTTATAAATGTTGCCAGCCAAATGGCATTTGAAAAACAAAACATTGTTTGCACTGGTGCATGTTCCCTAGGACAGTGGCCACCCCCTATGCTATTCTTTATAGTGCAGAGAATGGGTATTTTTAATTTAACAAATTTGTGTGGGGGGGGAGTTCAGCATCCAAACATTTTCGAACCCTGCTCGAACCAGACTCAGGACAGTTTGACTCATTACTACCGACCACCAATATAAGAGAGCATACTTCCTTCAGTCTTCTTTTAATCCTCCTGGACACTAGGTTGAGGGTGCATTTAACATAAAATTTGTTCTGTGTTCAATTTTATTTGTACAAAAAATGTGTACTATGGAGGTACACAGTGGAATTGGAATGAAATGCAGCTGCTTTGCATTCTGTGTAACATCCAGGATGTTTTTTGATGGTTATACAGAACTGCAAAACCGTCCTTTCCTATACATGTAGTTTTCTCAGGCTCTGTTTGTATTCAGATCACATAGCTGGAAAATTTTACTATAATCAATGCAATTGGCACTGACATTGCACTGCCTGCTTAAGCTGCAATGACCTTTACATAATGTCCTGGTGGGAAAAAACCATAAAATGAGAAGAAATTACAAAATATTTGATTTTTTTTCTAAGCTATATATAGGGTAAGACAAGCAATGCAAGAATCCTTTGCATACCAAACCAAGATCCCAGGGCCCAGAATATTTAAATATGAACTTCTGAGCTGAAAAGCACATACATATATGTAAACTGTCATATCTGCCAAACAAATTGCATTTCTGTCCAATCACTTTTGTAATTTATGTAGCACCCTCCTAGTTTGGTGCTAGGATGTGTATAGTTAGGTTAAGTATAGCTGTGTTTATCAGCTTATCAGAGAGTATGTCAAGTAAATTCAGTGTGGTATTCTGCCCAACAGAGTACTGTGATTTATTACTTAGATCTGCTCAAGATGCTCTGGTGCTGTTGGAGTTTGTCTGCATTCTGCCCACCTTCAGCAAGCTATGAGAGCTTTCCAGAACATGGGTAGGGGCTAGACAAATGAACACCATGGCCAACTGCAGGTGAAGGCAGTCCCATTGCATGCTGGGAGTGGTGTTTATATTCTGAGAGCACATGGGTTCAGTGTCTTTCCCGGAAGTGGATTGCACCAAGCCAGTCTGGAGGCAGGCTGCCTCGCCTGGCACTTTCTGCCATGTGACCTCAGGTGGGTCGACCTGAGGGCCTGAAATTAGAGATCATGACCCTGGTTCTTCAGTAAGCTGACTGAGGGGAACTGTCTGCCAAAGATCTGTCTAGTATCACTGGAGAGAGATGCTTGGAAGATTGGAAGGAGGCAACCATTCTGTCCTTGGATTTGTGAGTACAGAGTCTCAGAGATCTTGGGAACTCTGTGTTTGCTAACCCTCTGGTGCTTGACAGTCAGCATGTGTCTAAAAAGGAAAGTGAATACTGGCTAGTGTTCTGAAGAGCTTGTCCGAGTGTTTCTACTGCAAAGGAACTTTGCTCAGCTACGTTACCTTTGGGCTGTCACAGTCTGTCATCACTGGCTTATACCTGAGGAGCTCAGCCCTGTACCTACTACTATTACAAAAAGGGACTTTGTTCACTCCTAAAACTACCTGCTGCTATATGTTACAAGAGGAGTCTGCTATCTACTGTCATCCAAGATTCCATAAGTGTTCAACTAACAGATCAGCTAGATGTCCTGTGTGAACAGTTCTGATTTTGAAGTATCCTACTGCAATTCCCTGCCCAAATTCTACAATGAAATTCCAAAAACAAAACATCCCCTAGACTGGTCATTGAAAACAACAAGGCAAAGAGTGTGTGTGTGTGTCTCGCTGTGGGGCGAAGCAAGGGGAAGCCCAAGGAAAACATTAAAGCGGCTGCTAAGGGGGTAGCACTACATTTATACATCTTTGTCAGATATCACAACCAAAAGAGTGGCACCACTTTCTGTGTTACAGTCAAGAAATACAGTGGTATCACTCAGCCTGAGCTTCCTACTACTCTGCACATTATGCTCTCTCCTTTTCTCAGCATACTTTCTGTCAGCACATGTGCACAATGCAGAGCCTGATTAGCTACTAGTGCTCCCCTCTAGTTTGGGTTCTGTTGTGCTGAGGAAAACAGGATGCTCATATCAAGCCAAATTCAGATATTTATATATACTGTAGCTGTAGCTATATGTAAAATGCATGTAATTATTTTCAAAGGAATGCAGAACTGTCAACAGTATTCTTATATTTTCAACTGGCTGCTATGGGCACAGACTGGAGTGCCGGATCACCAGTTTCCATAAACAGAAGAGGCACCATCGATGGACAGAGGGACTCAGACTTAGGTGAGTAAAATAGTTAACTTATATTTTTTTCTCTCAGTGCTGTTAATCGTCAACATCCTTTAGTAACCATTTTCTTGTCCTCTCTCTAGCATTAGTCAGACATCATTGTTCTGGATTGGCTTCCTGATAGATCAATAGTGCACTGCCTGCACAGTGTGAGTCTGCCTGATGATCTGTAGCTTCCACAAGGGGCACATGGGACAGGTTGACAATACAGACTTACAAATGGGAGACAGTTGTCACCTTTTAATGGGAAGTTTCTAAATAAGGACCCTCGTGATAAGATCAACAATTATTTTTTAAATTAAAGCTGCATATTTAAAAATATTACAGACACATTTGAAATTTACTTTAACATGTTAACCTCTGTGAGATTTTAGTGATTAGGTTTAAGTTTACTTTAGTAATAGTCCAAATGTACTGCATCCACAGCTATCCTTCTCTCCACACTAGTTGAATATTCATACAAAGAAAGCATAGGTGTTTGTCAGTATCTTTTTGCATAAATATATGCAAATTATTGCTTATGATATTATTTTCTAGCATATACTCTTGCATATTATTCCTCATCAACTGCTCAAATATATTCTGTACAACAGAAGTTAATTAGTTAGGCAGATGTTAAATTGATGTCAAACTCATCTAAAGGTACCAAACCATGAAAGAGCCTCCAAAACCTTAGGAACAATGGCTTAGAAAACTAAACTAAGCTTTTTGAGGACTTGTTGATATAAAACCTCTGGCACAATAATTTTTATACAGTATTTATGAATGCTTTATGGACATATCAATGTTCAGCCAATGTTGTCAGCACAATCCTCATATTTTAGCATCACTACTCTTCTTAGATAGGGTGAATAAGATAATAAATAGGTTTCCCATTTCTTAGCCCCCAGTGACCATCTCTGAATTCATTTTTAATGCACGTACATGCTCATAACTTATCTTTATTATCATTATTATACTTAAAGATTTTGGGGGATATTAATCTTACTCTCTTTAACAACTTGTCATTCATCTGGGCTACTCTAGTCATGTAGTAGAAAAGGTGCATGACAGGATGGTCTAGAAGGTAGGAAAAGGCTTAGAATTGGGTGCAGAACGATTATTGACAAGATGTAGAGATAAGAAAATAGAGTAGCTAGAAGTTAGAAATATATTTGGGTAGGAACAAACATAGGGGTGAGACATTTGGTTTACCTGCCCATTCTCTAGATCAGTGGTCTCCAAACTACGGCCCAGGGGCCGGATGTGGCCCTTTGCTTGCCTTTATCTGGCCCTTGAGGCATTTTTCCTGCCACTGACATCAATGATGGGGCATAATTCCTGCCACTGACATCAACTGTAGGGCACCACCATTCCCAATGATACCAACAATGGGACATAACTCCTTCCACTAACACCAGCAATCAGGCACTTTTCCTCCTACTGACACCAATGAGCGGGCACTATTGTTCCAACTGACACCAATGATGGGGAACTGTTCCTCCCCCCAGTACAAAAGATGGGACATTGTTCACTTCCACTAGGCATAGTCTGACCCCCCTAAAGTCTGAGGGACAGTAAACTGGCTCTTTGTTTAGAACGTTTGGAGACCCCTACTCTAGACAAAGGGGCAGTTGCTCAGATTAATTAGGTGATTAAAGTTTAGACTATAGTTAAGACTATAGTAGAGTATTTAGTTTCATTTGGGAGAGAGCATGACAATGATTTAAAGGCAGGAAATATTGCAAAACAGGGCAGAGCATTGTCACTACAAAACAGACCTTTATATCAGTATTACCACCTGTTATTTTCAACAATCCACTGATAGCTACCTCTACAATTGTTAACACCTTGACTACTTTTTTTTTTTAACACCTCCCTGCACCCTTTGAAAAATATTTATTAAAACACGGCACCCTCATCCCATGAAAGCCCCAACTGTATCCCCATATAAAAGTGTTTGACCTTTTCTTGTTTAAATGCATATACTGTAAAATAAATATATTAATTTTATTAGCAATATCTGCAAGGAGCTTTCAATAGTCATTTGTGATCCAGGTCTAAATCACTTTAATAGGTCAGCTTCTCAAATCACCCCCAACCCCTTTCTCTTCCCCACAATGATGGCCTTCTCTGACATGACAGGTACATCAGGGAAGGCTAGTACCTCAAGGAGATATTGGGCCACCTCCAGCCAGTGGTACATTCTTGACACCAAAAATACCATTAGAATGAGTGTTTGTAAGAATTTTAGATACAACCTTGCCATCCTGGACCATGCTGCTTGACCAGGGCAGGGTAGGAATGGCCTTACAGGGAAATAGAAAATAAAAATGTTAAAACAAGTAAATCTGTAAATATTTGATAAAATGAAAACACATAAAAAAATCATGATGGCAAGTAGAAACTTAATGGTGAACAGAGCAAGCCATGAACTGAAGGGACTGTTTTTATCAGCAGGTATGGTACAGTTGGTAATTCTCCCCATGTAACTCTCTCTTCATGCCCTAATCAATTAGGAGGAGGAGGTGGAGAAGGAGGAGATAAATAAGGAAGAGGTAGGAGGAGGCAAAAGAGGGGAAGAATAGTGAGGAGAGGAAAGAGGTCATATTAGCAAGGTTCACTATCTTCTACCTTTCTTCCTTGCTTATCTCTGGCATGCGTTTTTTGGAGACTGTCCTCATTTAGGGAAGGGCAGGCAGCCTATAGTTGTAGGATTCTACATTTATTTATTTTATTTTTTTTGCTGCCTGCCCTTCCCCCTGGCCTTATAATTTCCATACCCCATTTGCTGTTGCACACTCTTTCCCCTTGAGTCTGGAATGGATTTTATGGGGGAACCTCATGCAAAAGAACCAAGAAAAAATGCATACCAAATCCATGCCAGATCCTTATCCAAGCATGCAGTTTGGGTGGCCAGGAAATAGGGGGACGAGTGTGCATCCCCCCCCAAGCCATACTTGGGACTGACTGTTGGGGAATGCTACATTTGATGGCGAAAAGCAACAAGAAAACACACATATTATAAAGATTATGCGTATTATTCATTAAACGTGCACCAAACGTGCTGAGATATTTAAAAATATTTTTTTTACAAACAGATCCCATAGTGTAGCTTTATGCAGCTCCAAATGGCAGCTGATGTCTGCTGCACTGTGCAGCCAATGTACAATATTTGTGGCTATTGGGTCTCAAATAATATACTCTAATTTCTGTTGCAAGATACAAACTGTCTGGTCTCCCCTTTGTAAACTTCCCTTTAGCTTTAGGTATGCTGTAGCTGCTACTTCCAACATTCAATGCAGGCCCATCACCACTGGACACAAAATCAGGTGTAACTAACTAAAAAAAACCTTTTTTTCCAAGTTGAAATGAGTGACATTGGGGTGCTGCAAAATGTGAATGTAAAAATGTATAAATGTAAAAGTAAAAAAAAGTGACACATTACAATTACACATCCAAAAATATGTGATGCCAGAATATGGTGTTGCTGATGCTGTCCGTGAAAATCATATTGTTCTGTAACAGCTCATACATAAAGGCACCTCCAAAACAATATTGTATATAAATACCTGCAGCACTACATGCATTCAAATATCACTAACCATATATCATCATCCTGTGTGCCAATATGAACATAAAATACATAAATAATATGCTCAAATGTCCATCTAACTAAGCAATTCTCTGCTTATTCCAAAGAAAAACATCCACACACTTCATATATATTGTCTCTCCTGCTGGAAATGTAACATTATCAAGTGACATCAATTATCACTGCTTTATGTGCCAAGTTTCACCTTGTGAATACCTTTCCACCAAATTTGTGCTCTCGCTTGCTTTACACCCTGTTCCAAATTATTATGCAAATTATATTTTTCTCATTTACCTAAAGAATTGATGTAAATAACAGTCAGCATAAATCTCATGTTATCAACTATTAAGAGTACAATTCAAATTTTATTGAACAAACCTCCTAATGATAACAGTATTTTTTTTAAACATAAAAAACTTACAATGCACTGTTCCAAATTATTACGCACAGTAAGTTTCAAAACACTTTTTAGGTTGTAAAGAACTGAAAATTGTCATTTGTTGTGTTTGCAGCATATTTACTGAAATCAAAAGCTATTTCAATCAAACTTTTAACAACATTTTAACTTTTTAAACATTTTAACAGGTCACGTTACATTTTAACATAGGACCCCTTATTTGATAGCAGCTTCGCAAGTCTTACATCCATTGAACTTGTGAGTTTTTGGACAGTTTCTGCTTGAATTTGTTTGCAAGATGTCAGAATAGCCTCCCAGAGCTGCTGTTTGGATGTAAACTGCCTCCCACCCTCATAGATCTTTTGCTTGAGGATGCTCCAAAGGTTCTCAATAGGATTGAGGTCAGGGGAGGATGGAGGCCACACCATGACTTTCTCTCCTTTTATCCCCATAGCAGCCATTGATGCAGAGGTATTCTTTGCAGCATGAGATGGTGCATTGTCATGCATGAAGATGATTTTATTACGGAAAGCATAGTTCTTCCTTTTGTACCAGGGAAGAAAGTGGTCAGTCATAAACTCCACATACTTTGCAGAGGTCATCTTTACACCTTCAGGGACCCTAAAGCGGCCGACCAGCTCTGTTCCCATGATTCCGGCCCAAAACATGACTCCACCACCGCCTTGCTGATGTCGCAGCCTTGTTGGAACAGGGTGGCCGTCCACCAACCATCCACTACTCCATCCATCTGGACCATCCAGGGTTGCATGGCACTCATCAGTGAACAGGACTGTTTGAAAATTAGTCTTCATGTATTTTTCTGCCCAATGCAGCCGTTTCTGCTTGTGAGCATTGGTTAGTGGTGGCCGAATAGAAGGTTTATGCACAGTTGCAAGACTCTGGAGGACTCTACACCTTGATGTCCGTGGGACTCCAGAGGCACCAGCAGCTTCAAATATCTGTTTGCTGCTATGTAATGGTATTTTAGCAGCTGCTCTCTTTTCCGATGCATGGATCTGGCAGAAATCTTCCTCAATGTGCCTTTATCTGCACGAACCCGTCTGTGCTCTGAATCAGCCACAAATCTCTTAATAGTGCGATGATCATGCTTAAGTTTTCGTGAAATATCTAATGTTTTCATACCTCGTCCAAGGCATTGAACTATTTCACTCTTTTCAGCAGCAGAGAGATCCTTTTTCTTCCCCATATTGCTTGAAAATGGTGCTCTGCTTAATAATGTGGAACACCGTCCTTTAGTAGTTTTTCCTTAAATTGGGCTCACCGGCCAATCTAATTATCACAGGTGTCCGAGATTGTTTTCAGTGATCAAAAGAGCCCTGACACACAATGCCATCCATGAGTTAAACTGAAAACAAAACATTTAATCTTTGTGACACTTCAATAGAATTTGTATAATAATTTGGAACAGGTTGTATATTACCTGTTTATAATAAGGTCACACCAAGCCTTCCTCTAATGGAATTTAGAAAGAGCAATCTGTTTATCTATCCTCTGCACCTCCACTTTTCCTCCAGATAATATTATCCAGGGTAAGCATAAACAGCTCTCACAGTGCTTGCCATAAATTACACCTCGTTTATTAAAAAACATTTAAAGGAATCACACTCTTATTTGTGTGTGCACTAAATCCTTAGTTCATAATTCAATATATAAGTAAAATTTTTTTTGTTCCACATAAAATTGATCGGGTATTGTTAAAAACATCCTGTATGATTTTCTGCCTGTAAACTCTGGTCACTTTCTTGAACAGTGTGGTAATATCATTCAGTTCCTTGTTATCCATTATGTCACATCAGATAACTTCATCAGGGGCTCCAAAACATGTAACTTAAAGAAATTATGTTTTTCCCAAGTTGCTGCTGTAGTTGCAGTAAAATGACCCTCAATTTTTTTATTTTGTTTGTTAAATGCCCACCATGGCAGTGCTCAGCTCCCCATTACCATTTTTAGCTTGCCAATTAGCCTTTAAAATTGCCCAAATTTAATAGTATAATTTTTGCCTCTATAGACTTTGATGGGGTTCACTCCAAAGTTTAGGATTTGCAGCAGCAGGATTCATCTAACCCTTCTGTGAACTGAACCTTGGCAGAGTTCCTCGTTTCTGATGTTTGATGTAGTGCAGCTTGTATTTAATTATTTGGTATCTGTGTTATTTTTTAATTTCAGCAAGAAACAAAGTAATATCTAAAAAGTGTATCCTTAGGGACAAGTACTATATAATCCAGTATTAAATAGTATGAAAAAACATTGCTATATGACATATTGCACATTTGAAATCTGATAACATTGTTTTGATAATGTGAAATATCAAGTTATCAAGTCATGTACTATCAACATATAATTGGCACCAATTACTTTTTGTTGAATGGTTGATTATTATTAAAACTCTTTTTATTTTTCATTCTTGAATCATTTGAAATACATTACATGTGCTGAAGCTGGAATAATTATCCTTCAACTCATGCATACTAGAAGAAAAGCAATGAATGAGGCAAGATGCATAAGAGCAGATATGTGGAAGGACAGGACAAGATATAACCAATGATTAGTAGCTGCTAATCGATATTATTATATGTTGCTGTAAAAAGAGATAGAGAAGAAGCACTAATTAATGCATTTGTTGAATCCTAATCATTGGTTTGTCATTCAGTGCCTTTGCAATATTTTTAGTGATGTATTAAAGAAAATGCATTGTTATGTTTATGATTTGGGATGATCTCATAAAAAGTGTATAGAATAGATATAGTAAATGTACACTCATTTTTTATTACATACAGTACAGTATATACAGTATCATATCAATTGTTGATATCAAGTAAAAATTGTGCTCCTGAAAATATAAAACAACTAATTGTATCTTGTTTACTGATGTTTTAATACTAGTCAGGCTGTCTTTTTGATTTTGTACAGTTTTCCAAATTCCCTTTTTCACATTTTTGAGTGATTTGCAAAAAGCAGTTATCTATGTCTCTTCAGTAAGTGTTACTTTATTTGACAGATGCTGTTAAAAAAGAGCTATCATTGCAATTTTACATTGTTCTGTCCCCCCCTCCCCCCAAGGGACAAAGTACATGTAGTACTTTGTCCTATGTATTTAGTTGCTTCCATCGTCTAGTTATAAAGACTGACCTGCACCCCCTTCCCTGTCCTTATGGACAATTTGACAACAGCTTGAAAAGAGAAGGATCCATAACTATACCTTGTCTTGGCTCTGAGCAATTTTCCAACACAAGAGGAATGCAAAGAGATAGAAGACTGACACACCCTCCTCTCCTGCATTCGTTTTCTCTCAGGAAAGTGCTGTAAGCCAAGAAAGCTGCAGTTACTGTGTGATGAATCTGTTTCCTTCAAAGCTGTTACCGGATCACCCATGATGGTCAGTCTTCATAACTAGACTTAGGAAGCATCTGGCTACATGGGACAAACTACTACATGTACTTTGTACCATGGGAGGGAGGGGGGAGAATAATGTTAACATAATTGATAGTTTTGCTTTAAAGCACGCTCTTTAAGATTTAATAACCCAGGCAATCACTTGGCTTGGGGGGGACCTGGTGATCTGTGTTGGAAAGCCTCAAAATTTATAACTAGTTTACGCTTGGTGATGACTGCCTGCTAGCAAAGGAATTGATATATATATATAATTCCCAACCAGATATGTGTAAATATTTGCAGTGCCAGAATTAGAATCAGTGCAGTATCCATGAGACAGCAGCAGGTGTCCGTGTGATGTCAGTGTACTCAACTCTTCCCAATGCGTTTCTCCCAATCAGACATCATAAGCCAGCCCCTGGAGATTTATACACTTGTTAATTTCTTTTTTGATGGGTTTCTTAAGACATTGCATTATCATTATTTCACACTTTTTTTGTACTTATTTGTAAATATGCCAAATTTTGTACATAGTTTAATGCACTTTTTTTGTTTATTAATGTGATACTGCACTAGTTCTATTTCTGGCTGTGTTTGAAAAGTGTTAAACTTTTTGAACTCTCCGGTCCTGTTTAATTTTGAGTTTATGCCTGAGAGGATGATGCTGTAAGCTGCATGCATTTCTCCCTAGGGCTGCGGTCCTCAGGTTTGTAAGATGGGAGTTGTTCCTGAAGATACTGGCTTCCGGTGGATTGAGTGTCTGGCCGAAAGGAAGCAACTGGACCCATACGAGAAGTGGTGAGTGACTGGCTGAGTGGGAAATCCCACGTGAGCCTTTCTAGCAATCCTGCTTTGAAATATCAGCATTAGGGTGGAACTAAAATCAAACTTTTTTTTTGTTTTGGATAGAATAATGGAGGGTTATAACCCCTTTCAGTTTTACTTTTGCCATCTGAATCCCAGTAATGAGCTGTTCCTTCATTTCTTGTCCCAGGCTGATCAAAGCTAACACAATGACAGAAGAACAGAAATGCGGGATCCTATTAAAATATTGTAGCATTTATTACATAAATTTAAATATCACACTTACATTCAGGATGCTCTGAATAAATGTGGGCAATCAACAGAGTACTAAGGCACATCACATCCGAGGGCTGCATTGGGCAGTGGTGAACGATTCTGAAGCTGGCTTAGGAGGAACCTGCTCTGAATGAGGAATTGGATTTATACCAACAGCACCATCTGCCACCACTCCTCGTGGCCACATTTTACGTCTAACAGGGAATGGTTGAATCTTGATTTAATCTTCAGCTCCTCCCCATATGTTCTAAATTTAATAAACCAGTTTAGAGTAGACATGTGCAAAACAAAAAAATCTAACAAATGTCGTGTAGTTGGATTCAGTAAATCTGTTCAATTCATTTTTGCAGTACGTTTCGGTAATTCATATTCAAATTCAAATCAAAAACATTTCGACCAAATTTGAAAAGTCGTTCGTACTCAAAATTGGTTCAACTGAATGAGAAATTGATTCAACAAAATTTGAAAAGTCGTTCGTAATTGAAAAGATTTCAACCAAATTAAAAAAAAAAATTAGAAAAATAACGGGGAGTGGGGGACCAGTCCTTAAAGCAGAATTTCCTGTTTTGGTGGAGCTCCACTTTAAATTTGTTTTCAAATGTTTGTTCAATTTTGTTTTCGCATCTGTTTTTGATTTTGTTTTTGAAATTTGTTTTCGAAATCAAATTTCAGCCGAATTTGGTTTCGTTATTTCAAATTCATTTACATTTGTTATTTTTGTAATTTGTTATTCGGGTACATTCAAAACTCCGAATAACAAAAAAAGTTGTCCAAAATGCGATTCAGAACAAAACAAACCGCACATGTCTAGTTTAGAGTTTATTCCAATATACATTTATTTATTACAGGTACTTATATAGCGCCGTCAATTTACGCAGCGCTTTTACATATATATTGTATATTCACATCAGTCCCTAACCCTCAAGGGGTGTACAATCTACAGTCCCTAACTCATATTCATATACAGGGGCCAATTTAGACAGGATCCAATCAACCTACCAGCATGTCTTTGGCGTGTGGGAGGAAACTGGAGTACCAGGAGGAAACCCACAGAGGCACAGGGAGAACATGCAAACTTCAGGCAGGAGGTGCTGTGGCTGGGATTTAAACCAACGACCCTAGTACTGCCAGGTGGAAGTGATAACCATTTAGCCACTGTGCAGCCCATATAAATGACTGTTGTCCATCTTTTATTAATAATTAAAAGAAATATACACCCTAAATGAATGTGCCTGGGAACTTATTGCAAAGTATAGAGCAACTTAGTGCCAGTACCAACAGGGCTACAGTTAGATTACATATTCTAAATGTTTTTGAAAAATATCAACAGTTCCCATCAGAAATGTGGACATTTTGGCGACTCACCACAACAGACCTTGAAATTTCCACTTGCCTGCTCGCCAATGGTGAGTGGAAATTATGGTGGGGGCGAGTGTGTCCCCCAGGGCCATTTTGCTGAGCAGGCTCAGAGCTCAGGCCGGATCTGTCTTTGGCACTGGGAGCCGTCAGACTGCCCAATAGCTGAGCGCAGTGAAAGCAAAGGAAGGAGTGTGTCTTGTGCTCTCTGCCTCCCCCTAGAGTGCAGTACCTGGCTCTGTGAGTGAACAACGAAGTACTGCAACTTTTTATAGGGATGTGTGTGTGTCTATGTATGCATGTACATGTGTCTGTGTGTATGTACATGTGTGTATCTGTACATGTGTCTGCGTGTATGTACATGTATGTGTGTGTGTACATGTGTCTGTTTGTGTGTGTATATACATGCGTGTATGTTTGTACGTAAATGTGTCTGTGTGTACATGTGTCTGTGTATGTATGTACATGTGTCTGTGTGTATGTACATGTGTCTGTGTGTGTGTATTTCTGTGTATGTACATGTATCTGTGTGTATGCGTGTCTGTAAGTGCCTGTGTATGTGTACATGTGTCTCTGTGCGTGTGTGTACATGTTTCTGTGTGTGTATGTGTGTGTGTGTGTGTGTGTATGTACATGTCTGTGTGTGTGTACAGGTGTCTCTGTTTGTGTGTGTTTGTTGGTGGCTAGTAACTCTTAAGGCCTGGCTAGTAGCTCAGGACTTGAAATTTTAAGCTCTGCACCGCAACATTGTATAAAATTATGTCAGGATACATTTGTGTGTGTTTGCTGGGGTGATGTTCTTGTTAAGCTCAATTCCACTGTCTGCAATTACTAATTGTGTGTACAATGCATGCAAATAAGAAAGACGTCAAAGATAGGTTTTTGTTCTTTTTCTGCTCAGAAGTGCATTCAGAAGCAAAAAGCAAAGAGATACGTTTATATTCCTATAGAATACTTATTAGAAAATTTGGTTTTATGTTTCATTTTTATGTTCTACTTAAAAACTGCTATGTGCATGATGTCAGAATTGCACAGAGATCAAGGATGAGATTTAGTAAAACTGGAGCGCTCAGAATCTGATGCAATCGTGCATAATAATAAATTAGCTTCTAACTTCAGCTTGTTCAGTTAAGATTTGACAATGAAACATGGAAGCTGATTGGTTTCTATGCAGAGCTGCACCAGATTTTGCACTTTCCAGTTTTAGTAACCGGTACCCTAAGTATGCATAACAAGATGATTCGGGGTATGAAAAAGCCCATAGACATTAGAAAAGAGTTTTAATTTTAGTAATGGAAATTCAGAAATATCATAAATATTTTGAAAGTTATTGGTTAAAAGTTTCTCAGAATGGACAACAAAATCATAAAAAACACAAAAGTATGTTACGATGAAAAAGCAGAGCACAAAAAATATAAATGTAGAGGGAATACAAATGCCTCTCAGAAAAATATGCTGTGGATTTTGAAAGTATTAGTTTGGTTTTGTCCTTTGATGTCTTATTCTTTGTTCTAATGATGTACAGTATATATCAAATTGCTTCTCACTGAAAATATAACCCAGACATCATTTTTGATAAAAAAAAAATAAAATAAATAGATAAATTACAAGTCAGCTTTTTCATCATCTAAGCACTTATTCTAGGAAATATTTTGTTATGGAAGATTTACATTTTTTAGTATTTGGTAAAAGAACATAACTTAGATTTAATGTGGTGAAATATGCTAAATATGAAATGAAGCCTGAACTAATATAGATGTTTAATACGGTTGATTTACTCTAGGGCAGTGGTTCTCAACCTGTGGGTCGCGACCCCTTTGGGGGTCGAACGACCCTGTCACAGGGGTCACCTAAGACAATCAGAAAACACATATTTCCAATGTGTAAAGAGCAGCTACTGTGTAGAAAGCAGCTACTGTGTTGAAAGCAGCTACTGTGTTGAAAGCAGCAGTATTGGAGGTAAAACAACACTTCATGAATTATAATTACTGGGTAAATAATTTTATGGTTGGGGGTCACCACAACATGAGGAACTGTATTAAAGGGTCGCGGCATTAGGAAGGTTGAGAACCACTGCTCTAGGGAATAGAGAAAGTTCATTACATCCAGGCTCACACCTTTGGGTTACAGTAGCACACAGTAACAAGTGTTAAGCGCATTGGTGCTCTGCCATGGCGTTTATTTTAGCACCCCAACACACCATATATACAATGTATGGTAATGCACTAATGTGTGTTGTGTGTTACAAAAATGTGCAATATGCATTAAGCAACTTTCAGAAAGACTCTCCATTTGATTAGCAGGAGATCTGTCTGCTGACCCCTTGCTGATCAGAGTAGAGCAAGTGGGTGACAGGTCCATGTCTGTTTAGTTTATGCAAAGCAGACTTGGACCGAGACCTCTTTACTCTATGGGTGGCCAGGTGTAATCAGACTCCACTATCTTATATAGCCAATCCAATTCGCCTAGACAAAGGGCAGTGAATCCCCTTCTGTTTTTTTTAGTGGACAGGATTTGATTGGAGGTAGGCAGGTGTAAACAGACATAAGTCTGTTTATACCCAACGGTCTATATAGGAGTATAGGGGAAAAAACTGACAGATGGACCTGATCTGAGCCTTTGTGTGAAAGGGGCCTTCCAAAAATAGTGCCTGCATCTTTCTATGTATGTTTTGGTGCAATAATGTTAACATGCAACATAATGCATGTTAGGGCACATGTGATAACCACTGCAGCAGTATAAATCCAGCCTTAAACTGATTGTAAAAGCAGAAGGTTTTTACCTTAATGTATTCTCTGCAGTAAGGTTAAAAACCTTGTGTGTTAGACTTCATCCCCCAGCCAGATGGCGGCCGGGCAAGCAGCTCGCCCCTCTGGGTGAACGCCATATGGCGTCCATTCAGGCATATGCAGTGCAGCTGCCCGCAGGGCCACTCTGTGGCGCGATCTGTCACCGGCCGTGTACCTCGGACACGGCCGATGACAGATCTGTGTACTGGCCCCGTTTCCAGTACCAAGTGACCTGCTGTGACCAATCACAGCAGGTCACATGACAGTTGTATACAATGGATGGCTTCCTTTCATGCCATCCATTATATACTAGTGTGTCTAGCTGTGAATGATCACAGTGATCACATGCACAAGCTGGGCCAATCACAGCCCAGCTGTGTCATGTGATTAGCCATGGCCAAATCACAGCTAAGCACAAAAAAAACCTCTGAATGAATCAATGTCATTCAGGTAAATGCTTGCTTATAGCAAAGTAATTCTTTGCTATAAGCAAATTGTGTAAAAAAAAAAAATACTGATCACTTCCCCAAAGTAGTACAATGTTACTATGGTAACATTATACTACTTTGGTCATAGTGAAATATGAAAAAAAATCTTAAAAAAAGAGAAAAAAAATTAATAAAATATTAAAACTAATACATTTTTTTAAATAAAATTATAATTTTGTTTTTCGTACTGTCACCAGTCAGTTTTCCTGATCACGGACGTGCCAGTTATATGATGATGCTGTACTGCACTGCTGACAGTATGTAAAAAAAAATAGTGAAAATTATTTTTTTAATTTTTTCATTTTCCGAAAAATTATGACAAAAAAATTACGTCAAAAAACTCGCCATGCCTGTTATGAAATACATCGGACTGTCTACTTTGAAAAAAGTGGTCATTTGAGGGATATCTGTACTGTTCTGACATTCTTGGACCTCAAGAAATTAGATTGGCCGTCAGTACTTCAGGATTGATCAATTTTCAGATATATACCATAGATATATACCATAATTTGTGAACTCTATAACTTTCCTACAAACTAAATAATACATCCTAATTTGGGTTATTTTCACCAAAGACATGTAGTAGAATACATCTTGGCCTAAATTTATGAAGACAATTATTTATTTGCAAACTTTTATAACAGAAACAAAGAAAAACATGTATTTTTTTCAAATTTTCAAATCTTTTTTTGTTAATTTAGCAAAAGATAAAACCCCCAGTGTTGTTTAAATACCACCAAAAGAAAGCTCTAGTTGTGTGAAGAAAATGATAAAATTTTAGTTTGGTACAGTGTTGTATGACCGCGCAATTGTCATTCAAAGTGTGAGAGCGCTGAAACCTGAAAAATGGCCTGGGCAGGAAGGGGGTAAAAGTGCCCTGTATGGAAGCGATTAAACATTTACCTGAGCTCCATCAGATATTGGCTCCTGCTGCTGTCAATCACAGCCAATGACTCCCGTTGCTGTGTCTGAGTCAGTAAGGAGGGAGAGGAGGCCTGGGAGAGCTGCTGCTCTCATGCACATCGCTGGATTGAGATCAGGCTCCGGTAAATATTAGGGGACGCTGAGGAGAGAGCTGCACACTGAAGGTTTTTTACCTTCATGCAGAGAATGCATGAAGGTAAAAAACTATCAGCCTTTAGAATCACTTTAATAAAACAAGATATCTTTATTTGTACAAAATTTATAATCATTTGTACATAAAACTACTGAAGAACAAGAACATAGTTTGACAATAAAGACCTACTTGTTTGTATTTACAAATCACCCACTCAATGGAGTATAAAACAATGACAAATGTAGAGGAGAAATAACCCTCTCACATGAAACTATTACACTCTTTTAGTGGTTGTGATGCATAATAGTAGCCCGATGCATTTCCGGACACAAAAGTTCGCTTTCAGGATCCAAGAGGTCAAATTATTCAGCAGTAGTAAAAAGACCATATTAATACAAATTACAAGAAATATTTGCATAATACAACAATTATTAAATGATGTAGGGTATTTTGTTTTATGTCGCCCTAAACAACTGCTCACCTAAATCCTAAGCATCAGCTACCCTGAAGGTGCAGGAAGGGGGCATCAACACAGGAATAAGGAGAGCCACTCCACAAGCCAATCAGCACATCACATGGGGCATTCCAAGAAGATAGACGAGTTTTGATTCTTAACAGTGGTTTTTCCACAGAATTAAAATGATATACAGTATGTAAACAATATCAATTGCCACATTACCTATAGTAATGCTTACATGAATGGGTGATGGATTAGAAAACTATATACATACCCCATAAATACATTGAAACGGGCTGCTTATTATACATGTATATTTGTATATTTTGATTCACTTGGATGTTATCTGGCAACCTTTAAAGGTACTGCAGCTGGATAAAACAAAATGACATATATACACCATCAAAATGCATCAAAACAAGAATAGGAGGACCCTCCCTGCAATAAAAATCCCCAGAATCAGCATCATCCAGCTGCCGTTTCTGCCACCGTGCACTGGTAGTGAGAAAAGTAAGATGGCAGCTGGAAAATATGTGGCCCTGAAGTGCATGCATGGCCAAGATGGTTCCGGCACTTAATGTGGCAATTTTTGGTGTGTCAATGGGGTTTTGTTATTTTCTTTAATTTTTTTCTTTAATTTTAATTTTCATAAAATATATCGGTTTGGGGGACCCAGGGCTTGATTTTGAGGTAGCTATATTTTATTTCAATATATTTTTGCTAGAGTCTTATTTTTTTTCAGGATCAGCAGCAAAAGTCTGGGTACACATGGGCAGCCTGGGTGGTGCAATTTTCATGTCAGGTTTCAGTGTGACTTTTAAAGGAGTTTTCCAGCAGTTCTGGTACAATTCAGATGCGCTGGACTGGAGGGGAGGTGTAGGAGGAGGAGGATTCGTAGGACCCTTTTCAAAATTGCACTGTAGGTGAACCGCATGTATGTGAACGGCCACAGTAGCAAACAATGTTATTTGGCACGTCATGCAAGTCAATACATTTTAAAATGCTTTAGAAATTACATATCTGTGAACCGAGGCTTTAAGTGGAACTTTAATAAAAAAAATTAAAACTAAACCCATTGAGTAACTGTTAAAAAAAATGTTAATTCCTGGTATGAAAGGAAAATTTTTCTCAAACATCCACTGTGTTGTGTGAAATTTCTATATTCTTCACAGTTTTGTGCTCCATCACCATTGTCACCACCTGCTCACCTCAAAGATACAACCAATGATTATGACTAGGTCACACTGAACCTTGCCCTTTAATTAGGGCTTGAAGATTCCTCTGGATCCATCAGATGTACCAATAGTACTCATCACACCTCCACAATTCACAGGGACACTATCCATCCACCTTTGATCTGTATTGCTCAGGAAGAAAAAATGGCCATCATTGTGTAGTATATTAAAAACCCAACACTTTATTTGCCAAAAAACGGAGCCACGTGGCATCATGCACATTGGAAGTGAGGTTCCAAATTATGTAAATATGCTGCTAATATTATCCTTTAGGGGGTCAATGCACTTTTAAAGAGGCTAATCATTTCTAGTGCACAGGATGGTTGTGCATTTTTTAATCTTTTAAGCAGACCTTCTGGGTTATTCATCCCAATTATTACAGTCTCTTCTGCCACATACATCAGGCTTGTGTTGACATGGCCCCTCTGCACAGCCATTTGTTAGGAAGATCAGTTTGCTGCAGTTCCTCCTCCCCAGCCCCTTGCTGCAGCTGAGAACAAAGGGTGTGTGATCGCCATGTCATATGGTGGACTTGCCCAAAAGTCAAATTAATTTGTATTCACAGTTACAACTTCATCTATTCCCTTACGGGTTAACCTCACCAGGTCCCCACACCAGGCGATACTTGGCCACCCAATGCAGGGAGCCCTGAGGCCAACAACAAGAATGACAGTATTTGTTTTTATGGCCACCGGAATCACCATAGTCAGATTATGGAAAACTACTATGATTCCATTTGACTTGCTAAAGGCTAGGATGTCTTGGATCATGATCAATGAACACTTCTCTCCACTTGTACAGGGTAATATGTCCTTTTTTCGAAAAAAAACGTGGGACCCTTGGATAAAATACCTGATGGGCACGGCCTACTAATCCAGCCCTGTATCCTGTCAGGTGGACAGGGAGGCTTTCTATTACTGTCCCCTTTTCTTTTTTTTCCTTCTCCTTTCATTCACTCTTCTTATCTCCCAGAGTACAAGGGAATTCTCATGGCCCATTGGCAGCAACTTTGAGTCTTATATTATGCTTGGTCATTTTTAGGGAGTGGTGATTGGTTCCAGATGTTGTTACAATGATGCTGACTGGCCTCCCTCATATGTCAACCATCACTTAGAGCAGGGGTGTCAAACCATCATGCCTTTACCTTTGGGAGTTATGCTTGTAACTGTCAATCTTGCAGTGCCTCATGGGACTTGTAGTTTGGCAACAGTTGGAGGGCTGCCAGTTTGACAATTGTGACTTAGAGGCTCCATAATAACAATTCCCTGGGTTGACCTATAGGATTCTTACTGCATTACTTTCTTTTTTGTATATACATTCCCGTGTTACAAAATACTTGTTTGAAACTGTAAACAGACAATGAATTGCTGTACTTTTGTACTCTTCTACTTTGTAAAATAGTAATAAAAAGATTGGAAATAAAAAAGGCAAAGTTTTCTTTTTTTTATGTATACACAAATGTTTTGCCTTTATTTCTATTTTAAACTGAATGGGTTGTTTTAAAAAGTGAGGGTTTGCATATTCTTTAAGGAATGACAGCTGCTAGGTAAAACTCTCCTCTCCCTGAAAAAATTCATGGAGTGATACTGTATGTACACATCTCTCAACATATGACTCAAAGTAGCAAAACGTTTCTTCTCCTAAACAAGGCACTCAGAAATATTAGAATTTCAACAGGCGGGGTTACTAATGAAACTTTTAATTACCATACAAAGTAAAGTCTCTAGAGTATTATCTCCTTTTTAAAAGCTAAGCTGAAACTACTCAAAACTTTAACAGTATATATTAAAGTTTTTTTGCTTGAAGATATCTGCTTATGCTAAAAAACAGGGACTACTTTGGTTCAGGCAGGACGTTCTTGAGAAAGGGGATTCTTACAGCCTTGAAACATTTCGCTTTTCCTTTTCCATCTCTTTAATGATTAATTATTTCATGAGTCCTATATGTATATCTGAACATCAGCCTATAGGACTTAAAGTAGCTTCAAGGTTTTTTACCTTCATGCATTCTATGGATGACATGGAGAACTGTCTCCAAAGGAAAAATGTCAGGATCTTCGGCCTGCCCGAAATAAATGAGGGGCAGAATCCGACTGCTTATATTGAACAGTGGCTACTGGACACTTTTGACAAAAAGAATTTTACCCCTTTTTTTGCGGTTCTTCCCACTTCCTTTGGTAAATCATCCTCGCCCTTTCATCTTGAAGATGCCTCATTAAAAGGACTGGGATAACATTCTAGCTTTGGCCCATACCAAGAGTATCCTTTAGCTCAACAGTTTGAATATTTATTTTTTCTGGGACTTCTTGAAGTTCAGAACCTAAGGGCCCAATATGATGATATGAAATGCAGGCTCTGTTCTTGCAGGTTCTCTATGCAATGCTATACCCTGCTAAGCTACGGGTGGTGGCATGAGAGGAAACTAATTTTTTTCCACCCCTAAGAGTGCTGCCCACTGGCTGGATTATAACGAGCAGCACCTCTCCAGCTCTCGATCCCCATCCTGAGCACCTATGGATGTCTTCAGCCCCACTGGGATTGCTGATTGTTACAAAATCTGCTGAAGGCAGCAACTGTTTCCAGATTGTTTGATCTTATTTGCCTCAGTACTGTTTTCTGTTGAGATTTCCAGGGTGAATGGTTACATGGTTACAAGTGGCTTTGGTGTATTTTTCATCCCGCATGGACACTCCTGCAGGATTTGATTGTTGTTTTTGTTTTAATATCCCATTTTTTCTTACCTGAGTTTTATTTTTTGGTTTGTCAATCCAACTGCAATGCATAGCAAACATGTTTTCTACCCATGTGGGAACCCAGACTGAAACACCAGTTTTCAGAACTGGGTCTTAGAGATATATGGAGACTGCATGATCCCATTGATTGCCAATACTCTTGTTATTCAAGCACATTCCACTCTCTCTCTATAATAGATTTGGCTTTGGATTCGAACCTTATGATACCATATGTTGTTGATATCTCTCACCAGGCCAGAGGGCTTTCAGACCATTCCCCTTGGAGAATGATTCCCCTTGGAGAGTTAATTCTTTCTGGTTATGAGTGTTTCTGCTAGGGGACTCATCCATAGATATCTCTCTGAAATGTTTTGATCAGCCTTGCCACTTACCTTTTGGGACACCATTAAAGTGTATCTACATGGTTTGCTGATCAAAGAGATTAGTGTGCTTAAGAAATCTAGCAGGACATGGGAGAGTTTTTTTGACAGATGAAGTACTTAGAACTGAGTAAACATATCTGTCTAATCCTTCATCCAAATCTCTTCACTCTTGGAGGGATACTCAAAAGCTATATATTCTTTGCCAGACACTAATATTTTGTCGATTTGTTGGCACTTATTGATAGCTCCCAATCCCAGTCTAACTATATTTCTTCTATTAAAACTGACTCAGATATACTTGCTCAGGACCCAGATGAAATTTTGGCGGCCTTTCAATCATTTTACCAGGATTTATACAGTAGTAAGGTATAGTATGCACCCCCACAGTTGGCTGAATTTTTAAATTCCCTCAAGCTACCCCAATTAACTGCAGTTGATAGACAGCTATTGAACTCACCCATAACCTTGGAGGAATTAAGTAATGTGGCAGCTGAGGCCCCTAATAGTATTGATGGAGAGATCTGACAAACTATTTTAGAACAAGTACCACTCATGTCAATCTCACCAACCCAATGCTTGTCACAACTTTTTGCATATAGAACACCCCATAAATTACACAAATGGCATCACATAGAGAGCTTGGCCTGTCCTAAATATGGGGGGGGATCCACTGCTGATCATTTACACACTGTATGTTCTGGAAAAACCTCAAATTAGTGCCTTATTGGACTAAAATAATGAAAAGTATACCTTATGGCACCACTGCAAGCTATGTCTGGAAGGAAAAGGATCACTCCACTGGCAAGTGAGAAGAGGTGAGCATGAGTCCAAGCAATTCCAGTGTCAGCCAGTACAAGTGAAGGGATGGACGCTGCTCAACCGACCCCAGGAGTCTAATAATAGTAATATTACAGTAAAAAGACCAGCCCATACCAGAACCCCACCTCCACCTTGCTGGCATCTGAGTCAAAGTGGAGCTCTGTGCCCGTTACTGATCCGGCCACGGGCCCATCCAACTGGTCCATCAAGTGTTACTCTCATCTCATCAGTCCATAAAACCTTTGAAAAATCTGTCTTTGGATATTTCTTGGCTCAGTCTTAACGTTTCAGCTTATATGTCTTGCTCAGTGGTGGTCGGATATCAGCCTTCCTTACCTTGGCCATGTCTCTGAGCACTGAACACCTTGTACTTCTGGGTGCTCCAGGTAGGTTGCAGTTCTGTAATAATACAGCACTAGAGGATAATGGTTTCCTGATAGCTTCAAGTTTGATTCTTCTCAAATCTTTGTCAATTAATTTGCATCTTTTTATCTCAATGCGTTTCTTGCAACCCTGTTGACTATTTGCAACAAAACGTTTGATGGTTCTGTGATCACAACCCAATATCTTAGCAATTTCAAGAGTGCTGAATCCCTCTTAAAGATTTTTAAAAATGTTTGACTATTCAGAGTCAGTTAAATCTCTTTTTTTTGGCCCATTTTGCTTTAGGAAAAGAAGCTGCCTAATAAATATGCAGACCTTGATATAGGGTGTGGATCTCCTTAGGCCACATACTCCCTCATTACATAAATATACATCACCTGATATGCCTAAATCCAATAAGCATTCCAGGTTATAAGCTTGGAGTTGGACAATATGATTGTCGATATGATAAATGATGATTTGGTCAAAAAAAACTCACTTGTCTAATAATTGTGTACACAGTATATTTTATACTTTTTTGCTGTGTGCCATCAAGTTTTTCTGATATACATTAGGGATTGGGGCACTTTTCAAGCTCATCAGACCTATTTGCTTTAGTATACTTACTTAACATAAAAAGATGAGAGCTATGGAGTTCCCTAATGTTTTCCAGTACAGCTGAGCCTCTATCACTAACCAGCCTAATGTTTGGGGGACCCCCCATACAGGCAAACTTTGGGCAGAGATGGAAATGCAGCTTTTACCAGGTGGCAACATTCTTGATTTTTTATTATCCATTAAGGCAAGGCATTCTGTCCTCAATAGTCTATTCCCTACTATTCAAGGCACCCTGAATGCCTGGAAAGAATTAGATCTTTCCCCATTACAAACTAGCTGGGTGCACAAAGTGCAACTACCTCTGACATGCCTAACATATTTTTTCCAGATATTAGCCTACACATATGGTATGGTAAATGTATTTGTACATTGTTCTACCTATATACAAAATAATCCTTCAAGATGTTCTACTCTCTTTCCCATCAATTTATTATTTACAATATGGAACATCATAACTATTTGCATATTACCCATATATTCCAATGTAATACAATTCCACTGATTATTGAAATGGACACTAATATCTTTGCTTATCTCCATGACCAGTTTTCCTATTATAAAGGTATCTCATTATTTTATAGACTCTAAAATCACAATAAGGTGTTCTACAAAACCTCTACTATGTTTAGATGGGAACATGACATTGGCAAAAAGTTCTCAATACATTAATACACTGCAATAAAATGTGTGTTTTAGTCCTCACATTGTTTGAATCATGGGTTGCCTCCATACAGGCTATTTAAACTCAACAACTCTAAGTGAGTTGTAGACAGCGTGGTGAATTTGGCTCCATTATGCATACACTGAGCTTTTGAAAATCTTTCCAATCCTATTGGAATAGAATCTTCTTCCTTTTGATTGAAATTACCTGAATCTCTATCACCCCTAACATTGAATTAGCTTTACTGCATATCATTCTAGCTAATGAACACAGAATAAAAATGTTGAATTTTTTGCTCAAAGCTAAACTCAGTATTAGAATGGAAACAAACAATTCCTTCTCCTGTTAGGGAAGTACAAAATCAAAACTTCTAATGTTCCATGGCAATAATGTTAGCAGTGGAGCAGGTATAATAAATTTGCTAAAACTTAGCACAATGGTTACTCAATTCTAAATGCATACTTTGCTTATTTATTTGGATTTTATAGTATCAAAGTACTGATTACTGCTCTTCCTCATCCCTCCACATTTCTCACTTTCCTCCCACTATTCCTATTCCTTTTCTTTATTGTCAATAGACATGGACCAACAACCTGTACGATGCCATGTACTGAAATTCTATGCATGGAAAATAACAGGGTCGATTTACTAAAACTGGAGTGTGCAGAATCTGGTGCAGCTGTGCATAGTAGCCAATCAGCTTCTAACTTCTGCTTGTTCAATTAAGCTTTGACAAAAAAAAATGGAAACTGATTGGGTTCTATGCAGAGCTGTATCAGATTTTCACACTACAGTTTCAGTAAATCAACCCTGATGTGTTTTATATAAACATTGCTTTACCTGAAAACACAAGAATGGCCTGTTTACCTTTAAACAAACAAGAACATATTGCTTAAAAATGTAGACTTTTGGGATGAAAAGCTGCATACCATGTTTCCTTTTCTAATTAAAGCATATTCTAACTGATTTGAGGCAGTCTACAATATTTCTAGTTATTGACTTTGAAATAATACACCTTTTTTATTCCATGTGAAAAGCTGAACAGTTACTGTCCCTGAAATTGTAGCCTAGCTAAAAGACTGTCATGGTGTGCATGGAGTCTTTACAATATTCTGGACTTTTATCCCAGAATAAATAGTGGCCTGTGGATGTAGTGTGTCTAGATTTCACTAAAGCATATCCCATTAAGGCTTAAATGAAAAATGAGGGTCTTTTGCCAATAATGAGATTGTATGTACATGAATAGAAAACTGGTTGCAGGAGAACATTCAGAGGGTGGTGATAAATGGCATATTTTGTGAATAGTCTGGAGTTGGGAGAAGGGTACCTCTGTCCTGGGACCAATTCTGTTTATAGAGGTTGGAAAAAATCTCAGTGTTTACTGATGACACAAAGCTAAGCAGGGCAATAACTTTACAACATGATATAACAACTTTACAAGAAGACCATGATAATATAGAGGGGTTTGTAGCTTTATGGTGGATGAGGTTTAATATTAAAAAATGTAAAAAAATATTAAAAAATGTAAAGTAATGCATGTGGGAGCTAAAAATATGAATACAAGTTACACACTAGGAGGAGAACATCTGGAGAAAATCTTTCTTGCGGTGTCACAGTTGTGTTGATTGTGCAGTCAAGAGCAAGAAACATTATATCATATTTTCTGGCAGTGCCAGCTTATCTGCCCTTTTTGTAAGACCAGAAGGAGATCTTTAAGCTCACAGATTTTAGTCTTGAAGATCACCCCACCCTGAGGCCTTCTTATTACATCTGACCTTGATGTCTAAGTGTTGGCACAGAAAGTCCTTGTTTAACTGTTTAACGTGGCTAGGGTTTGAGTGGCTCAAAAGTGGAAGTGTACTGAACCCCCCTTGCTAGGTCAATGGTTTGCTATTGTTATTGTAATGTCTTGCATCAAAGAGAGGAACAGCAGCAGAACACTTGGTTTTATTGGACAGCATTTTCCTATTCTCAAGCCTACCACATCTATCTCACTAATCATGGTTCAACCCGAGCAGATCTCGGAGTGCTCGGGATCCACACTGAGGGGGATGCCCAGATATATCTTACAGTACTCAGTGATACACTTTATTTTCACACTTTTTTTAGTCCCCTCCATAACCCCCCCCCCCACCTTTTTCTCTCTCTTCCCCCCTCTCTTTTTCTCTTTAAGATTTCCTTATTTTTCTTCTAGCTCTAGTAGATGTTCTCTTTTTGGTTTGTTTGTTTATTATATAAGATAAAACTGTGGGTCATCACACGGTAATTGATGGGTGTTAAATACTGTGTGTGGCTATGCCCTATATAAAGCTGTGTTTGCTATACTGCACTACCCTTTGACTAGCTTATTGTTGATTGTATACTTGTACTTTGGATCTTTATTTTTGGTTGTGCTGGTCACCTCCGAGGGATGAGCTGTATGGGACTGTTGATAATCTTTGTTATTATTCTATATTTTATGGCCCTGGGATTTCAATAAGAGTAAAAAAAAATATGGAAAAGGATAGGGGGGTCATTGTTGATCACAGACTCAGCAATAGCATGCAATGCCAAGCTGCAGCAGTCAACAGACTAATCAAGTGCATTTCAAAAGAGTATTTTCAAAACTCTGGTTAGGTCACATCTTAAGTAGGCCATCCAGTTTTTATAACTAATCCTCAGAAAGGAAGTACGTGAACTGGAGAAAGTCCAGAGACCTCAGTTATAAGGAATTACTACAAATGTTAAACGTCTTCTTGCTGGAGAAGATATGGAGAAGATATATAATCCTAGGTCTGTAAGACACACGGCCACACAATGCAGTTGGATGAAAAGTGGTTCAATCTTAAACTGCCTATGGGATTCTTTACTGTTAGAGCACTAAGGATATAGAACTCACTTCCACAGTTGGTGATGTCAGTGGGGAGTGTAACTTACAAAAAAACTTTTACATGTGTTTCTTAGTGAACATGTTAGAAGCTTTCCTTAACCTAATATCTAATATCTGCTTATTAACAGTACTAACATATGTATAAATGAGTTGGATCTTAATAGAATAATTGAGTTGTTATATTTCTATTTGTTCTAGATTGGGAAAAGTATGATAAATAGACTTTTTATAGTCTATGTGTGTATATATCTCCACATTAAAGCAACATGTGGTAGTAATTAGTCTAGCTGTCCTTTCCCCATCTCTGTAAGCTAAAGTTTCATTTAGACTCTGAGGAGAGGGAAGAAGACTAATACATCTGTTGTCTTTTATCATTGTGGGACTACAAAAGAATACCAGCCCACTTTTAGGAGATGGTGGAGACTGAATGCTCCTAAAAGAGCAGAACAAAGACTTTTTAGGCACACTTCTTTAGAAGCCTACAAACTCACACCTCACACACACACATATAAATACACACAATCTTATTATTAAGAACTTAACTATATTTTTTGGACATTATCTAAACATTCTGTATTCCAATATTTTATTTCTAATTTTATGCAACATTATTATTAAATCAATTTTTGAGTTTATGCAAGAGTTGGAAGGAATTTCTATTTTGGACTTTTCTCATCAATACAAATTTACAAAATAGCGAGACAATACGGTATTTTACAGAACATAATGTACAGGGATGTTAAAATAGTAGTGACATACACACACTCAGATTGAACTGGATGGACTAGTGTGTTTATTAAATCCTGCCAACTATGTAACTATGGGATTGATTTACTAAAACTGGAGAGTGCAAAATCTAGTGTAGCTGTGCATGGTAGCCAATCAGCTCCTAACTTCAGCTTGTTCAAGCTGATTGGTTTCTATGCAGAGCTGCACCAGATTTTGCACTCTCCTGTTATGGAAAATCAACTTTGCACCTCTTTAATTGTAGACTAGGAAAACTGCATACATAATGTCTGTACAATATTTCTGGCTGTTACTGCTGAAATAATACACGTTCATTTTTATGCTTGCTGCTTACATATCCTTCAGCCACTTTACTATATGCATGGATATTATCTACGTCATATGGCACCCTAATTCTATTTCAGGATTCCATTGTTGGGGTTGCGGTTTTGTCTATTTCGATGTTTTATGAAATTCTGAAAAAAATGCAACATGGTACCGCAGGAAAAGATCGAAAGCTGTATTATAAAACTGTTTTGCCACTGGCTAGTCTATAAAATAGAGGGCTTTAGCTTTATTTTTTTGAAAGGGTAAACTTTCCTGTAGCTTTTTGATTTGTCCTGGTTTTTGTATTTACCACTCGATTCAGGCCTATTGGTGCTGGATAAAAAAAAAATCATATGTCGCAGGCAAAACTGTCTAAAAAAGCCCTTTTCTAAGTATTAATTAATTAAATTGGGGTGCTGCTGCTGTATTTAAGCTAAGCAATAGTGTGAAATTAATTCTTTTGGGTCTGGGGAGTTTTTTACAATTTGTACACACATGTAAAAATCTGTATTCTAATTTGCTATAAAATTACATAAAACCCCAACCAATTATTTATTTTAGGAGAATAGTGTCCCAGTAGAATAAAATGATGGGTATTTTAATGAACACAATATAATATCCAATTCTTTGGTAAAATATAAAAGATGGGGCTTCATGGAGTACAAATCTTAATTTATAGTAGTGACTGCCCATGAAGTGGCAAAAACCCAAAATTGTCCACAGGCAAAACTTTAAAAGCTTTTACAGCTCATCAGTTTAGACTTGATTATGCATGATGGACCTATAATTATTTTTCTCTGCACAATACCTTACATGTGTCACTCTGTTTACATACACATACTTGCTCTATGTATGTGTGTGCAGAGAGCAAGGGCTGCTTTTATTTATTATATATTTATTATAATTTCATACTGTGGTTTTATGCCTCCTTGTGATGTTCTTCATGGCCTCCTGAACCTCTTCTTTCCCTCCTCACTTTCACAAAAAAGGAAATGGGAGATTTGAAGGAGACAGCAATAGAAGGTACATTTTGAGTTAGGAATACATACTTTTTTAAAACCAGAGCTTAGTGTAATTTTAAATTTAGTGCTATCACAAGATGGCTAATAAGCCCCATGTGATAGCTTGGCAAATTAAAATTTTTTTTTATGAGATATCAGGTGTCTATTAGACCACTATTCTCACCTCTGCCCTCAACTGCAGCTAATCAAGCACAAATTACACTTGATTAACTGCTTCCCTGACTACAGCAGCCAGGAAGCTCTGTACCTGAAAGTGGCAAAATGCTTTGGGTTTCATTAGTCGCAGTAATTTTAACATAAAGTAGGAAACGTTATGACTTTATAACTTTTTAACATAATGTAAGGAAACCTTTATCTGTCTAAAAAAAAATATATAAAATTCATTTGGGTACAGTGTTGCATGACTGAGTAATTGTCAGTTAAAATATCACATCCCTTGAAACTTAAAAATGGCCTGGAAATGAAGAAATATTATAGTCTTGCAGCTAAGTGGTTACTACAAACCTTAAATCCTGAACTAACCTCTTAAATTAATAGAGAAATCCAAACCGAGCATTTTATGCAAAATGCATAAGCAGAAATTGCCTACAGCCAAAAACCTCCTTTAACAGAGGCAGTATATGGCCAGTCACATTACAGTGGTGCCAGGAAAAAAAGATAAAGCAAAGACAGCTAGTCTACACCTCTGTATTCTTTTCATCAAAGTGTACCTGTAATAATTCATAATATTAGCTTTATATGTCACTTTCAATACATTTTACATTGACCAATACATTAATATGATGTACATGAAAAAATATTAGAAATATAAATGTAATTGTCAACTTATTTATGGTCGGATTTATAATCGACTAGCTAGCTTATTTTATCATGCATACATCAATAATCTGTCAGTAAGTAAACTGTTTAAAATGACTAATCTGGTGTCCTCTAAATTTTGCAATACAAATACTTATCACATGAAATTAGAATCCAAGAGCTTTTCTGTAACACATAATGGCTCAAAACAGAGCTTTCAGCTGTTGCTTTTAAAGGGCATTTATCATACACTAAATCACAAAACTATAAATTCAGTCATGAATGGAACAACAATTTTCATATTCACATAAACAGAATTGATTTAACGTCACAAAGAAATGCAGAGGAAGTCATTAAAAAAAAGACCACATCTTTCCATTCTTTGATGATAATAGAGAAAGGTCACCACTCTTGTTACAGTATTATTAGATACAAGTGTTACTGTCTTTTAAATTATAATATGTAGTACTACATTTCTATAGTGCAGCTGAGATAAAAATTCATTATAGATAAGAATTACTGCTGCTTCGTGACAGTCACGAACATGCATACCTTCTGGATTAGCCATATACAAAAAGTGCAGTTTACACTTTTGTGTAAAAATGAGGAGCTGTTTGAAGTTATAGAAATAAAAAAATAACATACCTTCCCTAAAATGGGCTAGCATCCAGTGATTAAGTTGAGCCTGCCTTATTCCCATGCACGACAAAGCAAGTTCACAGAAATACCCACCCATTGCTTATAATCACCTTTCTTTTACTCCTTACATGTTTTGGTCACCCAGTGGAGCAAAGAGAAAAAACTGGTGTAGGCTTTCAACTGGTTTTGTTATTTGTTATATTTCCCTTTAAATTCTATGGGACTCTTCACACCATTGCGCTGCAATTGCAGTGCATTTTGAAAAGTCCTGCATGCTGTATTTTTGGTGTGCTTTTCAAAATTGTAGCAAAAACGCAGCTCCCCATTGAAACTAATAGAAAATGCATCAAAAACACAACAAAAAAGCATAAAAAATAACAGTACCTAATTAAGAGAATTTATACTCATTGCAAACCATTAGAGAGTGTTTCTAAGCTCCAATGACTGAGCTCTTCCAATATATGCAGATTAGGCACTGGATCACTGGTCTCATTGGAAAGAAAGACCTTTCCACATCACTTACCACCTTCGAACAACCTGCCACCATACCCCACTGGCTTTTAAGCTTGGCTCTCTAGTATACTCCCAGCTTAACTATTTATATATGCCAACAACCCATGCCTATGTGGCTTGAGGGGAGCAAGATTTGAGGTCCCACAGGCCTTCCTTGGACTAGCAGGCCATTTGGTCCTCCATTGCTTCCTGAACTATTAATGTTACTATCCTGGAATCTGCCTACAAAGTAATGACCGGATGGTATATGGTCCCTTCCAGACTAGCGCACATCGTCTCTGGAAACTCAGGCCTATGCTTCCAAGGTTGCCAGGTCCCTGGTGATGTCCTTCATACTTGGTGGACCTGCCCTATGCTGGGCCGCTTCTGGTCTAGGGCCTTCTTGCTGTTGTGTTGTGTTGTGTCCATTACTTGGAACGCCGCTTACCAAGAACCCTTGGCTGGTCCTCCTGCATTTTAAACCCCTGAACATTACTAAATGCTAATTTCACTTGGTCCACTTTGTTCTGCTAGCTTCTAAACTCACAGTTGCTAAGGTCTGGGAGAAGCAATTCACCCATTTTTCAGAAGTCAAATCTCCCCTGGATGGTGTTTTTTATTAATGAGCAATTGACTAGTGTTCTTATTAATGTTCATTCAAAATGTCTTAAAATCTGGAGCCAATGGCTCACATACCGTCATCCAGTGATTTCTTTGGCGAGCCTGACAGCCACATAAGTGGCCTCCCATTGGCCACCCCCTCCTTTCCTCTTTCTCCCCTCCTCCTTTCCTGTTTCTCCTCTTCTCATTTCTCTTTCTAAAGGAACCTAAGTTTCCATTACCAGACAGATGTCATGTCTGTCACCCAGGTTAATCAATAGTATCAGCCCTATGACTGCCATCTCCTTCACTCTTTTGCTATATTGACTGTGCCACTTCTTTGTTGATATATTGGTTGCTCTGATTTTTGGGCATCAATTTGTAGACTTTCTTCGTATCTCTATTTAAACCAAAACAAAATAAAACATATTAAAAAGAAAAAGAGAATCTACACTTATAATATTTTTCTAGTACCCCTGCAAAGTCACACAAATGCCTTCCAGTGAAGATCAACTAATGGCATTGTGTGGTAATCATGCTTCACTGCTCCTGAATTCAGGGCAGAATTGCCAATCTCATTTAGGCTGTGCCTGCCTGGACTACAATGAGATGAAAAATGTCACAGGTTGAGTGACTATAAGCATGGTTGCCAACCCCCAATGGCATTTTTTACTGCCAAAACACAGAAAATTTACAGACTGAGCACATTTGTACTGATGACCTGAAATATCACAGAAACTAAAACAATAGATATATAAATTCTGTATGTAAATGTAAACAAAACTAATAAAAAGTGAACTACCTGGCTTTACAAATAAAATGACAAAAGTGTGACAAAATGTCAAATGACAAGGATCATGAAATACCTGGGGCATCCTGGGATGCACCAGAGAAACAAATTGTGTGGTGCACATAGTGTACCCTGGTGAACAGTGTACATGGTCAGATTGTATCTCAGACCGCTTTCACACCTGAGAGTTTTGAAGTACTAGACATTAGTATTTCCATTATATTCAGTGGTGCCCATTCACATCTTAGTGTAGCATTGCTTGAAGCTCATTATTCAAAAAAGTACATGGGCTTCTTTTGGAGCAGAGTAGTACATTCTGGAAAGACCTGGCAACCTACCCTGTAAAAATAATTGCTAAGAGAATTCATGGAAAAAGTTGCTTACAAGTGACAATCCATGCAATCACCAAGGGTCGGATACGACTGAATGGATAGATAGAGAGGGAGTACATTCTGACCCCAATAGATTTTAATCGGGGTGCAAAAAATCTGTATATAACATTTTTGTTGAGAGCGTCCTAGCTAGTAAGGGGAGAGGGTGCTGAGAGAGAGAAAGAGAGAGAGAAACATAGAGAGGAGAGAGAGATAGAGAGATAGACAGAGAGAGGGAGGGAGAGAGGGAGGAAAGGAGAGGGAGAGAAAGAGGGGGGATGAGAGGATGAGAGAGGGAGGGAAAGAGGGTGGATGAGAGAGCGGGGAAGAAGAGAGTGAGAGTGGGGGGGGGGGGCAGGAGAGAGAGGAGACTGTGTTTGTTTAAGCAATCTGATGTACTGCATACTTCATGCAGTGCAGACTAGGTCTTGTTTACTACTGAAGGTTTAGTCCTGGGTATAAGTAAGGAGGCAATCTAGGCAGCGCCAATCCAACACACATCAATATGATTCCTATGCACAGAAATCAAACACAGATTATTATAAACCCAAGTGGAGAGCAAGTATAGACCTCCAGCCAGTGTTTGGTAACTTTCCTTTTCCTTTTTAGAGCACTCTGCCAACCTACCAAACAGCAAGCCACGTCGAGCACTGGCATCTCACTCTTCTTTCTTGAAGGGCTTGTGATGCAGGGGAAGGGGAATGGGTTGCAGTCAGAAAGTGTTGTTATTGGCTGAGGAGGATGGACCTAACTGCACAGGGAGGGAGTTTCCTCCCTTCTTCTCATGCTCCAAATGGTAATGTACTGCTGTGTTACAAATTTGCTGACCATCGAGTTTATATTTTCACAGACAGCTTCTCCCATCCTTGACCTTTAATGGACAGGAGAAAATCTTATTTTATAATCTGTCTATAAATTATGGAAAGTTGCCAGTCATGGCTATCAGCATTCTAACTTCTGATTCAAAGGCTGTAATTTGTCATTCATAACTAGTCCTGCCCACTGATTTCTGGATGGACAGCACTGCCTATATTGGTGAGACCCTCCAACTGGGTGCACTCTGCACAGTGAGCGGGGGAAGCATGTGAAACATATTTAAAAAAAGATATGGCTCAGCTAGGGAAGATAAATTACAGGTGTGTGCTTCACATACTAGCTGTAATTAGCACTTGTTTAAATTGTCATACAGTACCCTTTAGTTTTACTTTTAGCATTAGGTTTTTTTAGCATTACCTTGCATGCTCAAAGCACTAGGTTCAGAAAATTATATATAATATTATATAATTGGTATTTTAAAAACTCAAATGTGGTTAATTTTACATTAGGTTTTTAATGACTGCTCCTGAGTCTTTTTTTCCTTTTGCTTACTGGCCTTCTTTCTTCAATAAGTCAAGTCAATGTCATGGTATACTAAAGGCTAATAGATTCCTTTGTATCGTGCAGTTGCCATGCTATTTATTTTTCAACACTAGGGGAACACAGCTGTGATGCACATGCATTACAGCACATCACAACACACAGTAGTGCACTATGTGATGCGCTGCATTAGAAAAAAATGTGGCATCAATTTTTGGGTTATTCCTGTGAGTTGGCAGCCTAAATAATTTGCATTAATGAAATGTACGTTAACAAGTGACACAACTATTGATGCAAGTTGGTTAACGCAATGCTCTAAACAAACAGATATGGATAGGATTTTGGAGTTCTTTTTTAATTTGCATGCAACCCTCTCAATCCTTCTTTGTGGTCCTCACCTGGCTTAAAATTGTAAACTGAATGAGGTCTCATGCTCTACTTTAGTTGATAAAGGTTAAAATTCCTTACATAATTATGCAACAGAATACTTCAGGAAATGCTTTGCGTCCATTTTCCCAGGAATAAAATGTTGTAAATTCCAGTTACTACGCTAATGTTAATTGTCAACATTTTATAAAATGTCTCTGGAATTAAAAAGGTGTTGCCATTAGCAGACTTAGTACTGCCCCTTACAAATTAAACCCCATATATTTGGTGCACTGTTTTATTTATGTAAACCTTAGTTGAATTCAATGATCACTTATCAAGAAAATAAAATGTTAGTTCTGCATGTGAATATAAAATATAAAGGATTATGCAATATATTACAAATATTGGTACAACCTCTATCAAAGTACAGTAACCAGAAGCAGTGACTAAAATATCGCTGTTCCAGTTCTCCAGTACATTTCTATTAATCAAAGTATTTGACAATATCAGTGATGCATTTTCCACATAAAATATACGAGTTCTTCTTACAATGGAGCTTAATGGAGAGATATGTCATGGAATACTGGTCCTAGAATGGTGACAGTGTACAGATATGTGGATCATAAGATATGATAATTAAGTCAGGATGATGAAAGTTTTCCATCTAAAGGAAAGAAAAAAGTACCTTTTCAGATAGTTATTTTGGCATACATCCCAATGTGTTCAGGTGGGGAATTGAAAGATATAATGATAGATTTATTTTAATGTCAAACTGCAAAACTGGGTTATGCTTGAATAGTTCACTTTAATGTAACACCTGCTTATCTAGATACACTAAAGTTAATTACCAATTCAAACAAAAGATTTTCAGTAGTCTTGCCAACATTTAGATAAGCAGCTAGAATGCCTTTCAGAACACATTTAGAATTACAACAAGAACACAAATTAAAGACAGGAATAAATTGGTCGACTGTGGAACAAAATTATAGTTTTGGATGGATATAAAACTATCAGCATGAAGGTATATGAAAAAGCAGTAAAGATGTGTATTACTAAAGGCATTTACATTTTTAATTGGCTATGTAAAAAGTTGTACTTTCTGAAAAACGTGTATGTCATGTCCAATTCACTTCCATGGGCTCCCGTTTAGCAGAAAGTTTGTACAAAGTAAGCAGGCTGCCACCAGGACTCAATTACCTCCATGGGCTTCCTCATACAGTTGTGCTCCATTAATGTCAAAACACATTTATTTGAGCCTTATAAGGATTTCTCCCAAACCCTTCTTTCCATACTTTTAATTTAATTCCACTCAATGGGTTAATCAGCAAAAGAGACATGCTATGCTACAAAATAACATACTATGGTAGCTGCCATTGCTGCATTGATTTTAGGTACAGGTTTTGCTGTTATCATCATGACCCTGGCTAACTAGTTATTGAGCATAAAAGAAGGCAGGCTGCCCTTCTCTGATGCAATTCACCACATTAAGCTTAGTGTTAGGGATCTCTATGACTATGCCTATTTTGGTGAAAAGAGTCAGACTGGGGTGGTTCTTACAGCAGGGACATGCTGCACACATGAGTGTGTGTTTTTCACTCACCTATAGTAGATTTTGGAGATGTTTTGGAGACAGAGGTTTTGTTTTCCTAACGTGCAAAATCTGGGGCAGCTCTACATAGAACCTAATCAGCTTTCAGATTTTTTTTGTCAAAGCTTAAATGAACAAAATGAAGATATAAGCTGATTGGCTACCATGCACAGACACATTTTTCAGTTTAGTAAAGCAACCTCAGAATGCTACACCTGGCAGATATACCATTCTGTATGTGTCAATATAACTTCAGCTGTTGTTTGGCTTCTGTACCCTCCTAGTTTTTTTTTTGGGGGGGGGTTATGTTTCATGTTTTAGTTATTTTTATATTAAGTGTTTAAAAAAGAGGGGTTGTGGTCAGGGGCGGTCTGACAACTCATGGGGCCCCCGGGCAATAGGGGATCATGGGGCCCCTGTTTCCTTGCCCAAACTCAAAACAGCCTATGAAAAAGGTAGCAGGGGCATCTCATGGGGCCCCCTACTGACCCCCCCGGCCCGTGCCCGAGTTTCCAAATGGTCAGTCCGCGCCTGGTTGTGGTTTAGTGTTAAAAGTGTTTGAAGATTATGCATGTACTTATGACAATATTATGGGTCCTTTTTTGTTAGTAAAATAAAAACACTGAAATGTGGATTTTTATTGAAAAGCTGGTTGGTGTGGGTCCTTTTAACACAGTGGCTTAGTTACTTGTTTTAAAAACCATACATGTTCTCACTCCAACACGTTGAGGGCTGGTAGATAAACACACTATACAAATACATTAAATATACATTTGTACTTACTTCTTAAAAGTAAGAACATTTGTAAAAATAAATGCGATCATTAAAAAGGGCAGCACATAATGGACAGCTTTGCCTCTGTCAGGGACCAGTGGCACACTCAAAGCCATTTTGTTTATGGTCACTAGTCTATGCACTATGGTTTTCCCTCTGCACCTATGGCTTCAATGCAGTGGAATAAAACCACCAGATTAAATGAATGTTAATGGCAGATATGGCAAATGCTGGGTACAAGATGAATATTTATGCAGACAGAACTGGGCTCTCATCCCTGCTCACAACCAAATGCTCCTCATGTCTGCTGAGTCCTACACTAACTGTCTTAACAGTACACCAAATCCGATGCATTTGTTTTTCGGTTGAGAACGGTCCTAGATCATGCCCAAGCAATTTTTTGATTGCTAACAGCAAAAATATATTTTACAAAATCATATCTATGCCCTCGAGAAATTTCCAGTTGTCTGTCTGTTTTGCTGATTCAAAAACATCCGTTTCCTTTTGAGTCAAGGATTCAGAACATTTCCAGAAGGCGTTCCAACGTCTAACTTTTCTCTGATTTCCTTGTATGCTTGCTTTGGGTTAGTGATTTAGAAAGTATTGAAAACTGAGACATCCAGGAAGCTATGTTAAGAAAGAGGTCAGCAATGGCAGCTTCCATATTTCATTGCGGACTTATAAATGTGCAAATGCTAATTTCCTGGCTGTCCAAAAGTAACTCACAACAAGTATGCAGATCATTACAGTGAGGAAAAAAGTGAAGTGTTGAGAAGGTGGGAGGAAATAAAAGAGTAAAAACGGTCTGGATAAAAGCACACAGATGTGTCCCAAAGAAAATAAGTGAATGGTATATGTCAACTGTGATTAGTGGGGAAAATACTCACTGCTGCCATGGTAAAAACACATCAGTTTGTGGAAAGTATGAACAGGAGCCAGGCGCTGTGTAGTTTTGTGATAAAAGTAATACACCTTATATGGAGGTGTGCCTTTAATAATTCATATGGTAAAAAATAGATAACCAGCCTGTGGCTTAAAGAAGCCAGGTTCCAAGATGGACGGCCTGTCCGCTCAGAGGGAAGCAGTGGAGAGTAGAATGCCTGTCAGTGCAGGACCACGTGTATCCGACGTTTCAGCGTCCCGGATGACATCACCACGATGTGGAGAGATGGAGGGGGGGAACTCTCGCTGGAGCTGCAGCTTTAGAAGGAAGAGTCTGGTTGCCGGGACATGTTTCGTGCGTGTCAGGGATCCAAGTATGACCAGAGGTGTGTGGACTGACACAGGGAATGGCAGGCTTCAGGAGTGATGTAATAAGAATAATTAATTAGGAACTACACGAGTATACAATGCACAATACAAACAAAACCAAACCTCCAACTAATGTCAGTATGTTCAGGAACACAGACAGGTGTAGTCAGGCTGGAGAGGTAGGGTTGTCAGACAGGCCAGGTCAGGAACAATCGGCAGACAAGGTACAAAAGGAGCAGGCAAGAGAAAGGTCAGGAATAGCCGGGGTCGGTGCAGGTGGAGTTCGATCAGTGTCAGGGTCAAGCAGAGGAAACAGGCAGGCAGATGACAGGACCAGGTACAGGGGCTCATGGGAAACAACACCAAGGCGCTGATTGCAGGCTGGTCCTGCTTAAATACACCTCCTGCAATCAGCCTCAGGTGATGGCTTGATTGCAGGAGTGAGATCCTGGCTGCTGAAAGCACCCGCTGGCAAGCACTGGTACTGCAGTCCACACGGCAGGTGAGCCCCAGCACTACCAGCGGTGAGTCCATTCCTGACAGCGCGCATGCGCTTTATCAAGTCTGTGAAAAGTCCAGCAATTTTATAGAAGACCTGCACGGCAGAAGGGGCTGGCTTATCAACCAGGGGGATAATCAAGGGGATAATCAGGAGCGGACGGCTCGTCTCACAACACTATCGGATTTCAATTGAAATATAAAAAACATTATAAGGAACAAAGTGTGATTAAAACCTAAATACGACCATAATAAAAACCGTTTGGGCTTAATTGTGTCAACGTGGCATGTGCAAGATTATAAAACATTTTATCATTTGACATATCAATCAAGCAAAAAAAAAGGGGGGGAGGGGGAAAGGGAAGGATGCTTAATGAAGCTTCATCAGCTGGAAGAGTTCACATATCAAAAACATTGCTGAGAGCAATAAAACATTGGAATGGTGGGAAAGATTGTCACTAATCCTATTGATATCTGTAATGGTGAATAGGAGAATTATTATTATATTAGTGCTAATAATATTCATAAATATAATAAAACTACATACATATTTACAAAAAAACATGCATAGGTATATATAATAAAACAATATATTAAAAAAAGATAAAATATACATATATATATATATATATATATATATATATATAAATATTAATAATATAATATACATAAATAAAAAATATAAGAATATGTATATATATATATATATATATATATATATATATATATATGTAGAGATAAACAGGAAAATAAATACGAATACAATTCAGTAATTACTCTTATGGACCGAATAAACAGAGTGGTATTAAATATATAAAATATTAAAAATATTATATAAAATATCAAAAATAATAATCATGTAATAATAGTGATGGGTGTTGTATTATAGAATATATTGAGAACCCTAAGTTACCACTTAGATGATATTATGTACTTCAAGGTCCTCATTAAGGCCATTTGGTACCATAGACCCAAATTTATAGATCCAAAAGGTTTCCCTTTTACAAAGAAGGGCTAACCTCTCATTATCAGTAAGGGTTCCTTTAGGAATGTGTTCTATGGCCATCACTTCTAGGACACTAAATTTCTTGTTGTGATGGCAAAGAAAATGCCTTGGAACACTGTTTGTCACATCCATCTTTTATTAGCCTATGTTCTCCAATGCGTTTACGTTGAGGACATATTGTGAGTCCCACATATATCAGTTTACAGGGACACGTAAGTACATAAACCACATGATTTGTGGCACAAGTAATAAAATGGTGAATGTCATAAGAGATCCCTTTAGAATCAATAATTCATGGGTGATAAATTGGCATGTCAAGCAACCTTTCTTTTTACATTTGTAAATACCAACTCTGTTATCAAAAAAGGAACAAATGTCCTGTTTATTCTGAGAGGACATTGAGAGTTTGCTGGGAGCTAGAATGTTTTTGAGCGTACGGGCTTTTCTGAATGTGACCTGGGGAGCAGATGGAAAACTGGGTGCCAAACGGGGATCAAGTCGCAAAATGTGCCAATGTTTTTGTATAATCTTGGTAATCTTGCGATATGCCGTATTATAACCAGTTATAAACCTAATGGTGTTTGACTGGTCATGGGCACGTATTTTTGTAGTGGCTGAGTTTTTGCCATGTTTGGTGAAAGCCTCATTAATGAGTGTAGGGGGGTAACCTTTTTCACAGAATTAGGCAGACAGTTTGGTGCCCAATTCCTTATAATCATTGGGTTTAGAACAATTTCTTTTCAGTCGTTGGAATTGGCCACTCGGAATGTTATTTTTCCACCCCGGGTGGTGACAGTTTGAACAGTGAAGATATGAGTTACCACTGGTGGGTTTGGTGTGATTTGTGGTATGAATAGTGTCAACCTCAAGTGAAAAAACTAAGTCTAAAAAAATTATACTAATACGATCAAACACGTGAGTGAATGATAAACCAAACGTGTTTGAATTACTATGCACTATGAAAGGTAAAAACGTGTCAAGAGCAACATCCCAGATATAAAAGAGTATATGCAAAATAAACTGGGTTTATTATTTGACTGATGCATTTTGTCTTAGTTGTATGCTTCTTCAGTACACTGCTTATGAAACCTAATTGTCTTCATTACATGACACTAAATATATTATACTTCCTAGTATCTAACAGCTTATATTGTTGAGAAGATTCATATTTAAATTTAAAAATAAGTCTGTCTGATTCTGTTTCTCATTATATTAAGCATAATCATAATTTTTCATCAATGTGAATCATCCTAGATTAGCATTTGATTTCCTCAGTTATACAACCGTTGTTTATAGGGCATTCATTATTATCAATGTTGCTGTTTGTGTTCAGGAAAATTTACTGAATTTGGTTCACATAATGCACTAAAGTCACGCAGCATGCATAAATTAAAAAAAAAAAGTTCAAAAAATGTAAAGTGACAAAAAAGAAAACTGTCTTTTTTTTTTAATGCCCCTCACCCCCCCACCCCCAACACACACACACACACACACACACACACACACACACACACACACACACACACACACATATGTGCACATACATACTGTACTATTCAGAAGAGGAAGAGTAAGTAGTATTCAGAAGATATAAAATTGCATAGAGGAATTTTGGAAAATGCTGCTGGAGGTGAAATTAAACTTTGTGAGGAAAGATTGGAAATACACAACTCCTTTAACACCTTCCTGCAGATTGTACATATGATATGCAGCCTCACAGATGTGGGCCTTTATCCGGGAGGCCACATATCTGTTTAGCTGTCTTTGTGCTGCACAGCGTGCTCTCAGCACAGGGATCAAGGGTCTTGTACTAATGATCCAGACCCAGGACTCCTGTTTCCCGGTCACCTGATCACTATGATAGCCTGTGATTGGCTATCACAGTGATGAGTGTAGACTGTGCAGCCTGCCCATGTGTTTACTTTTTCTACATTGTATCTTCCTTTCCATGCAGGAGAATGTAAATAAACAAAAGTGTGTAAAAAAAAATAAAGAGCAAAATTAGCTAGATCAAACTTTGATCTAGGTCATTGCCAGGGTTAGTATTAGAGTCAAGCTAAGGGTTAAAGGTCAAGGTTGTGGGTCAAAGTTGGGATGAAAGGTCAGGGTAGGTATATTTTGGGTAGGATTTTTTTTTTTAAAAAAGCATTTTTTAAATTAGCATCAGTGTCAGTTTTAGTGTATTTTAGGTAGGATAAAAAAGCAAAATCTGTATCATTGTTTTGGGGTGTTACTACAGGTACAAACAATAACTAACATACACATATGTGGTATCGCTGCTATCATCAAGGACAGAATAATTTATTTTGGGTTGTTTTGTGGTGGTATATTATGGTAATAGCAAGAAGTATACATCTAAATTAACAAAAAATTTTCACTATTTTGGGCCAGTTTTCCTTTGATAATAAAAAAAATCAGGAGATATCTGTTATCATTTACCACCAAAAGAAATCCCAATTTTTACTAAAAAAACCCAAGGTATAATCCACATGGATACACAGATTACTCACGATAATATGTACAGTTTTACAAACACATGTCAAAGTTGCAAAATCATGTTCAGGCATTAATATTTTTTTACCATCAGTCACTAAAGGGTTAAACAACATGCTTGGAGGAGGCCTTGAATCTGCTTGTGCAGTGCACCTTTAGGAAATACTTCTGTAAAAGTGGCATTTAGTAAGGAGAAAATTTTTTTTTTCGAAAATTACATTGCTCCCCTGGCTTCATTGGTACAAATTGGCATGGGTTGCCTCTAAATTATACCAGATCTTTATCCTTTAAAGTTCTTGTATGGATATAGATATATACCCCAAGCAAAAAAAACAAAAAACGAATGAACTCTGTAAAATTCATACCAAACCCTTATACAAACATGCAGAATGACTGACTTGAAAAGATGGCAGCAAGCTTGTAACCATCCTCCTGAACCATACAAGATCACATGTCCTCCAGATAGAGAGGGTGAGAATCCAGAAAATTCACTCTTGTACTGCAGAACAAGCAAACTATGTTACTTGCTATTTTTTTCCTAGCAGTATTGCAAAGTAAAAGGCAAATTTTGACAAGTTTCCAATGGAGCTGAAATTGATGGTTTCCCTGTAAAATCAACTTTAACAAATTTAGTCCCACATCCCTAGCCTCTATCTGTTTCAACATGAATTTTACTTAATATTTTTATGAAAAATTGCCAATGTTTTATTACTTCTTATAATACAAATCCATTATACAGTAATTGAGACTGGTGACATTCCATGATCATAACCTGGTGAAGGAATGCATTTTTTAAATATATTATCAGTCAAGCTTTCTTGTGTGAGTTTCTAGAAGCTAGTATTTAAATATAGATATTGATTGTATTGTTATACCAGCAAATTCTAACACTCATGCATTGGTAAAGTTACTGCACTGCTAAGCAGTGTACATACACAGAGAATTTATTTGACAGCTCTATAATTTTATCTGCACTCATCCCATCTTGAAAGCAAAATGACTTGATTTGCAAGGCAAGGGTATCAAAGCCTGGGAACAGTTTCTATTACCAACATCTGGCTTTGAAAGTATTGATAATATGCATTCTTATGAAAATAATTTTCTAGTTTTCAGACTCAGCATGCCCCATTGTTCACTGCTTATATGAAACATAATCCAAATACTTCTGCCAGTGAATACACATTAGGATTAGCTGTACAAAATCCAAAGCTTTTATTATTCTATTTGGTCTGTTTTATAGAGTATAAAAAAATGTGTTGTAAACACAGGAAGTATATAAAAGAAATGTGCGCAAATGCTTCTGATTCAATCCATCAAAGTCTAATTAAGGGAGTGAGTAAACTTATAATGTGCCCTAAATTATTTGAAAGGTAATTTGCAAGAGGAAAGATTACAAAAAAAATCATTATCAAATTTTAAATTTGGCTATTCATAATTTTGTTTTTAAGAAATACTATACACCAGCAGTAACATAAACCCAATTAAAAGAATGACTATTCAGAATCAATTGCAGTAAAAGAAAAAATTGTAAAGCATTGTTAGCTTTCTGCTCACAATCTCTAATTTGTTATATTTAAAAAGCATTATTGGTTGTAGGTAGTGACAAGTCAGAGCAGAGAGAATTGTACAATTCATGAATCATGATTGCCTGAATTACAGGCCAGGTAGATTTACAAGGAAAAATAAAAAGTGCTGATTCTGCAGTTGGCTTGATTTCATCCTCATTGTTATATGTCCTGAGATTCTATTTATACCCTGCTCGTAAAGCACTATTCATAGGCCAGTAGGATGTGAACCCCCTTAAAATAATCATGAATACACTCATCCTTAGAGGTACTTACACTCACTGATCTTTTTATTAGGTACACCTGTTCAATTGCTTGAGAACACAAATTGCTAATCAGCCAATCACATGGCAGCAACTCAATGCATTTAGGCATCTACATGTGGTGAAGATGACTTGCTGAAGTTCAAACTGAGTATCAGAATGGGGAAGAGAAGGGATTTAAGTGACTTTTAATGTGGCATGGTTGTTGGTGCTAGAAGGGCTGGTCTGAGTTTTTCATAAACTACTGATCTACTGGGATAATACTCATACAATACTCAGGGTTTACAGAGAATGGTCCAAGAAGAGAAAATATCCAGTGAGTGGCAGTTGTGTGGGGGAAAATACCTTGTTGATGTCAGAGGAGAATGGGCAGACTGGTTTGAGATGATAGAAAGGCAACAGTAACTCAAATAACCACTCGTTACAACCAAGGTATGCAGAATACCATCTCTGAACACACAACATGTCAAACAGAAGCAGAAGGGCTACATTAGCAGAAGACCACACCGGGTGTCACTCTTGTCAACTAAGAACAGGAAACTGAGTCTACAATTTGCACAGGCACACCAAAATTGGACAATAGAAGATTGGAAAAACGTTGCCAAGTCTGACAAGTCTGCAACATTCAGATAGTAGGGTCAGAAGTTGGCTTCAACAACATGAAAGCATGGATCCATCCTCCCTTGTATCAATGGTTCAGGCTGGTGGTGTAATGGTGTGTGGGATATTTTCTTTTGTCACACTTTTGGCCCCTTAGTACCAATTGAGCATTGTTTTACCATTTGCCGCCCGGCCAATGGCCGTTTGGCGGCTTCAAATGTGTTGCTGCATTCCGGGTGCACACCATTTGGCGTGCTCCCGCACATGCGCAGTTTGCGCTAATGCAGAGCGGCGCAGCAGTGCGATCTGTCACCGGCCGTGTACCTCGGACACGGCCGATGACAGATCCGAGTACCGGCTCCCGTTGCTGGTACCATGTGACCTGCTGTGACCAATCACAGCAGGTCACATGACAGTTGTATACAATGGATGGCTTCATTCATGCCATCCATTGTATACTAGAGCCTAGCTGTGAATGGTCACAGCTAATCACATGCACATGTCATGTGATTAGCTGTGACCAAATCACAGCTAAGCACAAAAAAAAAAAAAAAAAAAGCTGAATGAATCGATTTCATTCAGGTAAATGCTTGCTTATAGCAAAGTAATTCTTTGCTATAAGCAAATTGTGTAAAAAAAAAAAAAAAAAAAATACTGATCACTTCCCCAAAGTAGTACAATGTTACTATGGTAACATTGTACTACTTTGGTCATAGTAAAATATGAAAAAAAAATCTTAAAAAAAATAAAAAAAAATGTAATAAAAAATTAAAAATAATAATAAAAAAAAATATATATATATATTTTTTTTTCATACTGTCACCAGTCAGTGTCCCTGTTCACCGCCATGCCAGTTATATGATGATGCTGTACTGCACTGGTGACAGTATGTAAAAAAAAAATAGTGAAAATAATTTTTTTAATTTTTTCATTTTCTGAAAAATTATGACAAAAAAAATACAACTTCAAAAAACTCGCCATGCCTCTTATGAAGTATGTCGGACTGTCTACTCTGCAAAAAGGGGTCATTTGGGGATATCTGTACTATTCTGACATTCTTGGACCTCAAGAAATTAGATTGGCTGTCAGTACTTCAGGATTGATCAATATTCAGATATATACCATAGTTTGTGAACTCTATAACTTTCCTACAAACTAAATAATACATCCTAATTTGGGTCATTTTCACCAAAGAAATGTAGCAGAATACATATCGGCCTAAATTTATGAAGAACAATTATTTATTTGTAAACGTTTATAACAGAAACAAAGAAAAATGTGTTTTTTTTTCAAAATTTTTGGTCTTTTTTTGTTAATTTAGCAAAAAATAAAAACCCCAGCGGTGATTAAATACCACCAAAAGAAAGCTCTAGTTGTGTGAAGAAAATGATAAAATTTTAGTTTGGGTACAGTGTTGTATGACCGCGCAATTGTCATTCAAAGTGTGAGAGCGCTGAAACCTGAAAACTGGCCTGGGCAGGAAGGTGTAAAATTGCATGGTATTGAAATGGTTAAACACCACAGCCTACCTGGGTATTGTTGCTGACCATGTCCATCCCTTTATGACTACAGTGTACCCATTTTATGATGGCTACTTCTAGCAGGATATTGTACCATGTCACAAAGCTCATATCAGATCAAACTGGTTTCTTGAACATGACAATGAATTCACTGTATGGTCTCCACAGTCACCAGATCTCAATTCAACAGAGCACCTTTGGGATGTGGTAGAACATCCTCTGATGTTCCTGTTCCTCTGATTGGCTGAGGTTGAAAAGTGGGTGGATGATGTCAAGATCTTCACTGCAGACAATCAGAGGAAGCCTTTTATTCATTCGCAAAATACAATGCTTCCTATGAATGGCTAAGCAGTGCTCAGTTTGATTTGATTTTGTTCTGGACAGGAAGGGCTAGTCGCAACACAATGTTCTATACTGTACGTATGAAGCTAATGCTACATACAGGTTATACAGTGCTGACAGTTGGCACATCTGTTAATGAAGGAAATAGTTTGTTTGGGCCAGCTTGGTCCAACTATTTAAAGTCACAGCTAACCTGGAGTTCTGATTAAAGCACTTGAATTTCAATGAAAAAAACTCTCCCACGGCAAGCAATTTTTATGTCTGTGGAAGTGGTAATTTAAATGTTTTTTTGCTAATCAAAATGGGCTAAAATATAAGCAGCTCCCTATTATCAACCTTTTACCTGTTATTGAGTCTGTTATAACTGAACTTTGACCAAACAGGGAAAATCAACAGGTTCACTTTAAGGACCTCCTCTGACACTTATTTTCCTTTCGCTTACCTGTCATTTCACTCAGCAGACAGGAGTGGAAGCAAAGCCCTGTTTCTGGTATGATCTCCCACAGGGCTATGGACTCCATGCTTGGAATTAAAAATATTTCCTTTGCTTCCTAGTGCTGAACAGAATGGTGGGGGGATAAGTAAATGTAGTATATGATGCTGCAGATAATTGGAAGGTTAAACCACACCTGTTGCTCTGCTGTAAATAAAAATATGTTTTAATGGTTAATTGTAAAGGTTGGGTTACATTTTTAAGCTTTAGTGAGGGTATGTTTAAGTGTTAGGGCCAGCTTAGGGCTTATTTTAAAGTGGTTGTAAACCCTTACATATTAAAACATAAAAGTGCGGCGCTTCATATAACCAAAAGGTTTATGGAAAATAAGTGAAATAAATTGGAAGTCCAATTCGCATGTAGTGGAAATATAATATAAAATAAGCCCCTCTTCACTGGGACACCAATGCTGTCATGAATGCTTCATATCTGGTCAGGAAGATGAAGAAAATCCACCATCACCAAAGCCCAAAAAATTCTGCCTCTTACCAGACCAAATTGACCCCCAGTTATGGAAGGGTCAGAATGGGCAATGCAAATTCCAAAAGCATGCCATGGACCTGGACACTTTATGGCTACAAAAGGGTTGAATTGGTCCCCAATGGTAGATGGATAAACACCTGCTGAATAATTTCAAGATCAAGCTGTGATCTGGACAATTTTAGGGCTCCAAACTTGTACTTCAAAAATTGAACTAAAAGATAAACATGCAGTGCTCTGTAGCAAATTCCAGACACTGTGTTTGAAATCCACCTATGTGTCGGCGTGAAGTGGTGGAGCTGAAGAGCTGGATGTTGGAGTTCTGAATCCAGCTGAAGATTAGCATCTCGGGCTCCTAGAGACACTGAGGGTATGAGGCTAGAGCATATACCCAGTGAAGTGACTGGTGGTACACAGAGATTAAACAAATCCTCCTACATATGTTGACCATGTTTAACTGTAGTCATCTCTATTGTGCAGCTATTCAAAGTCCAGAATTTATACAGGTTTTCTGAGCTTTCAGAAAGAAAGGGGCTGGGAGCGGAATTTACACTCTGCACAATGCACTGAGGAGGACTGACAGTTAATTGGAAGGAAGGGACACACAACTCCCCTTCACACAGCACACAGGAAAAGAGCTGAGGCTGGCAATCAGAGGCTGTGTGCTGAAGAACCTTTTAACCTCTTGTCAGGAAAACATGACATTAGCCTCATGTAGATAGCAGAAGAATGAGGCAGCAGACAAACACTTAGAGCTCTAGACTGAGACAAGTACACATTATAGAGGGATATGTTTTGTTTATTTTTCACAATCAAAGGTTTACAACCACTTTGAGGTTTAGGGATCGAGAATATACAGATACATTTTTTTATTCTATTCAGTGCTGAAACCATTTTGTCTCTCCTGTTATCTGACAAAATTGTACAAAAAACAGCTATTATTTTATGGAAAAAAACTATAAACTCTAAACCAAATATTTTAATAATAAAATTACATTTATTTCACAGTTGAAAAAAAAAACCAGTGCAAATCTTTCCTGAATGTGTTTCACCTACCATGTTAAGTTGATATCCATGAAAAAAAAAGATTGCATTACGAATTTTTATTTGTCAGATAGACATGTGGATAGACACATTGGGGTTGAATCACTAAAACTGGTGCACTCAGAATCTGGTGCCACTGTGCATGATAGCCAATCAGCTTTTAACTTCAGCTTGTTCAATTAAGCTTTGACAATAAAACCTGAAAGCTGATTGGTTTCTAAGCAGTGCTGCACCAGATTTTGCACTCTTCCGCTTTAGTAAATCAACACAATAGACAGACAGATGGAGACACAGATACATTTTGGTATTAAATGTTGGATTTTCATCTTGCTGGTAATATATAAAGTAATTTATCTTCGATCAATTTAGTTGTTAAATGACAGCAATTAAACCAAATTACACAAATGTCACTTGATTTTAAGTTTTTGCTTTCAATGCTTCAATAATTGTGCATCTAATACATGGTTGTCAATGCTTTAATAATTGTGCATGTAATACATGGTTGTTATTCATGCCTCTTGCATTCAGGCTGTGCATCACAATCAATATATAGATATAACTGTGGCTGGTGTGATTAGATACTCTATTTTTTTTCACTGTCCATTAAGAGATGAATAATAAAGTGTGTTCTTGTCTATAAAAATGTTTGTTCACAGTGCAGTAGGTTTATTATTGCATTATTAAAATACAGGAATGTATAGCATCAACAGTTTGTGCAGCACTTTACAACATAAAGGGAGATAGTACAGTTACAATACAATTCAAAACAAGAGGGTTAGGAGGGCCTTGCTTGTGAGAGCTTAAAAGCTAAAAGATTTCCATTCCATTAGGAATAGGCACACATCACCAGTTAAAAGTGACTATTAAAAGAGTAATCTGGAGCACACAGAGATGACAGTGACAGTTATATTAGTATGATGTTCATTCTCTGAACACGTGTGGATGTTGAGGACAATTAGAACAGCTTGGCTGAAGTAATTCACTGTGCAGGTCTACTTTCCACCAACGCAGGTCAAGCTATTTCCACCATTAATTTGTAAATTAACCACTTAATAAAATGTGTTGCTTAGTAATTTTCTAATTAAAAAAATGAATTTGTATCCATGCTATAAGAAAATAAATATGTGTTAAATATAAGAAGTAAGAATCATTACAATTTAGTAACAATTTTTAAAGAACACTTATAATCATGCAGTGAAAAAGGGAAAAATACACTATAATCATGCAAAGAGAAAGGGACAACTGTCACTGCAGATATTGGTAAAGAGTTACAATTGTAAGCTAAGCAGTCATATTAGATTTTAATTATCAATAAAGGTTAGCTGGGGCATATATTGTTACTATCGAGAAAAATAAAATTATTTACAAGCATTTGAAATTTTGCATTAAATTCTATGTAAGTGCAGTTGCTACCAGAAATTGCTGATGTAAGATTTGCTTTGAATAGGTTTTCTTGACACTAAGGTCAAAGTGTTTCATTAATCATGAATATTTGATTTGCTTTGAGTTAAAAAATGAATTTAAAGTCCAGAAATCCAGTAATTTCATACAGAGCAAATATTTATTTTATTTATTTATTTCAGGTACTTATAAAGCGCCGTCCATATACGCAGCGCTTTTTACACATATATATATTATACATTCACATCAGTCCCTAACCCTCAAGGGGTGTACAATCTAAGGTCCCTAACTTCCATTCATACATACATATACTAGGGGCAATTTAGACAGGAGCCAATTAACCTACCAGCATGTCTTTGGAGTAAATATGTTCACTTTTAGCTTCAAACATGTTTAGTTTTTGTCTGTCACTATGTTATATGCCACCTAAAATGACACTCTACTTCTCTTCCAGACATAAAATCACTAGGCTCTACTTTAAATTAAATTCTATTAATAACAATAGGGTTTAATCACATCCTTACCGCGCTTTAGCCGAATGACGGCTACAGAGCAGTTGTCCAGTTCTGGGGAGGGGGCGTCTAATGACCTCCACCAAGAACGCATCCTTCCATACACCCCCAGCAGAGGCACAGCAGATCCCCAAGTATATACAGTTGCCAATTATCAGCAGCACTTTCTTCACACTGGCACAGCATGAGGAAAGTACTGCCAAGAACCAGCAGCGGTCTCAGAGCAGATTGGCACTGATCATCAGGGCACTGATGATCAGTGCCCTGATGATCAGTGCCCTGCAGTACCGCCCCAGCAGTGCCATCCACCAGTGCCCAGCAGTGCCACCCACCAGTGCCCATCTGTGCCCAGCAGTGACAACCATCAGTGCCCATCAGTGCCGCCCATCAGTACCCCCTCTCTATCCCCCCTCTCTCTCCCCCCCCCTCTCTCTCTCACCCCTCTCTCCCCCCAGCAGTGCCACACATCAGTGCTGCCCAGCAGTTCGGCCCATAGGTGCCCAGCAGTGCTGCCCATCAGTGCCCATCTGTGCCGCCCATCAGTGCCACCAGTTAGAGCTGTCAGTCAGTGCCATCAGTCAGCGCCAACCATCAGTGTCACCCATCAGTGCCCATCATTGCTGCATATCAGTGCAGCATCACCCGTGTCTCCTCATCAATGCCCACCAGTGCCACCTCATTAGTGCCACCTCATCAGTGCAGTCTATCAGTGCCCATCAGTGCTGCCTATCCATGCCACCTCATCAGTGCTTATCAGTGCTGCCTAGCAGTGCAATCTCATCAACGCACATCGCTGAAGGAGAAAATTTACATGTTTGCTAAATTTTAGAATAGAAACAAAGAAAAACTTATTTTTTCCAAATATTTTTGCTTTTTTTGTTTATAGTGCAAAAAATAAAACACCCATTAAATACTACCAAAAGAAAGCTTTATTTATGTGAAAAGAATTATAAAAATATCATGTGTACAGTGATGCATGACCGTGCACTTGTCATTCAAAGTGTGACAGCTCTGAAAGCTGAAAATTGGTCTGGGCACGAAGGGGGTAAAAGTACCCGGTAGGCAAGTGGTTAATAAAGTTGTCCCTTCTCCTCTCACTGCCTGTTTAAATACCAAAATTCATAATTTCAGGTCAGCCCTGCAGACTTCAGTCTGAACTTCTACAATAGTATTTCATGCAGAAGCAACGAGTGCACTGATCAAAACTGGAAGAACATCTTAGAACTTCTTTCTTTCTCACTGCTACAGTTTAGAGCTGTTATATATCAAAGGAAAATATAATGTTTTTAAGGCTTTAAAGTAGAATTTGCTGCCTTCAGGCATACCTATCCTCAATTTATTCATTGTTATATATATTCCAAGATTGGGGCCCTTTCATGTACTCCTTACTTTATAAAGTTAGTTTTAAATTAAGTGGAGTGATTTCCTTTTTGTTTAGCTTGTTGAATTTGTTGTGGGGACACACTAGAGATTTAGCTGCTATTGTACTGTGCTGGGCATTCAGTGTGTCCCTGCGCCTTTAAGGAGGAATGGGCTACCTTCAGATACATTTGATCTCAATTTATTAACCACTTGCCCTCCAGAAGATTAACCCACCCCTTCCTGACCAGACCATTTTTTGCGATACTGTGCTGCGTTACCTTAACTGACAATTGCACGGTCATGCAACGCTGTACCCAAATTAATGTCCTTTTTTCCCCACAAATAGAGCTTTCTTTCGGTGGTATTTGATCACCTGTGTGTTTTTTATTTTTTGCGCTATAAACAAAAAATGAGCGACAATTCTGAAAAAAAAAAATATTTTTGTCTTTTTGCTATTAACCACTTGCCCTTCTGAGGATTTACCCCCCTTCCTGACCAGGCCATTTTTTGCATTACAGCACTGCGTTATTTTAACTGACAATTGCGCGGTTTGCAATGCTGCACTCAAATGAAATTTACGTCCTTTTTTTCCCACAAATTGAGCTTTCTTTTGGTGGTATTTGATCACCTGTGCGTTTTGTATTTTTTGCGCTATAAAAAAAAGATCAAAATTTTTAAAAAAAAAACTATATTTTTTACTTTCGGCTACACAAAATATATAGTAAACTCAAATTTAGTAATATGATTAGGCCAAAATGTATTCTGCTACATGTTTTTAGTAAAAAAAGCCCAATAAGTGTATATTGATTGCTTTGTGTGAAAGTTATAGCATTTACAAACTAATGTATAGATACTGCAATTTACGCCATTTTTTTGGTATACAGCGCTGCGCTAATTTAGCGGACAATTGGGACGTTGTACAATGCTGCACATCAATGAAATTTACGGCCTTTTTTCCCCACAAATTGAGCTTTCTTTCAGTGGTATTTGATCACCTGTGAGTTTTTTATTTTTTGCGCTATAAAAAAAAAGACTGACAATTTTGAGAAAAAAGCTATATTTTTGACTTTTTGCTATTAAACATGTCCAGTTAAAAAATCACATCTCGTCATAAATTTAGGCCAAAATTTATTCTGCGATATGTCTTTGCTAAACAAAATTCCAATACGTGTTAATTAATTGGTTTACGTGAAAGTTATAGCGTTTACAAATGGTGGTATATATACTGGGATTTTTTTTTTTCATTTTTACTAGTAATGGCAGCGATCATTTATAGCCGGACTGCGGGACTTCAGCGAACATACTGACATTCTGACACTGGGGGGAACTGACTTGGTGTCACTGACATCTCCAGTGACAGAATCAAGTATCTTGCTTATTGCACTTAGAAGCACCCCCTTTCTCTCCATTCTAGTGCTAGAATTACTGCCCATGATCTGATGTTCTTGGCAATACCTCACATGTGTGGGAAAATCGCTGTTTGCGTGTGTGAGGGACTGACATGTGCGTTCGCCTTTGCGCAAAAGCACAGGTGGATGGGGGCACTTTAATTTTTTTTTAATTATTATAACAAAAATTTTTTCTTGCTTTGTTGCTTTAATTTTTTTTATCACTTTTAATGCTGTCACAAGTAATGTAAACATCCCTTGTGACAGCAATGGACATGAGAGAGGTACTCTTTATGGAGGAATCTGAGGTCTGCACTTGAAAGCATTCAAAACATCAAGATCAGTGTTTTTGAGTATTTTCAGTTTTTCAAATATGGCGCCGATAGTTTCTGAGTAAACAGGAAGTGATATCAGGTCATTGGTTCTGGTTTACTATAGGGAAGAGTTGATCATAGCTGATCCCAGCTTTGTCTGGCTGTCCGACCAGCCAGCGGACATGCCGGCTGGTCGCTTGGGTCTCTCAGTGGGATGGGGATCCCAAGGGAGCCGTGGAAGGTGGCAGGAGGGGCTATGCCCCCCCACTGTTTGTACAAGCAATTGCGCAGCTAGTTAGCCACTCCAATTGCTTGTACAAGAGAGCCGACCACCACTTCTAAAAATGGTACCAGAGTGATAGCTGCAGGAATCACTCCAGCTTAACTACTGACCGTTCAGTGACTTATAAGATAAACTGCTATTCCCATCTCCACAATTAAGCCTATGGGAGAGTGAAATGTGTATTGGTATGTACCTGTACCCGGGTGATGCCTGCAGCTATAGGTATCACTCCGGTATAACCACCAAAAGTCCAGTGACGTACAAGATACACTGTCACTTCCACCTCTTCAATTTAGCCTGTGGGAAGGTGAAATAGAAACATAGAAGAATGATGGAAGAAAAAGACTGAGTGGTCCATCGAGTCTGCCTGTTTTTTTTGGGTGTTTTTTTTTGTCGGGTTTTTTTTCAAGGGGGGGGGTTGTTAACTTTTTGTCTGAGTATAGATCTATGCTTGTCCCAAGCATTTTTGAAGCTATTTACTGTTGACCACCTCAGTACATCTGCTGGAAGTTTGAGAATTCCAGTTAATGTCAGGCATGTTTAAGTCACCCATAATCAAAACCTGACCCTTAATTGCCATTTGAGTTATCTCATCAATCAAAAAGTTATCATAATCTTCAGTCTGTCCTGGGGTCTGAATATTTCACCAATTCTAAGGGAAGATCCCTCTCTGGTTGGAGGGCAAACCCACAGGGTTTCGAGTATCTCATTTGTTTTTTAAATTAATGTTAGCCTTATGCTATTTTTGACATATATGGCAACTCCACCTCCCCTCTTCTCTACTCTGTCTTTCCTGTATAGTGTATACCCTGGTATAGTTATTTCCCAGTCATCTGAATCTTCGAACCATGTCTCTGTAATTGCAACATGCCTTAAAGGTGTGTGGTTTTGGAGGAGACCAGCTAAAGCCAGCCGCTGTATTTCATGACTGGGCAGCACGTTTGCCTGTGTGCGGCTCCATGTTCATTTCTGTCAGTTAGGCTTACCGGGTTTGAATGGGCCCCTTGGATGCCAGCACCTTGAAATGGTTGAAGTCACCAGGAGAGCATGCACTTTTGTTGGAGCAGCACTCTTTCTGCTGTATGGGTGATTAAAAACACTGATGATTAAATTAATATAATGGATGAAAAAATAATTAATGAAACCATCTGAAACATCAGTATATCAGTATATGGATATGGACACCCAGCAGACTCCCTTTGACCCTGGTGCTCTTTACTCTAGCTAACATCTCTTTGGGTTCTGTTACTTTTCTATGAATTTGTGAGCTAAACCACAGATCACAATATTGCTTCATTGTATCTAGTAATTCCCCATTTGCACTGTGGTGAGTTAATTGGAAGATCCTCACGCAACTGTATCTCGAGTTCAGGCTTTAAATTCTGGTTAAATAATTCCACTGGCTTGTTGATAGCATTTAAAGCATCATCCAAACACAGGTATGCCTGTGTGAAAGAGGCCTGGATATTGAAAACTGTTTAACCTCCCTGGCGGTATTCCCGAGTGTAGCTCGGGGTAAAGTTTCAGTACCACAAGTGGTAACCCCGAGCTACACTCGGGAATACCTTGAAGCGTTGCTCCGGGATCTCTTATTTACTTACCTTGTCCTTCGCTCCCGCAATGTCCCTCCTGAAGTGTCCCCTGTAATGTCCTCTAGCGGATGCCGGCATCTGTCTTCTGGGTTCCATTCCCTGCGACGTCAGGATGTACGGGGACGGAACTGGCGGGAAATTTGAAAGTTGTAAAAGTGACATTCACTGAATTCACTAAAATCACATAGTAAAACATTACTGTATCAAAGCATTCCACATACAGTTTGTCCCTAGTGCTTTGTCCTGTGCCCTGCCTGCATTTTTTCTGTTCTTTCTGCCTGGAAACTGAGAAATGTCCATGGCGTCCAAAAAGCGTCCCTTTAGGTCAAAAGCGGTTTTAGACCAGCTAGAGAACAGCGATAGTAAATTAGAACCACTTGCAGAATTGAGTGATAATGATTCATGGGGAAATTCGTCATCAGACACTGAAACCGATTTTGCGACTTTGCTCAGTGATGTGCGAACTTGCCGCTATGTTTCAAATTTCAGTGTTTTTGGTTTAATTATATTATTTAATTACATTTATTATTATTATATTATTATTTTTTATGATTATTTATTAAATTATAATTTATGATTTCGTGTTTCGTGTTTACTAGACTCTCGTTCGGACAGATTTCAGTGAGTTATTCCTAAAAACTACAGGCCTACAATAAAAAAATACATATTTCCATGCAAAAAAAATTCGAGCACAGAAATATGGACATCATCAGACCGCTAGGGAGGCTACTGCAGAATTTCCACCAGTTCATGACTTTAGGTCACTGCATTTCTCCACCTTTCTATTAGAAAAAATGCTACTATGTTAATCTGTGTTTTCAAAATATCTTTTTGACCTCTTTCACTGTTCTACTTCTTTTTTTCTCAACTATATGATGATTGCATATTCAAGACTGTCCACAGCTTCCTGGGACATCCATATCATATATCCCATAGGACTACTGGTTTTAACTTCAAGCTGTCACAAGACTTACCTGTTCTTGATATAGATTGTGCACTTTTTTAAGGTGTCATAACATGACTATTTGCTGGCAATACCATGGAAACAAGTAACTAAAATGACAGCCATCTAGAGCTCCATGTGCACATGCATTAAACCTACCAGTGCATCATCAGGGGAATTATTGTCACATAGTTACTTAGTTAGTCTGGTGGAAAAAAGACACACGTCCATCCGGTTTAGTCAATAAAAGGGAACCTGTGTAAGGGCAGAAGTAAAAGCTAGTTCACAATACTCCAGGATTGAAGATGACAGTGCAGAAGAAGCATGGGAGGAAGAAAAATTCAGCTGTAGCCTAATATAAGTGAAGTACATAGACTTGTAAACATGCTTTTTTTAAATTGTAATGTGCTAACATTTACATTGCAATGCTTAAATTAGAATTTGGTCAGATTAGTGGAAAATCCTTTAAAGTATGCCTATCATATGGATATTTACAATGCCCTAACAATGAGCTTATCTTATTTGCCCTCTTTTGCCTGCTAAATATACCACTAATAGTATGCTGCCTTATTTGTTCAATAGGTAAGTGTTGTTACCTTAGGACAAGAAGTGTGTTAAAAAAGAAGTCTCATGTAGCAACTAAATTTATAGCTGCACTATATTACATTTTGGTTTCATGTTTAGATTCTCTTTACTAAATTAACTTTCATTTGCTAAATGCCTGGTGTAGGTTGGTGGGTCTTGTGTATTAAAGCCAGACACAGCCAGTCAAATAACTGACTAGGAAAGAGGCTAAAGCCCACGTTTTGCTGAACCCAGTAGTTAGCTGTTAATGCCTTCTTTTTTCTTAAATCACATTATTCCTCCTACTGCTAAAACTGTGTAAAAAAGTTCCAGTACCATGGGAAGCATGTCCACAAATGAATGAATGAAATTTATTTTATTTAACAAGATTTCTACAAAAACATTCCCAGATTAATCCAAAAGCTACAATAACAGCTGTTTTCGTACTACCAAGATTCACCTTGGCAGTATCTGAACTAAAATGATTTGCCCAGTGAATGTCATATAATACATAGAACGAATTCCGCCGAAACAATGATGGGCAAATCTTGTTGAATTTTCCTTTCACATTTTTAACTGGGGAGGAATTTCTTGTAATTGATTAGTACACCCCATAGTGGACTTCAATAGTTAACAAACTTGCCTCTCTAAAAACCATAAAGCACTGTAGAGAAAGCATTTCAACATGAATATAAGTTTGACTACAGTATCTGTTATATACTTCATATATTTAAAATGTATGAAAACATTACACACAGTAATGAATTCCTTATCATAGCTGGGTTCAGAGAAATGTGACAGAAGCAAAAATCAGCTACTGTATAAATATTTTTTCACAGTAGTTTAATCCATGTTTGCATGGAAATGTTGCATAATTTATTCAATGGAACAGTGACACTGAACATCTGTATACTAAATAATGCTGCAGAAATGGTGATTAACAGATTCATTTTCTGTGTCAAACAAGATGTCATTGAAGGGTGGAATGGGAGAAGATGGGAGGAGGGCTATGGCAGGTGATAAGGATATTACCATGTTACAAACATACTATGGCAATTAGAGGACTATTTATACTACATAAAAGATATATAAAATACAAGTATGAATGAAAAGCATTAAAGTGCTTGTAAATGCCAGAAGTTTGCCAAGCAAATTAGGAGAGTTGGGAGCTTTGGTGCATTAGGAGAACTATGATTAGTATTGCAGAATCTTGGCTTCATTTTTCACGACTGGGTTATTAATATTCCTGGCTAAAACAGTAAGGTTGCGGTGTCTATGAGAAGTGCTCTAAACATCAGTAGAAAAGAGGACCTTGTTGGTAAAGAGTGGGAAGCTGCTAAGGCATTATGAGTGGAGATGCATATTACTGTGCATACTTCAAAGTTAATTATTTTGGTACAGGAACCCTAGTGTAAATAAAGCAGAGTCCCACTCACCAGTCAAAAAATAAAAGTCAGCAGCTACAAAATCTGTGGCTGCTGACTTTTAAAAAACAGCCACTTACATGTCCCTCGGTCCTGCAGTGTGTCCCCCGCAGACCGTTCACTGGCCGTCCTGTATTCCAGGAGGCCGGCATCTTCAGTGTGGGCTCCTGGCTCTGATAGCTTGTGGCCTCACAGCTGGGTACCCACTGCGCATGCGCAAGTAGCGCTGTGCTTCATGAATGGTCCTGTAGTCTTCTGTGACCTGTCACGTGTCTCAAAAGACTACAGGGAGGGAGGGAAGGAGGACACCTTCCATTTCCGTTCGCCTAGGCGATCGGACTGGAAGTGGGAGCGGGTACCTGTTAAATTCGGGTACCCGCTCTCCCCCCGCCCCCAAAGGTGCCAATCCTTAATGGGGAGCAGGGGAGCAGAAGCAGAACTTCCCCTTTTGGGTGGAGCTCCGCTTTAAGAAGATACTTGTACAGATCAAAAAAACCTGCAAGGGCTGGGACAGTGGTATTAATGGGAGATTTTCACTACCATGAAATTGACTGGAGTAATGACACTGCCGAAACAGTAAAACTGCGGAAATTTATAAACCTATTACAAGACAATCTTATGGTAAAATTTTAGAACCTCTAACAAAAATTGATTCTCTGCTGTACCTGGTCATCTCAAACCATGCAGAGTTTTTTTTCTACTAACTTTCATATAAAGGTAGCAGTGACCATAACATGATTTAATTTAATTTAAGCTGTAAGCAACAAGTACACAATGTAAAGGTAAAACATTTAATTTTAAGAGAGCAAATTTTCCAAGGCTGAGGGCTGCTTTCTAAAAGGTTGTCTGGGAAGAGATATTGTTGTCAAAGCACACAGAGCAGAAATGGGTATATTAATGGACTTGTATGCAAACACACAGAAAATATATTCCCATGGACAATATGTTTAACAGGCTAAAAAAATTGTGGCTCATGTCCAAAGTTAAAACCCCCCCCTTAAAGAATAGGAAAAATGGCATTTAAAAATATAAAATCAAGGCTGACTAAAATGCAAGAGTTGGTGAATGGGGGCAAAGAAAGGTCAGATTCATTAAATACCTTTTTTTTCAGCAATGTATATACACAGGAAAATGGGGAACTCAAGTCCATAATGGGGACAGTATTGACACAGCCCCAGAAGAACCAGAACCACAATGGTTCAAAATTGATATGGTCCAGAAACATTTAGAGTGGGAACCAGGTGACCGGTAGATCGCAGTCTCAGCTTGTTGACCTGCTATCCCAGAGCATCAAACAAAGTGCAATGCAAAGGGGCTACTTGTAAAGTTGGAGCTGTAGTAGGGAGCAGGAGCAGCATAAGCCAATGCCTCCTCTGTAGTGTTGGCCCTTGTCCCATACGGAGTGATACCAACTGCACTCTACCTCTTATCCCGGCTAGTGATCTCCAGAGTGGTGCCAGCAGCAGGAAAGCAGAGATCCTTAAGGTCAGTGTAAAGCAATACTCTGGGCATAATAGCATAGGGCTGCTTTCACACTGAAGTGCTGTGGTCTACCTGCACCACAGATGCAGTGCAATGTACCTGTAGCTTTCCTGCGGGTTTGTTGCGCTTAGGCATAGAATTTGTCAGGGATCTCAAGGTCCGCTGCGGCTCACGGGTCTGCGCATGCACGGAATACCAATGCCCACCAGCATGCGGGCGCTAGGACATCGGCAACCGCGGCAACAATAGCGGTCGTGCATGCGCACTCGCGCACACGGACGTGCACCTGGCACAAATGACAGCGCAGGGCGCCCTATTTAAACTGACCCCTTGCAATGCTCAAATTGCCGTAAGGTCTTGTTCCTGTTGTTCCTGCTCGTTCTGTTCCTGAGATTGCCTTGTTGCTGACCTAGCCCAACCCTGATTGCTGTTGACTGTCTCCTGCCCTGACCCCTGGCTCGTCTTGACATCTCTTCTGCCTGTTCCTGATAACCTGACCTCCTGCTGCTGAACCTGGCCTGTGACCCGATTATTCTCTGCCTACTGCTCCGTATTGTTTTTCCTCCACTGTTACTGACCTAGCCTGCCAGACTTCGCTATCTCTCCACGGTGTCATCCATCCATCCATCCTACATGGATCCATCCTCTACTGCCCAGATCTGCTCCGCCTCTTCACGGCAGGCTCTTATCCGCTACGTACCATTGGCATTTACCTTTACCACAGCTGGGTGTACCGGGTCTCAGCCTGCTCCAAGTCCATCCCCACCATCAGGGGCTCTGATGAACAAGCAGACTGAGGATTAGACTCCGCGCCCTGGGGAATCCCGGCCTGTGGATCTCTAGAGTTACCGCCAGTCGCACCTGACAGAATTCCATTATATCCTGTGGGTTTGGTGTATTTTCTGAAATCTCACCAAAACTCCTGAATGCTGGTGTTTTGGGGCACTTTTGTGCACCACACCTGCAGGATATAATAAACGTCTATGGCAAAATGCAGTTATCCCAGGAATGTCACAGATGCACTGCGCTGCACCCACAGAGTGGGTAAACCACAGCACATCAGTGTAAAACCAGCCTTATAGGGGGCTCAAAACACTATAAATACATTTGCAGTTTGGGGGATAGTAAAACCCCATAGTTAAGATGTGTTTTTACCACCACCACCCCAGCTGCACCCCCATAGCTGCAATGGGCAGGGGTGTACACATGTCGCAGCTGCAGCAGGAGTTATATGCCCTGTCATGGTTGGTGGGTGTAGCACCTGCCAAGAATGACCCATTCTGGTGAATGAGGCCACTCTCTGCAAGTGCCCTGCAACCTTGTGCAGTACAGCAAACAAGGGGTTAAGCAGGCAGCTTTGTTTTGCTTTCTAACCACCTGCTTTAACCCCTTGGAGCTGCAGAAGCATGCGGTTGTAGTACACTTGCAGAGTGGCCCCATTCACTTGAATGGATAGTGATTGGCATGTGGTAGCACCCACCAAAAGCAAAAGGGTGTTTCATTTCTGCTGCAGCATGTGTGCACCTTCTGCTGTTGCCTCAGTAGCTAAAGGGGGTAGGGATTGAGGGCTGTAGACTGCAGGGATTTACCACCCACCAACTTTTTGTGAATGAACACTAAGGGTGCCACTGTCGAATGCAACTAAGGGCTCATTCACAAGTGCAGCAGGCATGCCTGCTCCTCTGAAAAGCAATCCAAGTGTGTTTGACAAGTGATGAGGAGGTGATATGTTGCCTCCTCACCACCTGATTTAAACCCATGATTGTCGTATAATGCAAGTGATTGCAACATGGTAGTACGGCACTTAAAAGTTTAAATCAGGTGTGAGGAGGCGACACTGTACCCAGTGATCTTTGACTTTTCCCATGTTGCTCGCGTAGATCTCCACCTCTTTAAGGTTGCCTGCCCCTGGTTTAGAGAAAATAAATGTAAATAAAGCACCTGCGCCAGATGGCATATATCCATATGTCCTCAAAGTGTTAAGCTCTGTTATTTCAAAGTCAGTATTTACTGGATCTCAAGATTGGTGCAAGGCGAAATTAAAAAAAGAAGTCTTTATCAAGTAACTACAGGCTGGTCATCCAACATTGTATGAGAAAGAAGGGATTTTCAAGGTGCTCAACAAATTTCACACACTTAATATATATTAAAATCAATACAAAGCTTTATTCCATATTATCACAGAAAAAACTACATCACATTAGTAGTCTTGAAAGGTATAGAACCAACATAATGCTTCATATGGCTTGAAGTTCAACATGCAACAATTCCAACTTGACATGTTTCGCCAAATTTCTGGCTTCTTCAGGAGATTTACAGATAGTTGCATGTTTTTGCCACTAAAAAAACTAAAATACAAACAATAAACAAATTGATTTTACAGAATTGCAAAAAATAGTAACACAGTCATCCATGCAATACATGCAGAGTTAATTACAATACCTACTAAATATAGATTTTTATGGGGTTACCCGTTGAGGCCATTCTTACCAGGTGTGTCTTGATATATGGAAGACCCTGCAAACAAGCATCCACTTCTCTATCCCCCAAAAAAATCCAAGATGAACCAAAAGAGGGAAAAGGCTGCAACTCACCAATGCGGAGCACTTTGAAAATCCCTTCTTTCTCATACAATGTAGGATATTCATAATATGGGACGTGGTGCTAGCTGATCTCTAGCCCTCTTGAAATTTGTTGAGCACTTTGAAAATCCCTTCTTTTTCAGACTGGTTAGTTTAACTTCTACAGGAATATACTTTAGAGTGTGATTAAAAATAACACATTGAAGAGTTTTAGCTAGAGAACAACATAGATTCACACAAATTGGTAAAGTTTGTTAAAACAAATCTGTTTTCTTTTTATGAGAAAGTAAGCAAAAAATAGACAAAGTAGTAGCCGTTATACTTGGACTTTGCAAAAGCATTTGATACAGTTCCCCAGATGTGGCTAATGGGTCAGTTAAGTCTGTAGGCATAGGAATTTCAGCATGTAAATGGATAGAAAACTAGTTAAAAGACTGTATTCAGAGAGCAGTGAGTAATGACTCTACTGGAAATGGTCTTGTGTACTCCAAGGTTCAATGTTGGGACCCTTACATTTGAACCTATTTATAAATGATATTGAGCTTGGGATTAAATGTACAGATTCTGCGTTTGCAGATGACACCAGATGGGGTTGATTTACTAAAGGCAAATAGGCTGTGCACTGAAAGTGCAGTTGCACTAAATTTGAGGGGAACATGCACGGAAAATAAAAAAAGAGCATTTTTGCTTGCACATGATTGGATGAGATAAATCAGCAGACCTTTACCTCATTTCTGAGCTCCCCCTCGGATATAAAGCAACTGCACTTGTAGTGCACAGTATATTTACCTTTAGTAAATCAACTCCGATGTCTCTAACTTGCAAACTGACCTTGATTGGGCAACTATCTGGAAAATGAGGTTTTATATTGACAAATGTAAAGTTATGCACTTGGGGGGCTAACAGATACATGAATCATATGTTCTAGAAGGAAAAAAACTGGACAGTCAATGGTAGAGAAGGACCTACAGGTGGCTTGATAGATCATAGACTTAGAGTGTTACTAAACCCACAACAGTAAAATAAATCAGTATATTCAGTAAAGCATACTTGTTATACTCACTGTGGGACTTAAGGGGTTAATCCTCTGCATTGTGTTAAATGAATGTTAAATCCTGTCTTCTCTTATCCTCCTCTTCTTCCACTGTCCCCAACTCATCTCCTGATAGAATAGAGTCTTGGGGGCAAGCTACACATGCTCAGTTTGGTGTGTACTGCTAGAGAGTTTTTCTTGGGGGAGAGAGTGCATGTGATCAGCACAGGGCCAATCAGCACTGTCCAGACAGAAGGTCAGCAGGGGTCCTGCAGTCTCATAGGACAGTAAGAGGAGAATTAAAACTCCACCTACAAGCTTTAACCAGTGCTCTGCTGGACATTGATATAAGTCACAATACTGCTCTAACTGCTGATGAGCAGCATTTTCATATTGTGTGTACTGTGGGAGACCAGATATAGAGAATGCAGGGTCCTGGGTTTAGTAACACTTTAATAATATAAAAGCATAATTGCACGCAATGCAAAGCTGCAGTTTCTGAAGCTAGCAAAATACTTCTTGCATTAAAAGAGGTCAATACGAGAGAGAGAGAGAGAGAGAGAGAGAGAGAGAGAGAGAGAGATAGAGCGTTTTACCCCTGTACAAAGCATTTGTTAGAAAGAAATATGCAGTTCAGTTTTGGGCATCATTTCTCGGAAAGGATATAGGGGAACTAGAGAAAGTGTAGATAAGGGGACTAAACTGATATGAAGCATGGAGGAGCTCATTATTTCTAAATACATAAGTGGTTCATTTAGTGAACTTGGTGTGCAGATTTTCACTTTCAAATCATTACAGAGGAGAAGGAGGCGCTTCTGACATCTGGAGGAAAAACAAATTTAACCTCCACATACAGGAGGACTTCTTCACAGTAAAAATGTGGAATAAACTCCCTCAGTCTGCATGCATACTTTCTCAATTTTGTTGAACGATTTGTGCACGATTTCACATGTCATACATAGGACAACCTATTCACTTCATGGTCTGCTCTATGCACGTTTGTCATCTAAAAAAAGCTCATGTTCCTTTTTGTGTGACAAGCATGGCATGTTTTTAAAACCCATATTTTGCCGCAATCGCCAAAACATTACATTGCACAGATTGCAGCACAAGCGCTCCACAATTTGGGGTCATTGTGGAATAATGGCACTCAAAAGCTTGCTGCGTGTTCTCCCATGATTTGGGATCGCAAGCAGATTTACAGCGATTCTGCTGGCAATCTCAAATAGTGAGATGTGAACTGGGATTTAGGAACTAGATCTGAACAGTTTAATAGACTGTTTTGAAAAACAGCTGAACGTCTTCATAAATGTCCAAAATATAATAAGCTATTAACATTTATAGGTAATAACTACAAAGATTGTTGATGCAAGGAAAATGCAATTGCCTTCTAACTGACTTTCTACGTAACTAGTCCTCATTTTCTAGTTTTAGCATTGCATAAGCTTGCTATTAAAAATAAAAAATGTTTGAAAACCAGTCATGGTTGAACTTATACCAGAATAATTAAAATTTTAATCATTATAAATATGCATTCTTAATAAAGAGGAATTCATATTTGCATTTCTATTTAGATTTTAGTTTAGTTTTACTTACAGACCCCCATAATGTAGAGGAAAGTGAACTATATCAATCTGCTGACCCTGTTAAAGCCCAACTCCAAACACATTTTTACAGCTTTTGCCTGATATTTATTGCTGCCAGTGTCCCCACTAGAAAACTTTTGCAATACTTCCTGTCCCAGATGTCAGGGGATACAAACTTATTGGAAATCTTTCTAATGAGGACAGAGATAGTAGCAAATGCAATAATTTTAGTAAGTGAGGATCAGGGGCAGACTGACAACTCATGGGGCCCCCGGGCAATAGGGGATCATGGGGACCCTGTGTCCTTGCCCAAACTCAAAAAAGCCTATGAAAAAGGTACCAGGGGCATCTCATGGGGCTCCCTACTGACCCCGGGCCCTCGGGCGGTGCCCGAGTTTCCAAATGGTCAGTCCCCCCTGGTGAGGATGTATTAGAAAGTATTTTAGCAGCAGCTAGATTTCAGGTGATCTCTTATCCCTGTCACTCAGGTAATCATGTTAGCCACTGACATAAACTTAAGTCTAAATAAGGGCATATACAGTATATAACTCTTTCATAAGTAAGACTTTACAATCATATGAATTAAAGCCTGAATCCTAATATTTTTGCATAAGTGAGAAAAATGACCACAGCAGAAGAACAAAGCAATATTATGACAAACTGTATGTTTTCACAGTCATTTTCTGAATAATAGGATTTTAAGGCATAGCCAGGCACTCAAAATCCCAAGAAAATGCACTCTGGTCCATATTCTAATAGGATTTGAAGTGCTCCGCTATCCTTCCTTGAAGGTAACAGTGAAGCAAGGTGACACCTGAAAGTGTCAGATTTTACTTTGGGGTGTAAGGAACTTTTAATAGAGCAGAGCTATTCATCATGGAAGGTTGGCTTTAAATGGTGACAATGGTGGAATGTGATTCCATATAGTGATGAGCTGAACATACCTCGGTTCAGTTAGAGCAGGGTTCAGTGAACATTACTAAAGTTCTGGTGCTGAATCTGAATCCCATTGAAGTGAATAGGAGTTGAATGTTAAAAAAAACCATTAGTGGCCATTTTCTACGCTAATTGGCAAGGGATTGTGAAACAAATGACATGGGGGACTGGACACTAATTGTGTATGTAATATCCAAACATATTCCATGATGTATATCCTTCATCAGCAATGTAGCAGCATGCTCGTCCCCCTCTTTTCCTGGCCAAACCGGCTGCATGATTGGATAAGGGTCTGATATAAACTTTTGGGGGACCTCATTTAATTTGAATATGGAATGGGGTTCCCCTTTAAAACCATACCAGACCTGAAGGCATCTGCTATAGAATTTGAGGGGAACTTGTGATTTATTTTTGAGGTGTCCCCCTTAAAATATTATACCAGACATTTAAGGCCTGGTTTGTATTCAGGAAGAACCGCCACACCAATTTTTTTTTTTTTGTGTGAGGGGTCCTCATTAACATCTATATCACAGCCTCATCTAGAGTAAGAGTCTAGTATAGATAAAGGGAATTCCCAACAATGCAAGTAAAGCTGCTGGGGATATTTGAAAAAAATATGTGGGGGTTCCCCCATAATTAATTACAGGCCCTTTGGGACCCCATGCAAAAGTCAAGAAAAAAATTGAGATTTCCATCCCCAAAAATCCATGCTAGACCTTATGCAATAATGCAGCCTGGAAGGCCAAGAAGGGGTAGAAAGTTTGCGTTCCCCCTCCTGGACCATACAGGAAAAAAAATGTCTTTGAAAAAAAATCGCCTTGTCCCCATGATGATAAGAACAAGTGCCTCTTTCCCACAACACTGTCCCAGTGGTCCCGGGGATAGTGATGAAGTAATTTCCAGTATATGGCCATGACATGATTTAGGCAATGATGTGATTCCCTATCCTCGCCCCTTTTATGTTGCCAGGGATTCCCAGACTTGAATGCCTTAATCACATGCCTTGACCAATCACAGCAGATCACATGTCAATTGTATACAATGGATGGCATCCTGTCATGTCATCCATTGTATACAATTATGTTGTAAGCTGTGACTGGTCAAATTAGTCACATGATACTGACAGGGCTATTCACAGCCCATCTGTGTCATGTGATCAGCTTTGCCCAATCACAGCTAATCACAACAAAAGACTGAATGAATCAGTTTCATTCAGTAACAATGAGTGCAAATATCAATGAAATACATTGGTATTAGCAATCATAATGTTAAAAAAAAAGAAAAATCCTGATCACTTGCCCAGAGTAGTTCAATGTTACTATAGTAACATTGTATTGCTTTGGTCACAGTGTGTTGAAAAAACAAATAGTAAAAAAAAGAAAAAATTTAATAAAAAATAAAAGAAATTATAGAACAATTTGAAATACAAATAAAATTATTATTATTATTTTTATTATTTTCACCAAAGAAATGTAGCAGAATACACTTTGACCTACATTTATGAAGAAATTTTATTTATTTGCAAAATTTTATAACAGAAACGAAGTAAAGTGTGTTTTTTTTTCAAAAGTTTCAGTTTTTTTTTGTTTTATTTAGTAAAAAATAAAAAACTCAGTGGTGATTAAATACCACCAAAAGAAAGCTCTATCTGTGTGAAAAAAAATTATAAAAATTTCATATGGGTATAGTGTTGCATGACCACTTAATTGTCATTCAAAGTGCAACAGCGCTGAAAGCTGAAAACTGGCCTGGGTAGGAAGGGGGTAAAAGTGCCCGGTGTGGTTAAACAGTAAATGTTTGGTCCAAATGTAAGTACACTCAGCTCATCCCAAATTCAATACAGAAGTTTCTATTTGTTGCTTTTCACTGAATGTAAAATCTCCAAACTGACGTAAAAGAAAAATAGTCAAAAGAACATTTGGGCTTGAGAGTGGTTGTAAACCTCAGACCTCAAAAACAAAAAGAGCACATCCCTCTATAGTGTGTACTAGCCTGAATCCAAAGCACCAAGTATGATTCCTGTCTGATCTCTCCAACACACCAGCCTCAAGAGAGACTCCCTCCTCCCCCTCAGCACAAAGCAGTTGAATTATAGACTCAGTATTTACGGTAGTGTGTAGAGGCGGTGTGTCCTTTTCCTCCACTCAGCTATCAGACATCAGAGAACTTTGTGCTAGTGTGTGATGTCATATCTCCGTATCTCCGTCCCATGCTTTCTACAGCTGGGAGATGCTCTGTTAAATGTGCACTTCAGGAAGATGTATAGAAGAGAGGGCTGCAAATAAACAACAGGAGAAATATTATGGGGGAGACCTCAGCATTGTGTACAATCTATGGATCATCTTGTGTGAATGACCAAAGAGATGGGTGTTTAACTGAGTGAACCTCCAGCTACAGTGTTGTTGTGGTATTATTACCACTGCTAAATGTGATAGCTGTCAGCTCAGAGGTTGTTAGAGAGCTGGCACCTGCAGGTGTCCTAACAACCAGTGACTCATCCCTGCCGGGGATATTCAACTGTCAGCCGGGGGTCCCCAACTGACAGTTAAATGTAAACAAACAGTGCGGAGCGTGAGTTTTAAAAAGTGTGGAATCCCCTGCAAAATTTATGCCAGGCCCTTTAGGTGCCCCGCTGACAGCAGAATGTAAACAAAAGAAATGCCTGTGGGGTGTGTGGGTCCTCCCTCCCAATCCTTACTAGGCCCCAGGGGCGGACTGACAACTCATGGGGCCGCGGGCAATAGGGGATCATGGGACCCCTGTGTCCTTGCCCAAACTCCAAAAAGCCTATGAAAACGGTACCAGGGGCATCTGACCCTGGGCCCTCGGGCAGTGCCTGAGTTTCCAAATGGTCAATCCGCCCCTGTCAGGATCCCACGCCAAAATAAAAATGTTGTGGGCCCCTTAAAATCCATACCATACCCTTATCTGAGCATGCAGCCCGGCAGGCCAGGAGGGAAGAGCTCTCGATCATCCACCCGTTTCCTGGGATGCCGGGCTGCATGCTCAGATAAGGGTTTGCTTTGGATTTTGGAGGAAACCCCACGTCATTTTAAAAAAAAAAATTGGTGTGGTGTTCCCTTCAAAATCCATACCAGACCCGAAGGGCCTGGTATGTATCAGGGGGTCCCATGCTGTTTTATAAAGTTTTTATTAACTGGCACTTGTTTTGTTCACATTCTGCTGACAACAGGGAATCCCACTAACAGCAGATGTGTCATGGTTTATGAAAGATGTGACGAATATCCGCTCCTTAACAACCACAGCTATTCACAATGAATTCTGATCATTACTGAACGAATTTGAAGATGGCATCATCCAAATGAAATGAATGAACAAATGCATTCTTTTTTTAATCCTCTGATTTGTTGCCATACGTTTTATATCCATTTGTAAATTCGGATGGATTAGAATCTCCAAATTTAAAGTTTTGTCCAAAAAATGAATCTGAACTAATCAAATCACATATGTCTATTGCTAAAACCTTGGCTACATCTTCTGTTAAAATGGGTCTTTTCACTTTCTTTGAAATAATATCTTTTAGCCTTGGTTGGCAGTTGTTGACAGTCTATAAAGAGTTGCCTTTATTACAGCACTTCAGTGCATCCTCAGAAAAAAAAAATGTAAAGACACCATACACTCAAAAAACTGCAGACCCTCTCCCTAGGTGCACTCCAATGCAATATTTGTACAGAAGCTAAAGTGGAGTTTTATAACATTTCTTGATTTTGCATGACTGGATAATTAAAGTGCATATTCACTTTTTTGAATAAACATTCACAATTATTTGTATAAATCATAGAAATAATCACAGCATGATTTTTTTTTAATTTTTAGCACTCTCATACAAATAACACATACATACACAGCTCAATGAATCAGATTAGTGGCCTAAGCCCTCAATGGCCCACGTACAAAGGGGAAATCTACTATCATGCTATCAACACTCAAAATACTCAGTCCATACTATATTACAAAAGTAAATATGCATACACACACTGGGGTTGATTTACTAAAGGCAAATAGGCTGTGCACTGCAAGTGCACTGCTTAATATTCAAGGGGAAGCTCTGAAATGAGGCAAAGCTCATCTGATTTCTTTCATCCAATCATGTGCAAGTAAACATGCTGTTTTTTTTTTTATTTTCCTTGCATGTTCCCCTCAGATCTAGAGCAACTGCACTTTCAGTACACTTTAGTAAATCAACAGCCATTGTGCTTTAGTAAAGGAAATAGATTCTACCATTCATGACTTTGATAAATGCCCTGCACAGATAATTAACTAAAGTGAAGAATGCACTCATGAATCCACATCCCATTTAAACAAAGAGATATTTATCTCCATGATACCACACAAGAGGGGCTATTGCAACAATATCATGAGGATAGCATGAAAAGTATCAACAAAGTGGTTACCTAACTATGAAAATAATGACCTATGCTCTTTAACCACTTCCATACAGGGCACTTTTACCCCCTTCCTGCCCAGGCCATTTTTCAGGTTTCAGCGCTCTCACACTTTGAATGACAATTGTGCGGTCATGCAACACTGTACCCAAACTAAAATTTTATCATTTTCTTCACACAACTAGAGCTTTCTTTGGTGGTATTTAATCAACACTGGTTTTTATTTTTTGCTAAATTAGCAAAAAAAGACTGAAAATTTTGAAAAAAAAACATATTTTTCTTTGTTTCTGTTATAAAAGTTTGCAAATAAATAATTGTTCTTCATAAGTTTAGGCCAAGATGTATTCTACTACATTTCTTTGGTGAAAATAACCCAAACTGGTATTTATTATTTTGTTTGTAGGAAAGTTATAGAGTTCACAAACTATGGGATATATCTGAAAATTGATCAATCCTGAAGTACTGACAGCCAATCTAATTTCTTGAGGTCCAAGAATGTCAGAACAGTACAGATATCCCCCAAATGACCACTTTTTGCAAAGTAGACAGTCCGATGTATTTCATAAGAGGCATGGCGAATTTTTTGAAGTTGTAATATTTTTGTCATAATTTTTCGGAAAATTAAAAAGTTTTCACAATTTTTTTTTACATACTGTTACTTACCAGTGCAGTACAGCGTCATCATTTAAGTGTCATGGCGATGATCAGGGACACGGACTGGTGACAGTAGAAAAAAAAAAAATTGATCATTTTTTTTTAATTTTATTAGTTTTAATTTTTTATTACATTTTTTTCTCTTTCTTTTAAGATTTTGTTTTTCATATTTCACTATGACCAAAGTAGTATAATGCTACCATAGTAACATTGTACTACTTTGGGGAAGTGATCAGTATTTTTTTTTTTTTACACAATTTGCTTATAGCAAAGAATTACTTTGCTATAAGCAAGCATTTACCTGAATGACATCGATTTATTCAGGGTTTTTTTTTGTGCTTAGCTGTGATTTGGACACGTCTATTCACATGACACAGATAGGCTGTGATTGGCCCAGCTTGTGCATGTGATTGATGTGACCATTCACAGCTAGACACACATGTATACAATGGATGGCATGAAAGGAAGCCATCCATTGTATACAACTGTGATGTGACCTGCTGTGATTGGTCACAGCAGGTCACATGGTATTGGAAGCGGGGTCGGAACACAGATCTGTCATCGGCCATGTCCGGGGTACACAGCCGGTGACAGATCGCGCTGCAGAGCAGCCCTGCGGGCAGGTGCACTGCGCATGCCCGAAAGGATGCCATATGGCATCCACCTGGAGGGACGAGCTGTTTGCCCGGCCGCCATCTGGCTATAGGCTGGGCGGCAACTGGTTAACCACTTGCCATCCAGAGGATTTATCCGCCCCCTTTTTTTTTGCATTACGGCGCTGCGTTAATTTAACTGACAATTGCGTGGTCATGCAACACTGCACCCAAATGAAATGTACGTCCCTTTTTTCCCACAAATTGAGCTTTATTTTGGTGGTATTTGATCGCCTGTGCGGTTTTTATTTTTTGCGCTATAAAAAAAAGACTGACAATTTTGAGACAAAAAAAACAAGATTTTTGACTTTTTACTGATAAACATGTCCAGTAAAAAAATTTAAAAAATCTAATTTCATCATAAATTTAGGCTAAAATGTATTCTGCTACATGTTTTTGCTAAAACAAATCCCAAAACGTGTAAATTAATTGGTTTACGTTAAAGTTTTAGCATTTACAAATGGCGGTATAGATACTAGAATTTTTTTTACATTTTTACTAGTAATGGCGGCAATCAGGAACTTATAGTGGGACTGCGGTGGGCATTCTGACACTGGGGGGAACTGACTTGGTGTCACTGACATCCCCAGTGACACTAATACAGTGATCAGTGGTAAAAAAAAGCACTGACACTGTTCTACTGGCACTGGGCAGGAAGGGTTTAACATGAGGGATGATCAAAGGGTTAACTATGTGCTGGGAGTGTTTATATAGGGGTTTGTGTCAGTGTGCTTCACTGTTCTGTGCACTGCCATCCAAAGCAGTGTGCCCGAGCTGACAGAGAGATGAACTGTTAGTAAACAAAACAGTTCTCCTCCCTTGTGCTCTCCCCCTACCCGGAAATGCAAAATCAAGTATATATATGTGATTTTGTGCACCCATGCCACGCTATAGCAGTATTTCTGCTATAGGGTGGAAGGGAAGCGGTTAAACACTATGGGGTTTGATTTATTAAAACTGGAGAGTGTAAAACCTAGTGCAGCCGTGTATGGTACCCAATCCGCTTCTAACTTCAGCTTGTTCTGTTAGGCTATGACAAAAAAAATTATCTGTCTGAGAAACTAATCTGTCTGTCTGGTAATTGTCTCCTCACAGTCCTGAAGAAATACTCTGCTGGGTAGTGATGGAGGTATTAATAATGAATCTCAGTACAGCCAGACATATGGCAGGAATACACGGTTAGAAAATAAACCGATCGGTCATCCGACAACTGATCAGCATTCGTTCGTTTGTCGAAATAATGGCCCACATTAACCAATTGAAAAAAATAGTTTGTTGAGCAATATGTAGTGTTGACATCTTCCGTGGGAGTGGAAGTGATGCAGCGTGCGTGTGACCTTGTAGCCACGCCCTTCTGCCCAGAACAAACGTTCAACTTCCTGCCTCCCAGAACGAGTGTTATCCTTTGTGACCGGCATTAGAACGTATTATTAATAGATACTCTGAAATGGAAGCATGTTCATACGCCCATTGTTTCTTCACGAATGTACGGTTGATATTCAATATGGATGAGGCCCAGATTTAAAACATCAGCATAATTACATTTGGTGTTTTGGCTATCCAAAAATATAGACATTGGACAACAAGCAAGAGAAGAATTTGGACCAATCTGTGGCTGCAGAACCAAGACCAATATTCACATATCGAACTAATTCGAGAATTAAAGGATAATAATCCAGATTACAAACACTATCGGAGGATGCCTGATGCCTATTTCCAACAACTTTTATCGGCAGTTGCACCATATATTCAAAAGCAAAACACAGTTATGAGGGACTCCATAACTGCTGAACAAAGACTAATTGCCACCCTCAGGTTCTTAGCAACTGGACGAAGCCTGCAGGACCTAAAATATAGTATGGAATATCATCTCAATCACTAGAAATAATCAAGGTCCTTCAGAAGGAGTACATCAAGGTAATTTTGTGTGGACTAATGTAATAGTGATCACTAAAATGATGAGCAATAGTGTTTTTTACATGTAAAAGACTATTATATTTTCAATGTCACAATATTTTACTTTGTTGCAATGTAACCATAGATCCCTACAACTTCAGAGGATTGGATGGAAACAGCAAACCAATTCAATGAAAAGTGAAACTTCCCAAATTGTGGCAGAGTCATTGACGGAAAACATATTAGGATTGCATGCCCAGCACACTCTGGATCCTTATATTTCAATTATAAAGAATTCTTTAGCATAATCCTTCTTGCAGTTGTCAATGCTAATTATGAATTCCTGTTTGTGGATGTTGGAAAAAAATGGTAGGAATTCGGATGGAGGTGTTATAGAGGAAATAGAGTTCTACCGATGTCTTCACAATTGATCACTGAACTTGCCCACATCTCAGGAAACAGCTGAAGGACAGAACTTTGTTTTCATTGCTGATGATGCCTTTGCTTTGGGAGAGCATCTTTTAAAGCCTTTTCCTTTTCGAAATCTTACAAAGGAACAAAAAATGTACAATTATCGACTATCAAGGGCTTGTCGAGTCATTGAAAATGCCTTTGCAATTATGGCTAACATGTTCCACATCTTTCCTACCACGATCAATTTGTCTGTACATAAAATTGATCAAGTAGTTCTTTGTTGTTGCATCCCCCAAAATTTTCTTTGTCACATCAAAATATATATTTTCAGGAGTACAGGATAAAGATACAGAAAGAGTTGAATCTCTTCCCAGTTCTTCTACCCAGACTGATTGGCATGATACACAAGATACCCTCACCCCAGTCAGAAATGCCCATCCAAGATTAGCATCCCAAGCTGCAAGGCAAAACAGGATTAATTACATGAATTACTTTCTTGTTAGTGGTGCAGTAGAGTGGCAGGATGACATTTAGTTGTTGAACAATATGTGTTATTTAAGTTCTTAATCTGTAAAAGAATGGTTTCCATCAGTTAATTAGCTATTTTGCTTTAATTTGCTATGATGCACATATCATGATTAATAAAAATTGCTCATTATTATACATTGGTAGACTATTGTTATCTAATTACTGTACATGACTGACACTGTAGATAAATTGGTTATCGCTACCACTCTTTCCCTGTCTGCCACTTTTCTTCCATTTTTTTAACCCTGTTATTGCATTAAAATCTCTCTCTCTCTCTCTCTCTCTCTCTCTCTCTATATATATATTTATTCACTGGCCACTTTATTCACTACACCTTTTTAGTCCTGGGTTGGACCCCCTTTTGCCTTCAGAAATGCCTAAATTTCTCTTGTCATAGATTGTATTTAGGGTTCAAAACATTCCTCAGCAATTATGGTCCATGTAGACATGATGTCATCATGCACTTGTTACAGATTTGACAGCTGTACATCCATAATGTGAATTCAATGTTCCCCCACATCCCAAAGGTGCCCTATTGGATTGATATCTGGTTATTGTGGAGGCCATTGGAGTACAGTGAACTCATTGTCGTGTTCAAGAAACCAGTTTGAGATGATTTGAGTCATAAATGGATGGACATGTTAGCGACAATACTCAAGTAGTCTATGGCATTTCATTTAAACAATGCTCAATTGTTTTGCTACCCCCCTCCCCATCACATGTAACAACTAAAAAATACCAGACTATATAAACAAAGATCAGAAATTCAACAAAGAAAGTAATCAAAAATACGTTTATTATCAGCAATAAATCTTGCTACAAATATTTCACTCTGAAATATACTGTAAAATGAAAACATCAGCTCATTAAATAAATCAGAACATATAACAACAGGAACATTTGTTTTTCAAACAACTCATTATATATCTAAACCTAAAGGTTTGTGTACTGAAAATCTGAGCTCCATGAAGACATGGATCTTTCTGATGCATGGTAGGAATGTTCAGGGACAGGATAAGACCATGGAGTAGGTTGATGCTGTGGATGATGTGACATAGGTGGGGTAACATGATGCTGCATAGGGTTAGATGCTGGAGAAGTAACCTGAAATTGTGGAGGATGTATAACTGTTGTTCTTGGATATTCTCCAATGAATGTATTTCGATTCTGTTCACCTCTAATCCCTTTGTTGAGCAGTTGCACTAATAAGGGTTCTAAGAACTGGCGTTGCTCGTCTGACATCTTCCGCAGCTTGTTAGCGGTCACAATTCCAGGAAATTAGTAGTAGCCTCATCAACATTTTTCCTTTTCCTGGACCTGCTTTGTGACACTGATGGTAGAGATGGAATCTCACAATTATTGGAAGGGCTTTCCTAAAATAGAGAAATAAACATATATTTGAAAGTATATATGTAAATTATAAATTGAGATTTGGATCATATAATTTTAACTCTTATTTTGCACTGGAACGAATTGTTCTGAAATAGACTAGGTTTTTTTTCAAAAACACTCATCACTCACAACAACTTCTCATTCTCTGCCCCAGTGTTTCTATTTGTCTGTGCAATATTGTCCTCCATTTGGTACCCAGGTATAGTAGGCACACTTGTTTGTGTGCATTATACAGTCTTGCTAGCGTAATGCTATGGATATTCAAATAAAATGTTTAATAAATATGCAATAACATATATAATAGTTTAGCTACTGCTTACTGGGATTATTGGCAAAGCTTCGGGTCCATCCAAATCCTCCTCTGCTGACAATGGCTCTGAAGAGGACAGCGTATTAAGCAAGCTTCTCATGTTGGTCTGATCAGTAAGGAAACGAAGTCTATCAAAGTACCACAGTCTTAGGACATACACATCCTCAGCACCCGCACAAGACTTTTGTGAATCTGTTATTTTGTTAACCTCTGTTTTAAAGACAGTCCTCAGATTTGCTATTTTGGACTTCACATATTTCACTTCAGCATATGTATTTACTGCAGTGCAAAGCTCAGCCAGCTTGACATAGGCCTCATGCTTTTTGAATCTGTCTGAGTACTCTTTGGATTTTATTTTCCATAGGCATGCATTTCCCTGTACCTGTCAATAAACTGGAGTAAAAAATCTGGTGACATGAATTTGTCAGTCATCACCCCTGCCAAGAAAAAAAAATATTATAGCACAAGACAATCATGCTGTTAAGCTACATTCCCATTTTCAGTCTTACCTGTTTTGCAAATGTGCATGAGAAGATTCTGTAAAACAATTTCTTGCTACACAGGAACACACGTTCTCCAATTTTTTCGTCCAAAAGATATTAGCGCAAATGAACAGAGCATGCGTGTTTCCACCCCTCTTTACGACATACCGTCCTGTGTAGACGCTTCCGGCCAGATACTGCGACACACTCCGCTCATTCGGCAGCAGTATGAAGGAGACAGAGAGGGATAGGCATGCACACAGAAGTGGAACAGGGAAGAGAATGAAGGCGACACCCATGAGCAGAGGGGAAATGGTAGATCTGGTGCACATGTTGGATAACAATGATTACAATGGGAAATTCAGCAACTATGACAAGCCCAACCAGAGAAAATCATAGATCCTAGACAAGGTGATGCAGGATATAATACAGAGGCATGACGTTTAACGTTCAAAGGATCAGCTATGCAAAAGGTGGTCAGATCTTAAACACAGAGAGCAGGAACAGCTTGCAATAATCCACAAGATCATAAAAAAACATAAGTTGAAATATAAATAGCAGATTTTTCATTTTTAAAAGCACTTATGCCATTCTATCAACAGCACTGCTATGGGTGCATACGTCAGATGTAGGATACAGTTGGGCCAACGTGGGACCTTTGCAGAGATGCTCTGTGAAAAATCTTTTGCACAAAGCAGGTAAGTAAACCTTTTTGAGAAACCAAAAAATTTTAGCATGCTGTCTGTAAAAATTGCAAAGCTGTGTTGTGAAATTAATTTCTTCTTTCAATATGGAAATTATTGATGAAAAATGTATTCAGTGTCTGCTTGTAAAATACACATAATTGTTCCTTTTTTGGTCAGGAAGTAAACACAAGATGTGAGCACGCATGCAGAATCGTAAAAAAAAAAAGATATCCAAAGGTTGTACATCAGAGGATTCAACACCTGAACAAACTGTATGTCCTAAATCCTGCTGAACCGGTGCCTGGTACTAATGTCCAGACTACTACAGGTGAAGGTGATGACAAGTGACAAAGAAGTCAACATATTTGTTAAATTTATGTTTAGCCTTTGTGAACACCATACGGAAACATGAAAGATAACGTCCAGCTATGCTGCCTGTTTCACTCAAAAAGTCAAAAAGTTAAATAACTAAATAGTATGGTGGGGGGTGTAAAGGATGTTTAGAATGCATACACTCACATATTGGATAGTATGGAGTACTCTGATCCAAGTGCAGCTAAGCACGGTAAGCATGTGGCTTGTAACTGACTGTACTAAACAGCAAAAAACCTATAAGCAGAATTTGCATGCTCAACTTTTGGTACATAATCACCATTGCTCATGTAAATTGATTAAAAAAAATACACCCTTTATTATATAAATATGCTGAACATCCAAGAAGAGCATGCAAGATCAGACGATGATGACTATAGCAATATTGCGCAAATCTATGAGGATGAGATGCTCCTTCCAATTCTTCTAGATGATGATGATGATGAGGTTACTGCACCAGAAGGCCTCTTGAGTGATACTAGAGATGACGTGGCTTCCGAAGAGGCATACAGTGATACAGAGTCAAGCTCTCATGAGTATATTACACAAACATATCTACTTACCTCACAATACTCATTGTCACATACTTAATGAACTTTTCTTCTAGGTCATGTATTGAATAGAGCAACTGTAGTTAGAATCACTGTGGAGCTAGTGAAATGTTTTGCATTAATGGAGGATGTGAAAGATTCAGTCACAACAATGCAACAAAGACTGAATGACTCGGTTGATATTTTTTAGCAAGCTCTAGTTTTTCCATATTTTAAAATGTTTTTGTGGTTTTATGTTCTGATTTTGGACATGTAACATTGACCTTTTACACAAACAGTATTTGCGGCAGAAAAAAATATTGCTAACTTAAACAAAAATGCGATTGGTAAAACTTCATATACAGTCAGGTCCATAAATATTGGGACATCGACACAATTCTAACATTTTTGGCTCTATACACCACCACAATGGATTTGAAATGAAACGAACAAGATGTGCTTTAACTGCAGACTGTCAGCTTTAATTTGAGGGTATTTACATCCAAATCAGGTGAACGGTGTAGGAATTACAACAGTTTGCATATGTGCCTCCCACTTATTAAGGAACCAAAAGTAATGGGACAGAATAATAATCATAAATCAAACTTTCACTTTTTAATACTTGGTTGCAAATCCTTTGCAGTCAATTACAGCCTGAAGTCTGGAATGCATAGACATCACCAGACGCTGGGTTTCATCCCTGGTGATGCTCTGCCAGGCCTCTACTGCAACTGTCTTCAGTTCCTGCTTGTTCTTGGGGCATTTTCCCTTCAGTTTTGTCTTCAGCAAGTGAAATGCATGCTCAATCAGATTCAGGTCAGGTGATTGACTTGGCCATTGCATAACATTCCACTTTTTTCCCTTAAAAAACTCTTTGGTTGCTTTTGCAGTATGCTTTGGGTCATTGTCCATCTGCACTGTGAAGCGGCGTCCAATGAGTTGTGAAGCATTTGGCTGAATATGAGCAGATAATATTGCCTGAAACACTTCAGAATTCATCCTGCTGCTTTTGTCAGCAGTCACATCATCAATAAATACAAGAGAACCAGTTCCATTGGCAGCAATACATGCCCACGCCATGACACTACCACCACCATGCTTCACTGATGAGGTGGTATGCTTAGGATCATGAGCAGTTCCTTTCCTTCTCCATACTCTCTCTTCCCATCACTCTGGTACAAGTTGATCTTGGTCTCATATGTCCATAGGATGTTGTTCCAGAACTTTGAAGGCTTTTTTAGATGTCATTTGGCAAACTCTAATCTGGCCTTCCTGTTTTTGAGGCTCACCAATGGTTTACATCTTGTGGTGAACCCTCTGTATTCACTCTGGTGAAGTCTTCTCTTGATTGTCGACTTTGACACACATACACCTACCTCCTGGAGAGTGTTCTTGATCTGGCCAACTGTTGTGAAGGGTGTTTTCTTCACCAGGGAAATAATTCTTCGGTCATCCACCACAGTTGTTTTCCGTGGTCTTCCGGGTCTTTTGGTGTTGCTGAGCTCACCGGTGCGTTCCTTCTTTTTAAGAATGTTCCAAACAGTTGTTTTGGCCACGCCTAATGTTTTTGCTATCTCTCTGATGGGTTTGTTTTGTTTTTTCAGCCTAACGATGGCTTGCTTCACTGATAGTGACAGCTCTTTGGATCTCATCTTGAGAGTTGACAGCAACAGATTCCAAATGCAAATAGCACACTTGAAATGAATCTGGACCTTTTATCTGCTCATTGTAATTGGGATAATGAGGGAATAACACACACCTGGCCATGGAACAACTGAGAAGCCAATTGTCCCATTACTTTTGGTCCCTTAATAAGTGGGAGGCACATATGCAAACTGTTGTAATTCCTACACTGTTCACCTGATTTGGATGTAAATACCCTCAAATTAAAGCTGATAGTCTTCAGTTAAAGCACACCTTGTTCGTTTCATTTCAAATCCATTGTGGTGGTGTATAGAGCCAAAAATGTTAGAATTGTGTCGATGTCCCAATATTTATGGACCTGACTGTATATATATATATATATATATATATATATGTATATATATATATATATATATATATATATATATAAATATGTGTTAAAAAAAATATTGATCAAGGTTGCCAGATTGTCCTGTACTGCTCATACTCTAAAATTTTCTATAATACTGCATTTGCACATTTGATTAAAAAAAATGTGCATAAATGTGATACTTCTTTAGTATGTACCTCTCCAGCTTTGGACAAGTGGAAATGCTTCTGTGTCAGCTTTATTGAAAGTGATCATGTTCATATATTATGAATGTTACTTTAGACCTAAGCACTTTGCACTTATATAACCATTTTGCAGTACTGTTTTAATATTTGTTGTGCTTGTTGCCTTTCCTTGGAATGTTTACGTCTCTTTTATTACTGCAAGAAAAAAAATGTTGTTTTGTACTTCTTTTTTTGAAATGATAAAAAAAATGCCACACAATAAATATTGTTTATAAACATTTCATGGTGTATTCTATGGATTTGAGCTTGCAATGCCTTTTGTCGATAGATTGGGCAGGTAAAAAGTTAATTAATTTCATTTTAGGGTAAAAAACTACATTCATGGGTTATATTACAGAAGAAAACAAAACTACATACATAACACATCACCATTTTTCTAGGTAAATATACACTCATCAGTCACTTTATTAGGTACACCAGTTCACTTGCTTGGTAACAAAAATTGAAGGTCAGTCAATCACGTCAGCAACTCAAAGCATTTGGGCATGTAGATGTGGAGACAAATGGCATGGTTATTGGTGCCAGACTGGCAGGTCTGAGTATTTTAAAAACTGTTGGTCTACTGGGATTTTAACACTCAACCATAGGGTTTACAGTGAATGGTCCAATAAAGAGAAAATATCCATTGAGTGCCAGTTGTGTGGAGGAAATTACATTGTTGATGTCAGAGGTCAGAGGAGAATGAGCATTCAATTTCAGCTGTGACATTCAGATGTGGGGTCAGAATTTGACATACACAACATGAAAGCATAGATTCATACTGCCTTGTATCAACAACTTAGACTGGTGGTGGGGGAGGAGATTTTCTTGGCACTAGCAAGGTGTACCTAATAAAGAGGCTTCTGAATGTATTGCTAAAAGTGCTATTAACATGCCATTCTTTATCACATGTCGATAACAACCCATGCAATCCATACATACAAAGAAACCAAAACTCATAAGTTCAGAAATTAAATGCGTAATGTAATGGAATGAAATGTATTTACCTAGAAAAATTGTGAAATGTTCAATAATTTACCCACTGTATATTTGAATAAACAGTACAATTTTTTAAATATAAAACATTATTTATACTATGATCTATATACTGTATTAAACCAAAAAAAAAACGAGAATATAATTTTGCTATACACACAACAATTAACAGCAATGAGTATAACATAGTTTATTACATTAACTATATACATAAATAGTGATACATAAAAATATAATATGCATAATTCTGTTTTCATTATCTCATTGGGCCAATCTACTGTATTTTTCGCTCCATAAGACACACCTAGGTTTTAGAGGAGAAAAACAAGAAAAAAAATATTCTGAACCAATGGACTGCAGACATAGTACAGGAGATGACCAGAGACTGCGGACACAGTACAGGAGATGATCAGAGACTGCAGAGACAGTACAGGAGATGACCAGAGACTGCGGACGTAGTACAGGAGATGACCAGAGACTGCGGACACAGTACAGGGGATGACCAGAGACTGCGGACACAGTACAGGAGATGACCAGAGACTGCGGACACAGTACAGGGGATGACCAGAGACTGCAGACATAGTACAGGAGATGACCAGAGACTGTGGACACAGTACAGGGGATGACCAGAGACTGCGGACACAGTACAGGAGATGACCAGAGACTGCGGACACAGTACAGGGGATGACCAGAGACTGCAGACATAGTACAGGAGATGACCAGAGACTGCGGACACAGTACAGGGGATGACCAGAGACTGCGGACATAGTACAGGAGATGACCAGAGACTGCGGACACAGTACAGGGGATGACCAGAGACTGCAGACATAGTACAGGAGATGACCAGAGACTGTGGACACAGTACAGGGGATGACCAGAGACTGTGGACACAGTACAGGAGATGACCAGAGACTGCAGACAGTACAGGAGATGACCAGAGACTATGGACATAGTACAGGAGGTGACCAGAGACTGCGGACATAGTACAGGAGATGACCAGGGACTGCAGACATAGTACAGGAGGTGACCAGAGAATGCGGACATAATACAGGAGATGACCAGGGACTGCAGACATAGTACAGGAGATGACCAGAGACTGCGGACACAGTACAGGAGATGACCAGAGACTGTGGACATAGTACAGGGGATGACCAGAGACTACAGACACAGTACAGGAGATGACCAGAGACTACAGACATAGTACAGGGGATGACCAGAGACTGCAGACAGTACAGGAGATGACCAGAGACTACAGACACAGTACAGGAGATGACCAGAGACTACAGACACAGTACAGGAGATGACCAGAGACTGCAGACATAGTACAGGAGATGACCAGAGACTACGGACACAGTACAGGAGATGACCAGAGACTGCAGACATAGTACAGGAGATGACCAGAGACTGCGGACACAGTACAGGAGATGACCAGAGACTACAGACACGGTACAGGAGATGACCAGAGACTGCGGACACAGTACAGGAGATGACCAGAGACTACAGACACAGTACAGGAGATGACCAGAGACTACAGACATAGCACGGGGGATGACCAGAGACTGCAGACAGTACAGGAGATGACCAGAGACTGCGGACATAGTACAGGAGATGACCAGAGACTACAGACAGTCAGGGGTGGACTGACAACTCATTGGGCCCCCCGGCCATAGGGGATCATGGGGCCCATGTGTCCTTGCCCAAACTCAAAAAAGCCTATGAAAAAGGTACCAGGGGCATCTCATGGGGCCCTCTACTGACCCCGGGCCCTCAGCCAGTGCCCGAGTTTCTAAATGGTCAGTCCACCCCTGGACACAGTACAGGAGATGACCGGAGACTGTGGACATAGTACAGGAGATGACCAGAGACTGCAGACAGTACAGGAGATGACCAGAGACTGCAGACAGTACAGGGGATGACCAGAGACTGCAGACAGTACAGGGGATGACCAGAGACTGCCAACAGTACAGGAGCTGACCAGAGACTGTGGACCTTTGGGGAGGGAGGGGAATGGGTACCTGAATTTGACAGGTACTCGCTCCCACTTCCACGGAGTTGTCCTCCCTTTAGTGTGAATGGCCCAGCGTCTTCTGGGACACATGACAAGTCCCAGAAGATGCCAGGCCATTTACAAAGCGCAGCACTTCTCGCGCATGCGCAGTGGGCACCCGGCTGTCACAGCCGGGTTCCCACACTAAAGATGCCGGTGCGGGAAGACTACAGCACTGGACCGAGAATCGGGTAAGGCCCTGCTGCAGAGAAGAGCTGAGCGGCCGGCACGGTATTCTGACACGGTGTTGGCGGCGGAAATACCGGACCGGCCGCTCTATATTCGCTCCATAAGACGCACTGACATTTTCCCCCCTTCTCTTTAACAAATGAACTTGCAAAGTGCTCAGTCTATTTGTCTTTATTAAATCAACCCCATTGTGTGTAATGCAGACGCATAAGGTACTGTTTATTACAGAGCTATGAAGCACTATGTAAAGTAAAAAGGTATAAGACATTAGTACTACAGAGGGAACAGAAGTACATTGCTTGCAATGGAATAGAGAAATATGAGGCATTAAGAGTAATATGCAGGGCTGCTACTAGAAACCATGGTGCCCCATACAGCCCTCCCCCCAAAAAAAACTGTTTACTATGCTTCAGTTATGAATGAACACAGCGAATGATTGGTACCGATCACTCTTTGTGTTCATTCAGGGGGAAAAAAGAAGTTGATAAATGTGACATATTTACCAGATCCTACTCCCACTATCCATCCTGAAGGATCCTATGGTGTGCTTGCAGCAGGAGAGGAGGGAAGCTGGCAGCACTGCGAGGGTGGGGGCACACAGGGGGACCTGGACAGAAGGGGAAACGTATGGCACACAGGGAGGGTGATGGGTGAGGTGGGGGGTAATTACTTGAACTGATCCCCTGTGTGGCTATCTCTGCAGCACCTGAAAGCCAGCAGGAGGGAGAGAAAAGAAGCGAGCTTGAGGGAGAGAAAAGAAGCCAGCTTCCAGCTCCTGCAGAGAAAGCCATACAGGGGATTCGGTTCCAGTAATTGCCCCACCACACCCATCACCCTCCCTGTGCAGTATACATTTCACCCTTCTGACCAGGCATCCCTGTGTGCCCCCACCCCCGCAGTGCTGCCGGATTCCCTTCTCTTCCCCCACCATTAGCATCACCCTCCCTGTCAACATCTGATTTACCCAGCTGCCGGGGCCCCCCTGCCGGCCTGGGTCCTGTACAGGAGGACTGGTGGTACCCCCTTATCCATAGCCCTAGTAATATGAAGGTATGTGGCTCTCTCCTAGATTGTAAGCTTTAAGGAGCAGGGCCCTCTGATTCCTCTGTATTAAATTGTATTGTAACTGTACCATCTACCCTCATTTTGTAAAGCGTGGACAAACTGTTGGCACTATATAAATCTTGTATAAAAATAATAATAATAATAATGTGGAACTTCAGGCATTAGAGAGACCTGAGACAGTGCATGCCGTTAATAATTCTGAGACTATATGTGTGCAATAGAAATGTATGATGCAATATGCGTAATAGATACAGTGGGTATGAGGCACTGTGTAACCCTGAGGGGAGCATTATCCCTGAGATACTAGAAGCAAACAGCTCTATTTAATGAATTTATTGAGGAAGTCAGTGACACGGGAGAGTGGTAGCCAGAGAGAGCCAGCAAATGACTAAAAGTGTGATCCCTGACCACTTATGGCACTTAACACATGCAGCTGCATACAAAGAAATAATTAAATAAGAAGGATTTGTTGTGGTGAGTAGGAAAAAGAAAAGCAGAGGATTTGTCAAATTCTACTTTAAATTTGTGAAAGTGGAACCTATCCACAAACACTATAAAAGTCTATAATGTACTAGGCAAGCTATTGTAAAAAAAACAGTCATGGAAAGCTTGGTACTGCAATGGGGGATATTTTACAAAACAAAACAAAAAAAAAATACAAAATAATGGGGAGCAGATCCTTTAAATGCAACTTCAAGGCTGACATGGAAAAAAAAGCTATTTTTTTAAATTACATGCTTGGTTGATGCCTTTATGTTCATTGTGGTATTACAGAACAGCACAATTTTCATGGACAACATCTGTGATACCCTAGTCTGGCATTATATTTTTACGATGTGTAATGGATTTTTAATTTATACTTTAAATTTGTCTTAAATACAGCAACAGCACCCCAATTTGATTAATTTCAATTTTAACTTTTCTTACTTAATATTGCCTGTGATCTTTAGGCTGGGGATTTGAGATGAGGGGACACCTGATGGGTGGGCAAATTACTAAACTGAAATCCCAAACTGTATGACAACAATGCATGTTTTTTATAGTATTTGTTAGTAGTAGTCTGCACATATATGTTACCTAATTGAGTTTAAAGTGGATCTAAAGGCTCAAGGTTTTTTTTACCTTCATGCATTCTATGGTAACGGATGCATGGTAAAAAACCTTCTGTATGCAGCAGCCCCCCCAACCCCCCCCCAATCGTTACCTGAGCCCCCTTTAAACCAGCGATGTTCACTTCCTCCCCATTGGCAGAGACAGCAAGGGGGGCCCATTGGCTCCCGCTGATGTCAATCACAGCCAGTGAGCCAATGAAGAGAGACTGGGTGGCAGGCTGACTACACTGAATGAGCAAAAGGAAGAGTGAGAGAAGAATTCTATGGTAATGGATGCATGGTAAAAAACCTTCTGTATCCAGCAGCCCCCCCAACCCCCCCAATCCTTACCTGAGCCCCCTCCAATCCAGCGATGTTCTCTTCCTCCCCATTGACTGAGACAGCAAGGGGGGCCCATTGGCTCCCGCTGATGTCAATCACAGCCAGTGAGCCAGTGAGGAGAGATTGGGTGGCAGGCTGAATACACTGAATGAGCAAAAGGAAGAGTGAGAGAAGAATTTAAAGGCATAGAGCCAAGTATACCAATTGATATAATTTCTGATTAACTCTGAGAAGCCATCTAAGTTGTTTACAGCTGATAAGAAAGAGACCAACTGAGGGCACATCTGATGGAGGTGACAAAAATTGCATGATCATAAGAGCAATAATGTTGCATATTTTATTTATGTGAGCAGTATAAAGAGTACAGTTTTACTCTAAGAATAAGGCATCATATAGTTTTCGTTTTCTCACTCACATGTAACGTGAACAACGGAGGACAGTCTGAAAGAATTGTCTGGAGCACAAATACATTTCATCTAAAATATCATCCAGGATTCTAAAAGGAGGATTCGTATCTTCTTAAGCAATATTTGACCTTTACTTGTAAGGTCATAAAATTAAGGTGAGAGCACAACTGAACCATAGAAAGAGCACAGAAGAAGGACTTGCACACAACACAAAGCACTTTAAAGATGTTTATTTAGGCCAGGGGTGTCAAACTGGTGGCCCTCCAGCTGTTGTGAAACTACAAGTCCCATCATGCTTCTATCTTTGGGGAGTCATGCTTGTAACTGTCAATTTTGCAATGCCTCATGGGACTTGTGGTTTGTCAACAGCTGGAGGGCTGCCAGTTTGACACTTGTGATTTAGGGAGTAAATAGGATTTCTTGCAGTTTTGTTCTATTATTGGTTTTCTTTTGTGAAAACTGAAGCAATGCTGCACTATTTTTGGATTATTTGGAAACTATACACATTGCATGGGAGTGTGTTAGAGAGTAGCTCACAAGACACATACATTTGGACTTCCATCCCCATATACCCAGTTATTTTCAAAATATTCAAAATGTAGACTTCAGATATGTGTTGTTTAGGAATTGGTTGGCATCTGGAAAGTATGGGATCACTTGAATAGGCAGCAATTAGAAAGAGACAAGATGGATTTATCTTGAAATAAAAATTAGAGTGTATTATCTGAGAAGCAATACATTCCATTCTATAAATACTAGTAAAAACTATTGGATTTCCTTTATCTTTTTCTTCTTTTATCTTACTTTTGTTCTCTACTGATCATTTTAGCATGTTCATAAGCATTTTTCTACTATCCTCTTATTATATTCGCTGTTTTGAAACCTATTTCTCAGTCCTTCCACCTCATTTTATATTTAGAATGGTCTAAACCACTTGTTTGAGCTTTAGCAAACTTCCCTCTCAGTATACAGTCATCGGCCTCTTTATTAGGTACACCTGTTCAATTGCTTGGTAGCGCAAATTGCTAATCAGCCAATCACATGGCAGCAATTCAATACATTTAGGCATCTAGACATGGTGAAGACAACTTGCTGAAGTTCAAACTGAGCATCAAAATGGGGAAGAAGGGGGTTTTAACTGACTGTGAACATGGTATGGTCGTTGGTGCCAGACAGGCTGGTCTGAGTACATCTCCTCCATTCATCCACCTGCTGTCCACCGAGGCTTGCTAGCGAATAAGGACTGATGATATGCCCATTTACTCTCATCCTTGTGAGTGTATTTTAACACTTTCCTTTACTTGTTTTTAATTAAATTGATACACTTTGATGGTGGTGCCTTCTGTTTGTTTATTGTTTTAGTGCACAGAGATATCCAATACCCTGTTAGAAGAGCTGCAGCCATTATATAAGTTTATTAACATACCAAGATCTACCATACAGAGACTACGGCTTCTTGCTTGGGACTTAATCACTCTTAATTCTCCATTTGTGCTATATAGTTTTTTATGTTTTTGTACAATGGGGAGAATATGCCTACTGAATCATGCATTGTGAAGAACCAGTGAAAGCAGCCCCCTTCCTTCAGTTCATGATCTGGGTGGTCTGACATTAACATATTTCTACCTATAATAAAAGTTCAAATTAAACCTGCACCAAAGAAAACTCCAATAAATAAATGCTGCTGCTCAAAGATGAAAAAACATCAAACCATAATAACAAAACTGCAGCGCAAGAAATATTATTAAACATATAATATAAATAAAAAATATTAATAATTGATGAAAAGTAATAAAGTCCAAAGTTCCCAAAAAACATATTTTTGTTTTTTTGTGCTCCAATCCAAGAAGAAGCGCTTGAAAATATTTTTTTTCCAACGTGCCCAAAACCACTCATAATTTCCAACTCAACCTGCACTCACCAGATGAAGTGGACCCCTAGCTGTTAAAGCTAAAGAGTCAAACAGGCTTATCGGTGAGGTGTAACCTCCTCAGATGCATCCCACTGTGGAAATCTTTCTTAGACAACTTCCCAATGATCACTCATGGATGAAAAAAAATGCAAAAAGAAAAAAACACCAATAGTGTGATATTGTATAAACCTTTCCGTAATTAGAAGTATTGCCCATAATACACTCACATTTGGTGAACATAAACCCAGCTTTATGTTCATGAGAGTCTTTCAAGCGAGTACCAAGTATATGCCTTCTCCACAAGACCTTCCTTAACAACCTCCACATGCTTGCCCATGGATGGATGGCAATGCATAGAAATGACAGGAAAAACAATAGTGTGATACAGGGGCGGGCTGACCAATTGGAAACTCGGGCACTGCCCAAGGGCGCGGGGTCAGTAGGGGGCCCCATGAGATGCCCCTGGTACCTTTTTCATAGGCTTTTCTGAGTTTGGGCAAGGACACAGGGGCTCGGGGGCCCCATGAGTTGTCAGTCCGCCCTTGGTGTGATACTGTATAAACCCTTTTAATAATATAAAATGATGCCCATATTGCACTCACATATTAAAAGTTAAAACCAAGCCTTATTGACATGAAAACTTCTTAGGCAGATAACAAATCCTTTCAGTTACTCCATGGGTGAATAATGTCAAATCACATTAACATCTGAGAAGATAAACTAACAGCAGTTTCTGGAGATACTCTCCTCTGAAGACAAAATGGCTGCAGAACGCTTCACCAGCGTGTATTCCTCTCACTGGAAGTGATGTCACGAACCCTCCATCGGAACCGGAAATGATACGTATCAGTGGATCATCAGTGCCTCCTCATCAATTCTCATCAGCGCCACCTCATCAGTGCCGCCTCATCAGTGTCCATTAGTGCTACCTATCAGTGCCCATCAGTGCTGCCTATCACTGTAGCCTCATCAACACACATGAGTGAAAGAGAAAAATTACCTGTTTGCAAAATGTTATAATAGAAACAAAGAAAACCTTTTTTGTTTTGCAAAATTTTTGCTCTTTTTTTGTTTATAGTGCAAAAAATAAAAACCCCAGTGGAGATTAAACACCACCAAAATAATGCTCTATTTGTGTGAAAAAAATAATAAAAATGTCATATGGATACAGTGTTGCAGGACCGCGCAATTGTCATTCAAAGTGCAACAGCACTGAAAGCTGAAAATTGGCCTGGGCAGGAAGGGGATAATAGTACCCTGTAGGCAAGTGGTTAATGTTGCTGTAGGCCTTTTGGCAGCCTCCCAGGCCAGTTTTCTTCTCGTCTTTTCATCAATTTTGGAGGGATGTCCAGTTCTTGGTAATGTCACTGTTGCGCCATATTTTCTCCTCTTGATGATGACTGTCTTCATTGTGTTCCATGGTATATCTAATGCCTTGAAAATTCTTTTGTACCGTTATCCTGACTGATACCTTTTAACAATGAGATCCATCTGATGCTTTGGAAGCTGTCTGCGAACCATGGTTTTTGCTGTAGGATGCAACTAAGAAAAGGTCAGGAAAGACTTACTAGAACAGCTGACCTTTGTTTGGGCACTTTAAATGATGATAGGTGTGTACTGACTCCTATTTAACATGATTATGAATGTGATTGCTCAATTCTGAACACAGCTACATCCCCATTTATAAGAGGGTGTGCACACTTAAGAAACCACATTATTTTAGTTTTTATGTTTACACCCCCCACCCCAAAATATTTCAGTTTTTTTTTCAATTGTGTTGTACAGTTTATAAGTCACCTTAAAGGTGGAAAAAGTTTTGAAATAATTTATCTTTGTCTTATTTTTTTACATCTCAGAAACCAGACATTTTAACAGGGGTGTGTAGACTTTTTATATCCACTGTATAACAAAACATTTTCAATAGTACGTTTAGTGAACCAAAGGATAGCAAGTAATAGAAGGTTATTCGTAGGGTGTTCATACACTTTAAATGTCTTAACATATGGAAGAGTTTTAGAACACTGGTCATGAAGTTAGCCCAAAAACAGGACTGCTGAATACCTTATAGCAAGAAATAGTATTCTCTTACATTATATAACTGATTTTACCATTTGTTTTATAAATATTATGCTTGTTACAAACATTGCCTTGTTAATATTGGGGTACTGTTTCAACCTTAAATCATTAAACAGCATTTTCTTAATAGACCAAAAGCATAATGCGTTTCGGTAACTAGAAGCTGTTTCTGACATTCTGCTGTTTTAGCAGTAATTAGCCTTTTATTTTGACTTTGACCTATATTCGCAAGAGGTTGCAATAGCTGGTGACATAATTATGAAAAAGCTGTAGTAAAAGCTGGTAACAGCCTCTTACAGTCCATATCCTGCAGGTTGAAAAGCTTTTAGGTGATAAAAGATCTAATTCAACTTATAGTTAAAGTAGATGTATGGTACAGCTGGATGCATTTTCCTATTTTCTGCCATATCAGCGATAGAAAACAATCACAAAAAAGGTAGGCTAGGTAAAGTTATAGTTTTATTTGGCCTTATTTTTAAAACCACACTGACTGACATCCAGTACAGTGTTTTTTTTAGAAAGCCTAACATTTAGGGAAAATTTTTAAAAATGTAGAAAGTATGCAAAACTTTTATTATACTGTAAATACCTGATCCTCTTCTGAGTGCATTTTTTATCTAATGGGGCCCAGAGGAGCAAAATGCTGATCAGTGAGTCCAGTTTTTCAGTATTTTGGTCACTAACTCAAGCTTTTCAAGGTGATTCAAAGATATTGCAATTGTGTCATGTCATTCTTCTTTCTACAATTCATCATCTTACAGTTCAGTGGCTTTTGTAAACATTACAATTAAGTCAGCAGAAGCTCAGCACTAGAGACCTGCAGAGGTCCCTTTGACAAATTCAAACTCAACTCATGCGTCAAACTCGATTATCATACTTCTTTAAAAAAAGCGTGTCACCCTAATTACGATAGTTATAAAGTTAAAACCACAAGCTCTATATATCTTTTGTACATACTATGTAAGTTTTGTTCAACAGGACTAGAAGATTGCTATATTTTACTGTTTCAAAAAAAAGGAATAGACTTTACATTCAAAGGGCAAAATCCTCATGTTTAGGAAGACCATCTTTTTTTATATATCTAATGAAGGCAGTATTGGTGCTTCAAAATTGTATTTCCTGTGCATACTTTCTATTGTTGAATTAAACCTGAGGATTCTGTCCTTTGAAAGTAAAGTAAATTGAGTCACATTATTTGATGCAGCTTCCCGAGTGCGGTGTGGAGCGGTTTTACATTATTATGTTTTCGGTCACCTTTTGCAATATTTTACTGTTTTGTTATTTTCTTAATCAGCATTGCACTTGAAAGTATCCATAACATATTTTGCAGTTACATATGTATACCTGACTTGGGGCACTGTGTTGAGCTGCTGATGGGTCTGTAAAAATGTGGTTGAATTTCATGTTGGCCCCTTTTGTTTATTTTGTGTGTGTGTGTATATATATATATTTATATATACATATATATACATACAATATATATAATTCATATAAGAAATCTAGAGATACCTTTTAGCTAGAGCCATTGATTTATTAAGGATTGTCGATTGCCCTACTCTCACCTGAACAGTGAGTTGCCTATAAGTATTGTAAACATGTTATTGTAACCTGACAGTAATGCTCCAATAGTCAGCACAATAGTCAATATTTGCCTTGTTAAAAAATGCAAATAATCAAATGATTCACATTGTTACTGTATATGTGCTAATTAATGCACATGCATTTATTTTCCTATAGCAATTATATTTGATGCAAACTATGGAGTTGTTTTAACCACTTGAAGACCACAATACATATATAAACAATGCGGTTTTCAAATGGTTTACTGGGGTTATGGCTGAAGAAATCAGCCATAACCCTAGTATCTTTTTTTCAGGAAACAGATGGCTTTCTTCTGAAAGTGGTCCTAGTGGCACTTGAGCTGCTGGATCATTTTCCATAGCGGTGGGAGGGGACACCCCCCCCCGCACGCAGCTCGCTGATGTTTCTAGGGCTTATTGTTAATGCTGGCCAGCTCGAGAATGATCCAAGAGAAGCTTTATGCTTGCAGTCATTGTGATAAAACGTTCTGCCAGAAACAGCTCCTGGACATGCACTTCAAAAGATATCATGACCCCAGCTGTGTTCCTGCTGCATTTGTTTGTTCAAAGTGTGGTAAAACATTTACACGTAGGAATACTATGTCAAGACATTCAGATAATTGCACTGGTTCTGATGGTACTGAAGGTGAAAATGGAGGAGATGGAGAGGCAATGCATAAGAAAGGGAAACGTGGTCAAAAAAGGAAAAAGCATTCCAAGAAGTAAGGTTCAACTGATAGTGATGGATTAAAAATGGAGGCAATGAAAGACTCTTTGATCGCCTCTATCATGATGGAGAACCGGAGCAACTCTATGACGTCACATCTGGTCAGGGGTGGAAGTAAACACACTTTTTTCTTTTTTAAAGCAAAAGTTAAAAAAATAATTTTGTAACTTTTGCTGTTAAAGGTAAAGAAGAGATTTGGGGTCTTCTTGACCACAGATCTCTTCTTAAAGAGGACCTGTCATGCATATTTCTGTTACAAGATATGCTTACCTTCCTTGTGATAGGAATAAAAGTGATAAAAAAATGTAAGTGACAGTGTAAAAAGAGGAAAATGTTTATAGCACCCCAATCCCGCTGTACTTATGCAGAGAAGCGAACGCATATGTAAATTGTGTATGCATATGTAAACTCTGTTCTAGGTATCTCCGCAAATGTTAGAGGGAGAGCAATAATTCTAGCACTAGACCTCTTCTCCAACTCTAAACAGGTAACCTGTAAAAACTGGAAGTTTTTAAGTACTGTAGTTTTCCGCCATTCCACAAGCGTGTGCAATTTTAAAGTATGACATGTTAGGTATCTATTTTCTCACCATAACATTCTCGTTCATATTTTACAAACAAATTGGGGTATATATTGTGTTTTGTTTTTTAATTCACTGTATTTTTCCCAAAAAATTGTGTTTGATAAACTGCTGCGCAAATACAGTGTGACATAAAAAATTGCAAAAATCGCCATGTCATTCCCTAGGTTCTTTGCTAAAAAAGAAAAAAAAATTATATATATATATATATATATATATATATATATATATATGTATTTGTTTGGGGGTTATAAGTAATTTTCTAGAAAAAAATACCAACTTAAACTTGTGAACAAAACGTCCCAGAAAATTCTTGGTCTTGACGTTGTAAGGTGCTTTACAGACACAATTATGTTCTATAATAGTAAAATTGGAATTCATCTTTAATCTGTTCTTAATCTCCCAGCCAATAGCAGAATGATGGCCGAACATGACTCTCATCAATCTGGGTGTGCATCATATGACGTCCTTCCCTGATTACGCCTCGTGAGATCTGTCTGTGTACCTTGGACACAGCTGATGACAGATCTGTGTATCAGCCCATGCCAGTACCATGTGACCTGCTGTGACAAATCACAGCAGGTCACATGACAATTTTAAACAATGGATGGCTTCCTTTCATGACATCCATTTTATACAATTGTGTCACTAGTTGTGATTGGTCACAGTGATCACATGTACATACTGGGCCAATTACAGCCCATCTGTGTCATGTGATTAGCCATGGCCAATCACAGCTAAGTACAACAAAAAACCTGAATGAATCGATTTCATTCAGTTAAATGCTTGCTTAGAGTAAAGAAATCCTGTGCTATAAGCAATAGTAATGCGTAAAAAAAAAATACTGATCACTTCCCCAAAGTAGTACAATGTTACTATGGTAACATTATACTACTCTGGCCACAGTGTATTATGAAATAAAAAAACTTAAAAAAGAAAAAAGTAATAATAAAAAACAATAATAAACAAATTGAAATAGTTTTTTTAAATTATTATTTTTTTCATACTGTCACTAGTCAGTGTCCCTAATCACCGCTACACCAGTTATATTATTATGCTGTACTGCACTTGTAACAGTATGTTTAAAAAAAACCAAACATTTATGAACATTTTTTTTATTTTCTTCATTTTCCAAAAAATATGACAAAAAAATAACAAGTTAAAAAAACTCACCATGCCTCTTATTAAATACCTTGGGCTGACTGCTTTGCAAAAAGGGGTAATTTGGGGGATATCTGCACTGTCCTGACATTTTTAGGCCTCAAGAAACTAGATTGGCCGTCAGTACTTCAGGATTGATCAATGTTCAGATATGTCCCATAGTTTGTGAACTCTACAACTTTCCTACAGACTAAATAATAAATACTGATTTGGCTTATTTTCACCAAAGAAATGTAACAGAATACATCTTGGCCTAAATTTATGAAGAACAATTATTTATTTGCAAAATTTTATAACAGAAACAAAGGAAAACATGGGTTTTATTTTCTAAATTTTCTTTGTTAACTTTTTTTCGTTACTGTAGCAAAAAAAAACAAAACAAAACCCAGTGGTGATTAATACCACCAAAAGAAATCTCTCGTTGATAAAAACGTTAGATTGGGTATAGCGTTGCATGACCACACAATTGTCATTCAAAGTGTAAGAGCTCTGAAAGTTGTTAAGTGGTTAATGTATCTTCCCAATACATTTCTTGTGTAACCAGTTTGTTAATTCTAGGAAAACAAATGACTATAAAATCATAGGCTTAGTTTAGTTTCAGGCTTTAGTTTTAGGCTTTGTTCTGACGAAGTCCGTGGTGATTGGTGGACAAAATGCGTCAACGTTATGACATCATTGCGCCCGGATGCAATGTCTACAGGCGTCTTGGTATGCAACTAAAATAGCAAGGCCTACTTGGAACCACGTGTGTTATGTCTAATTCATTGGGACACTTTGTCAGCCACGCTACTTAGGAGATATATTGCCAGCGGTGACCGGCCTCCATTTATGGGCAAATATGCAACCTAATGCGGACAGCATTTAGGGGAAGTTCACTGAGAGATCAACTATCCAATGACAAGACTTGAAGTTTATGATCCATGCGAGTATATATCCTAATCTTTCACCTTTGCTGGACTTGGCTCTAGCACAGTTTGGCTGTTGAGCCGCTAACTTGTTATATTGTTTTACCTATGTAAGACCCAGAGTCAGGGATCCTGTTGCCGTGCAGCTGTGCGACGTATCCCCTCGGGTCGTGGTGGTGCGAGTGCGCATAAGCGGGAGCGCGCGGCCACACATGCGCAGAAGCGCGGAGGTGCGCACATGCGCAGTAGCGTACACGTCACCCTAGGCGGGCTATTTAAACCTGCAGAACAGTAAAATCAATGCCTTCTGGTCTACAACATCCCTGCACTTATTACCTGATTCTGTTGCCTGTATCCTGATCTGACCTGACTAAGAAAGAACTCTGCACCGACCTCGGCTATCCCTGACCATCCGTTTACCTGCTCCCTTGTACTTGGTCTGTTCGCTAAATACTGACCTGGCTTGTCTGACTCTGCTACACCTACTTACCTGTACCTGCACACCTGCACCTGGCTTGTATCCTGACGGCAGCCATACTTACCTGCTGCTGCACCCACAGTCCTGCACATGGCCTGCATCCTGGTCACAGCCATACTTACCTGCTGCTGCACCCACGGTCCTGCACCCGGCCTGCATCCTGGTCATCGCCATACTTACCTGCTGTTGCACCCACGGTCCTGCACCCAGCCTGCATCCTGGTCACTGCCATACCTGCCTGCTGCCGTATCCACGCTCCTGTTGTCCAGTCCAAGTCTGCATCCTGATTGCCGCCATACCTGCCTGCTGCTGCACCTATGTTCCTGCATCTGCACCTGGCCTGCATCCAAATCTCCTGGGTCCCCAGCTACCTGCCGCCAGCTTCAGATCTACCCGGCACTCGGGCCACTCCTGGCTCTGCGACCTCTGTTCCCACTATCAGGGGCTCCGAGCTGGAGTCGTAAGAGGATGCCTTCTCTCCTCATCAGGCTGCCCAACCAGGTACATGACACCAAGGCTCTATACATATTACATTTAGCCGGATCACCTGTCATCTTTCTTTATCTTCATGGTATGGCATGTAATGGACTTCCTTGGGACACTATTCCACCTAAATGGTATGACTACTTACTACACATTTACAGCTACATTTACTGGATTGTATTTAGAACTTGGATTTCCATTTGTATATATTATACATCTTACAGCTACATCCCATTGATTCGAAAGTTTCGGAACTATCCTCACTTTTGCTCATCTATCATCTTGGGGCAATTTACTCTGATTTAATCCACCCCAGTTTATGTGATCACTTATAGACAGGACATTGTCATTCAGCACCCAGGGTAGTGGTAGTTTATTGTCCTATTTTCTTCCATTATACCAACAGCATGTTTTTACTTCCATTACATTGCTTCTAGCTATGCTCATGCTCTCCATTACTGGCATTCATTTAAGCACCTGTTTTCTAAGCTGCTTTAATTAACACCACATATTGCCTGTTGACTTTGCAGTCCAGACTGCTTATTTTATTGGCTGTTGTGTTTTGTATGTCTGTTTACCTTGCACGGTTTCTGTCAGGGATCTCCACGATCCCCGCCGCGATGGTCCCAGCGCAGGCGCAGTATGCCGCCCTGTGCAGGGGCGCGAGCACTAGGTCCGGGCCGGCCGCGGCGTGCGAGTTCGCGCATGCGCAGTAGAAGCTGGGCACCAATGGCAGCGCAGGGCGCGATATTTAAACGACCCTGAGCTGTCATTCGGTACCTTCTGGTCTTATCCTGTATCCTGAACCTGTTTCTAAGTAAGATGCTGACCCGGATTGTACCTGACCACTGCTGTATTCTCCTGCCCAGACCCTTGCTTTGCCTGACCTCTCTCTTGAATGCCCCCTATTGGATCTGACCTGCTGTTACTGACCTGGCGTGTGACCCGACTATTCTCTGCCCGCTGCCTTGTACCGTACCGTCCTCCCCGTTACCGACCCGGCTTGCCTGACTCTGCACTTGCTCAGCCATCCATCCATCCATCCCTCTCAACGGGGTCTCTAGACCTCCTCATATCAGGCTCTCTCCCGTGGGAGCCCCTGGCGAACACCCCTACCACTGGCGTGTATCCTCAGTAGGCACGACCTGGTCCCGGGGTACTTCAAGTCCATCCCCACCATCGGGGCCCTGGTGAACAAGTACTCTGGGACTTAGACTCCATGCGCTGGGGACGCCTGATTAGTGGAGTGCTAGTGGTGTCGCCGGGCGGTCCCTTACAGTTTCCTTTTTCTGACTAAGGTTTAAAATAAAGTGTTGTACCAATTTTAAAATTACACATTTACTACTCTGCTTGGGTTTATTAAGTGCCGCCTCAATGCTCTTATGGCTGTTTTTTGTTTTAGTTTAGTTTCAGTGACATTATTATTTATGGTCTATAGTCTTTTTTTATATTCAACACAGCAACAATATAAACTTTTAAAGGTTAAAAATTAAAATAAAAAAAGGAATTTAAACACTAAAATATCTAAAAATATTCACTGAAGTCCATGAATAGTTATGCAGTACTACTTTAAATCGGGTTTATGACTTTCCATGTAATTTAAGCATTTACTACATCAACAATCTTAATATAACAAATACAATAGATATGTTGTATATATATATATATATATATATATACTGTATACACAGTTTTTTTAATATATGTATATATATATATATATATATATATATATATATATATATATATACACACACACATACTGTATACACTGTATATCTGAAGTGTCAAAATTGGCCTGGATGGCACGTGGGTGGAACTTCATCCAGTAAATTATGAAGAGTATGAGACTATGGATGTTTCAAACAGGCGCTTAGTCATAGAATTAATTCTATGACCTAGCACCTTTGTGCATGAAACATGTTAAAAGTATCTGCTTGTTCCATTTGTAATTGATTAGAAAATCAAAAGAAACTGCCTTGAAATATGTTGGTTTATTGATTTTGAATGGTGGCTTTGTTATGTACCAGCCCGACCACTAGAAAAGGGTTGGTTTGAAACAGCTATTTGTCCGTGTGTTTTGGAGTATTATTAGGAGAGCTTAATGTCTCTGTAGGGAAAGTTAGCTGCGGTACAAGGCTATACTATACTATATTGTGCTAATTTATTTTGAATTGCAATGTGGTAAACTACATATTCCTACCCCCATCCCTCATGTTTACAGTTGAGAGACCCAACAGTCCTTTTTAGAACCATCTTTGTGTGTTTCTCAGCAATAACTGTAGTTACTGTTTGGCTGTTGAACTCCCCCTTACATGTTTTTTGTTGTTGTTTTTCTATTTCACATTTATATTTTTTCAGGGTTAATTATTTTGGGAAGTAACATTTATTTTTTTTTCTTGGGCCTTTCTTTGTCAGACAAAGCTGCCCATTGTTGGCAGCATGTCACCGCATACTTGTATGCATACATGTACTGTAAAATACTGTGCGTTAAAACACCCCTGTTCCTCCTATTGCCATAGCTGCCATTAAATGTAGTAAATCTTCTTTACTAAAAACTGAATTCTGGGGTGGCAAATTTTGTAATATTTTTATGGCTTTTTTATAGTCAGTTTACACGCTTTTGAAAAATAGCATGGGTAGCTGCGAACGGCAATGCAAAAAAAGTGAATAAAAAAACTGTTTAGCGTAGAGTAGTCCTTTTACTGTAGTTTGAACGACAACATTAAAAATAAACAAAATACATGTTTGGGGCATAGTTGGACCCTGTTAGGCTTTACTCAGGAAAAAGTGACATGAAAAAAGGCAATTGCCATGAAATGACAATTCCTTCCCCATCAGCTTCTGTTGTAAATAAAGCAGCCAGGAGATACCAAGTGAAATAATTGATCACACTTCATCAATGACATCAGCCAGCATATTTGGCCAACTTGCTGACTTTCTTACAGAACAAAATGGACAGGAAAACTGTAAAACCACTGCCCTCATCCTCAGGGGAATGTACCATTGTTCCCAAATAAACTCTTAGTCCAAAAAATGGAATCAAAGTTTAGCCCAAAAAGAGTTCTACACAGACATAGCAGTTAGTTACACTCAAAAAAGGGAAAAATACATAGACCTGGAAACTGTCCTAGCATTAGTTGTTAAAATAAATAAATCAACCAATGTGACAGTGTAACAAAATAACAATATAGACTAGGTAACCCAGAGAGTAAAGAGTTAAAAGAATCTAGTTATGGCTACAGAGGTGCTGCTTTCAAACCTGCATGACTGTAAAATAACAAAAGGTAGGTGAGAGAAGGACACAATCCATGGTATTTTACTATATATATATATATATATTGTGGCAGTGCGGTATCCTGCCACGGTGGAAAGCACGATGGAGACCCAGGATTCTCAACCATAGAGGTTGAGGGGCTCCAGGCAGATCTTCTAATGCAGAGGAAACTGGTTTATCAGTTTCCTCTTTGGTTGGTAAAGCCTGTTTTGGGACCTGTAGCCTGGAGATTTCTTAGAGATTTGGGAGGGATGAAATCTCCAATCCTGGGCCCATATTTTGGGAGCAGCCAGCGTGCTGATTGCACAGGTGTGTGCAGGCCTTTTAGGGGAAGCCAGGCCATGATTCTGGGCTCCACCCCGGCAAACGGAGTCGGGAGGGCTCCACCCCAGCAGGAGGATTCCACCCCGGCAGGCAGGAGGTCTCTGCCGTGGAGTCAGGTGGGCTACACCTAGGAGAGGTGGAAGCCAGACTAGCTGTGTGCTAGTGCCATACTTTGGGAAGAGTCTGCAGGAGGCAGACTTAAAACTGCATACAAGCCAGGAGGCTGAATACTGTTCATTTGAATTCGTGTGATGGTGGATACCCCTGCGTGGGAAACCTTTATGTTATTGAACTGTCATTTAAATAAAAGTGGGCAAACAGGCCCTTAAAAAATAAGCGAGTTGCCGTGTGCTTTGAAGAAGCTCTACCACTTGAAGCGAGTTCCCACAATATATATATATATATATATATATATATATATATATATATATACAGTGGGGATCGAAAGTTTGGGCACCCCAGCTAAAAATTTGTATTAATGTGCATAAAGAAGCCAAGGAAAGATGGAAAAATCTCCAAAAGGCATCAAATTACAGATTAGACATTCTTATAATATGTCAACAAAAGTTAGATTTTATTTCCATCATTTACACTTTCAAAATAACAGAAAACAAAAAAATGGTGTCTGCAAAAGTTTGGGCACCCTGCAGAGTTAATATCTTGTACTGCCCCCTTTGGCAAGTATCACAGCTTGTAAACGCTTTTTGTAGCCAGCCAAGAGTCTTTCAATTCTTGTTTGAGGTATCTTTGCCCATTCTTCCTTACAAAAGTTTTCCAGTTCTTTGAGATTTCTGGGCTGTCTGTCACGCACTGCTCTTTTAAGGTCTATCCATAGATTTTCAATTATGTTGACGTCAGGAGATTGTGAAGGCCATGGCAAAACCTTCAGTTTACGCCTCTTGATGTAATCCCCCGTGGATTTTGAGGTGTGTTTAGGATCATTATCCATTTGTAGAAGCCATCCTCTCTTTAACTTCAGCTTTTTCACAGATGGCATCAAGTTACCATCCAAAATTTGCTGAAATTTTATTGAATCCATTTTTCCTTCTACTCGTGAGATGTTCCCTGTGCCACTGGCTGCAACACAACCCCAAAGCATGATTGATCCAACCCCATGCTTAACAGTTGGACAGAGGTTCTTTTCATTAAATTCTGTGCCCCTTCTTCTCCAAACGTACCTTTGCTCATTCCGGCCAAAAAGTTCAATTTTAACCTCATCAGTCCAGGGCTCCACCCCAGCAGGAGGATTCCACCCCGGCAGGCAGGAGGTCTCTGCCGTGGAGTCAGGTGGGCTACACCTAGGAGAGGTGGAAGCCAGACTAGCTGTGTGCTAGTGCCATACTTTGGGAAGAGTCTGCAGGAGGCAGACTTAAAACTGCATACAAGCCAGGAGGCTGAATACTGTTCATTTGAATTCGTGTGATGGTGGATACCCCTGCGTGGGAAACCTTTATGTTATTGAACTGTCATTTATATAAAAGTGGGCAAACAGGCCCTTAAAAAATAAGCGAGTTGCCGTGTGCTTTGAAGAAGCTCTACCACTTGAAGCGAGTTCCCACATATGGTGGAGGATGCAGTGGGCAGAATTGGAGATCCCTGCAAAAGTAAGTTCATCAGTTATATGAACTGTGTTTCTGTGCAATGGACAGCACAATTTGTGTGTGCAGGTGAGAGGAACCTGCCTTAAAGAGACAGTGCTTCATTTCTTGATGCTGGACTGTGCAAAAGTGTTGTGAAGTGACTGTGAAGATGGGGCGGTCAAAGCAAAGAAAAGAAGAAAGATTTGCGGAAATGAGAGACAGAGCCCTATGGCTGGAGGGGTTGTTATCACCAGAACGAGCCCCATACATGGATGAACAAAGTTTGCCAAAGTGGGAAGTGCATGTTGTTGCTGCTGGCAACACTGGTGAAAGGAGACCAGCTATGAATGTGCAGAGTCCTAAGCTGGAAAAAGGCTGCAATGTGGGGAGCCTGGACAAGACACGCTGGCAAGAGCGATGCTTGCGGTGCAGGGAGTGGGGGCACACTGTCTCTAAATGCCCTTTGTCTCAGCCTCCATTGCAAAGTTGCATATCAAAGCAAAGGACTGCATCTGTGTTAGGCAAGCCGGCTCTGAGTGCAAGGAATGAGCGACAGGCTGACCACAAGTTTGAGAGGAGTGTGGTTGCTCGTAGCAATAGCTGCAATGTAAAGTCTACAGTGAGAGGTGCTGAGTTCTGGGCCTCTGATTACATGCAACCCATGCTACCTACAGAGGAGGTTGGGTACTTCCTTGAAAGATTTGAAAAAGGTGCTACACAGAGAAAATGGCCTAGGGACCGGTGGCCAAAGTTGCTGCAAACCTTATTACCGAGGGAGTTCCGGTCGATTTACCATTTTATGGATTGGGACCAGGATGACTACTGCACCTTTAAAGAGGAAATCCTTCTTCAAGGGGAAGTTCGGCGTGTCATGGCTGGCCAGCAATGCTCCAGGATGGGAGAGGTGTCACTGGAAGGCCAAGAGATCAGAAAGCCAGAGAAATGCAAGGTTTCGTGTTACGGCTGCTTAGGTGAAGTGGTCAGCCCTGAACAGAGGGCACAACAGTCTGCATCCTACATGAGGTATAGCCCACTGCCTTTTGAGAGCGAGTCTACTGCTACCCCTAGCAACAGGGATCTTGTGTTACCTGCAGGGGGTGTAAGTTGGTCCGGAATGGCTGCAGTGTTGCACCGTGACCACTTGGGGAAATCAGTCTGTGGAGAAACCACAGAGGAGAGACTACGCACTCAAGTGAAGGCTATGACACCTGCTTCAGGAAACGGTAAGACTGTTTCAGTTTGTGGGACTGAGTCCAAGGAAGTGAGAGTGTGTCCTTCAGGGAGTTCCCACATACAGATGGACATGGACTGGCTGCTGTGTGCTACCCTGAGTAGTGGGGAGGCACAGGGAACAGCCCAACGATTAGCAGGACTAAATATGGAAAAGGACATGGGGACTCTGCAGGTGCCTGCTATAATCCAGCAGAAGGCTGGGGATGGTAACCTAGGGGTGACCAAAACTGCCATGGCACCGTGTTCCCTAGTGATAGGTGCTGCAGAGATGCCCAGGGAAACCTCCCAGGAGCCCGCAGTGACGGAGCAGAGGATTTCCCAGGTCAGCTATGGAGCTGCAGTCATGTCTATAGGTAATGAGAATGCTGATGGTCATGCCAACAAAAGTGTTACTGTTGGTATATGTAAGGTTATGGTTGGTGATGGGCTAGCACAGCTCACTAAGGATAACAGTGTTGATGTGAATATGATTGAAGATATGTTGTTGCCCTTGGCAACAGTATCCAAGGCTGCAAAGGTGTCCATGGAAACTTCCTGGGAGCTCTGTGTGTTGGAGCCAGAGGTTGCCTGGGACAACTATGTTGCTGCTCTGGACAAGAGAGTACTTGACACAAATGATGATTTAAATGCTAAAACTGAAATCTTTGAAAATGCTCATGGTGATAATGGGTTAACTGAGTCTGTCAGTACTGACAATATGTATGGAAGTGTTCCTGAGGTGAATGAAGCGCCATCAGAGTACGGTGGTGAAGGTGTGGTATTGCAACCTGTTGAGGTTAAAAATTTAGTGCCACAGTTTTGGTTGAACAAAAGTGATATATGTGATGTGTCTGCTGAGCCACTCTGTCCTGTGTCTCCTCCGGCAGTTGGTGCGGTACTGCGTAGTACCTCTGATTGGAGCGCAGAGAAAGTAGACTGGGACAGATGGGCTGAAAACCTGTTGGCTTTGTTGAAAGGGACCTCTGTTTCCAACAGTGGAGTGGACACGACTTCTGCTGTGCTAAATGGAGGGACTGCAGAGCGGTTTATAGACAAGGGCACACTTGCTGTTGCTGCAGATGGTCCCCCTCCCAATATGGATGGGCCAAGTGAGATTGAGCACATAGCAGAGATCGTGCCCACAAACCACGAAGGATCCAATGGTGTGAGAATGAATACTGTGATCCCAAATGAGCCAGTGTTGGTGGAAGTGTCAGATGGCACAAATCAGGTGATTGGGGTCAGTAAACCAAATGTAGAATTATGTGATGACGGTCAGGTGTCAGGACAGTTGCTGGAAGAGGTTCATGTGCCAGTGGAGCTGGTGGATAGCGATGTTGCCATGGGAGACAACCACTCCAAGCTGTGCACTTGGTCTCCAGACACTGCCCTGCCAAACATTGAAATGAGTTCTGACAAAGATGTGGATGTGAATATGATTGAAGATGCAAGGCCCTTGTAAATGTTTATGATGATGAGGAAAAGTGCGAGGCACTGGTAAATGTCGATCAGTTCGTTTTTGTGGGTGACCATACGCCCAATGATGGATCTGAAGGTCAAGTGGACATGTGTGCTGATAACCCCGAAACATGTGATGTGGTGGGTAATGATGTGGTAGACACAGCTGAGCTAAAAGCTGCAGTTGAATTAGGCCCCCTACAGGTTCAGGAGGGTAGTCTGGGAAGAGAAACTTTAAATGGCTTATCTGCCCAGAAGGAAAACGTTAAAGAAGTGGATTATTTAAAAAGGTACCCTGACATAAAAACATCTAAAGGGCAAGACAATTGGTCTGTTCTTCAGAAAGGGAGTAGGACATTGCTGTCGTCTAAGAATATCAGGGACAAAAGGAAGCATGCAGTGTACAGGGGGAAACCAACCGAGCTAGGTTTTGTCAGTAAGAAGATGCCTGTACATAGAGTGCAGAGAGGGACTAAGGTAACCCCAATAAAAAAGCCCACACTTTTTGTGCTTAAAAGCGTGACCCCTTCAAAGGTGAAGGGAAACCGGAGGTTAAGAGTGCAGCATAGCTTTAATGTTGTCCGACTCCTAAAACTCAGGCGTCAACCTCATCCTCAGAAAGGTCCCAAGTTTTGGAAATTCCTTAATGGGAAGGTGACTTGGGTGGCCCCAAGGAAAATAGAAAGGCAACGCTTTTGGAAGCGAACCCGTAAAAAGGCGCAGTGTCTTTTTAGAGCCCTAGTCCGTGTAGTAGGAGAACACAGGGAAAGTTGCCTCGTAAGACAGGAAGGAAAGTTTCCCTGTGAAAGTGATGTCAGTCAGGAAGGGGCTCATATAGGTGAAAGCTGGCACAGAGGTGCCAAAGTAAAGAGTTTGGGCTTGTGTGTTCTGCCCCCTACGGGATCAAAACAAAGGGGGGGGATATGTGGCAGTGCGGTATCCTGCCACGGTGGAAAGCACGATGGAGACCCAGGATTCTCAACCATAGAGGTTGAGGGGCTCCAGGCAGATCTTCTAATGCAGAGGAAACTGGTTTATCAGTTTCCTCTTTGGTTGGTAAAGCCTGTTTTGGGACCTGTAGCCTGGAGATTTCTTAGAGATTTGGGAGGGATGAAATCTCCAATCCTGGGCCCATATTTTGGGAGCAGCCAGCGTGCTGATTGCACAGGTGTGTGCAGGCCTTTTAGGGGAAGCCAGGCCATGATTCTGGGCTCCACCCCGGCAAACGGAGTCGGGAGGGCTCCACCCCAGCAGGAGGATTCCACCCCGGCAGGCAGGAGGTCTCTGCCGTGGAGTCAGGTGGGCTACACCTAGGAGAGGTGGAAGCCAGACTAGCTGTGTGCTAGTGCCATACTTTGGGAAGAGTCTGCAGGAGGCAGACTTAAAACTGCATACAAGCCAGGAGGCTGAATACTGTTCATTTGAATTCGTGTGATGGTGGATACCCCTGCGTGGGAAACCTTTATGTTATTGAACTGTCATTTAAATAAAAGTGGGCAAACAGGCCCTTAAAAAATAAGCGAGTTGCCGTGTGCTTTGAAGAAGCTCTACCACTTGAAGCGAGTTCCCACAATATATATATATATATATATATATATATATATACAGTGGGGATCGAAAGTTTGGGCACCCCAGCTAAAAATTTGTACTAATGTGCATAAAGAAGCCAAGGAAAGATGGAAAAATCTCCAAAAGGCATCAAATTACAGATTAGACATTCTTATAATATGTCAACAAAAGTTAGATTTTATTTCCATCATTTACACTTTCAAAATAACAGAAAACAAAAAAATGGTGTCTGCAAAAGTTTGGGCACCCTGCAGAGTTAATATCTTGTACTGCCCCCTTTGGCAAGTATCACAGCTTGTAAACGCTTTTTGTAGCCAGCCAAGAGTCTTTCAATTCTTGTTTGAGGTATCTTTGCCCATTCTTCCTTACAAAAGTTTTCCAGTTCTTTGAGATTTCTGGGCTGTCTGTCACGCACTGCTCTTTTAAGGTCTATCCATAGATTTTCAATTATGTTGACGTCAGGAGATTGTGAAGGCCATGGCAAAACCTTCAGCTTACGCCTCTTGATGTAATCCCCCGTGGATTTTGAGGTGTGTTTAGGATCATTATCCATTTGTAGAAGCCATCCTCTCTTTAACTTCAGCTTTTTCACAGATGGCATCAAGTTACCATCCAAAATTTGCTGAAATTTTATTGAATCCATTTTTCCTTCTACTCGTGAGATGTTCCCTGTGCCACTGGCTGCAACACAACCCCAAAGCATGATTGATCCAACCCCATGCTTAACAGTTGGACAGAGGTTCTTTTCATTAAATTCTGTGCCCCTTCTTCTCCAAACGTACCTTTGCTCATTCCGGCCAAAAAGTTCAATTTTAACCTCATCAGTCCACAGAACTTGTTTCCAAAATGCATCAGGCTTGTCTATATGTTCATTTGCAAAGTTCAAACGATGATTTTTGTGGTGAGGACGTAGAAGAGGTTTTCTTCTGATGACTCTTCCATGAAGACCATATTTGTACAAGTATCTCTTTATAGTGGAATAGTGTACCACAACTCCAGTGTCTGCCAGATCTTTCTGGAGGGATCGTGCAGTCAAACGTGGGTTTTGAATTGTTTTTCTCACAATCCTGCGAGCTGTTCTGTCTGATATTTTTCTTGGTCTTCCAGATCTTGCTTTAACTTCCACTGTTCCTGATGACTGCCATTTCTTAATTACATTCCGAACAGAGGATATTGACATCTGAAAACGCTTTGCTATCTTCTTATAGCCTTCTCCAGCTTTATGAGCCTCAACTATTTTCAGTTTCAGTTTTCTAGACAACTGCTTAGAAGAACTCATGGTGCTGATTGTTGGGGCAAGGTCAGATGAGTCTGGGCATTTAAAACCTTTGAGCTTGACATCACCTGGTCTTCCCAGACGATGATTGAGAACAATCCATGACACTGGCAGGTCTCAGCTTGGTAAAGGGGGCAGTGCATGCTATAAATTCTGCAGGGTGCCCAAACTTTTGCAGACGCCATTTTTTTGTTTTCTGTTATTTTGAAAGTGTAAATGATGGAAATAAAATCTAACTTTTGTTGACATATTATAAGAATGTCTAATCTGTAATTTGATGCCTTTTGGAGATTTTTCCATCTTTCCTTGGCTTCTTTATGCACATTAATACAAATTTTTAGCTGGGGTGCCCAAACTTTCGATCCCCACTGTATATATATATACACACACACAAAATTAACAGGTGCTGAAACTGGAGTTTAAAAATGTTGGGGGTTCTTTTTTATCTTTCATTATGGGCACATATTGGGACAAAGTGGGTTTAGTTGTATATGGAAAAGGGAGATTTTTGTTGACTGGTGGAGATAGAGGATTGATAGAAGTGCATTCTTTTCCTAGGCTAGAAGGGTACTGTGATATATTTGATTTTGATAGTCAGTTGAGGCTTTTAGTAATCACAGTAATTCTCAGTATTAATCCATGCCTTTGGGTTGTAGTATGTGGCCATAATACTGACCCTACCCTATACACATCCCCACTCAGAAAAATTAACCAATGTTAGCTAAAGACTTGCTGTCTGGCTGTTATCTCCCTATAAAGAAAGCAGTTGTATATCTGTTCCATCATTTTGTATGTTTGCACTAATTCTGCATTGCCCTATAAGTTTATACATCTGGCATTCTTATGACTTTCATTTTCTACGTTATGAGTTTTAGACATTTGTGAATAAAAGTGACGTTTTAGGTCATAGTTTGTTTTTTGCTTGGGTATAGCTCACCCCTACTGTTGTTTCTCTATAGATAAAACCTGACATGTATATTTCTATTGGCTGCCTATTCAAGTGCCTGCATCCTCAAGCTGGACAATTCTCGCCAAACACATACCTGAAGTCTACTCTATATTTTGAGATTTTTGGAATAATTAGGTATACATGGATGGGAGGAAGTCAAGGAATGTGGGGTTGTGGTTAGAAAGAGTTTTACTGCACTCTGTTTTGACATTTTATTAAAATATTGGGTTGTTGATGCTGCATTCAATCAGTTTCTGGCTGCCTACAGTATATTTACTGCAGGCAGGCAGTATGCGTGGACTGGATCATGTATGTGTACATCACCCAGCCTGTTCCGGGTTCAGGGTGCAAATGGGAGTGCCCCTGCTGACCCGTGCTGTCACTGGTTACAGCAAGATTTTTTTCAGCAGATCCCACCAAATGATTTATGTCTGAGACCTGCTGATAAGCTGTAGCCAATCACAGCACAGAGTTCTGTGTTTACAAACACACAGAGCTCTGTACACAGATCAATGTTCTGGCTGTTTCCTCTCCCTACAGACCAGGGAGAAAAAACAGCCAGATTTCTAAAAAAAAAGTAGCACATATTGCACATGTTAGGCACACAGTTAACCCTTTGAGTGGCTTGTTGTTAAACCCTTCCCAGCCAGTGTCATTAGTACAGTGACATTGTACATTATTATATCTGATCACTGTATCAGTGTCACTATTGATGTTAGTGTCAGTTAGTAAACCTTCCAGTGATGGGCTGTTAGTGCCAAAAATCACCAAAAGAAAGCTATATTTGTGTGAAAAAATGATATAAATGTAATTAACCGCTTCCCATCCACACTATAGCAGAAATACTGGTACAGGGCGGCACGGGTGCACAAAATCACATATATACGGAATTTAAAATTTCTGGGCAGGGGGTGCACATGAGGTGCCCTACCTGCAGCACCATTCACGACTGTCAATCACCGGATCCCGGTCAGTGATTACTCGCTAGTGCCTGGTGGTTCCTGAGCATCTTCAACGGGGAGGAAAGCTGTTTGTAAACAAAACAGTTCTCCTCCCTGTCAGCTCATGCACACGGCTTTGGATGGCTGTGTACAGGACACAGCACTTAGTAAAACATACACAGCACACAGTTAACCCTTCGATCACCCCTCATGTTAACCCCTTCCTGTCCAGTGCCATTAGTACAGCGTCAGTGCTTTTTATTCTGGGGATGTCAGTGAAACCAAGTCAGTTCCCCCCACTGTTAGAATGCTCACCCCAGTCCCAATGTCCTGCTATAAGTCAATGATCACCGTCATTACTAGTAAATAAAAAAAAAACTCAGTATATATACCGCCATTTGTAAACGCTATAACTTTCACGTAAACCAATTAATTTACACGTACTGAGATTTTTTTTAGCAAAGACATTATTATTATTATACAGGATTTATATAGCACCAACAGTTCGCTCAGCACTTTACAATATAACGGGAGACAATACAGCAACAATACAGTTCAATACAAGAGGGGAAGGAGGGCCCTGCTCCTTGGAGCTTACAATCTAGGAGGGAGGGGCTAGTGGTGCAAAAGGTAGTAACTGTGGGGGATGGACTGGTTGGGAGAGTAGAAAATTCCATTATTAGCTGATGGCAGGATAGGCTTCCCTGAAGAGATTGGTTTTCAGAGATCGTCTAAAAGTGAGCTGAGTAGGTGATAGTCTGATAAATTGGGGTAGAGAGTTCCATAGGATGGGAGAAGCTCTAGAGAATTCCTGGAGACGAGCATGGGAGGAGGAGACAAGGGAGATAGAGAGTAGGTGAGTATAGTATGAGAGTAAGACATGCAGCAGAATACATTTTGGCTAATTTTATGATGAAATTAGATTTTTTTTAATTTTTTTACTGGACATGTTTAATAGCAAAAAGTCAAAAATATAGTTTCTTCCTCAAAATTGTCGGTCTTTTTTTGTTTATAGCGCAAAAAATAAAAAACGCACAGGTGATCAAATACCACAGAAAGAAAGCTCTATTTATGGGAAAAAAATGACATACGTAAATTTAATTTGGATGCAACATTGCATGACCGCACAATTGTCAGTTAAAGTAACAGAGAGCAAAAAATGGCCTGATCAGGAAGGGGGGTAAATTCTCTGGAGGGAAAGTGGTTAAAGTAAGTAAAAAAATTACTAAAAACATAATTTACGGTTTTTTTTTCTGTTTAGAGATTTTAGAAAAGTGGAAAATGCTTGCTGATTTCATGTTGTATGCATGAAATCCTGTATATCTTCATTGCACAATATAAATAATGTCCCTTCTACCATTTGCTAACTGTTGATATCAATATATCTAGGGGGTTGATCAATTTAGCAGTAATTGCACAATATCACAGACCATCATGACAATGAATAAATATACCTAAAATTGTTTGTAGAGCATTGTGTAAACATCCCATAGGACTGTAAAACATTCTTTACCAATCTGCTGCTAACAGAGCAGGAAACAATTTGCTCTCATTCTGAGAAAGATAAAAAAATGATAATTTTATTCCAGAGATCAAATCAAATTGCTTGGAAATAATGGTGCTGGCCCTGATGTTTTAGAATTAACACTCTAGGAAGAACATACAGAAGGAAACCTCTCATCTGCTCTGATGAATGATGCAAGATCTGCTGATTTCATAACATTTCCACATGCTGATAACTGTCATGTTTTTTTCATGAAATAGTTTTTGATTACTTGCACACAGTGAAAGAACACAATTTTCACTGTGGTGTACTTAAAGTACTACATGTTTCCCCACTCCCTAAACTGCGGCTTTGGACTGATGTGGATTGATTGTATTGCTAGCAAACATTTATTGACATTCTTAATTTAAAAGCTAGGATTTATACTTTGTCTGCTGTTTGTAATAGTAGTAAGAGAAGCTGTTTTCTGTGTTTGAATTTTTCTTCTCATGGAAAACAGAAAGATGAAATATCAATATGTGGCCATAATGTAAAAGTGTTGAGCCCAAATAGTAGTAATTATAAAAATAAATAAATAGATTTAAAAAAAAAAATTAAGGTAAATAGAGTGTATTGCTAATCAATAGTATGTCTTTTTTCCAGCCAGCCTTAATCACTTCAAGTCCGGACATTTTCACCCCCTTCCTGTCCTGGCCAGCTTTCAGTGCTATCACACTTGACAATTGCGCGGTCATGCAACACTTTACCCATATGAATGTTTTAGCTTGTTCTCAAGTACCGGCCAATTTCTCCTGCAGTGCTCTAACCTGGTATTGCAAGGCTCATAATTCTTTAGAGTTGGTAGGCACCATGTCCTCTATTTGAGAGATGTGACCCTCCTTGTTTCCATCTAGTTGAGAATGACAAGAAAGGGTGAGGTGAAAACATTGGGGACTGAAGTTCCTCATTAGCAATCATTGGTTATGATTAAGCACAAGATCGTGTTAATGAATTAACAGGTCCTGTATTCATGTCCTGGTGTTTTGTGTGTCCTATGGATCAATAAATATACACTATATTCATCAATCCTCCTGTTTGCGGATGACCCTGCTTCCTATTGCATCATGTGTGGTGTGGCAAGCCAGAGCCTGCACCTGTCGTGGATTGATTTGGATTGTTTGCCTGAGCGGTATATCTTTTGTTCTTTTCAATGATTGGTTATGCCTGATTACGTGAATTCAGCAGCTCTTTACAAAGCCAGAAATTGAGAAGACTACATGAAAAAAGAGGAGAGCATCAAATAATCATCTTGGGCATTCAAGATCCCTTATTGTTATAATCACCCAGAAATATGCAATAATATGTATTAATATGAACTCACTACTCAAATCCATCCAGCTATCTCCTACCCTGTCCACCTTGAGGGAATTCTTAAAAATTAATCTCTTTAGGGAAGCCCACCTCTACCTAACAATTGGATTTTTACTTTCGCAATCAACTCATTTCCCTACACTCACTACCACTTGTATTACTTTCCTCTCACTTTGGATTGAACTCTAACAAGCAGGGCCCTCTGAACCCTCATGGATTGTATTGGATTGTAACTGTACTGTTTGTCAAATATTGTAAAGCATTGTGCAAACTGTTGGCACTATATAAATCCTGAATAATAATAATAATTATAGTAATATATTAACACTATAGTAATACTATCTACAGGAAGTAAATAACATCCAACACATGCCGATGGCCAAAAATGCAAAACAAATCTAAAACAAGACCAGTAGCTAAAAAATCGAAACCAGAGAGTCATTGATTTTGAGGTATTGGCTGAATGTCCTCTAAAAGCATAAAAAAAACAAAACACTGGATCTAATTTAACAGTAAAAGGATACCAATACAATTTGTAATATAGTTATTCCACTATAGTAATAAAGTGCTAGCTAGGCTCTTAAACAACTAACAGGGTGTAATCCTAACTTCTTAAAGAATAAAAGAGAAAAAATACTTGGAACGTGTATGTTTAAAAGGTTGGGAATTGAAAATAAAAATGCAATAAAAATAAAATCAAAGCAGCACAATTCTTAAATCTGCCACAAGTTGAAAAATCAAAAGAATGCAAGTATGGACTATATAGCATCTTTCACAGTATACTGTAAACTATGAAGAAAAATAATTAAAGGAGGTTGATCATTAAAATATTGCCTTAAACACTACCTGAACTACTATCACTGAACAAAAGCTAGCACTAATAAAAAAAATATTATGGTATTACCAGCTCAACTGTTGTGTAACTGAATGTGATCAGAGGAAAAATCAAAATAGATATAAAAAGACACCCTTGTTACACTTGAAAGTGTAAATAAAATTAAATAGCAAAAACTGTTCTTTTGTTACAAATAATGCACATCGTTGAAATGAACTCACACTGGATAAAAAGCATCTGACCATGTATATATACCAGTAAATGAAGCCATGGAATTTCCAAAGGCAGTAAAAATGACAAAATACCCTGAAAAATGTAAAATATGTTTATTTGACTGCTAATATGACTCAAAGCAAAACTTCTGGATTTAAACCGTACAGAAATGAATAGAAGAGAAAACACAAAGTACACCCTAGTGAATACCCAGAAATAACAGCTATAGTAGTAAATGTGAAAATACGTTACATCTGACATGAGAAAAAGTTAAAATTGAGTGATGTGGAAGCATTACCATTTTAAAATGGATCTTCCCCCGCCCCCTCCCCCTTTTTTTCCTCCACTTACAGGGTGGTCCATTGTGCATATTTCCAATACTCACCCACCCAGAGGATCTAGCATTGTCTCACTGAGATCCTATTGTATTCTGCCACCTCTTGGTCCCATGTCCCATGTTGATTGTGACATCATCCAGAGGCTTCCTGGTCCAGCCAATGAGCCTCCTGTTGATGCTCCTCCTTTCTGAACGAAGCGCTCACCGCCTGGTATTTGTGACATGCATATCCAAGGATGCAAAGGGTTGACAATGCATGCCATATGCCTAGACAAATGAGCTGCAAAGTGGGGGGGACAGGGCCACACTCTTTTAATAAAAAAAGTAAACAAAGAAACAAAAAAGACAGCCCTATGGTAGGAGAGGGGAGAAGGGGTGGATAGGAGGGAAGTCTTTCCTGAGGGTGAAGGTGAAGATCTGCTTTAAGGAACATTTTGGTAACATGAAATGGAGAAACAGTAACCTTAGGTTATGGCAGAAAACAGGGTGGGTTCAATTAGAACTGTGTAACTAGTGGTACTAGTAACATGAAGGATACCAAGTGGAATGTTGGGAAATAAGAAAAAAAGAAAATAATAGAAAAAGAAAACAGAAAAACAGAGCAAGTAAAACGTATATAAATATGTCCATGTATAAAACCTAATGAAAAACTAATGATAACTGGTAAAACCAGAAATGGGATAGGATAGGATTTTATTATAATCAGTAATATAATAAAAATAATATAGTTAGTGAAAATAAAAATTAGTGATGGGTCCAACACCCTCCCCCCCCCCCGTTTGGTTTGCAGTCGAACATTCAAAACCTACCAAAAGTTCAACCGCGAACTTCAAACAGGAACAATTCCCTAAGCGGTATCTTACCGCATCTGAGTAAGCGATACTGCACAACTACTAAAATACTGCATGAGTTATATTACTAAGACATTCTTTAATGTTTCAGCTGTCAGCGTGGTTCCCCACTGATAGCTGAATGTAAAAAAAATTTCCGACATTGCAATTAAAAAATTCTAATTAAAATGGCGTGGGGTCCTCTCCAATTCATACCAAGCCCTTTGGGTCTGGTATGGATTTTCAGGGGAACCCCCATGCTAATATTTTTTAAACTTTTGGTGTAGGGGTCCCCCCAAAATCCATACCAGACTCTTATCTGAGCATACAGCCTGGCAGGTCAGGAAGGGGGGGATGAGCGAGCGCCCCCCCGAACCATACCAGGCCACATGCCCTCAACATGGGGTGTGCTTTGTGACAGGGGGGCTCCCCCCAAAGTACCTTCTTTCCCACAACCCTAGCAGGTGGTTGTGGGGGTCTCTGTTTACCAAAGGGAACCCCAGATCCTGGCCCCCGCTTATGAGAATGAGTACACGGTACAGCTACCCATTCACAAAAAAAAATGTAGTATAAAAATGTCAGGAGACGTCTTTGACAAGTCCGTTAGTAAAAACAAAAATAAAAAAAAGTCCCCCGAAGTAGATCCACCATCAATCATGATACCTGCCGCTACCACGGACCTGAAAAAGAAGAAAAACGTTCCACTCTCAACACTGGCTTCGGCCAGCTGATACCTGCAGCGGGATGACAGTTATTAAATTCTGTACTATTAAATACTGTGATGATGTCACAAGGGGGTGGGGCTATCATGTGTGACATCATCATGTGCTGTGGTTGGCTAAAGCATTGCTTTGGCCAATCACAATGCACTGTCAGGGTACAATGCATTGTGGGGCACGGTGGGCGAACAGTCCACCAAATGCCCTTACCGTTCGTGTGTTCGCCAAACACACAAACGGCCCATGTTCGAGTCAAACTTATGTTCAACTCAAACATGAAGCCCAACCCTAATAAAAATAACAAATAAATATAGGAGGGGGGAATCTGTTTGAACTATTATGTGCTCACAGACTTAAACTGAAATGCCTGAATTTATCATACCAACATAATGTAACATGGACATGCTGGAAGCCATCTTTTTATTGCTGGACATTGCTGGACATGCTGGAAGTCATCTTGTATATTCTATTAGTATACAATATTTCTGAACACAGACCTTAACAGCAGACATTCCCAGGTTCTTAAAGCATACTTTCACAGATTGTAAATTTGGGGGGTATAATTATACCTGACAGCTTAAGAGATAAAGACTGGACATTTTCATGATTAATTGAGGGGTCCATGTCTCAGACTGAACAAATAACTATTAACGATTATTTTTTCCCTTTCCATGAACCTCTGGAAAAGAGTTCATAATAAAATTTACATTGCATATGGTGTTTAGTATTTTTTTACAGGATTATTTTAGCAAAAAATTTAAACTGTTTATATTATTACACTGCTCAAAAAAAATTAAAGGAACAGTTTGTAATCAGAATATCAAGTCAATTCAACTCCTGGGATATTGATCTGGTCAGTTAAGTAGCAGAGGGGGTTGTTAATCAGTTCCAGCTGCTTTGGTGTTAATGAAATTAACAACAGGTGCACTAGATGGGCAACAATGAGATGACCCCCAAAACAGGAATGGTTTTACAGGTGGAGGCCACTGACATTTTTTTCCCTACTCATCTTTTCTATTTTTCACTGGTTTTTCATTTGGCTAGGTTCAGTGTCACTACTGGTAGCATGAGGCAATACCTGGACCCTACAGAGGTTGCACAGGCAGTCCTACTCCTCCAGGATGGTACATCAATACGTGCCATTGCCAGAAAGTTTGCTGTGTCTCTCAGCACAGTCTCAAGAGCATGGAGGAGATTCCAGGAGACAGTCAGTTACTCTAGGAAAGCTGGGCATGGCAATAGAAGGTCCTTAACCCATCAGCAGGACCAGTATCTGCTCCCTTGTGCAAGGAGGAACAGGATGGGCACTGCCAAAGCCCTTCAAAATTACCTCCAGCAGGCCACTGGTATGAATGTCTCTGACCAAACAATCAGAAACAGACTTTATGAGGGTAGCTTGAGGGCCCGACATCCTCTAGTGGGCCCTGTGCTCACTGCCTGGCACCATAGAGCTCGATTGGCATTTTCCACTGAACACCAGAATTGTCAGGTCCGCCACTGGCGCCCTGTGATTTTCACAAATGAGAGCAGGTTAACCCTGAGCACATGTGACAGATCTGAGTACTGGCCCTGTTGGGAAGAAAGCATGCAAAAAATGTTATGCTACCTGTAACATCATTCAGCATAACAGTTTTGGTGGTGGGCCAGTGATCGTCTGAGGAGTCAAATCCATGGAGGGACACGCAGTCCTCTAAAGGCTAGACAATGGCACCCTGACTGCCATTAGGTATGGGGATGAAATCCTTGGACCCATTGTCAGACCCTACGCTGGTGCAGTGGGTCCTGGGTTCCTCCTGGTGCACAACAATGCCCGGCCTCATGTGGCGAGAGTAAGCAGGCAGTTCCTGGAGGATGAAGGAATTGATACCATTGAATGGCCCCCACGCTCACCTGATCTAAATCCAATAGAACACCTCTGGTATATCATGTTTTGGTCTATCCGACGCCAACAGGATGCACCTCAGATTGTCCAGGAGCTCAGTGATGCCCTGGTCCAGATCTGGGAGGAAATACCCCAGGACACCATCTGTTGTCTCATTAGGAACATGTCCCAACATTGTCAGGCATGCATACAAGCACGTGGGGCCATACAAACTGCTGAGTACCATTTTGAGTTGCTGAAATGAAATTTCATCAAAATGGACTAGTCTGTTGCATCATATTTTCACTTCGATTTTCCAGGTGTCTTTGAATTCAGTCCTCTATAGGTTGATAATTTTCATTTCCATCAAACGATGAGACATCCTTATGTTCCTAACACATTACCCAGTCCATATCAGTATAGATACAGTATGCAGCATGATATTTTTCCCCATTGAGATCTGATGTGTTTTCAAAGTGTTCCTTTAATTTTTTTGAGCAGTGTATATTCTATCTCCATATACATATATATTTTATCTATATTAATTGGTTTTAACAATTAATACATATTGATATATATCATGGATATTATGTTTTCAACATTCTAAATAATTAGTTTGAGTTCATTATATTACAACGTCTATATGCTATAGAAGAAGTTAGATAATTAAGAAATCTCAGTACAAATGGCCTCAACAAATGTCTATAAGATGTATAGGTAGAATTTTTTTTTCTTTCTCCAGAATCACTTAGGTAATACATTATTTTAAGTGACACTGGTCCCAGTCTGTCTAACCAGTCCTGTTAAAAGAGCAGCTACCTCTTAAAGTTAGAGTCTTATTACAAGGTAAGGGTTAGAGGTCAACTCTGGACATGGCACAAGAGGTTTTAGAAAAAATCTAAAATTATTCCTAATCCTACACTGCCCCCTTCAAGTAATTAGGATCATTGAGTGACATCATAATTAGGCGAGATAAGCTGTGCCCGCCTAGGTTTTTTTGTGTGATAAAAATTAGAGGATGGACAGAGACAAGGAACAAGACAGGAAACAAGGGACAACAGATGAACATACACACACACATGTGAGCTGACCAAAAGCTGACATTACTGACACCATAGAATCTGTATTGGTAACATTTAACTTTCATTTTTCCTTAGGCAATTTGTACTCGCCTTATATCTCCAGCTAAACTATTTGGTCTGATATCTGTTATGGCTAGCACCATATTTCATTTGAACTAATTTCAACTGCAGTATAAATTATCTTCATTTTAATTCTCTGGGGAAAGGATTCTCTTTGAAATATCCCCAAAGCTAATTTCAGCTTCTAGGCAAGGCTTCAGCTGGGTATATACTGTATGTCAGAGTAGATGACTTAGTGGAACATTTGTTCTTGACCTCAGATAGATTCTAAGTTTATTGGATTGCCCTGTGTATGCTAATCTAAATCAATTCATGCCAAGGTGCACTTTAAGGTTTGAATATCTGGTTGTAGAGAGATCACGTGGTTGATTTGCATAGCCAATGTCATTGGTTGCTGAGTCACTGAGCGTTTCCTACGCTGAATTTTTAGACAGTTGGTCCTTTTTCAATATTATTGGATATTATTTGCTGTTTTTTTTTTGCTGGTATATTTGTACCCAATATATTTTGATTAGATCATTGTACTGTTATTTTGATTTGTTTATTATTTTATTTTAATTGCCATTTTGCACTGATTTTAATATTAATAAATACACATTTGTGCTCTTTATTTTGTCTTCAAATTAGCACAAAAAAAAGAATTTGGATTATCAGTTGATTTATGAAAATTAGTAGGGAATCTCTTCAAATCCATATCCCTGCATTTTTTTCATAAATTATATGCTGATTATTTTTTCACAGCAAAAGTTCTGACAGATCCAAGGTCAGAGGAAATTGCTAAAAAGTTGTTTTCAAAGAAAAAGGAATTGAAAATGCGAGCTGTGAAAAAAAGGTGTATAATAAGTGTCATCTGCTGCTTGTAGAGTAATAAAAATACACTGCCCCTCTGCTCTTAGGCAGTGAAAAGGTGATTTCAAGCATGCTTAGTAGGAAGTATGTAATTCTCAAACATACAAGCGATAAAAGGCATTGCATGCTCCCCAGGGTCATGCTCACCAAGAAAAGGTGCAGGTGTCTGTGGAGTAGTTGCAGAGTGTTATAGAATGCTTCATTAGCAAAAGTGCCTCATAAACATGTTCAGGAATTCATAAAACATGTGCAAGCATCTGAGTATATCACAACAGGAATTTGAACTGGAACTCACTTATACATACCCTGTTTCCCCGAAAATAAGACCTACCCCATAAATAAGACCTAGTACTATTTTTGGGAATTGCTGAAGTATAAGACCTACCCTGAAAATAAGACCTAGTTGTGGTCAGCTGTTCCACCACCTCTGGCACTGGTCCTGTGTACACCAATATCTACTGTCTCCTATAAACACAGAAGAGTGGCTTTTGTGTTTCCAAGTGACAATCCCTCTTGTAAGTAACAGCACCATCTACTCCCACAGAACCCCCCTACATCTGTACTCACTGTGGGACAGGGAAGGAACAGATATCTGAGTGTACAGTGCAGGGGCGGACTGACCATTTGGAAACTCGGGCACTGCCCAAGGGCCCGGGGTCAGTAGGGGGCCCCTTGAGATGCCCCTGGTACCTTTTTCATAGGCTTTTTTGAGTTTGGGCAAGGATCCCCTATTGCCCGGGGGCCCCATGAGTTGTCAGTCCGCCCCTGGTGCAGTGTGTTTAGGGGTGGGGCGGGGCGGGGCATCTCATCCTGCAGCCTAATGTATGGAAGCCAATGCCCCAGGGGTGATCACCGGCCAGTGAGGAAGAGGCGGAGTGGTGAGTGAGTGCGCTTGGTGCACTGTGTGAGAAGATAGGACCCGAAGCTCACTTCTGCATCCCCTGTTTGCAACTCACCCCTGCACCCAGTCTTTGGCTCATCTCTGCACCCTGTCTGAAACTCACCTGTCAATTCACCTCTGCAACACCTGACTGCAGCTCACAACTGTCATCTGTCATCAGCCGACCCTCTCTATAGTAACCCTCATCCACAACTGCCTGTAGCTCAGCACTGCACCCCCTGTCCACAGCTGTGCATTAAAAAATAAGACTTACCCTGAAAATAAGACCTATTGTGTTTTTTTGGGCCAAAAAAAATATAGGACAGTGTCTTATTTTCGGGAAAACACGGGTAGTATGAAAAATATTTTACATGTAACAAGTGTAAAATAGCAACATCTACAGGCCAGAGGTAGGAACACTGCAAATAGCACTAGGTGTCTGTGAAGTGTATGACCAACTTCTGGGGCACATGGGTAAAGAGATTTTGTAAGCACTGCAGCCTTTTATTACTAAATGAGGGATTGCTAATTTAGCTGTCCAATAGGGAAGATATGTGCAGCTACAAATAGGTTTTTTTGCATTTTTTTTCTGTGTTATGTTATGTGTGGATTCTAGCACAGGCTGTTTCCTGTCTTTTTGGCAATCCAAGACACTATTGACACAAATTAAGAGGAGTGATGTCAAGGGTGTAGAGATGATTGCCTAAGTGGAGGAGATGCTCCGCTCATTTGCTAGGCAATTATCAACATTTGGTATGGTGCATAACTGATTTAAGCCAGCCAAATGAGACAGTGGTCAGAAAAAAATGTATGTTTTGGGGTTTCATTGTTCAATAGGTATAGTAATTGTTATGCTTCTTATGAAGCATATGAATCAATAAAAGTTTATACCAAATGTTGCAAAAGGTTATTAAGTACATGTTCTGCTGTAGTCATATGGCAAGCTAACATAGTGAGAGACCGCCCAAACAAGGGCTGATGAGGGCAAACTGGAAGCCTAGGGGTGCACTCAAAAAATGTCAAACCAAAGGAGAGAAGCCAGTCATCATGCTAACCTGTTTCAGGGACTCACTCCTTCCTTAGATCAACATTTGATCATTGATGATCTGAGGAAGGGGCAAGTCCCTGAAATATGTTATCATGATGACTGGCTTCTCTCCTTTGTTTTGACATGGTTCAAGTGCTCCCCTAGATTTCCAGTTTGCCCTCACCAGCCCTTTTTCGGGTGGTCTCTCACCAAGAGCATGACATAACAACCAGATCTGGGACACATGACTTCCGGTGGACACTTTTCCCATTGTGCTGAGGCTCCTAGGCTGAGCAACCTACTGTTGGGTCCAGGATTGTATGTCATCCTCTAGCTTCTGGGAATGTGTGTTTTTCCTCTCCACTTGCTTGGTGATGTATCAATCTGGGCACTCCTACATGTCATGCTTTATAACCCAACATTTAAGTGATTTTTGATTTTAACTATTCCTGGTCTTGTGACATCATTGACTTCCACAGGATTGGGAGTATTCCTTTATTTGTGGTTTTGTGCTCATGTCTCATTGCTGGTCAGATGAGTTGTTGGAGCTGCCTATACTGTGGTTATCTACTTATCCCCTGGAACCTCATTGCCCTTGGTATTTGCACCTTAGCTGTTTTGTGGTCCTACTGTATTTATTACTTTTGACTTTCATTATTAGAAGACTTCAAAGAGTTAGGCAGGTGTAATGTAATCAAACACTTTCTTAAAGGCTTAATTACATTTTAAAAGCCAAACTCTAGGTAAATAGCCAAATACACAGTTGAAATACATACAGTATGTTTGCTGTTTTACCTGCCATTAAATTTGTAATTTTGTTCAACCTCTTTTGGGATTCAAGAAAAAATATGAACGTACCACAAAGATTTGCAATTCCAGAAAGATTTTATAATTTGAGAGATTCTTAGGAAAAGCTAATGCATTACCTAAAGGACATTCTGCATTGTCACAGCTTATTGGAGAGCTGCCTACACATTTTGCACACCTCCAAATTTATTCTAGACACTTTAGAAAAGTTAGGGACTTATGAGCTGCACACCTGTGCCACACTTCACAACCAGGAAGATCGCTTTACTACTCCCTTGTTCAGCTTCTCTGTTCTTTAGACAGATCTGATAATTGTTTTTCACTGTCCATTGCCAGGTTGTGGGAGAAGATGTGAGCTAGGAAACTTTGGAGCTGAACCAGGAAATAACAGGGAAAACTAGAGAATGAGACTCCTAAAAATTGCTTGCCATGCTCATCCCTCACAGTTTAGTCCCTTAAACAGTTGTAATGGCATGGAAAAAGTTGCTGTTATGAGGAGCCCAGCTGATTTGACTTCATGATTCTGCAGAAGGATAACCAAGGTTCATGAAGTCAGCTGCACTCATTCAAACCTGCAAATTACAGGAACACATGCCTTCCCAGAAAAACATGCTGCAAATGTATTTACTCTTTCAGTTGCACCCCAAACATGGCCTGTAGATGCATGTTTTCACAGATGTACAAAAACGCACAAAGCTCAATGCCTGAAAAGGTTCTCTAGGTTCTTTGGTGTGTTTGTCACAAACAGGGCAGTACATTCAAGTGAATAGGCTGCCCTATACATGCCGCTCAAAAACACACACAAAGCGCACAAAGAAAAATGTGTGAAAAATGCGTGAGTGTGAATGGGGTTTAAAATGGAGTTCCTGTGAATACAACAGTACTTTGAGAAAGTGTTAACTATCATTTCTGGCTACTGCCCAAAGTAGCAACCCTAGGTAAACTGAGCCCTCTGCTTGATGTCCCACATAGCCTAATCCTAGGGCTAAAATTCTCCCATGGTTGAGACATCGTTTTCTCATGGCCTTCTTATATGATAAAAAGTAACTCTTACTCCATTTATGTCAATAGACCAGTAAAGGTTTATTTCCTGATGATCAATGTGTTATGTTAACTGCATTTGTTGTTTTACCTAAAGATAATTTTTTCATGAAAATGTTTTATTCACATACATACAGTATTAATCACATGAAGGTGGATTCTGTGTTTTTTTGCACAAAATCCTTATAAAATATGAACTGTAGACTGCTCTTTTTCATAGCACAATTTCTCATAGACCTCAGAACAGGATGGCAATGAAGAGCTGAGGGAAGTGGATATGACTCAGCCAAGGAAGAGCTTCCCCCTGAGATTTTTGTGCTAGGGGGTGATTTCTGAGCAGGGGAGTAGGGGTTGTAGTGCTGTAGAATGGGAATTTTGTTTGGGAAGGTTTTTTTCTTTTGCTGGAAAGAAGGGTTTATGCGAGGGAAAAAGGATTTTTGCTTTGGGGTGGTTATTTTTCAAAACTGGTAAGAGGAGGATTTTCCTTGGTGAGTGGGAGATTTATGCTAATAGGGGTGAGAAGGGCTTTCTTGGAAACTGTGGTGGGGGGGGGGGATTATGATGAGGTTAGAAGGGGTTTTGTTGTGAGGTGGAGAATTTTTACTTAGGTGGTGGGGGATGTTTTTGCTGCTGCTGCTGTGTGTGTGTGTGTGTGTGGGGGGGGGGGTTATTTGGAAATGTGTTTTGTTTTGCTGATGGTAGTAAGCAGTGGTTTTCTTGGGGGTGGGGGAGGGATTTTCTGGTGGGGGTGAGGAGAGATTCTGTTGAGAAAGGGCAGTGTGCTTGAGAAGATCATGATTTGTGCTTGGGGTAGGATTTTTGTTTAGGTATGTGAGGGTGAGGTCTTGTTAGGGACTGGTGAGTTTGTTCATGGAAATATATATATATATATATATATATATATATATATGACCCCTATACTCTGTATTTTACATTCTACTGACCCTTGCACTCTGCATTACATACTACTGACATCTGCATTATATGTTTTACATGCTCCTGACCCCTGCACTCTGTACATGACACACTTCTGACCTCTGCGCTCTGCACATTGCATACCACTGGTCCCCGATTCTGTGTGTTACTTACTACTGACTCCTGCACTCTATATTGCATAATACTGACCCCTGAGCTTTGCATTTACCCACTTTGGACATCTGCAGACTTTGTATTACACACCCCTGACTCCTGCATTTTTTGCATTACATACTCCTGACCACTGCAGGCTGTATATTACAACCTCCTGACCCCAGGTCTGTATATTATGAAATGCTATATTGAACATTAAATACTCCATATTTTGTGAGCACAAGGACTTTTTTGTGAGTAGGCTTAGATTCTCTTTAACTATGCTTTCTTAAGCCCCTTCCACGGTCAGCGCAATGTGACCACACCCACCATTAGCCATGGTGTGCTAGATTCATTTGTTCCTATATAATGTCCAAGGATTTTACAATCCTAGCATCACCCATGCACAACATACTTACACAGTACGGAAGACTCACCTCTGTGTATGCCCTCCAATAACATTGACAGTTGGGAATTGTCCCTCACCACTCTGCCAGCTGCTGGCATCATCACTGCTTCTTCTTTGTGCAGACACTGATGATGTAACTTCAAAAATGTGCGCAGGAGTTACTTCAACCTGGTACCCGGCTCCATTCTTAGCATCTTACAGATACCGGGGATTGACCAAGAGTGTACTCTGCACTGCGAACAGTATACAATAAATATTGTAAGAAGCAAGAGGAATTGTTTTTTTTTTTCAAAAGAGGCATGCAAACACTTCTCCTAGCAACTTTTCTATGTAAAGTTCATTTTAAACTTTTGAAAGTCTCTGTTTTGCATAAAAGAGCCTAATCAAGGTGGATATATATTACCCAGAATTAGTTATACTTAGAGTGTTAACTAATATAATATTTTAAACCTACAACATGACTTCTTTAAAGATCAGAAAAGCAATGTTTCCTTGTGAGCACCCTGTATTTTGAGTAATAGTAATCCTTGACTTTATGTGACAGTTAATGAAAAATCAATAGACCTTTGGGAAATGCATAAAAAAAATAAAATAAAAGCATTTACATAAATAGGAAAGCATTAAAATGAGTGCCAAAATAGTATAATAAAATATGTAGAATATATGTTAGTTGACTTCTTTTCTCATGAGCTGCAGTATGACAGTATGCAATACATGTTATTTCTAGCACAATAAATTCATATTTATTTGAAGGTAGAGGCAGCTGTAAGGTATGAAACCTGAAGCAGCAACCTTCACTTGTGTATTCCCTCAGCTTCATTGCATTCCCAAGTCATTTTTAATTCCATCCTCCTTGTAGCAAAAAGAAACGCCTTGCTTTGCTGAATATCTATGAGGCTCGCTGGCTGCAGATTCACTTGTCTGTTCACTGCACAGGATCTCTCTTTGCTGTCACTGTGATGACGTCCTGAAATTTATATTCTAGTTTATCCTTGTTCACTGGTGACAAGATCCTTTAAACCAACAGTGGCTAAACCTATTCAACTTTCTTTGGATTGTATGCAGTGCATGTAAATTATAGCATCCTTTCTGAGAGATGTAAGGAAAAAGCACTTGCAGAATTTGTTTCCTGAACCCTTCTTTTTACCATACAAAAGGTAGGTAGCAATATGTGCCATGCAATTTAAGATTTTATTACTGTTTATGATTTGTTATCTGACTATGCTGTAAGTGTAGATCCTTAATCAATGTGGCTATCGGCTTATGTAGTAATCACTCTGACATTACCTGTGTGTTACATGTAAGACAGCTGTTTCAGAACTAACTATACTTATGATTATGATAAGTTATTGGATGTAATAGCTTGCATATGATTTGAATATTTAAGATTTTGTCAATTGTATTTATGGGCATTGGAAACTAATGCACTGAGCAGAAATGAAAAATTTCTTCTAAAGAAAACTGTTGCATGGAGAATCAGGATGTTGTGTCTGTTTCACATGGATCAGCATATACAAGGATCCCACTTTCATTTTTTTTAGAGAGTGTATAATTATCTGCCTGTCCAAAAATCTGTACTTCTTGCAGATCAATTACATTGAAGTACACCATTTTAAAGTGTAATGAGGCACACATATATAAATACAAAATCCTTTAGTCAGACATAAGTATATGATAAAAAAAGGTAAAATCGCAGCGTTCTGCATATGTTGTGGGAGTCCCTGGCTTAAGATTTGAGAGCCCATAAAAGCTGCTAAAAATAAACTCAGTATTTAAATTTTCTAACTAGATGTTTGTCACAGAATCACTATAGTCGTCATCATTTGAAATAGAATATGTGAGGGATCTTACTTTCATTTCTGTGTATAGAATGCATAATTATCTGCTTATCCAAAAAAGTGTAATTCTTACAGTACAGATCAATTACTTTGAAGTGCATCATTGTAATGAAGTATACTTATATAACTACATAATTGCTACATAGTTACAGACGAGAAAAGGTAAAATCACAGCATTCTGCAAATGTTGTGGGAACCCTGGGTTAACATTTGAGAGCTGATAAATGGTGCTAAAAATAAAGTAAGTATTGCAATTTTCTGAATAGTTGTTTGTCACAGGATTGCTAAAGCCTTTTTTGTTTGCTGATAATGGATGGAGACTTTGACCTTGGAGAGGTGTAGAGTGCTGTCAATGTGTTCACATCATTTTCATCTTTGTATCTGCTTTAGTAATGTAAGATGAGGTATGGTTATAGTTATTAATATTGTTATTCAGGATTTTTTTTAAAGTGCCAACAGTTTGTGCTTTGTGCAGTGCTTTACAAAATGGAGGGAGACATTACAGTTACAATATAATTCAGTATAAGAGGAATCAGAGGGCTCTGCTCCTTAGAGTTTACAACCTAATAGGAAGGGTCAAGTGATACAAAATAAAATAACTGAAGGGATGAGCTAATGGAGAAAATAAAAGTACCCTTTATTATTTAAAGGTGGGATAAGTCTGTTTGAAGAGATGGGTTTAAAGGGATTGTCTAAAGGTGGAGTTCCAGAGGATAAGAGAAGCTCTGGAGAAGTCCTGGAGGTAAGCATGGGAGGAGATGACGAAGGAGCTAGAGAGTGGAAGGTTTTGGGAGGAGCAAAAAGAATGATTTGGTTGGTATTTTGAAACTGCATTGCTGATGTAGCTATGGGCAGAGTGTTGATAGCTTTGTGGGTTGTTAGCATTTTGAATTGTATTCATTGGGTGAGGGGAAGCCAGTGGAGGGATTGGCAGATATGGGTAGCTGACACCAAAGAATTGGTAAGGTGGATGAGTCTAGCAGCAGCATTCATGATGGACTGAAGGGGGATAGTCTAAGGGTAGGCCAACTAGGAGGAAGTTGCAATTGTTGAGCCATGATAATCAAGGAGTGTATTTGTAGCTTTGTGGTGTTAGTGGCTAAAAAGAAGCATTTTTGGAGATTTTACAGAGGTTGAAGTGGCAAAATTTAGAAAATGATTAGATGTGGGGCCAAAAAGAGGAAATATTATTAGTTCAGTTTTGGCTGGATTGAGTTTTAGGAAGTGTTGTGACATCCATACTATATATTCATTAGTAATGTCTGAGAGACTGATGGGATGAGCTGAGGAATAGAAAGATAGATGTGGTGTCATCAGCAAATAAATGGTATTAAAACCATGGAAGGCTATTAGTCAGGGAAGAGGTGTAGGTTGAGGATAGAAGAGGTCAGAGGATGGAATCTTGGGAGAAAGACATCTTGGGGGATAACGGAAAGAGGAAAAGGAGAGGAGGAGGTAGAGTTTTAGATGACACTGAAGGTGTGGTTAGATAGGTAACAGGAGAACCAGCAAAGGCCAGAGACATGGAGGCCAAGTGAATTGAGGTTTTTTGAGGAGGGGTTGGTAAACGGAATCAATTGCAACAGAGGTGTTCAAGAGTAAAAATACAGAATAGTGCCCATTGGTTTTAGCCTTTAGAAAGTAATTTGCGAGTTTTAGGTGAGTAGATTCTGTGGCATGTTGCAGTGGAAATCCAGACTGAAAGGGGTCAAGACGGTTATTCTTAGTGAGATGGTAGTTCAGACAGCTGTAGCCTAGGCTTTCTAGGAGTTTGGAGGTAAACTGGGACAAAAAGATGGGTTTTACGTTGTTAATATTGGTGGGGTCTAGTGAGTTTTTCTTAAGTACAGGGTTGACCAATACATATTTTAGAAGGTTGGGTAAGTAAGCATTGGCAAAAAATGTAGAAACTTCCCCTATGGTAGCAGGATTAAGGGAGGGAAGTAGTGAGTTTTCAGTCTTCAATCTCCAGTAGGTAGGTCTTGGATGTAGGAGTGAATGGGACATCCATTGACTTCCTCAAAAAAAAGAATGAAATTACATCAAAGCTTCTAAAATTGCAGGGGTTGCTGGTGTACTTGTGCATATGCTAAAATGTAAGCAATGTTATATAAGGGTGAATCTATTATATTCACGTTCTTTATATGGTACAATTTAGCCTAATGACAAAATTAGCAGCTAAAACTATGCAGAATGCTTTTTCTCTTATACTGAGCAGTATAGTCATGCTCTTGTTGGATGCCCCATAGCAATGACGTTACTAGAGATAGTGTGAAACATTACTTAGTACGGTACATGGCTGACCTGTATAAGTTATGGCTAGGGTAATTTAAGGGATAATCTAGCACAAAACCTTAAAAGTCTAGAACAAGCATATGAGTTGGATTAACTTAACCACTTGCCTCTATGACCTCTGCTTAAAAATATATATATAATGTCTGGGGGTTCTAAGTAATTTTATAGCTAAACAAGATGATTTTATATGTAGGAGAGAAGTGTCATAACAAACTTGGGAGGCAAGTGGTTAAAATGCACTTTTACATACAAAGTCTTTTTTTTAACTAATTCAATTAGAAATGTACACAGAGATATTATAGCACAATTTACAGCAAATTTCAGGGTCTGTAAAAAGTCTTCTCCACCCACTGATTATCACCCTTCCCGTAATCCACATCTGCTCCTCACCAATCGCAGCTGGCAACAAAATATTCAACTGGTGTTGAGGGCCAGGGAAAGAGGTGATGTCACCTCCTCTGCCATGTGACAATTCTCAGGCATTGTGATTGGCTGCTAGATTCAATCCCTGTCACATGGCAGGAGATCATATGCTTCCTTTATACTCAGACGGTACAGGTTTTTTGTTCACCTGAGGTAAAGGCAGAAGTCGTGGGGGTTCACTGGACTAGTGAGAACCAGTGGGGTAGGAGATGAGCATTTTTGGAGACATTATCACTTTGTTCTGAATAGACAAAGCAATGGTGTCTCTTTAAGCATTGGTTGCCAACAAGACAGTAAATATTCTTTCCAATAGAAACACATAAACAGAGGCAATAAAAAACATGAAAAAGAATCTAGAACTTCCCCACACAAAAAAAACAGAGGTAGATAGGGGAACCATTTTTTTTTATTTATTTCAAATAGCTTGGGATGTAGATTTGTAGATCTGCTGAGTTTGGTTAGTCTGTGAGAAGGATATAGAATCTTGAGAAAGGCAGACAGTCCTGTATAAGGAGGGTGTTAAGGGAAAGGATTTGGCCAGTGTGAGACCAGTGCAGGAAGGAAGTGTTGGACATCTGTGAAGTGTGGTGGAAAATAACTACAGGAGGCTAAATATTGTAGACAGAGAAATGACAAAGAGAGTTTTAACAGACACAAACATGAAACAAAATGGTAATATGAATGGTAACATATGAAATGATCTTCAGGACTGGGAGAGTGGGGAGATCTTTGAAGTCTCAGGAAGTAACTTTAAGTGGTTCTAAAGGCTGAAGGTTTTTTTTACCATAGTGCATTCTATGCATGAAGGTAAAAAACATTTAGTGTGAAGCTTACCCTCGGTCCCCCTAATACTTACCTGAGCCTGATCTTGATCCAGCGATGTGTAAAAGAGAAGCAGCTCTCCTGGCTCTCTCCCTCCTCATTGGCTCAGACACAGCAGCAGGAGCCATTGGCTTCTGCCGCTGTCTGTCACAGCCAGAGAGGAGGGACTGGGAGCGGAGCCAAGCCATGCTCTGTGCAGGAGCAAGCACGCATAAGTGGTTGCTCTTGGGGGGGAGGAACCAGGAGCGTTGGCGGGGAAAACTAGAAAAAACATTCCACAGAGCAGGTAAGTATGATATTTATTGTTAAAACAAAACATCTGAACCTTTACTATCACTTTAACTTTAAAACATACTAGAAGTAGTTCCAGACAAAAGTCAGCTGAGGAAAACAAACCTTTATTACAGAAATGACCAGTTCCTTTTTTAGAGCTGGACAAGGAGGGAGGAGGAAGACAAAAAGATGAAAGAGTGAAATAAATGGACATGTTAGCAAATAATTCATTAGAAGAAAGAGAGAACACAATTATAAATCTGATGGATATTTAGTTAACACATAATCAAATCTCTCTTTCTTATAGAGGTTTCTCTCCTACCTGTGCAGGTGACAAGTTTAATCTTTTTAAAATTCTTAAGATGGGTACATTTCTGCCTTATGTATAATAAAAAAAAATTAAGTGACATGTTAGATTCAACTTGACAATGTCATCTGGATATTTTGGAATGTTAACAGGAGGAAACAGTATTGTCATCCAATCTCTAGCAGGTCCCTACAACCACAAATCTTAGAAAAAAAAAAAGCTGAAAATCCCCTTTCCCTTTAAAGGGAAATACGTACAGAAAGTCTTAGAATCAATTTAAAAATAGAAATTGTCAAGAAATGCATTCTGACGATATAAATAAACTTGATAGGAGTGCTGCCAAAGATCTAGAAAGTAAAAGGGACTTAAATAAAAGGGTTATAAAACTGAGTGACAGGGTGGGGGAGATGATTTTCACACTGAAGTCTATAGATAAATACATAAAAGGAACTGTTATGAAGCTATTGATCATAACTCCTTCCCAAATGTGGTCTAGAGATTAAACTCTATGCTAGGAATTGCATTCCAGGAGAGGTTTATTAATAACCATGAGTGGGAATTCATGAAAGATGAAGCATGCAATATGCCAACTTATATATTCTCACTAAGTCTATAAAAAGGTGGTACTATCTTCCTAAAGGCTTATAATTTCAGGAAAAGATAGTTCATTGAATTGGAATTGTAACTATACAGAATATTATAGCAACTAGATGTGCAAGACCCCTACTTTGTGTTAGACACAGGAGATGTCCTGAGAAAATCACTGGGAATCAAAATTCTAGAAGACTGTTTACTTGTAGAGATAGACTTGGAATCTATGTACACATCTATCCCACATAACATTGGACTGGAGGCCATTTATGACTGGTTAGACCACAGATATCCCATGACCAGAGCTCACAATTATTTACTGGTTAAACTGTTGGAGTTTATCCTTCTTAACAAACTTTTCTCTTCAATGAGAGATACTTTAGACAGAAATGTGAAGTGGTGATGGGTGCTGCCTGTGCAGGGTCCTATCCATGCCTGTAACTAGTAGGAACAAACTAGTGTGTATAGCATGCATAGTTTGGTGAACATGTGGTGGTGTGGAGAGATGATGCTGATATGTTATTGGACGTCATAGATTATTTGAATCACAATGACAAAAAACAACTTTTTGACTTACAAATACAATAAGCAAGAAAACTGATTTACTGACCATTACATTTTAAAACATTGTAAAGCAGTAAAAACTACTACTAATAACAAAGAATAGCAGGCAACCTTGTCCTGCACACCACCAGCCATTCAATGTCACTTCCAATAGCGCAGTTCCAGCAGTTATGCTAAAACTGCACTGAAATAAAGGGTTTTTGCCAGAAACTGTGTGATTTACACAAAAGATTCCATGCAGGGGATATTTACATAGAGTTATCTATGGGGAAAGGTCAGACGTACTTGGAAAAATTTAGTGGAGATGATCATGCAGAAAAAAAGAAAAAGCACAATTTGTGACTTCTTACAAAATGTGGCATCCAATGTGAACAGTTATGTTCTCTTCTTGCAAAACATTGGCAGATTTTGAAGCTACTTTGATGCTAATATCTGTCAATTTTTCATAAAACCCTCCATATTCTGGAATTGTAGTAATCCAAATCCAAGTATCAAACTTGTATTATTTATAACATATTTTGTATACTGAATGAAGTGTGCGTGAGAACACATGGAACAACAAAGAGGCATCTGGTCATTAGAACTGGGGAGCACATTCAGGACATTATTGGAAAAGGTAGTCAGAAGATGTTGCTTGGTGCTGCTGGTGATCATTACATTAGTACTCCCATATTTGTGATGCAACACAGAATGAATGGCTAGGCATGTACTGGATGACATGTGGCCAGGAACAGAAAATTGCATATTCCCCTAAAGAATAGGGACAGGCTAGCTGCAGCAATACATGTACATAGGGGGATCGATCAGCCATGACACTACAAACTGCACACGACATGACATGCGAGTCCATCATTACAAGGTAAGGCAAATAAATGACACAGTGAACACCACTATACTAATACCTAATTATAATGAAACCATTTGGAAGTGTACGATGCCTTTAATATACTGTACAGCACAAATATATGGGGGTGATGGATCTGTGATTGGAACCTGTGCCTTGCTTGCAACTACTTAATACATTCTTCAGCAGCATTTCATTCCTAAGCGTGGCTTTGTTCACAGTGAATATTTGTCTCACATATATAGTGTTACATGGAAGATGGATTCATCCTTATTTGCATTTGATCCTCCTAGGAATTGTTTTCCCTAAGAAATATAAATGTGTTTGCAAGTATTTGTGTTTTCCTTGTGTTTCAGTTTTGGGCAGAGTATTGTTTGTTGGCCTTTTTTGACATAGAACTTCACTGATGTATCGACCCCCTCAACTCATCCCTCTTTTATATCTCCATCTTCATAGGTCCTAATGTGCATTTGATACATTACTATTGTGCTCATGTGCTACTTTACAGAAAGAGTTGTGCATAGCTGCGTACACCTTCCTTCACCCACTTATATCTATGAGCAGCTGTATGCAGTTCTAGAACATCCCAGGCACCAGAAATATGCAGTGCCTTTAGTCCTCATGTACACTGGACATTTTGATAATGCTGGTAACGTTAGCTGTGTAAATTCACGTTAAAAAACGTGAGTTTTTCAGCTTTTTTTACCATTTTCACATTAGCGTTTAGCTGTTTTGCCACGATTCACAGCATTTTCACACATTTTTCCACTTTTGCGTTTTTTAGAGGGTTTTTTTACCAAGAAAAAAATGTTTTTTTGCCAAAAATGTCCAAAAAGGCTGGCTCGCGGCATCTTACTGCATTTTTCACATTTTTCAGCATTAGAGCATTTTTACGGCTAAAAAAACCCTCTAGAAACCTACTAGTCCTAGGTTTTTTTTCCAACGAAAAAACGTCCCAGCCAAGAAACGTTGATTACAGTCTTAGTGTGCATGGGCACATAGGATAACATGCTGGGGGGTTTACTGGCCATAGAAAAAATTGTCAAAAGCCAAAAACAGCAGCTGTAAAACATCAAGTGTGCATGAGGGCTTATGCTGCATGAGCAAATGTGCCCATGTGCATGTAGCCTTTGTGGAAGCAAATGTCTAAGCAACATGCCTTACAATTAATGGTGGAGTATTGCATGTTTTGGTCAAGGGTGGATCACTGGTCCTTTGGACATTCTATATGTTGCAATGTTATAATTTTAACCTCTGAATCTATGGGAAAGTAAACTATGCACTTTTTCCAGTTAAGTGTGGATCACTGGCTCTGTGGATCTTTTTGAAAATTCAGGACTGTACTGTTACCAATAAATTTAACCCTTTGATGTTTTGAGCTAACAAATATCTTTGCACTTTGAACAATTTTTCCAACTGTTATCTTCCATTGATTTGTATATTTTTGCTGCTGATTTACTGTATATTGGTTTACATTACTAGCGACCTAGTTTTAGTAGGTGATAGGAGGGTTTTTACACAGATGTTTATTTTCTTGACAACGCTGTCATTTTCATAAAGGTGAGCATAGATATGTTTAATCTTATAATTGGCACATTTTTTCAATAAAGCTTATTTGCGGAAATATGCAGACGGTGGTGTCCTTGTTCACAATTTTCTTTCATGTCTATATATACATTTTACATAAACATAAATAATTCAGTGGCGCTGAGACCAGCTATTAAGTGAAACACATTTTCCAGTGATAGAATAAAATTATATAAAGTAAAGTGAAAATAAAACAATCATGTGATAGAAATCAATCAATGAATGTGAATATAAAGTCCATCATAACATGTAGATGTCACTTTCAGTGTTGTAATCTTCTAATATTCCCAAACCAAAATCACCATGTGCTCGTGAAACCACCTTCCCTTTTGGGTATGCACTCACCAGACCCACATGCCTTCCACTCTCATGGTCGGCATGTAATGCTTGTAAAATCTCCAATTGTGGTATCACCATGTAAACTTCATAATCTCCATAAATCTCCTTACTCCTCTCCACCAGATATCATGGTCATGTAAAAGTAAGAGATAAACTCCAATGGTACAGTAACCAATATCCTCTATTTTATTAAATAAATAAAAAAACACTCACAAAATAAATTAGTAAAAATGCTTGTTATAATCCAATATGGTAAGATGCATGTGTCATGCTCTCACCACCGCTGGATCCCACAAAATAGCGCTCCTGCGTCACTTCCAGTTCACAACATCACCGCACAGTCTCACCCTGATGCGTTTCGTCACTTCCAACTTAGTCATAGGGATGGATGTATGGCCCAGCGACTCTCTTTATGTACCCTCCTCATTGCTGCCATTGGTTAATCACTTACAATGGGAAAAACCACTCACAGTCCACCTATTTAAATGGTTATCTCACCACACTATTAGTAAGTTGGTGTAATACAAAATTAACCCTCAAAGGTAGTTACCATAATGACCTAAATATTACTTAGCAGCAGGGGGGATTACATAAAGTTGTTAAGTTAAACACTCTTCATAACAACGACTCATCATCAATAGATTATCAAAGTATACATATATACACATTATAAGTATACATATACGTAAATATAAGTATATACATTTTAATACATAAATAAAATACAAATAAATAAAATAATACAATAACATTTAAATCATATAATAGATATAATAAAATATAATAAAATCAGCCCAAAAAAGATTCCCATATTTCCATCCTTATAGATTACTAATAAAGCAGTTAATGTCCAGCTCAATATTAAGGCCACCTGGTGCCAGAGAGTGAAGTAGATAAATCCACTTAGTTTCCCTCTTGGAGAGGTCCCTCACCCAATTGGACCCCCTCCAAGAGGGAACAACTCGATCTACCCCCCAAAATAACAATTTAGATGGGTCTCTCGAGTGATAACGCGAGAAATGATCAAATACACTATGATAACTGTATCCTTTTCTAATATTTTTCATGTGTTCTACTATTCTTACTTTCAAGGGGCGTTTAGAACATCCACTATAAATTAACCCACATGGACATTGAAGAGCATAAATCACATGGGTTGTATCACAAGTGATAAACTCAGGTATGTCAAATTCATGACCCAAAATTTTAGAGAAAAAGGAATTATGTTTAGTTATGTTATTAGTTGCTGTGCAACAAGCTTTATATTTTTTACATACTGCAAAGCCTTTCATCTGAGGGAACAATGATACCTTCCCTGGGGGATCCAATATCTTCTTTACTACTTTCACCCCAAAATTAGATAAGGATACAGTTCCAGGTATCAAAAGCTGCCTATTTTCATTGGCCAGGCCGATATTACATCATTCCCATGCATGAACGTAATTCAGCACTGTACAATGAGATGTGAGTACACAGCTCACTGTATAGGGGCAGACAGACAGGTAAATAAAGTTTATATTTGGAAATAAAAAAGCATGTCTGTTCTGCATTGAAAATCCCGCCTGTTCACTTTATGAAACTGTGATCTCTCATAACTATAAAGGAATCTCCAAAATGTAACTGCAAGCAAAAAGGGACTAATAAATATAATGCATTGCTGATTTGGAGTTGGTAATGACTGCATTATGAATGGGCTGATAGTTTGTTTGCTGGTTTTATTCTGTTAATCCTGCTCAGTAAATCTTGGAATGTGTTTTCATAGGGTGAACTCCTCAACTTATGTATTATTTTGTGGGTGCTGAGCTCATTGTTACCTGCCAAGTCTTGGTTACACAAGGTCCTGGTAGGAGACAGTTAATGCTTACTGCAACCTCCATCACTGCAACTATTCCTGAGTACCATCATCATTTTTTTTTTTACTGAAAGACTGTCAATCACTTGTAAAAAAGGTATATATCCTAATCAAGCTCTGTGGCTTGATCGATCCAAGAGAAGAAGTCTGTTTATCCAGAGGAGCAATTAGCACAGCCTAACCTCTGCCCAGAGCCAAGCAAAGCAGTGGTGTGGTCTATTTGAAGATTCTATTATTATTAATACAATTTTTCATAGCTGTTAAGGTTGACTGAAGTTTGGGAAGGTATGGGTGACTAAAGATAAAGCAAAATTCCAAAAAATATTTTTCTCTATGCTTGTTTTGCCATGCTTAGCTAATATGTCAACCTGTGTGCCAAATTGCCAATAGATGAACCTACTTCTGTACAAGAGGGGTGTTTGCTAAGCAGAAAAAAAAGGAAGAGAAAGAGAGGTGCAGGCCACCAATAGTGTAGCTCAGTTCATCAATATACAATAAAATTCACTCACAAAAGTCCAAGGTAATGGGCATTTAGTGACAGGAGGTGAAGCCACCATGTGCAAGTCCTATCCAATTGGACTCACAGGATGTCAGAGCTTCAGCAATGAAGCGGTGCAGGAAGCCGGACCAGGCACCAAAGAGCCACAACAAGGAGAGCTGTAAGCAGCTATCAGATGACCTGTCAAACCCAGGGACTCTGTAGCCAATGGGAACATGTTCTGGAGGCGGGACTATGCCTCCTTTTTCAATCTATCTGCACAGTTAACAAACAGAATCAGAGTATGTGCTTTTACCAGCTAAAAAGCCTTATCCTAGGTAAATGTATCAAAATATACTTTGATATTCAGTAATTAACTATTTAAAAAGCAGTTGGCATTTAGTATTGTAATATATCCATAAATATATCATTATCTCTTTCTCTCTCTCTCTGCACGTAATGTGTCACATAAAAACATGTGTGTAGATGTGCGTGTAAATGCATCAGAATGCATGCACACGCACTCTTCACGAAAATATTAAAATGCTACAATTATTTTATTTGTATCTGTTTGAATTGTCTTTATATATATATATATATATCGATATATATATATATATATATATATATATATATATATATATATAAAATAAAAAATATATATAAAAATATATACATGGATCCCTGGTGCCTGGTCCAGCTTCCTGCACTGCTTCACCATTGAGGCTCTGACATACTGTGGCATTCACCTGGATAGGACTTGCACATGGTGCTTTCACCTCCTGTCACTACTTGACCATTACCTCGGACTTTTGTGAGTAAATTTTATTGTATATTGATGTCTTCCTAATAAACTGAGCTATACTATCAGCAGCCTGGCGCCTCTCTTTCCCTTCCTTTATTCTGTTGCAGTGCTTGGTATCCCAGCCCTCCAGAGAAGGCAACCTCACTTCAGCCTCTTGTTGGTAGCCATGACTTTTACATTCTACAGTTTTACCTCCAGATCAGATTTTATATATATATATATATATATATATATATATATACAGTATATATATATATATATATATATACACTATATTGCCAAAAAGTATTGGGCCACCCCTCCAAATCATTGGATTCAGATGTTTCAATCACCTCCATGGCCACAGGTGTATAAAATCAAGCACCTAGGCATGCAGACTGCTTCTACAAACATTTGTGAAAAAATGGGTCGCTTTCAGGAGCTCAGTGAATTCAAGCGTGGTACCATAATAGGGTGCCACCTGTGCAATAGGTCCATCCCTGAAATTTCCTTGCTACTAAATATTCCATGCTCCACTGTTACACAAAGTGGTAGGCCACATAAAATGACAGAGCGGGGTCAGCACATGCTAAAGCACACAGTGTGCAGAAGTTGCCAACGTTCTGCAGAGTCAATAGTTAAAGACCTCCAAACTTTGTGTGGCCTTCAGATTAGCACAACAACAATGCGTAGAGAGCTTCACAAAACTGGTTTCCTTGGCCGAGCAGCTGCATCCAAGCCTTACATCACCAATTGAAAAAGTGTTGGATGCAGGGGTGTAAAGCACACTGGCCTGCTCTCAATCCAATAAAACACCTTTGGGATGAATTAGAGCAGAGACTGCTAATGAGTGGGTTTTAGACCATTTAAATCACCTCTGACTTGCTGCAGATATGTGCCAACAATCTAAACCCATCCCCTATACATGATCCAATCTGATCTCATAGGATTACCTTCCATTGATAGCAAAGGTAGCGCTGAGTGAATGTGCTTTTTTTCTGTCTTAGTGTTTGCTAAGTGATGTGAGTCTGAGAGTACTTTGTTATACCACTGAATGCAGTTAAAGCATAACTTCAATAACGTTTGTTAAGGCAAACACCCTGAAACTGTAAGTTAAATAAATGTGCATGCATGCATACTTGCAAATCTGAAGGTACCTAAGGATAAACATAAGCTTCAGGACAATTGTGAGTTCAACCCAAACCCAACCTGTTCACAGTCCTGCAAGTTTCTTAAAGCACTGGCCAAATTTGGCCAGTTTGCCTCTGCGAATCCTCAGATATTGTTTGTAAGCAGTGCTGTGGCAAATTGAATGACAATTATTCAGTCATGCAATAGTGTACCCAAATTAATTTAACCCCTTTCCACCAAGCTAGTGCATATATAAATTTTTTCCCCTGGAGCTGCATATATGCTCTACTGCTAAAAAGCAATTTGTAGTGAGCACTCTCAAATGTATACAGCAGCTAGAACACTTCAGGTAACCACATTACCTTAAAAATATACGTATATCAATGTAACAAAGAACAGTGCAGCGCTCAAGAATTAATAAATGGATGAAGACAAAATATATATATACATATAAAAAGTCTGTGCAATATCCGCAGTGTTGTCTGATAAGGTGAATATACTTCCGGAGTATGTACTGCCTCGAAATAACAGCAATGCGCACTCACCAGAAACGCATGGATTATGCGCATGTAGGAATAATCATCCCAGGTATCCGATCCATCGAAGACCGAGTGGTGGGCGTCCTAATCTCTACTTCTGCACAACATGCTATCAGCACAGAGACTGAGCTGTCATGAACAGTTCCTGGTCTCCTACTAATGACTGGGAACTGCAAGGACCAGTTTTTGATCACCTGATCACTGTGATAGCTAACAGTCACTTTACAGCCTGTCCCTGTGTTTGTCTTCTCTTGAATGGAGAAAAAGACACATTACTAGAGGGAAAACAAATGTGTGAAAAAAAAATTAAATATAAAATATTTATTGATCAGTCAACTTGGGTACATTCAGCCTGCCCTTATATGGTTTAAATCTCAGCCAGCTTTAGGAAGGAATCCTCTGAAAACTCTGGTCTTAATGGGTCACCTAGAAGTCAGGATTGTACATGAGCCTTTAGGATAGGGAGAGTAAAGGGCCATGACACACTAGCACGTATATCATAGTTATTTCACTGTTTTCATTTAAATAGCAATGAATTGAAAGGAAATATTTAAACCATGGCAACTGATTGCTATGGTGTCACTAACTTCTTACTAGCTATTTATTACAAAATCACTCAGCAATTGAGTCTTTTCAATGTTTTGCAGATGCTGCAAAACTAACAATTTTGTACACAGCTACAAATCACTAAAACGCACTGTTGTTTATGTGTAACAACTGCATATCTCTGCTGCTACAAATCTGCCATGTGCTATGGCTCTTTATGAAAAATACCTTGTGGCCCAACACGCAGACCGTTGGGTTCCAGTGTGAGACCCACTGAGTGTAAGGCACCTGATAAAGAAAAGCTTCTGCTCCAGGTTCCAGCACTTTACAGTGCCAGCTAATGGTAAACATTAGTATCAGGCATTGGGTGAAGAACAGCCTCTGTTCCTGGCACTGGCAGTAATGTCTGCCAATGGGAAGACTTCCCAATCATTACCGGCACACAAGCTTTCTTAGAGCTGGCCTCTAGTAGTAAGGAATATAATAAAAGAGAAGCATCAGCTTCTAATTCATGCTCCATGCTTCTAACGTGCATTTATTATTGTGAACTTTGCCTTTAAAAATGAAAAAAAAAATCCCATCCCACATTAATGCATTCCAGAAACTACTTTGACTACTGTGTGATGTGCATTTAGTGCATTTAGTGCACGTTCATCATATATAATATACTGCTACACAATGCACCAATAAATATCACACATTTATATGTGTAAAGTTCAGTATGTTTATGTTTCTTTCTATATCTGCTGCCTATCTGTAATAGAAGTAGAATTTCTAGTTTTTGGCCTTTTGTACATGTTGGGGGCAACACTTAAAGGATAAGTTCACCTTTCATAACATGTTACACCCATATTCAGGATGTAACATGTAACATGCTATGAATACACCAGCCTCCCCATGCTTTGATAGCTAGTGGGGGATCTTCTCTCACACCACTAGCTGTCAAACATAAAAAAAAATGCGGCCGTGCGGGGCTCTGGCCACATCACTCATTCACAGTCCTCTGTGAATAAGAAATTACAAGCCCCAGCAGCCTTAGCAGCTGTCAACTTGTATATCTCAATGAATTACTGGTAGTTCATTGATTCTTCCTGTCAAGGTTTCTTCACAGTGTGACTCCCTCAAGAGTTGGTTCTGGCCAGCTCAGTGGATTGCTTTAAAAAAGTCCTGGATTGTTTCTTAGATACACAGAATATAACCGGATACTAACATTTATAGGTAAAGTTGATCCAGGGAATATCCGATTGCCTCTCGGGGGATCAGGAATGATTTTTTTTCCCTGCAGGAGCAAATTGGATCATGCTTTGCTGGGTTTTTTGCCTTCCTCTGGATCAACTGTGGGTATAGGATTATAACTGTTTTTTTTAATGGTTGAACTGGATGGACTTTTGTTTTTTTTCATCCAGACTAACTATGTAACTATGTATCTATGTAATATATCTGCTTGCTTGTACATTCACCTTTCCAACCGCTCCGTTCACGTCACCCCCCTCTGCCAATCCCTCCACTGGCTTCCGATTGCGCAACGGATCAAATTCAAAATATTAACACTGACGTACAAAGCTGTCCACCATACTGCCATGAACTACATCACCGACCTAATATCCAAGTACCACCCAACACGCACACTCCGCTCCTCACAAGACCTCCTTCTCTCTAGTTCCCTGGTCTCATCCTCCCATGCCCGCCTCCGGGACTTCTCCAGGGTGTCACCCTTCCTCTGGAACTCCCTGCCCCAACCCATCAGATTATCACCTACTCTCCTCTCCTTTAGGTGCACCCTGAAAAGCCACCTCTTCAGGGAAGCCTACCCCACCCCCTGCTAACTTGCTGACCTCCTCCACTCTTCCTACCACTCCATCCCCCACAGCTTTCTCCTCCTGTGCCACCATCCCCTCCCTCCTAGATTGTAAGCTCGAAAGAGCAGGGCCCTCGATCCCTTCATGTTTTGCATTGTATTGTATTGTTATTGTTCTGTCCCCCATTGTAATGTACAGCGCTGAGCGAACTATTGGCGCTTTATAAATACTGTATAATAATAATAATAATCCTGTGCAGTCAAGCAGATATACTGACAGATCTGCAGGAGACCTGCATAGCACCAGTGATCTGCTGATCGCTGGTGCAGTTGTTTCCAGGCTTCTGTAACCAAAAATAATAAATACAGATTTTTTACCTGCAAAAACATGTTCATTTATTATATTTGGTAAAAAGGTGAACTTATCTTCTGTGCTTAGCAAATTGATCACCACTGCCTTATGTCTTCCACTGATTTTTGTTACTTTAAAAGTTTCCAGATCTTAAGAAGTGAAGCTGGGCATTCTTGGTCTAGAAAAACCAACGTCTGGTAAGACTGTAGTTTTAAAAAAATAATACAATTTTGTTTAAATAGAAATTTATGTATTGGCTACTAATTTTAAGCATAGGCCAAAAATGCTGCTGGTAAACGTGACATGCATGAAATATATACTTTTAAAAATTTGCATTCACACTGGGCTTTTACAGAATATAAAGGGGGATGCCAAAAATATCCTGTGCAAAGAATGCAAATGTAATAGCAGTAAGTAATGTATTCTATGAAGTGATAGACTAGTTCATGACTCGAATAAAGTCAACATGATCAGATTTGACTAAGCTGTATACAATCCCTCTATTCTTTACACAGTTTAGGAAAATTTGCTTTTAATGTCACAGCTGAAAAGTATATTAAATAATGGTGCTTGAGGTGTACTATTGCAAAAGAATCATAAAATATACAAAAATAAAAGACAATATATTAATTACAACAACACACAAAAGGGAACATTACATATATTGTACACACATATCTATGTTATATAAGGGTAGAGGCATACACATATGTCTTGTAGTAGGGCTAAATATATGAACAGCTAGATTAGTATGTATGCAGAATATCTATTTTCTAGGTTCAAGTTTTTTGATAAAAGCCCAATTGTCTTATTTCTAATTAAAATGCAAAAACAGTTTATAATTATTGGTATTAAAGCTTATACTACAGTGATTGCATACCTTTAAATATACCCTATGAAGTGACTAGCATCAGGTGATATGGAGAGATGGAAAAAAGCTTCCAACATAAGTTGTACCTGTTTATCAGCAATGTTTTCTGAAACAAATCTTCCTATATAAGTTGTACCTGTTTATTTGCATTTTTGTCTTCTTTAAAGTCATGCAAAGTGCAGAATTTATAAAGCTTGTCTGAGATTTCTGAAAGCAGGGAGTGGGGAGTTGCAGTTACTCTCTGCAGAGCTCAGTGAGAAGAGCTAGGAGCTGATTGAAGGGAAAAGACACGCTCTCCTTCACACAGAACGTAGGAACAGAGCTGAGGCTGTCAGTCACAGTCTCTGTTTAAAATGTGGTCTTAATAGAGAAATTGCGTTGCTGGAAACCCTCAATTTTGTTAACTATGGGATTAAGAAAAACATAAGCAGTCTATGCCAGGACAAAGTTGCACACACCGCAGAAAACCATAAGATAAGTCCAGCACCATCACAGTATGAAGTAAACTTTAAACAAAATGCAGTCCTAATCGTTATAATATGGAAAGACAATTTTAGCAAACAAAAACATACAGCATTTTACAACATAATCTCTTTATTTACAAATTATTTATTCCAGAGTTCTCTAACCTTAGTTAATGGCTGCTGCATTGGGTCATAAAGGCTAATAATAAACCTTGTGCTCTAGAGAAGACTGTGAAGTGCCCAAGTAAAATCTATGTATTACTGCTTAAATATAAGTGCTAAAGAAAAGACCTAGGAGCATGTGTAGTAAAAAAATGGAAAAGTTATACGCTGTTGAACTACTGAATGCTAATAATAACAAGAACAAAACATAACCAGACAACCAACTCATTAAACATACTTATTAAAAAAAAGAAAAAAAGAGATTTGCTGCTGATTTATTAACCACCTGCCAACCGGCCAGTATACATATATGACCGGAAGGGAGCTTTAATGATCTGGGAGGATGCACAGGTATGTCTGCCTCTCCCTAAAGCCATACAGTGCTGCAATCTGTGATGATGTAGCCAATCAACCATTACAATACACTGTTTTTTATACAGTTTGTTGATTTGTGTGATACAGAAGAAACAGTGTCCAGTACATAATCAGTACAGACATTAAACAGGTCTCACACATGTGGTATCTTTATACTGAGGAGGAGTAGATGAATGTATTTTGTTGTGTAACTCTTAGTATGCCAAAGCTGTGTGTGAAAAGTATCTTATTAAGTTGACAATTTGCTGTAAAAAAAATCATTTTCATTATTCCACATTTTCCAAACACTTGTGGCAAAAATAGTCTTCAAAAGACTCACTATGCCTTTTGCTCTCCAAAATGTGGTCATTTGTGGGTTTTTCTGCAGACCTGGTGCTCAAGGGTCTCCAAAATTGTGATAGTCAGGAAATTAGATATGTAATTTATACCCTAATAAGCATGAAGGTGCTCCTTGGAGTTTGATCCTGTCCATGTAAATAAGCTGTGAAAAAGTATCACACATGTCACACTCATAAGGAGTAGCAGAATGTGTTTTGGAGTGTGCCTATGTTGTGTGCTAGATATATCATATTAATTGAAAACTGTGTGTAAAAAAATTCACTTGCATTTTCTTTCCTGCATTTTCCTCCAAGGTGCGATAGAGAAAGAACCTAAGGGCAATGAATACTGATATATCACAGATAGGTGAAAACATTGTTATACATATGAAACTCTGATGGACTTATCAGCAAGTCTTATAACATACTGTACATACATAACAGAGAACAATCTATTACTACAGAGATTCAATCTAAGTAAATCCATGCAAATAAACTGTAAACATGCATGGTGCGTAGTAGTACACTGGTATGCCATATGACAGTTTCTAAAGAGGAGAAAATATTATATCTCATAGAAAGCAGCTGCAACCAAGCACAAACAAATCATAATCGTGCAATGGACACCATGAGTGCAGCTGAACTCACATGTATACCTCACTGAGACATTGCAGCCATTCCCATATGCAAGAAAAATATATTTGAAATATATTTTAAAAATATTCTTCCCAAATATATTGATATATATTTGAAATACTACAATTTTGGCAATATTCTATATATTTCAATATATATATATATATATATATATACAGGGCTTTTTTTCTCAGAGGAAAGGTGGTGGAACTCCCCCACCCAAACCTGGCCACGCCCCCATCAAACCCTAGGACCACCCCTTTAGAGAACAGGAATGCAAGTAAAATTTGGGAGGGGCTTCCGATGACATCATTTCCCGTACATACCATATAAGGGAAATGATGTCATCGGACCCCCGGCTGCCTCTTGCATGATCTGCATGAAACACATGCATAGATATAAAATGACTAATGTACTGACACCAGAAACACATGCATAGATATAAAATGACTAATGTACTGACACCAGAAACACATGCATAGATATAAAATGAATACCGTACTGACACCAGAAACACACGCATAGATATAAAATCAGTACCGTACTGACACCAGAAACACATGCATAGATATAAAATGACTAATGTACTGACACCAGAAACACATGCATAGATATAAAATCAGTACCGTACTGACACCAGAAACACACGCATAGATATAAAATCAGTACCGTACTGACACCAGAAACACATGCATAGATATAAAATCAGTACCGTACTGACACCAGAAACACACGCATAGATATAAAATCAGTACCGTACTGACACCAGGAACACATGCATAGATATAAAATCATGGCAGGCCGTTTGTAAACGTCCAGCATAGATATAAAATCAGTCTAGCATGCATGTGTACCCTGTCTGGTAGATGTGCCTGCTCCTACAGGCTCCCCTAGGGTTGCCACCTTTTCCTCCAAAAAATACCGTCCATCACTGAATTTATCTTTCCTGTTCCTCATGCACAGGAGGGGCGCTCTCGATCGGCGCCGCTGAGCGCTGAGCAATTGCGTTCTGAAATAGTTTAGGTGGGCTCAGGTGGGTGAGGATAGTTTAGGTGGGCTCAGATAGTTTAGGTGGGCACAGGTGGTTGGGATAGTTTAGGTGGGCACAGGCTGGGGAGAGAGTAAAAATTTAGAGCAATACATGATACTGCAGTCAGTGACAGGGAGCCGAGCGCAGCTTACCTACTCCAAGCTGTACGGCCCCTGCGTCCACGCTGTCACTGCCGTTGATGTCGCCGCGCCGCCCCCGATGTTTACACGCCGGCGGGGGGGGGCGGTGAAGCGTGCATAGTGTCCTCGCCCATCGTCCGCGCCCCCGATGTTTACACGCTGGCGGTAGAGGGGGGGGGGTGAAGCGTGCATGTCCCCGCTCACCGGCTGTGAGCAGCGGCAGTGACAGGTGCCGGGCACGCGCAAGCATGACATAAACAAGCCGCGTCCGGCACCTGTCACTTTCGCTGCTCTGCATAGCTTGTCAGCTCTGCAGAGGCAGTCGGTGAGCGGGGACAAGAAGAAAAAGGTGGCGGAACGCAGTACCGCCGCGTTCCGGCAGAAAGAAAGCCCTGTATATATATATATATATATATATATACTGCATGTTGAGATGCGTTTTTATTACACAATATATGAAAAATATTTTGAAAAATACATTTCAAATATACTGTATGTCTTTAAAAATACAAATCTACATTTTTGGAATGCATTTACAAATACTGTATATGTAAAAATATATGTCAAAATGACCTATTTATATGGTAAAAAAAGTTGAAGAATATATTTAAAAAAAAATATTTATTAACATATAAAAAAGTCATTTTAACATATATTTTTACACATATTTTTAAATGCATTCCAAAAATGTAGATTTGTATTTTTAAAGACATACAGTATATTTTAAATGTATTTTTAAAAATATTTTTCATATATTGTGTAATAAAAATGCATTTCAATATGCAGTATATATACATATACATGCAGTCTATATACTTAACATGCAGTATGTATATATATATATATATTTATTGAAATATATTTTGAAATATATTTAATATGGTCAAAACTGTAGCATTTTAAATATATGGCAATATATTTGGGAATAATTTTTTAAAAATATATTTCAAATATATTTTTCTTCCATGGGAGTTTTTATACTATTAAAGCTGTATGCATGACCGAACAGATAAACACTCAGGAGCCTTGCTTGTGAACAATCAAGATAGTCATATAAAGTTGTCAAGAAAAGTGCCATATGCTGAGAAGCAGGCAGCCAGCTGGATGTATCATTATATCCACTTAGACAATGCAATCATTGCAAAAGTCTCGATGGACTTACATGCCTGTCAGTCCTAATTCACTGCGGTAGTTCAATACTGGTTAATCCTTATAAGTATATTCAAAATGTAAATGGTGCATGGGAATTGACTGGTATAACATATAGGAATATTTAGGAAGAAACCTGCTGCATCCAATAGGGCAGACAGCTGTAACTTATTACACCTAAATCATAATTGTTTAGTAAACTCCAGGAATGCAGCTGAACTTAGGTATACACATCCCCATCAGAAAACCTCATTGAACACTGCCAGCACTCTTATACTTTAAAACTGTATGCATGACAGGGCAAATGTTTCAGCTGTCATGAAAGGGGGATGACTTAGGATGTACGGAGACTACCAGTAGGGGCACATCACAATTAACCTTAATGTGTATGTTACCCCAATTGTGGTGTGTCTGTTGTACCATGTACTTATGTTAAAAAGTATCCTGTTCTTGGTGTATTGCTTCCATTTTGTGAAATACTGTACTTAGTGATCTTGCTAGTCCCCCTGCTTTCCTATTTTAAATTACCATGCTAGGCATTAGAGCATATCCATCCCAGCATGGTCAGTTTTCTGGCTGTGCTGGGAGAACAGCCTGCCTGTCCTTTAATGAAACAAAAAAGAAAAATGAAGGTCAACAAATTAGTGATCCTGATGCTCACCTAATGTAAAAGTGGATGACAGCAAAGATTAGACTGCACTAAAGAAGAAAGAAAATGTGGAAAGAGACACCTACTTAAATGCTACTGTATCACATGTTTATTCATATAAAAAGTATACTAAATATAGCATGGTCAGTTTTCTGACTTTACTGGAAGAACAGCCTGCCTGTCCTCCAACGGTCAGACCTGTGCCCTCCCTGCACAGCTAATAACCAAGAAGATCAATGCACTGCTGTTTTTCCACCCCCACCTCTCTAAGCCATTTATGCAGCTAAAAACATAGATTATGTGATTACTTATTAAAAAAAGAAAGAAAATTAAATTTTTTTTTTAAATATTTATACTAATGTTTTGCTTTTATTTTTTATGAAAGATTACTGGTCCCCTGCTCCTCTGATGACATTTTGGGATTAATTTACTAAAGAAACAAATACTGCTCAATTAAGCTGGCCATACACAAACAAAAAATTTAGCTGGTCCAGCAGGGATCGGCCAAAATTTCAATCCACTTAGGGGGACAGTAGTTGTACAGAAGTTGGTCTACCAAGTGACTTCTGTACAATTAGCCTGCCAGATCAAGGCAGCTCTATCAGTGCTACATAACTCCATTGCATTGCAGGGGAAAACCAAATGAGGATTTTAGGCAAGCAAAAATCAATTAAAAAGGTAAGCAGCAAGTTTTAAACATTTTCTAATCTATGCTGTGTGAATGAGTGCATGAAACAAAGTAGGTGGTATCCCAACTTGTCTGCAAAAGTGGAAATGGAAGTGGAAGTTGAATCAAAGATATCGCAGATAAAAATCTCAAACTTTCATATGACATGAAAATCCATATATTTTTGAGCAAGCCACACTGCTACACATTAATCTATGAGAGAGTTTTGCTGTGAGCATGTTCTATTTGTGCCAGGTTATAGCTATTACTATATGGAAACAGAAGCATACCAATTTGTTCCAAAGTAAGCAATGCCAGTGTGGGCACAGTGTGACAATGTAATCATGCTGCTTTCTGTGATGTATTTTGTCTGATCAGGGACATCGGAACACTATTAGTATGTGTGGTGAATCTCATGATAGCGTGTGCTCATAGCAGTAGGTATATAAATCTCCTCTATACAGGAAATAATGTACAGAGCCTCCCTAGATGTCTTGGATGAGAATCAGGATTATTCATGTGAGCAAGCTATTTCCTATTTAGAAAATAAACATTGTTAGTGTGTATCTAATTTAACTGTAATTGGTGCATTGTTTCTAACTAAAATGCATAGATCTTTGGCCATTTGATAATGTATGCTAATGCACATATTCTCAAACAAAATGTCTCAATGTCTCAAACAAAATGTTTCATAATGGACATATCTATAGTTCATTTTACAGTCATTGTCAGTAGGAAGACTGCATCCTTTGTTGTAATATTTAAAACTATAGGTGGTAAAAAAAAGTATCCAGTAAGTCTGCTGGAGCACGATAACAGAAACAAAATTGCATTGATGTGTTGCAGATCAATTTCTCTTAAGAACCATTATCCAATAAAAAAATCCTCAATTCCTTCCAGGACTTAAAATAACAGCCCCTTTATTCCCTTTTGGTTTTCCTGTTAAACTGCATTGAAGCCATCTGTAAAGTATATTTTTAACACCAGTCTGTCATTGACCTTTACCAATTTCATTTTAAGAGCTTTTGCTTCAGATTTAATTCTTAGGTAGAATTAAAAGGACTGTTCTGAACAGTTATGGCTTTCCTATTATTGTTTCTGAGTACAATTCTGACATTTAGAAAACACAAACAGACACTGAAAAAATGGTTATGGAATCTACATTCCATCCCTTGTGATTTTTTTTTCTATGTAAGCTAAAAATAATCTTCAGTGAAATATATGTTTGCAGAGAAAAAAACCTGCTGCTGCTCAAACAGGAATAAATCATCTGTACATATAGTGGCAAAGATATCTGGAACTGTTCAGACCAAGGTAAACCATCCATACAGTGTGGTTATAATCAAAATCAGTCAGAGATACACATATTGGTAGGCAGGAATGTATTTATGCATCAATGACTAACTGAATTCAAACGTGCATTTATAAAGTTTTAATTTTTAGGTTACAAATTGATATTAGGCAAGCTGCTTTCTAAAACACTGCATCTGTCATGCCTCTTGGTAAAGGATTATTCAGAATTGTATAACTTTCAAACGAATGGGTGCTGCATGTCAGGTTTCTTATACAAGTAATATTGTAGATTCTTGAAAGTGTACATCCAGCCAAAACTGTATTTCTAAGCTTGGGATGGAGAGAATAAGGGTTGGGCACTCTCTGTTGTGAGATTTTTTTGGGCTTATCCTCATTTTTTGTCTTTTTGACAACATTTTTCTGAAAAGAAGTGAGTGAATCTCATAAACAGCAACAGTGTAGTAGAGTAAGGGAAGGCTAGGGCCCCTGTAAGATTTTTGTCTAATGAGCAGTAGAAGCCAGTATGTCAGGATCAGGTCTGAAAAAATCAGATATCAAAAAAATGTTAGAGGCCAAAAAAGCCAACAGATATGAAGGTCCCCTTTATCAATATTTGATTCCTGCTGTACTGAATTGTAGTGTAACTGTACTGTTTACATCACATTGTAAAGTGTTGGGCAAACTGTTAATGCTATATAAATTGTGTATAATAATAATAATTAGAGATGAGCGAATCGAACTTGGCGAAGTGGAATTCGTTTCGAATATCAGGAAAAATTCGATTCGCGCCGAATCCGAAAATTAGCAAACTTCGGATGCACGAATCGAATTTTCCCAAAAATGGCGGCGACATGTGTGGCGACGGAGCGGGGATCTCTGGGAAGGCGCGCAGACAAGGCGCGCTGACCCATAATGCATTCATTCATGACATGTGATCGCATTAGCCAATCAGCAGCCAGCCAGCCAGCACTGTGTAATGGTGGAGCTATAAATCGCGGCCATCTTACAATTCTCCATTAGCCTCCGGTCATTCAAGAGAGACAGACCTCTGTGTATTAGGCACAGAGTTAGGTCCACAGAGACTTTAGGGCCACAGAATCGTTACTTAGGGCCACAGAATCGTTACTTAGGGACACAGAATCGTTACTCAGGGACACAGAATCGTTACTTAGGGCAACAGAATCGTTACTTAGGGACACAGAATCGTTACTCAGGGACAGACACAGAATTGTTACTCAGGGACACAGAATTGTTACTCAGGGACACAGAATCGTTACTCAGGGACAGACACAGAATTGTTACTCAGGGACACAGAATTGTTACTGAGGGACACAGAATCGTTACTCAGGGACACAGAATTGTTACTCAGGGACACAGAATCGTTACTCAGGGACACAGAATTGTTACTCAGGGACACAGAATTGTTACTCAGAGACAGACACAGAATTGTTACTCAGGGACAGACACAGAATTGTTACTCAGGGACACAGAATCGTTACTGAGGGACACAGAATCGTTACTCAGGGACACAGAATTGTTACTCAGGGACACAGAATTGTTACTCAGGGACAGACACAGAATTGTTACTCAGGGACACAGAATTGTTACTCAGGGACACAGAATTGTTACTGAGGGACACAGAATCGTTACTCAGGGACACAGAATTGTTACTCAGGGACACAGAATCGTTACTCAGGGACACAGAATTGTTACTCAGGGACACAGAATCGTTACTCAGGGACACAGAATCGTTACTCAGGGACACAGAATTGTTACTCAGGGACACAGAATTGTTACTCAGGGACACAGAATCGTTACTCAGGGACACAGAATTGTTACTCAGGGACACAGAATTGTTACTCAAGGACAGACACAGAATTGTTACTCAGGGACACAGAATTGTTACTCAGGGACACAGAATTGTTACTGAGGGACACAGAATCGTTACTCAGGGACACAGAATTGTTACTCAGGGACACAGAATCATTACTCAGGGACACAGAATCGTTACTCAGGGACACAGAATTGTTACTCAGAGACAGACACAGAATTGTTACTCAGGGACAGACACAGAATTGTTACTCAGGGACACAGAATCGTTACTGAGGGACACAGAATCGTTACTCAGGGACACAGAATTGTTACTCAGGGACACAGAATTGTTACTCAGGGACACAGAATTGTTACTCAGGGACAGACACAGAATTGTTACTCAGGGACACAGAATTGTTACTCTGGGACACAGAATTGTTACTGAGGGACACAGAATCGTTACTCAGGGACACAGAATTGTTACTCAGGGACACAGAATCGTTACTCAGGGACACAGAATTGTTACTCAGGGACACAGAATCGTTACTCAGGGACACAGAATCGTTACTCAGGGACACAGAATTGTTACTCAGGGACACAGAATTGTTACTCAGGGACAGACACAGAATTGTTACTCAGGGACACAGAATTGTTACTCAGGGACACAGAATTGTTACTGAGGGACACAGAATCGTTACTCAGGGACACAGAATTGTTACTCAGGGACACAGAATTGTTACTCAGGGACAGACACAGAATTGTTACTCAGGGACACAGAATTGTTACTCAGGGACACAGAATTGTTACTGAGGGACACAGAATCATTACTCAGGGACACAGAATTGTTACTCAGGGACACAGAATCATTACTCAGGGACACAGAATCGTTACTTACTCAGGGACAGACACAGAATTGTTACTCAGGGACACAGAATTGTTACTCAGGGACACAGAATTGTTACTGAGGGACACAGAATCGTTACTCAGGGACACAGAATCGTTACTCAGGGACACAGAATTGTTACTCAAGGACACAGAATTGTTACTCAGGGACACAGAATTGTTACTCAGGGACACAGAATTGTTACTCAGGGACAGACACAGAATTGTTACTCAGGGACACAGAATTGTTACTGAGGGACACAGAATCGTTACTCAGGGACACAGAATCGTTACTCATGGACACAGAATTGTTACTCAGGGACACAGAATTGTTACTCAGGGACACAGAATCGTTACTCAGGGACACAGAATCGTTACTCAGGGACACAGAATCGTTACTGAGGGACACAGAATCGTTACTCAGGGACACAGAATTGTTACTCAGGGACACAGAATCCTTACTCAGGGACACAGAATTGTTACTCAGGGACACAGAATTGTTACTCAGGGACACAGAATTGTTACTCAAGGAAACAGAATCGTTACTCAGGGACACAGAATTGTTACTCAGGGACACAGAATTGTTACTCAGGGACAGAATTGTTACTGAGGGACACAGAATCGTTACTCAGGGACACAGAATTGTTACTCAAGGACACAGAATTGTTACTCAGGGACACAGAATTGTTACTCAGGGACAGACACAGAATAGTTACTCAGGGACACAGAATTGTTACTCAGGGACACAGAATTGTTACTGAGGGACACAGAATCGTTACTCAGGGACACAGAATCGTTACTCAGGGACACAGAATTGTTACTCAGGGACACAGAATTGTTACTCAGGGACAGACACAGAATTGTTACTCAGGGACAGACACAGAATTGTTACTCAGGGACACAGAATCGTTACTGAGGGACACAGAATCGTTACTCAGGGACACAGAATTGTTACTCAGGGACACAGAATTGTTACTCAGGGACACAGAATTGTTACTGAGGGACACAGAATCGTTACTCAGGGACACAGAATTGTTACTCAAGGACACAGAATTGTTACTCAGGGACACAGAATTGTTACTCAGGGACAGACACAGAATAGTTACTCAGGGACACAGAATTGTTACTCAGGGACACAGAATTGTTACTGAGGGACACAGAATCGTTACTCAGGGACACAGAATTGTTACTCAGGGACACAGAATTGTTACTCAGGGACAGACACAGAATTGTTACTCAGGGACAGACACAGAATTGTTACTCAGGGACACAGAATCGTTACTGAGGGACACAGAATCGTTACTCAGGGACACAGAATTGTTACTCAGGGACACAGAATTGTTACTCAGGGACACAGAATCGTTACTGAGGGACACAGAATCGTTACTGAGGGACACAGAATCGTTACTGAGGGACACAGAATTGTTACTCAGGGACACAGAATCCTTACTCAGGGACACAGAATTGTTACTCAGGGACACAGAATCGTTACTCAGGGACACAGAATTGTTACTCAAGGACACAGAATTGTTACTCAGGGACACAGAATTGTTACTCAGGGACACAGAATCGTTACTCAGGGACACAGAATTGTTACTCAGGGACACAGAATTGTTACTCAGGGACAGACACAGAATTGTTACTCAGGGACACAGAATTGTTACTCAGGGACACAGAATTGTTACTGAGGAACACAGAATCGTTACTCAGGGACACAGAATTGTTACTGAGGGACACAGAATTGTTACTCAGGGACACAGAATTGTTACTCAGGGACAGACACAGAATTGTTACTGAGGGACACAGAATTGTTACTCAGGGACACAGAATTGTTACTGAGGGACACAGAATTGTTACTCAGGGACAGACACAGAATTGTTACTCAGGGACACAGAATTGTTACTGAGGGACACAGAATCGTTACTCAGGGACACAGAATTGTTACTCAGGGACACAGAATTGTTACTCAGGGACACAGAATTGTTACTGAGGGACACAGAATTGTTACTCAGGGACACAGAATTGTTACTCAGGGACACAGAATTGTTACTCAGGGACAGACACAGAATTGTTACTCAGGGACAGACACAGAATTGTTACTCAGGGACACAGAATCGTTACTGAGGGACACAGAATCATTACTCAGGGACACAGAATTGTTACTCAGGGACACAGAATTGTTACTCAGGGACACAGAATCGTTACTCAGGGACACAGAATCGTTACTGAGGGACACAGAATCGTTACTCAGAGACACAGAATCGTTAATCAGGGACACAGAATTGTTACTCAGGGACACAGAATCGTTACTGAGGGACACAGAATTGTTACTCAGGGACACAGAATTGTTACTCAGGGACACAGAATTGTTACTCAGGGACACAGAATCGTTACTCAGGGACACAGAATCGTTGAATTAAAGAGTATGTCAGACAACACGCAGAGGAGTGGCAGAGGAGGCAATGTTTCAGGAGCGAGCAGACGTGGCAGCAGAAGAAGGGGTCGAGGCAGCACTAGTCGCAGCCAGAGGCCAGTGCTCCCGGTGTCATCCAGCGGTCGTGTCTCCACCGACAACCCTGCCGTCATCGATTGGTTGGCTCGGTCATCTTCCTCTTCCCAGGTCACCTCTGACACCTGCAGCCAACGGTCGGTGGGTACGTCAGACACAACCGTTAGTTGGCATGGCCCGGGAGCAAGCCCACTGAAATCACGTGTCCTCTACCTGCCCCTGTCCTTTAATGTTCCCTCACCAAGCGAAGTATCGCATGCTGTGGGCTCAGCCCCACTGTACAGTGAGGAAGAGCTAACAGAGGGCGGTCAGGAACGGGGGGAGACATCCGCCTCTTCAGCAGCCAGGCGAAGAAGTACTGGCGAGGAGAGTGGCTTGGTAGCCGGTCTAGAGACAGGTCTGTCTCCTGACCCACACGCAGCCGAGGGGGCTAGTAGTGAGGCGGAGACCCTAATTGATGATGATGAGGCTGATCGCACTTGGCAGCCTCATCGTCATCAGGCTATTGCTTCCGCATCATCAGGAGAAGAGGGTGCCAGCTTGGCAGCGAGCAAAACAGTCGGTGGGTTGCCCAGGAGGCAGCAGGGTCGCAGCAGTGTCAGTGGAGGCAAACGGCCACGGAGTAGAGCACCAGCTCCACTGCAGCCTACCACCATGGCCAGTAGTGGTGCCGGTGTTCACGGAGGAAGTAGCAGTCAGCCAGTGAGGAGTAGCGGGGGCAAAGTTTCCTACTCGGCGGTGTGGCAATTTTTCGTCAAGCCGCCCGAGGAAGTAAACGTAGCCGTATGTCGACTATGTGGCCAGAAAGTCAAGCGTGGCCAGGGGGCCCATGTTGGGACTACAGCGTTGCGTCAGCATATGCAGCGTCGCCATTCGGTGGCCTGGGAAAACCGTGATAAAGATACGGCGGTTCTGCCTGCCCCAGCCCCCGTTACTTGCTCCGTCACCCGACGTCAATCGCCCTCTATCAGCCAGTCAAGGCTCCAACACCTCTGCTGAGGGGAGTTGTCGCTCGTTGGCATCTTCCGCTCGTTCAGATGCTCCTTCTCCTGCTACTCCTCTTCACGGATTCCGTCAGCAGTCTTTCTTGGAATCCGTTTCCAAGAGACAACAGTTTGCGAGCATGCACCCGACGGTGCAGAAGCTGAACGTCCTCCTGTCCAAGTTGCTGGTGCTGCAGTCCCTCCCTTTCCAAGTGGTGGACTCAGCACCTTTCCGAGAAATGATGGCTTGTGCCGAGCCGCGGTGGAGAGTGCCAAGCCTGCATTTCTTCGCCAAAAAGGCAGTGCCAGCCCTGCATTCACATGTAGAAGAGATGGTGGGCCAGTCTTTGAGCATGTCGGTCTCTGCCAAAGTGCACGGCAGCGCCGACGTGTGGAGCTGTAACTACGGTCAGGGACAGTACATGTCATTTACGGCCCACTGGGTGAACGTGGTGCCGGCACAGCCACACCAGCAACTTGGACAGGTCACGCCGCTTTTGCCTCCACGTTTGCACGTCCTTGGTCCAGCAAAGATGTCCGCCTCTACCACCTCTTCTTCCGCCGTGTCCTCAGCCGCCACCCCCGTGCCAAGTCCCATTACCCGACCGGCATATCACATGTGCAGGGCGCAACGGTGTCACGCTGTGCTGCACCTGGTATGCCTTGGCGAACGTAGTCACACAGGGGAGGAACTTCTCAGTGTAATGAACAGAGAAATCGACAGATGGCTGTCTCCGCGCAAACTGAAAATCGGAACCATGTTGACCGACAACGTAAAGAACATGGTGTCTGCTCTGCGTCAAGGAAGGTTGTGCCATGCGCCATGCATGGCTCACGTGTTCAATCTGGTTGTCAAGCGGTTCCTAAAATCCACCATCCCACTGCAAGACATCCTTAAAATGTCACGTAAACTTTGCATGCATTTCAGCCATTCCTACACCGCAAAGCACACCCTCCTTGAGCTGCAGCGGCAGAACGGAATTCCACAGCATCGCCTGATCTGCGACGTTGCAACAAGGTGGAATTCAAGCCTACATATGTTAGACCGCCTTTACGAACAGCGAAAGGCCATCACCGATTTCCTGATGTTACAAGCGGATAAAGGTACTCCCCTGTGTAACTTAGATGTCAGCCATTGGCAGCTCATGCGTGACACCTGCCGCTTGCTCAGGCCCTTTGAGGAGGCCACGCTATTCGTGAGTCGGCAGGACTATGGGATGAACGACGTCATTCCTCTGTTGCACGTCCTGGAACAAATGCTGTTAACAATGGCTGGTCAGGGTGCGGTAGACGTGGCGCACAGATCTCAACGCCACATGACCCCTGTGGGGGCAGGACAGGAAGAAGAGGAGGAGGTAGAGGAGGACATTGGTGCTCAGGAATTATTGAGTGAAATGGGTGGTTTTTCCACTCAGCGGACAGGAGTGGAGGAGCAGGAGCATCTGGTAGAGGAGGAGGAGGAGACAGAGGACCCAGACGCACTGTGGCAGTATGCTGTGGAGATGGAGGCAGGGAGTCCCTCGCATTCCTTGGCACAAATGGCCCATAGCATGCTCGGCTGCTTGCGTAGTGACAGCCGAATAATAACCATCAGACAGAGGGATGACTTTTGGCTGTCCACTTTGTTGGACCCTCGCTACCGTTCAAAAATGGTGGTCTTTTTCACACCTGCTGAGAGGGAGGCCAAAATAACGTACTATAAAAACCACCTATGTAGTCAGTTGGTCTCTGCCTTTCTGCGCCAACGTCCATCCTCAGACACTGTGGGCCCTGTGCGCTCGCGTTCCGCTGCCATGGCAGCAGGGGAGGGGTGGGGTGGTAGGAGCAGTGGCAGCTCCACCAGCAGCGGCTGCCTCAGTCTGCAGTCGATGATGAGTAGCTTTCTTTACCAGCGCAGTGAGGAAACTACTAACCAGCCGCAGCAGCAGCAGCATCAGGTGGACCTGGAGCAGGACCTCAAACAACAGGCTTGGGCCTACTTGGACAGCACCCTGCCAACCGAGGTAGACAATCCCCTTGACTACTGGGCAACGAAACTTGACCTTTGGCCCCAACTAGCTGAATTTGCCCTTGAAAGGCTGTCATGCCCGGCCAGTAGCGTGGCATCGGAGCGCGTGTTTAGTGCGGCAGGAGGTATTGTAACTCCGCGGAGGACACGACTGTCCACCCAAAGTGTGGAGAGACTGACGTTTGTGAAAATGAATCAGGCGTGGATTAGTCTGGATTTCAAACCACCAGTTCCTGACACAACTGACTAAATCCGCCATGAATCATGCCCCAAACATGTTATTATTTTTAACATAGGCCTCTGTATGGCCTTCAATTTAAGCTGCTTACGCTTCGACACTCTGCCATGGGCCCCTGTACCGCCTCCTCTTGCTGCTGCCAGGTCCAGAGTGTGTCATGGGTCCCTGTACGGCCTCCGATTGCTGCTGTCTCCATCGCCACACTCTGCCATGTGCCACTTTCAGGTCTCCTCACACTGCTGGTGGGTTCCATTTTGTCATAGGGTGCTGGCAGATTACGGGCCTCCCATTGCTGCTGCCAGGCCCGTAATCTGCCATGGGCCCCCGTACCAACTCCTCATGCTGCTGCCAGGCCCGTAATCTGTCATGGGCCCCTGTACCACCTCCTCATGCTGCTGCCAGGTCCAGAGTGTGTCATGGGTCCCTGTACGGCCTCCCATTGCTGCTGTCTCCATCGCCACACTCTGCCATGTGCCACTTTCAGGTCTCCTCACACTGCTGGTGGGTTCCATTTTGTCATAGGGTGCTGGCAGATTACGGGCCTCCCATTGCTGCTGCCAGGCCCATAATCTGCCATGGGCACCCGTACCGACTCCTCATGCTGCTGCCAGGCCCGTAATCTGTCATGGGCCCCTGTACCGCCTCCTCATGCTGCTGCCAGGTCCAGAGTGTGTCATGGGTCCCTGTACGGCCTCCCATTGCTGCTGTCTCCATCGCCACACTCTGCCATGTGCCACTTTCAGGTCTCCTCACACTGCTGGTGGGTTCCATTTTGTCATAGGGTGCTGGCAGATTACGGGCCTCCCATTGCTGCTGCCAGGCCCGTAATCTGCCATGGGTCCCCGTACCGACTCCTCATGCTGCTGCCAGGCCCGTAATTTGTCATGGGCCCCTGTACCGCCTCCTCATGCTGCTGCCAGGTCCAGAGTGTGTCATGGGTCCCTGTACGGCCTCCCATTGCTGCTGTCTCCATCGCCACACTCTGCCATGTGCCACTTTCAGGTCTCCTCACACTGCTGGTGGGTTCCATTTTGTCATAGGGTGCTGGCAGATTACGGGCCTCCCATTGCTGCTGCCAGGCCCGTAATCTGCCATGGGCCCCCGTACCGACTCCTCATGCTGCTGCCAGGCCCGTAATCTGTCATGGGCCCCTGTACCGCCTCCTCATGCTGCTGCCAGGTCCAGAGTGTGTCAAGGGACCCTGTACGGCCTCCCATTGCTGCTGTCTCCATCGCCACACTCTGCCATGTGCCACTTTCAGGTCTCCTCACACTGCTGGTGGGTTCCATTTTGTCATAGGGTGCTGGCAGATTACGGGCCTCCCATTGCTGCTGCCAGGCCCGTAATCTGCCATGGGCCCCCGTACCGACTCCTCATGCTGCTGTCAGGCCCGTAATCTGTCATGGGCCCCTGTACCGCCTCCTCATGCTGCTGCCAGGTCCAGAGTGTGTCATGGGTCCCTGTACGGCCTCCCATTGCTGCTGTCTCCATCGCCACACTCTGCCATGTGCCACTTTCAGGTCTCCTCACACTGCTGGTGGGTTCCATTTTTTCATAGGGTGCTGTATGGCCTCCCATTGCTGCTGCCTCCACCGCCACACTGTGGCTCCACACTCTGGTTTTGGCCCCGTGACTGCCCAAATGAGTGAAGTGTGCGGTGATTCTAAGATCGACGGCACTCATCTGCATGTCATACTGACTGACAGTATTATTTCTCTTCCCCAGCAGACTCCAAGGGCATTTAAATTAAAGGTACAGTGTTCTGCACTAATATAAAGGCTCTCTGAAGCCTAGAAACACCCTTTTTATAAGTTAAATTCGCAGCGAATATATTAGACTCGAATCAAATTTATTCCGCGAATTCGCCGAATCAGCCGAATCGAATTTTTGAATAATTCGCTCATCTCTAATAATAATATTAATCAATGTGACAGATAGGGCATCCAAAATAGTGTAAGATAAACAAATAAACAAAACACATAAACACACACACGCACGCACACACACACATATATATATATATATATATATATATATATATATATATATATATATATGCTGCAGGATGTTAAAACCAACAAAAGATGGCAGTGTCCTGCAAATTCAGTGGCACTCACATTCTGCATGGACCCATGGACCTTGTATGCTGAATCGCAGAACAGTGTATCAGAAAACTACTTTACCCAGAAGTGTTGTAAGGGGGGGGGGTAGATGTATATATAGAAGCTCAGGAAACTGGACAGGAAATGAGAGGGGGGAGAGCGCCAGAGAGGAAGCAAAGAGAGTGGTGTTGACCATGCTGCAGAGCTAGAGAGAGGAGAAGCAAGCAGGAGCCACTGACTGCTGACCTTGCCACCTTGCTCAGTGAGAATAGTCTGCCAGTAGGTGACCCGGAGTGCAGTGATTGGACGGAACGCTGTACATGAGGCCAGAGAACCCGTGGGGGCCCCCATAGGCCGAGTGAGAGACCGCCAGAACCTGCTGGAAGCCACTGATCAAGAGAGATAGTCCCATAAACCAGTTAAGCAAGAGAACACTGACATTCTCCTCATACCTGCTACTTTACCTGCACACAGTTGTGGACATTACATTCAGTTTACATGTGTTGCGGCCTAGTTCCCATAGCAGCTACTGCTGAACACATTTGCAGTACAGTTAAATCATCAAAGCTGACCACAGTGATGCCTCCTGCAGGCCAGATCACATCAGTGCTCACTGAACCATTAACCTATCCTCCTAAAGGAACTTCTACCACCATTTCCATTGGTCATTGCATTCCAGAGTGGAGATATGCTTTTTCCAACAAGTCCATTTGCCAGTTTAATACTTTATTTGCCTAAAAGCTGCTCTTTTCCCAGTGCATTAAAGGAGACAACACACAAGTCAAGTGTCATTTAAATGGAAAGTCCTTGTCCTTTCATCTACCTTCCCTTTGTGTAAATCCTGTCAGGAAGTATCACCTACATCACCTACAATTTTGCTTATTTGTGCACCAACTAGGCCCCGGTGAGCACGCAACACTGCACTTAAAGGGACATTGACCACCCTGGTCAAAGAGCTCTTCTACCTCAGATTTAAACCTTACCATCAGACTCTGAGGGCCCACAGTAAGTTAGTCTCATTGTTGCTAGTTCTCACTGGGATTGCTACCACCTTAGGTTAGAGGCATTGGGTTAATTTCTGAAAGCAGGCCTGCGAATATTGATTTAACTTTTGTTATATGTTTTACTTCTTTGCTTAGAGTTGCAGAGAGTAATTATTACCATTTAAAGTATCAATGCCCATTTGTACTGTTCAACCAAGTTTACATGGAAGTTTAATATAAACCTAATATCAGTTTTCTCTAATCTGTGTGTGAGTTTACTTTCTGGTGTTAACTCACTCTGGTCAAAGGCACCTTGTAGTGTTAGCAGGGGTTGGGCTTTCAGAGAGGGTCCAGAATGACAGGGAGCACAAAAATAACTGGACTTGATAAATAAGCGACTCCTAAGGAGATAGTGCTAAATATATATATATATATATATATATATATATATATATATATATATATATACATGCACACATCAACTGACATCATATGAAATGAAAGCTGGCCCATGGCCACCCACAGTATGTTATTCAAACAACTCTGATGGGATTCAAATAGGGTTCATAAGCACATGTTGCATGAAGGATCATGTAAAAATGTGACAGCCTCATTCTGCCTATGGAAGCCATGCATTCTGGATGGATAGTGGAGACTAATAGCCAGCATGCACTCTGATAACTGGGTGTGCCACTGCAGTGTGCATTCTAGCCAGGCAGGAAGTGCATTCCAGCAAAACAGAAATAGTTTACCACTCATGCATAAGTCCACATTTCCTCTACAAACTTCCCCGTAGGATCAGTGCACTGTCCTGGGTGAGAGATGGATGCTGACTGTAATGAAACATGAACCTAAATAAACAATAGCAAAGGAAAAACAGTAAGAATGGTACTAAATGAAAAGATTAGATTTAGGAAAACGATACGTGATCATGTGACATAATTTATGAATTTGATGTTGTTCTTCCACAAAATGTAGAGCCACTGGATTGTCTCTATTCATCAGTTTCTGCAAACCTTGAAGCCCACAGGCAATGAGAATGTCACTGCAATGCTTCCATAATGAACACTTGAATGCACCTAAAATTTTATCAATGTACATTAGTGAACACGGACATTTTAATAAGCAAATGCAGAAATAATTTTGTAAAGTTGTAATAATAATCTGATAGTTGCGTCTTTTATGGGGTTAGAACAATATATTCACAAATCAATAGCATCACAATTATTACATTTATAACAGCCCTTCTTCTCAGAATTTCTATTAGGTATTTTTTATATTTATATCTATGATCTGCTTTAGTAAAATATCATTCATATTTTTGCTCCAGTTATATTTGGCTTATTCCTATGGGATCCCTATTTACACCATACTTTTTTACTCTTCAGGAGGATGTGAACCTACAAAGGGACATATATGACATCTCTTCAGTCCCAAGTCCTGGGATGTCAGACATATGAACATAAAAGCAACTAGACTGATATATAAACCTTTCCTATTGGCTATTTGGATATCATTCTGTTTACTGTTAGCTGGCATATGGCACCTTGAGTAAACTACAGCAGGGATATTTCTCTCATTTTATGTGCTATGATTACTACAGTGGAATATGGTGGACAGTAATTCTCGAGATCATTCTGAAGAGGGGAGGGAGAATTTGCGAAGAGTGGGGAGGTAGAGGATTTGCGAAGAGTGTGTGTGTGTGTGCGGAGAAAAGTGTGTGTATGGGGGGGATTGTGAAGAGTGGGGGGATTTGTGAAGAGGTGACAGCTGTGGGGGTGGGGGGGATTTGTGAAGAGGTGAGAGCTGTGAACAGTGAGGGGAGGATTTGTGAAGAGGGGAGGGGGAATTTGTGATGACATGAAAGCTGTGAAGAATGAAAGGGGGATTTTATAAGAAGTGGTGAGATCTGAGAACTGTGTGTGTGTGGGGGGGCAGGTTGTGCAGAGCCGATTGCTGGGAAGGGAGGGGCTTTTTGCAGAGGTGAGACCATTGGAGAGAAATGGGGAAGGGGGTGGTTGTGCAGAGAAGCAGCTGAGAGAAGGACTTTGGTGTTGTGTAGAGGTGACAGCTGTGGACTGAGGGGTGCAGAGATGAGTTTTTGACAGGACATACAAAGGTTATTTGTAGACAAGGGGGTGCTAAGGTGTACTATGGACAGGAGTACAAGGTGTGCTATGGACAAAGGAAGAAGAGGTGAGCTGTGGATGGGAAAGAAGAGTTGAGCTGTGGATGGAGGAAGAAGAGATGAGTTGTGGACAGGGGAAGAAACGGAGAGGTGTAGACAGTGGGAAGAAGAGGTGAACTGTGGACAAGGAAAAGGAAAGGTGAGCTGTCGACAAGGGGAGAAAGAGGTGAGCTGTAGACAGGGGGAAGAAGAGGTGACCTTTGTACAAGGGTAAGAAGAGGTCAGCTGTGGACAGGAGGAAAAAGAGGTGAGCTTTTGACAAGGGAAAGAAGAGGTGAGCTGTGGACAGGGGGAAGAAGTGGTGTAATGTGGACAAGGGGAGAAAGAGGTGAGCTGAAGAAGAGGTGAGTTATAGACAGGGGGGACGAAGAGGTGAGCTGGGGATTGAGGAAGAAGAGGTGAGCTGTGGACAGGGGGAAGAAGTGGTGTAATGTGAACAAGGGGAAAAAGAGGTGAGCTGTAGACAGGGGAAGAAGAGGTGAGCTATAGACAGGGGGGAAGAAGAGGTGAGCTGGGGATTTAGGAAGAAGAGGTGAGCTGTCGATGGAGAAAGAGGAGGTGAGCTATGGACAGTGAGAAAAGAGGTGAGCTGTCGATAAGGGAAAGTAGCAGTGAGCTGTGGACAAGGGGAAGAAGAGATGAGCTGTAGACAGAGGAAAAAAGTGGTGAGATGTGGACAAGGGGAGAAAGAAGTGAGCTGTACACAGGGGTAGAAGAGATGAGCTGTAGACAGGAGAAGGAGAGGTAAGTTGTAGACAGGAGCAGTAGAGATGAGTTGTAAACAGGAGAAAAAAAGGTGACCTATAGATAGGGGAAGAGGAGGTGAGCTATGGACAGTGAGAGAAGATATGAGCTGTGGACAAGGGGAGAGTAGGTAAGCTGTGGATGAAGGTTGAAAAGGTGAGCTGTGGACAGGGGGTACAGAGGTGAGCTGGGATGCAGAACTGTGCAAAGGTGAGCAATGCATGGTTACTTTGGGAGGGGATATGTAAGTACTGTATACGGTACATTGCAATACATGCATATCAAGAATCCCTGTTTTTATGCAAAAAAAAGTTAGCTAGAAAGCTGTAAGGGGGTATTGTAAAGTATAGAGGGTTGATTCAGTATTTTTAGTATCAACATGTGGTCACCCTCTTTAGAACCCCATCTGTTATAAGTAAGCTATTTGGATTTGAGCACAGACATTTACCCATTTCGGTGTAAAGTGACCAGATCTGAGTCTGTAGCTCTCCTCCAACTGTAATTGGCACTATGGGGTTGATTTACTAAAGACAAATAGACTTTTAACTTTTCAATGGAAGTTGCACATTGCAAGGACATTTACACTAGAGCTTAATGCACAAGGTTAGGTTTTACTTTGCAAGAATACCTAATCATGTGCAAGTAAAAAAATTTTTTATTTTTGCATGCAAATGATGATGATGGATGATAGAAGTCGGCAGAGCTTTATCTAATTCAGTAAGCTCTACTTGCCTTTCATAAATCATCCCCTATATGTCCATGAAAGTATGTTTTAAGCAAGTTTTAGCATTTTACACAGCAGAGTAGGGATCTGCTAGAGAAGGATCAATTTGATGCGAATGGCTAGCTTGAGCATGTTTTGTAATATATTCAAACCAAAAATCACTGTTTTGTGTAACAGTTTGCTAGAAATTTGCCTTAAAGGTATATAATGATGTTCAGAGAGTTAGTTCAATATCATCAGTATTTACATGTGCTCACAACCCTTTAGCACTGGTTAAATGTATATATGTAAGCTGTGTGGATATGAACACAAACATCTTTCCATTTCTCCACCTTACACTGCAAAGGCTATAAAAGGTCCCGCTCTTACAAATTACACAATATTGTTTTTAAAATGTGACCCAAAAGTATGCAATATGCTCTTCACTGTTCAGTCTTGAAATGCTGTTCCACATGAATCCTGCATTTAAAATAATGGCACACATTACATGTTCCTTTCCCAATTTATAAACAGGGTGGACTCTCACCTTCACCAGTGGGACTTGGTTACCACAGGTCTATACTGCTACTTTCCCCTTTAAGAAGATATACAGTATGTAATAGCACCGCCTCGTCTCCTCCAATACACAGTAGGGTGCTGTGGTGTGTGCGCCAATATTTTTCATGCTTTTTTTTCAATTTTTTACATTGTAGAAGTGAGCGGGAGCAGGTCTCTCGGCAGGCTCTTGCCTCTTATAGGTGTCCACTTGGGGTTTTTTTCAGGTGGATTTCATAGCGGAATAGACACATATTTTTTTAGGGGGGGAGTCCAGTTAGAACTTTTGTATTCCTTCTCTTCCTGTGCTAAGTGGCATTATAGCAACAACCCAGAAAGTAAATCTAGGGGTGTGGCTTTAGGATTACATGTCTCTGTCCCAGTCTCAGATATTCAAGAGGTGAGCAACTCAGGGGGAAGATTTCTTATCCATAAATGCAAAATAAATAATATGCCATTTACATTGGACAATCTTTACACTCCCAACAAGGGACAAGTTCCTAATTTGCTTGCTCTCCTTCACGAATTTGGTCTGTTAGTAGATGGAAGAATAGTGTTGGGTGGGGATTTTATTATAGTACTTGATCCTTTTTTAGACACTGCATCTACCAATCCCTGCTTTTCTTTGTCTCAACTCAATCGACTTAAGAAACGTTTACATGAATTTCAATTAGTTGATGTATGGTGGGTGCTTCACCCAACTGTTCGTGATTATACATGTCACTCCCAATGCATGCTATATATAGTAGGATACATCCTTGGATGTTCCTTGTCCCGCATAATCTTCTTTGCTGGCAACCCCAGGCGCAAACTGGCTCCCAATTATGGTCTGACCAGTTCCCACTCTTTTTTTCAATCCTTCCCCCACACTTTTTGAAACCTAACGCTTCATGGGGGTTGAATGAAACTCTCCTAAAGGATGGTTTGGCCTGTGCAGCAGTTAGACATGTGATTTCTCAATTTATACAGAACCATTTGTCAGGTTCGACAGCACAACCAATCAAAGGGGAGGCCTTGAAGTGTGTAAACAGAGGGACCCTTATTTCAGAGGGCTATCATCTGAAAAAAGAGTGTTCCTTAGATATTACACGGCTTCTATAGGAAGTTCATAGGCTAGAACTTTGTTGTAAACATACACTTAAGGCTGGACTATTCCAACAACTGAAAAGTAAACAAAAGAACCTTCACCAATTACTAGATCAAGAATATTTCTGGCATAGGGCCTGCATGCATAGCTCTATGTATGAATCTGGAAAAAGGGTGAGTAGGTTCTTAGCTAGTTCAATTCACTATAACTTAGGGCAAACATACATTTTGAAACTCTGCTGCCGGTATAGGGGGCTAATGCATTCATCTGAAGATATCACTTCAACGTTTCATGAATATTACATGACTTTATATAGCATATCCAATCCACATATGGCCTCTACCAATACACAGGGCATTACACAGCTTTCTCAATATATCTCGAAAATGGCCCTGCCTAGGCTAGGTCAATCGCTATAGACTTATTGGATGGCGGCTTTACTACTAAAGAAATCGTTCGAACGACAAATGTGCTCCAAATAGGCTGAGTCCGGGCCCAGATGGCTTCCCAAGTATCTTCTATAAAAAATCTCAGGATATTTTGGCCCATATCACCCTTCTTCATAAGGATAAGAAAGACCTCACTGAATGTTCAAGCTATCGTTCGATCGCTTTAATTAATTTCTATCTTAAAATGTATGCCAAATTTCTAGTGGACATATTGCAATTGGCTATCCCCTCTATTATCAACTTAGACCAGATGGGTTTCATCCCTATGCTCAAAGTAGGGGACAATACTATTAAAATGCTATCCCTTATCTTTCACTGCCAGGCACGGAAGGTTCCTCTATGTCTTCTTTCATTGGATGCTGAGAAAGCATTTGATCGACTTGATTGGACATTCTTGAAGGGAACATTGGAGAAAATTGGTCTATCTTAGGATTTCATCAATAAAATAATGGCCCTCTATTCCTGCCCAACAGCTCGAATTAAGGTGAATGGACTGCTTTCAGATCCAGTCCACATATCTAATGGGACCCGTCAAGGGTGTCCTCTTTCTCCGCTTTTGTATATACTGGCAATGGAGCACTTGGCGACAGCTTTGCTCGCTAATGACTCATTACAAAAAGTTGACATTGATGGTAAGCAGTATAAGGTAAGTATATTTGCAAATGATCTCTTGCTCCATATTACTAACCCATTGATAGCTTTTCCTTCGTTATCAAAGGAATTGGAAATTTTTGGCTCCCTCTGTAATTTTAAAATCAATGCTTCAAAATCATATTGCCTAGATATTTCACTTCCTGCAGGCACTTGAGACATCCTTTCCAATACAATTTCTTTTCAATGGGCACAAGACTCCATTAAAATATGTTGGAGTGCAGATACCCTCGCATTGTTCGCTTTTGTCTTCTGTGCAGCAACATCTTAAGAGCTGGTCTTCAATGCAACATTCCTAGATGAGATGGATGTCCCTCTTTAAGATGAATGTCCTTCATAGATTTTTATATATTTTTCAAGGAATTCCAATCTGGGATTCTTTCGATCGGTGCACTCTTTACTACTCAAATATATATGGCACAGGTCCTCGGCATAGACTCCGATATGATATCTTGGTGAAGAGGCTAAATGATGGTGGTGCAAGTCTGCATGTTTGATTGGTGTGATCAGATGCTTTCCCAATTGTAAAATGGCGCTGTTTATATCCAGCAAAACTGAAAAGATGAAATACTCATTGCTTCTGGTTTCTTAGACTATATTGTTAATTGGAGCCATTCTGGTCCCTTCCCACTGCTTGTAAAAGCAATCCAGCAGTTAAATAGCTGCTAGGATTGATTTTACATGAAGGTCGACCACCAGCTGAAAAAAATGATACCAGGATGATGCCTGTCGCTGCAGGCATCATCCTGGTATAACCACTCAAAGTCCAGTGACATACCAGTATGTTGCTGGTCCTTGTTGGGCATATATGTAGCAGCAGAGAACATGTGCATATGATGAATCAAGTCTGTGGACCAATATGACCCCAATTTATTCTTTTTTGTAATGCCCATGTTGAGGGTTAGGCCCAAAAAATTTTAAATTAATAAACTGTGATAGGTTTCCATGAGAATTGTCTTGCAAGATCTGAATTTGGGTGGGTGGCCATGTATTGTTGTGCATATAAATTGCTTTGGCCCACAATCAATTGATACAAATCTTTTGTGAAAAACAGCAGAGGGGCTAAACGCTAGTGCTGATAGTGAATGGGGCTGATCCTGCTAACACTGCATTTTTGAGGACACTATACTAAGGAGGAACTAGTTTAGCTCTGTTTGTGCTCAATATATTGATCCATACAAACACTAGAATACTAGGATGATCAGCAACCTATAGCGTGAGTGTGATAGTGTGTGGGCAATCTAACTCTAGCTGACCCTGGCTGGGATGGGCACTAACTGACGCAGACTCTATCTGATGGCAGTAATACAGTCATCAGTGAAAAATTCAATATACTAACACTGTAATATTGGCACTGAGTTGGTGACACGGGTGGTCAAAGGGTTAATAGGGATGATCGAACTGTTAAATGGGCTAATCTCTGTGTGTAAAATGTAGTGCTGTTACTCACAGTGTGGTGTTCTCTCTTCTCTCCCTGGACCGATGGGTGGGGGACGCAAGCATGAGTGCTCACACCCGGAAATAGAAAACAACGTAACGGTATATCGTTTTGCGCAGAGTTGCTGCTTGCTTGCGACGAATAGTAGAAAAGAAAAAACCTTTAAAAAAATTAAGAAAATATATTTTTCAATATTTTATTTTATTTTTTAACATGATTATTTTTTTTTAAACAATACTTTAATCATAGTAGTTCAGTGTTCAGTGTTTTTATGGACACAGGGGTTGATTTACTAAAACCTGGAGAGTGCAAAATGTGGTGCAGGTCTGCATGGTAGCCTTCAGCTTGTTCATTTAAGCTTTGACAAAAAAAAAACTTGGAAGCTGATTGGTTAATATGTCAACTGCACCAGATTTTGCACTCTTAAGTTTTAGTAAATCAACCCCACAGGATTGTGTACATAAATCTGTATGTTACATACAAGGGCACAAAAAATTCAATGAGGCTGGTTTACTAAATAGGTTGAGAGTCTTCTCTCAAAATGTGTTAATGTTCACTACAATTATCCAGTCATCTAAAAAGCAAATTCCTGTTTCCCATTACTATTTTAAATACCAATCATGTGTTTCACATAACTGGTTAACTGAAGAAAATATTCACACAAGTTTTTAAGTGAAGATTCTCTACTCCTTTAGGAAATTTCACATACATATTGTGCATCCTATATACTAAAGTTTGTAAAGGTAAACTACTGTCAATGCAGTTTTAAGAATGTTCCAATATCCACAGATAATAATTTTAATGTAATGATCTGAGTTTTAAATGGGTAGATAAAACATACATTTTTGATGTCACAACATTAATTGTTAAATATCATTATAATGTATGAAATGTTGTCACTGACTCTAAAATAAATCCTGCATTCATATTTAGTTTCTAAATTGTGTTTTATGGACATACTTTGTTGTTTGATTAGGACACTTTAGCTCATAAAAAATGTTGATTATTATTGCATATATATAATATCAAACTTTTTCTCTAATTGCCATCTCTATAGTGGTAAATTACAATCAAATGTCCAAATGAAAGCAGCAAGGATAGATTTTATATCAAAATGTTACTTTAACAAATAACAAACAAGCATGTTTCAAGGGCATTGCTCCCTCTTTGGTAGGGCTAGCAAAAGACATTCCTCTAAGATACAAGTGTGAACAAGTCTAGCAAATATAGATAATAGTATTCATAATAATGATAGCAATAAAGAACAATAACAGTTAATTAAAAAAGCACTGGTAAATACATACTGTACACTGATATGTACATTAGTATAAATTGAGATAATATATAGAAATAGATACAGTATGGATATGCAAAATCCATGCTGGCAGTATCTGATTAGTAGATGACTCAAATGGATTAATTAACAGAGCCAGAGACTTTTGTGTGAAGTTGAGTGTGAAGTGAGTGACGGTAATTGCTGATGGTCGGTGTTCATATGGCAGGGAATAGTTTATGTAGATTGGTGGTGTTTGTGCATGTCGCAATACATAGTGACATAAAAAGAGAGTGGTATGAAATGTTTGTGGACTAGAGGAGGCTAGAGAATTACGAGAAGAGCAGATGTCTGCTAGAGTTTGTATGAGTTGGTAAAAAAGGAAAAAAAAATGAAGAAAAATGAGTGAGTTCCTTTCCTCAACTTAAGACCCATGTTCTAGCAGAGTGTAAACTTATTACTCAAGAATGGTTAGCACTGTTTCTATAATGATCCTATTTTTGTTCATGGACAGAAGAAGCACTGGATTATATGTTGAGATTCCATGGCAATTGTGGTGTAAGATGTAATATAAGAACCCTAATAAGGAATGACTATACTTCCTTCTGAGATGCTATCTTCATTAAAAAAATATCATTTTTAATTAATCATTATGAGATTGCATAAAAATCTTTAGAATAATTCTTCAAATATTAAAAAATGCATAGTAATAACAATGATCACACATCTAGCTTTCATTACTGGAACATTATAATGCATGTTTAACCCATATCAGAAAGCTTTTGCTTTTGAAAGGCTTAGACAATGATCACACATCTAGACAATGACCACAGGGATAAAGCTGTCTATTAAATCAATGCAGAAGCACTGTATTAACCAATAAATAATGTAATAGAATACATTTTGTATAAAATGTCACAGGAGTTATATATGCGTGATCTAGAAATATGGCAGAAAACTGCGATCAATTCAAATATGCAAACATTCCATATGCTATCATGTGGGTAAAATTGACTAATAGAAATAAACATAGGAAGTAAGAATGCAGGAAATGTTCAACAAATTAGTTTTTAAGGGTAACCTAAACCAGATGATGAGCAATAGATTCTGGCACCAGAGCTTCACAGTTTGTATCTTTCATCACAGAATGGTTGGTCTTCAGCCTTGAGGATTGTGGCATAGAAAGAGTGAACATTCAAGAAAGATATTCAATTTACCAAGGTATGTTTAGGTTTAGAATTACAGGGACATTTGTGGATAGAATCTCTAACCTAATTTGACAATAATTTCTACCTAAAGTGGTATTAAAGCCTCATTGTTGTTTTTTGTTTAATAACAAACATGTTATACTTACCTGCTCTGTGCAGTGGTATTGCACAGAGCAACTCCGATCCTCCTCTTCTTGGGTACCCCGCTGGCGCTCCTGGCTCCTCTTCCTCGAACAGTGCCCCCAGACCAATCAGCATGCTCTGGGGGCATTGATGCATGCTCGTTCCCAAGCTGCTGCTCTATGCATTCATAAGACACAAAGAGCCATGGTACAGCCTCGCCCCCTGCTCTCTCCTCATTGGCTCACTGGCTGTGATTGACAGCAGTGGGAGCCAATTGCCTGTTGCTGCTGTCTCAGCCAATGAGGAGAGAGAATCCCCATAGAGCAGAGGCTCTCGTGAACATCGCTAGATCAGAAAGGGCTCATGTAAGGATTGGGAGGGGGCGCTGCACACATAGAATGCATGAAGATACAAAACCTTCAGCCTTTATTATCACTTTAAGTGAAATATGCTTTTAAAAATATATATAGGGAAATCTTCCAATGTTGCTTTACTAGTGTTTTTGTTTTATTCCTATTTTTGCGTGCATTAGTGTTATTTGCTTTTTTCCCCAAAAGGGAGAAACTGGTAAGAAAAGTAAAAATGTAAATGACACAAAAGTGCATTTTGTTTATTTTTTTTTCATTATTGTGTATTCATTGTGGTGTTATTGATTCACAGAAATAAAAAAAAATTAAAAGAAAATCTTAACTTACAGTACAATACACATGGAAATACATATTATTACTTAAAGCTAATGTAGCATTACTGCTGCAAATAAATGAGTGCCATCATAAAGAACAGTTTGCAAAATTGATGTTGCACTACAGTGTCAACAAGTGTGTTCCATAAGGGACAACAAAATGCCCAGCTCAAATAATTGTAATAATTGCAGCCCTGGTAGAGTTTATTGACAGTATTGAATGTGTACTCTATTATTAGTCTGTGTTTTCCATCAGAAGAAATGTTGGAGTGGGATGAACTCACACACCCTGAAATTTGTAACAGAAGCTTACATTCAATAGAATGAATACAACATTTGACAATATTAAACATAAAGATACTGTAGGACTCACATGCTTTAATGTTATTTTGATTATTTACAAATATATAGAACAAACAAGCTTTGTGTAATTATAATAATTATTATAATGAGTCAGTTTTGAAAGAGGAGCTCTGGTTTCTCCACACTAGATGTCTAACTACACATTCACTGAAACTGTTCAATAAACATAACAATTGTAGATTTCCACTAAATATAAACAATACCCACTGAGAAAAATACTTTTTTTTCTGTGTATCCATCTGCATTGGTAGCATGCGCTAGAATATAAGGGTCAATTAGAGAAAAGTCAAATGACAACTGTAGCAAGTAAACAAATTGCTTGAAAATATTCCACTGTACAGTGGAAGCTATAATTAATTTACACCATATAAACTATATTGTGTTGCACATTAGGCAGCAGTATTAAAACAATGCAGCTTTTATTTTTGTGAAATGTCTAACAATGACCAGTCAGTTTGGATAACCCTACAACTTTGCAACACATATAATCAGAAAAATGTGGTTATTTTAGATGCTTAACATGTATAGCTTTCAAGATTGTTTTATATGTGTAGAGAGTTACCATAAGAATGCAAAATATACATTACTAACCTAAATTAAAGATCTATATTTAATTTACAGCTAGAAGCAGCATGCACCGATGTACTCATGTTGTCCATGTAACACAAAGGAATAAGAAGATAGAGTGAGACAACTTAATAAGGTCAGGTGCACTCAAGTATGTCTTCCTAAATTTGGAAAGCAACAAATGATTGGATTTATTTAGTAAAGGGTTATTGTTATGAGGTGCTAATTTGTAAGTCCAGTAACCAATAACAATTTATTGTAATCCAACCTTCTCTTATCTGCTTCAGTAGATTGAATTCTGATTGTTTGCTGTAGTCCATATTCTTAGGGATTTGCACTTAAAAACTATAACTCATTATTAAACAAGGCTGTTACCATTCTACTAAAAGGAGGAGTTAGGGCTTAAAGGTAACCTGTCAATGGGATTTTATTTTAAAAACAGCCCTTAAAAAGTAGTGTTCATATTTACCTTTAAAGCAGGTGCTGACACAGATGACCCCTTTGAGGAAGATCTCTGAAAACTCTTCAACACACTTCTGGGTGTGCTGGCTGCCCCATATCCAGTTGCATGCTAGGGGTCCCTTCACTGGCTGCTGCAATATTGTGACATCGGGGTCAGTTGAACCACAGTGCACAACAGAGGCCCAGACATCTGAAACACCCAGTTGTGTGTCAGATATCAGCTGTCCACCTATCAGGAGAGAGTCCCTTCCCTTCAGTACCAACCTAAATGAAAGCAGAGATGGATGAACCCATTACCACTGTTGAGATAGAACTTGCTATCTGCCAACTGCCCTCTCATTAGTCTTCCCAGCTGAATGGTATGTTACATTGTAAAATCATGGAATGAATTGGCCCTCATTTATTCAAGATCTTCACTACAGTGTTAGAAGATACGATTTGACTTCACTCCAAAAGAGGGTCACGCACTGTCCTCAGTGAAAAATCTCATTAAGACCCTACCAGGTGCTGGCCATTGCTACTGTGACATTATTGTACCTGTTATGCTTATATATTCATCTCTGTATGATGATATGTGAGTGACTGTTAAGACTGTTATGTATATTATTGCTATTATCTTTTGGACTAAAAATCAATAAAACACACTTTCACAAAAAAAGAACTGTGTTTGTTGGATGTTAAAGAGTTTTTGACAGTAATTGGTTCGCATCAAAGGATGATCTTTGTCAGCACCTACTAAAGAGGTAAGTATGAATGCTTTTCTTTGTTTGCTGGTCTGAGGAAATTGATTGGGGTAGAACTGGAGGTTAAGCTATAGTTTGTTAGGCTTAGCATTCATTGCCTCATTTTAGTCTGCTGCTCCCAGGAAATTGCTGGGGGGAGGGGGTTGGGCAGAACTGGTGGTTAAGCTATAGTTTGGGTGTTAGATCTAGCATTCATTGCTTCATTTTAGTTTGCTGGTCCCAGGAAATTGCTGGGGGGTAGAACTGGAGGTTAAGCTATAGTTTGGGGTTAGATTTAGCATTTGTTGCTTCATTTTAAGTTTTTGGGTGTAATTAATCCAGTGCTACAAAATGAAAAATACATAACAGTGAAAAAAATTTGTATATAAAATAGGTGTACTGAATTGTCATGTAGCAAAAATTTTAATGAAAAAAAAAGTTCTAATTTTGAAAACCAGAAAAAATCAATGTATTATTAGCAGGTAATATAAATGTACCTGCAAACTTTTTGATGAATTCTATTGCTGCCATGTACATTTTAGGTTCCTGGATTCTTATGTAACCAAAGTAATCCTTGTCTCAATGGTATTTGTGCCAAGGTTACAGCCAGTGTCAATGTTAACTGTTTTATCATTCACGCTGCCAGTTTTAATTTCTATTAAAACATCAGTTACTATGTATATCCTACGTATTCATGAACAAAAAACACCTGCACATCCTAATCTCCTAATAAAATCCAACTTTATTAGAGCAGGTGTGGCCAATACCATTCTAATAAAGGCAACTGTTTTAAGTAGATCTAGTTGAACTAAAAGTCTTTGCTTGCTGATTCAAATATTACTTTAATAGCATGATATATTTATACGTATTACTGTTCGTAAAGAGATTGAATCCCTGATTGTGGCATGATGGTCCATGGACATAAAGGTTGCAGTTCCTCCAATATCTATCAGAGGGTGTCTCCCAGTAGTCAGCAAGTCTCAGAAACTAGTCTTCACCTGATGATGGCTGCTCAAAGGATATTTAGCTCCTACTTTAGTATCTCTCAGTGATTCCACTTCGTGAGGACGTCGAATGACGAAACCCGTAGGGCAGGGCTTAATGGATGTGACGTCAGGACGTTCCTCAGTACTGACGGCTGGGCTGCGGCGGTGAGCGAGGCTCATACTTGTTTTGCAGAGGCTGTCATTGCTGGTGTCGGCTCAGACACCTTTTTTGTGAGTGTGCATCAGTACATAATAAAGTTTATGGTTTTAAAACGTATTGCACCATTATATTTCTTCTTGCTTCCCTGAGCATTACCGTGTTTATGGAGAGAGAGGATGACCATTTAACATCAGAGTTTTTTCCTATCCATGCTGGTTGGCTGTTTGCAGTGCATTGCTTCCATATCTTGGGAATTTCAACAGATCATCGCTCCCAGAGCAATAGCTATTATCCTGATTTATAATTTAATCAGCATATAGCTCTGGTGAGTCTATTTAATTCATTTGGTGGTGGATTTTCTTCACGGTGGTTATTATTTTACAGAAAGATTTCAGTATTGATTTTCACTGTTTGGTGTTGGACTACATACAATATTTATGGACATTTTTCTTTTTCTTTTAGACACTTATTACTTTGTATATATGATTGGTTGAGATTATTTGATGTTTTATTATTAGCGCATTCCTATATTTCTTTATGCTTACACCAGTTTCTTGGGTTAAGGTTTGCAGCTGATTTGGAGTGTTTTTGGCGCTTTTCTTCTTTTTATAACTACTATATTATTATTGATAATATTTAAATATTTATTAACACCATAGTAGCTCACAAGACCCCACACTTTAGTACCTCGAAATTCCAACTTTCCAAAGATTCTCTTCTCTGTTACATTTAACAACCAAAGCTAAAGTTTAGTTCATACCAATATATCAGTACCATAACCAAAACCTCCTGTTCATTGTTATACCAGTTGTACTACCCCTGTAACCAAATATTTTCCACAGATCTCTTCCCCATGTAAACCTCTCAGACACCCTATGCTTTCACACCTACCCTCACAGCTTACCACTGCAGTTCAAACTTTTCTGCTGGATTGGTACCCTACAATCACCCACATGACTCTAGTATCAAAATCTAAAAATAAACAGCATTTTCCAACCCACACAATTCTGTCACTGTCCATTCCTGCCTCAATCATAGTTCATCCATATCTTGTGCCATTTGCAATCCCCATACAGTCTGACCCTTATTCCTGCTCTAGACCAACATTTTACTGCTCCAGCCTCTAACCTGTGTGTGTTGCCTCCTACTGTCCCTGACTATCCTGCCTCCTGCAACCTCCAGGTGGGGCTGCCCTTAGGGCTGCAATGTGCTGTCAGCTTGCAGAAAAGTCACCTGGAAGCCACTATGGTCTCTGGTCCATCAAACCTTATTAGGTACTTTGGGAATGTTCAATCTTCTCATATGTCTGGAATTGATTACCAGTTTGGCCAAGACCGTGTTAGTAGCCAAATTGCCTGAGATTCTTTTTGAAGCCTACAATTTCTGTTGCTCCAAAGCCTGGTGATCCTGAAACTCACTGTAGAACTGGTAGTTATATACATAAGGACAGGCCTAGTTGTAATGAGTTTGAGGCAGTTCAGTTTCAGCTTCAGGCCTGGAAACCAGTGCCCTGGGAAGACCTAAATGGCTGTCAAAATGTGGTGCAGCTCCCAGAGCATCCCTGGTCTTCTCTGATCTGAGATATTGTAATACTGATCTAATTTATTTCATTCACTTCTTACCAATGTTACCAGCACCATCACCATCAATGTCTGCTACCTATTAATTGATGCTTCTTTCCCAAATAAAACATTTGAATATATGTCTATTCTCCCCAGTACAACATATTGTTTTCTCTATAACAATTTTATCTGGACAGTCAACATGGTAGACGCTGAATGGATAAGAGTCTGCAACACTGAAAATACCATCTCAAATGGTGTGCCAGGCATAAAATAAACAACAAAATAAATTAAAATTACATAAAAATATAAAAAGAAAAAAATAAACAAAACAGCAGTAGGACAAATGACATTAATGAACAATAATATTATTATTATTATTACTAATAATAATAGTATAGAAAAAAATATTTCTTTGATAGGCTGTCATCAGCAAGAACATTGCCAAACTGGATGTTCTATACATAGAAGCATACTTTCATATATATTATTATTATCCTCTCAAGAAATCTTTCTTTGATTTACTGCACAGTGCTGTTTGTTGTTTTTCAACCATTCAACCAATTATATACACAGTGCACATGAATGGTCTTGGAGCATTCACCTGAGAGTCAAAACAAATCTCAGGGATAGTTTCATAAAAATATTGCTATTTATTTATACATGAATCTTATTTTATGTTTTTCACAATCTATGAATTTGCTTGCCTTGGTCAGTTGGAGAAAGAATATAACTTATGTTGGTGGTCATTGAGAGGAATTATGCCCTTAACATTGCTGTTATTTTTAACTAGCATGATTGCACAGTACATTTGATGTTCAATAAAAGAAAAATTCGAACTGTCTCTGTTATTTTTAACCCCTTGTTTACCAAAGTACATTTATAAATGTTCTGGTGCTCAGAGGATTAAAACAATAGTTTTTTCCAGACAACTCCCTTCTTTCATGTAAAAGTGATACATCCATGAGGGCTGCTTGCAGTGGTTCCTGGAATCTTTTGTTCTTCTGGGGAGCCAGGGACCATGAAAACCTGTCTCGGAATGAAAAGTGGGAATAGCTTGGGGAACATCTATTCCCCAATCTATTCCGTGACTAATATACCTCGAGGGAAGAAACTCATATTTCGTTATGTCCAGGTTCAGAGCTGTTTTTTTCCAGCTGTTGTGGCTGGGAAAAGGGCTAATTGAGCAAGATCTGTGCTGCATTGCAAGGCAGGAGAGACATTAGGGGTCTGAGACCCCTGATGCCTCCATAAAGAGAACCTGTCACTTGTCCATGCTATCACCTAGGGGATTTGTTAGCCCCCTCGTGAGAGCACTAATGTTAAATTAGCATTAAAAAAATGAGTTATTATAAAATAAATAACAATAATAAAAGAATCAATCCTGTCTCCCTGTGAATGCAAATGTCTAAATGCAAATATGCTGTATACAATGTATACAGCTATTGTGACACACGATAGGTATGACGGCTTTTAAATAGTCAGTAACGGACAGTTTTGGGTAACTTTGACAGTGGTATATATTTACATAACCCCATGTTATATATTTTTTAAAGCTATATTTTGTCTGTGCACAATACAATGTATGTATTTTGTGTTTTTTCCTGAAAATGTATGTTTAATTAATAGTTGCACAAAAATTGTGCAGCATAAAAATTGCATCTGCCTGCATGGTATTCTAAAGGACCTCTCACTTCAGAATTATATTGGAGTTTAAAGTGATTTTCTCACACAAAAGGCAGATTTTAACATGTGGGAAAAATTTTAAACATTTTGACAGAAAAGGGGTACAGTTCATGATTATTACTGTAAATAATTTTGATACAAAATATAGGAGATACAAGCAGGTCTGCCCCAGGTGTCAAATATGTTATGTACAGCACTGATATAAGGTTCTATATTTAGAAATATGTAATGATTTTCAGAATCATACCATGCCCTGTTGTAATGTATATACAGACACAGGCACTTTTGGCCATGCAGGTTTTTAATAAAACTAACAATTGCTTAGGTTATGCCAATCTAGCCAGCTGACAACAGTAGTAAGAAAGATTTATTACATTTCTGTGCAGGCAGACTGTCCAGTAACAATCAGTCTCGTACACTGAAGAGATAATGTCCCCTTGAGATGTAATTGTTGTATTATTGTACTTGAAAAAGTTTTTTTGGTCATTGTGTTTTATTTTATTTTGAAAGTGAACTAGTTTATATTGTATTTTTGTTTTTTCATACAAAACCTTTATTTTGCAACCACACATTTAATAGAGGGACATTTTCATTCACAGGTCCTTCAAACAAAGGAGATGGCCATTGTGCTATCTTCCCCTCAAATTTATTTTTCTCACTTTCAGTCATTACTTGTTTTTAAAGAATCCTGGCCTTTCTAGTACACTTTTTGTTACCACACCTGGAGATAGAAAATTCAGGTAGCTCCCATCTCAATTGAGGCTAATGCCCCATAATTTTTCTTGCTGACTACAGGCTTTTGTGACTCTGAGCAGTCTTACTGGGGAACCATACACTGTTCAGATCACTGTTACACCTATTTTATGCTACTGTATTAGTGATTTTGCCAGTATAAAGTGGTTTTGATTGGTATCACAAACATATCAGCTTTTGGAATTGGTGAAGTTGGTGACTCCTGCTTCTTTGGAGAACCAGCTTTGAAGGAAGTTTTTCTACCATAGATTAGCTGCAAAAAAAGAGAGGGTACAAATTGAAAATTTAACAAGGGCCTCTGTCAAAATGTCTTGGGAGATACTGTGCTTTGTTTCAATGCTCTAATCACATCAAAGGGATGGTAGAGATGCTTCTGCAAAAAAATCCAGTGAAGGTATATTACTATACAAAATATAAGCATTAGAATAGTGATTATGCACAAATACTTTCATGGACATTTTTGGATCTCTTGACTTAGCGCCCTCTTTCAGTACCTGTATAAAATGTGAAATTAGCATAATGCCACCCTTGTGAAATTTGCAATAAATACTCATATTGGTTTCAAAGCATTGGCCAGTTCTATCATCTTCACTTGTAATTTCTCTGCTGGGGGTGGCATGTAAAAAGTGTCCCAACAAGTTCCAGCTTATTCGTAATTTGTTTTACCCTTTTAAATTGTTTTGTTAATTTTACAGTTGGCACATACCTTGCCATCTTGCTTTCCAAGCTTCAACATGTGGTAAAAAAAAATGTAATTTCTTTAATGCTAGAAAAGACTGAAGGCTTGCGCATTTTGAATGATATGCAAGCAATGAAATGTTATATTCTGACAGGTAAGGTAGAAGATGTATTGAAATTGGTTAAGACAATTCATCATAGTAGGCAGTTTGAATAGTATTAGTTAACATACCACCCTGAGCAGGCTGAATTTTACTTTTTAGGATTTGCCTAATGCTTGTTTATATAGTCAAATATATAACAAATAAATAGCTTTAGATGCAGCTGGGTAGGGAGTTTGGGACCTCCTTTTTAAACAGGTCAAACAGCAACTATCGCATTTATTTGGGATTCATTTCTAGAAATGAACAATGACAGTACCTTGTGGATGGTTGAGGGCATTTCCAGTATTGACTTTGAACTGTTCACAGAGGTGACAATTAATTAAGCTATGACGTCTATTTCAAGGGGTTTTCTAGTGCAGGATCATAACCTGGTGAATGGAAAGTGGCAGGATTCTTTGGGAATCTAGTACTCCTTGAACCTTTTACAATTGACCTCAAAGCAGAAATACTGGTTGAAGCCTTTAAGGTCAAGGAAGCATATTTTGTGTACAGTGATAACATAAGTGTGGTTCTTTCTATTAAAGTGTTACTAAACCCACAACAGTAAAATCAGTATGTATATGCAGTAAAGCATGCTTGTTATACTTACTGTGGAACCTAAGGGGTTAATCCTCTGCATTGTGTAAAAATGCAGTTTGATCCTGACTTCTCTGATCCTCCCCTTTTTCTAGTGTCTACCTCTTATCTCCAGATAAGACATATTGTGTGGAGTCACTGCACATTCTCAATTTGGTGTGTATTGCTAGAGGTTTATTTTTTCTTGGGAAAGTGCATGTGATCAGCACAGGGTCAATCAGCACTGCCCAGACTGAGGTCAGGGGTTCTACATGCTCCTAAAAAAACTCCTCCTACAAGATTTAACCAGTGCCCAGCTTAACACTGATAGAAGTCACACGACTGCTCTAACTGCTGATGAGAAAAGATATTTAGCAGTTTATATTTACTAAAATAATTGCATTCCCATACTGTGTGTACTGTGGGAGACCAGATATAGTGAATGCAGGGTCCTGGGTTTAGTAACACTTTAATATTTTCCTCCCCTAGTGTTATTGATCTTTTTTTCTACCTGGCGTTATCTTGCTTTCATTGTGAGTTCCTTTATACATGCTGCACACTTTTCAGGGTTGTCTAATGGTATTGGTAATTTTTTGTCTTTGTTCCAGAATAAGAAGTCCTTAAAGTTGGCACTGGAAACCTTTGGATCATTATTTTGAACCACTATGGGTTTCATAAAGAAGTCAATAAGTTTTTTAAGATGGTCATCCTATTGAGTGATTTGGCAAGACTAGCATGTTCTGGTGAGTACATTGGTAGGTGTATTTCCATAGAGTATATTCTGGATTCTTTGGGCATTATTGGTTTCAAATGCGAAAAGTTGCTGTATACGTCTTCAGTAGGCAATTAATTCACTGGATATGCTTTCTATTTACATTTTTAGTGCTTGGGGATTGTATAAAGTCTTTTTGTATTCTGCTTAGTTTTGAGAAATTACACTTATATGGCAAATTTGATTGTGGTAATCCTACCGTTATAAGCTGTACACGGTCCTGCAGAAGTGTAGGAATGTAAATCTTCAACAGCTATTATTTTGTACAGCTTTTTTTATTGTTAAATTATTAAATTATTACATTTAATTTCTAGTCTAATTTGTAATATATAGATTTATACTTTTTTTGCTAGTTGGTAGATATGGTGGGTGACAGTTTTTGGTTTGTTCCTATAAATATAGAATCATATTTTATCCAACACATATGTTGCAGGATAGGCACATACCAGTTTTGATAGCAGATAATTAGGATTTCTATGAATTGAGGTCAGTGTCAGTTAGATCACAGTCTCAGGTCTTGCTCAAGATCCATAAATTAAGTTTGATAGGGCACAGCATGCACTGTGTAACAATTTGTGCCTGAGTTTCATGCAAGACCTCAACAATTGTATTCATGCTAATAATTGGTAATAAAAATAATTGTTGAGGATATGTTCTTCTTCTTATGTGATACTATTGTTTTATGGTCAGACATACTGTAGTAGCATGCCCTATGGCAGGGGTGTCCAAACTTTTTTCAAAGAGGGCCAGATTGGATGAAGTGAACATGGTGGAGGGCCGAACATTTTTCCAAACATTCTTTGAACCATTACAGTTAAATGCAAATAAATTATTTTATGCCAAGTTACCGTATTTTTCGCCGTATAAGACGCACCTGACCATAAGACGCACCTAGGTTTTAGAGGCAGAAAACAGGAAAAAAAAAAATTCTGAACTAATGGACTGCAGACACAGTACAGGAGATGACCAGAGACTGCGGACAGCACAGGGATGACCAGAGACTGCGGACAGCACAGGGATGACCAGAGACTGTGGACAGCACAGGGATGACCAGAGACTGCGGACAGCACAGGGATGACCAGAGACTGCGGACAGCACAGGGATGACCAGAGACTGCGGACAGCACAGGGATGACCAGAGACTGCGGACAGTACAGATGACTGCTGACCTTTGGGGAGGTGGGGAGCGGGTACCTGAATTTGACAGGTACCCGCTCTTACTTCCGCAGTTGTTCTTCGATCTTACCTGTCTTCCCGGCTTCTGTAATGGCGCTCGGCATGACAGCCGGGTGCCCAGTGCGCATGAGCGAGAAGCACTTGCGCTTTCTGATTGGTCCGGCGGCTTCTGGGATCTGTCATGTGTCCCAGGTACCGCCTTACCATTCACAAAAAGCACCGCACTTGGCACCCGGCTGTCATGCCCAGCGCCCACACTACAGAAGCCGGGAAGACAGCGCGCCGCTGGATAGAGGAACAGGTAAGGTCCCGCTGCAGAGCTGAGCGGCCGGCCCGGTATTCTGACACGGCCGCGGTGGAAATACCGGACCGGCCGCTCCATATTCGCTCCATAAGACACACTGACACACTGACATGGAGGGCCGTATTAAACCGACCCTACTTTCATCCTACTTCTTCTTCTTCTTCTTCATCCTCATCCTCATCCTCTTCTTCTTCTTCTGAGGATGAGGATGAGGATGAAGAAGAAGAAGTAGGATGAAAATAAGAAGAATTCCAAGCCGGCAAAAAGTGTATCTGCAGAGCTCCACTAAGTAGCGGAGCTCTGCAGATACACTTTTTGCCGGCTTGGAATTCTTCTTATTTTCATCCTACTTCTTCTTCTTCTTCTTCTTCTTCATCCTCATCCTCATCCTCAGAAGAAGAAGAAGAATGAAAAGAAGAAGAAGAAGAATGAAAAGAAGAATGAAAAGAAGAAGAAGAATGAAAAGAAGAAGAAGAAGAATGAAAAGAAGAATGAAAAGAAGAATGAAAAGAATGAAAAGATTCTTCTTCTTCTTCTTTTCATTCTTCTTTTCATTCTTCTTCTTCTTTTCATTCTTCTTCTTCTTTTCATTCTTCTTCTTCTTCTTTTCATTCTTCTTTTCATTCTTCTCATTCTTCTTCTCATTCTTCTTTTCATTCTTCTTCTCATTCTTCTTTTCATTCTTCTTCTTCTTTTCATTCTTCTTTTCATTCTTCTTTTCATTCTTCTTCTCATTCTTCTTTTCATTCTTCTTCTTCTTTTCATTCTTCTTTTCATTCTTCTTCTCATTCTTCTTTTCATGAAGAAGAAAAGAAGAATGAGAAGAATGAAAAGAAGAATGAAAAGAAGAATGAGAAGAAGAATGAAAAGAAGAATGAAAAGAAGAATGAGAAGAATGAAAAGAAGAATGAGAAGAATGAAAAGACAGTTCTCTGACAGTTCCTTCACATTTACAGCGGTTGAAACATTGTATCTATTTCCGAATAAAAACATCTGTATCCTAAATGGAAACAAATAGATACAATGTTTCAACCGCTGTACATGTGAAGGAACTGTCAGAGAACTGTCAGAAATAGCGGAGCTCTCTGCAGGGACACTTTTGCCGGCTGATCAGGAAAAATCCGATTCGCGCACCCGAAGTATGCTAATATTCGGATTCGCCGCGAATCGAATTTTTCCTGAAATTCGAAACGAATTCCACTTCGCCTGGTTCGATTCGCTCATCTCTAGTATATAGGTCTATCTCATGAAAAAATATGACCATCTAAACAGGTATAAACGCAGCTAGCATAATAGTCTTAAGCAACCAATACTATAACATTATCATCGTTAAGAAGGTGTAAATAGTGATATAGGTGTCAAAGTCAATATGTCATAGGAGTGACGTAAATAAATCTGTGACATCTGTGGTAGGAACTGTGGCTGTAGAATGCACTAACCAGATAGTGCAGATAATAGCACCTTGGAGTAAAATGACCTACTCCTGGTCAATGGATCAGGGAACCTGCCGGAGTGGTGGTCGTCTCTGCTGTGGTCACCAGAATCATCTGCGTCCTCTCCAATTATGGAATTCCTAGGTGTCCAGTGGGATAAACGCTCATCCTGTATATGGTGGAATCCATATGTCAGCGATCTCCAGGGGTGCGGTGTGCGCTCAAGGAACAGAAATCACCTTCAGGGCTCAGAAATAAACCCAAAAGAGAGGCTTCCGATAGTGTGATATCTTTTATTGAGGAGTAAATAAACAAATAAAGCACTTACATGGTGCAATACACAATTCCAAAGATGGCCGTCCGTGTCAAGGTGTGGACCATGTGGGTAGTAGTTGTAGATCAAATAGCATCTCACTAACGCGTTTCGTGGCAACTGCACGTTATCAAATTTTTAGCTGTTCCAATTGTTTAAGAGGAGCTCTATTTAAACACAATGGGTCCTCACTTTATTTACTATCAGCTTGGTTCCCAGTAGTGGAGCCACATGCCATGATGGTATCCTGAAAGTATCCCTGGAAGTGTGTTTCAGCCACTCAGGACTATTCTAGATACTTTACAGTGGTATTCTTCACACATGTGCGTGCATTTTTTTTCACTAAATGGACATAATATTATGGCTAATTTGCACTTGATTGTTTTCATAGTATTATGTACTTGTGTGACTTTAAAATTACATAATTGCTATGTAATTTATTGTTGCTTTGAAAAATAACTCATGATGTACTAGCAGCTTTTTATTGTCTTTTCACTGGGAATTATGTCCACAGTTCTTATACAGTATGTGTATAATTTGTTGTGTCCTTGCTTTAATGCAAAAATTAAACAAACAGATGAAAAAAATGAAAAGCAGATTACTAATTTACAAGCTGATTACTGATGTACTGGCTGATTGTGCTACTAAATGAATAACAAGGTTTAATGTTGATAATTGTAAAGTTGTTTACTTAGGGCCAAAAGCATGTATGTATCATATAATCACTGATGAGTAAATCTGAGTGAATCGGTGCAGAAGAATTTGGTCTTTGGGTAGATCATAGGCCTTATAACAGCCTGCAATTCCAATTTGAATGATAAAGCACAGCATAGGTAAACTGGATTTGTAAACTTTTGGAAGCCTTAATATTTTGGTCCTCAAGCCTTAATACATTAACTGTATGCTTAGATGAAAAGTCTCTATTTGTTGTATTTTGTTGCACTAAGAATGTACTGCAAGAGCTCTATTTTCTGTTTTCGTTACATTGGAGAGGTGTATTACCAAGTCCAGCGTTATGCATCTGCCCCCTCTCTTGCTTTGCCATTCTCAAAGCACAGCCTCTATACAAAGTATTATAGCAAGCATAAGTAAGACCTTATTTTGAATATGCAGTTTACTTTTGTACACCAGTTTACAAAAAGGATGTGGTAGAGATGGAAAGATATAGAGAGAGACAACTAAATCAATAAAGGTTAATAAGTGACCTCAGCTTTGAGCAAAGATTACCTAAACTGTATTACCCTATGAGAAGAGGTGATTAAAGGAGGATATGCCAGCATTGTATAACATACCTTAGTGGCCCCAATATAAACTCAGTTGTTCAATTTAAATTAACCACAAATGACACAGGGGTACTGTTTGTAATTGGATGGAAAGACATTTAGCCTCTGTATATGGAAAATAATATTTCTGTAAAAGCACAACATATAATGGCTACTAATATTTGTAATAATTCACAACATACACCAGAAAATTATGCAGCTGTCTTTAAGAATTACAAAGGATTTTTTCTTCCTTTTTCCATACTTTGTAACATGTAAAGTTTTTTGTCTTGCTCTGGATAAACTGCAGGTTAAGGTTAGTTTCTTAGATGAAAGGGGTTAGTGAGACTCAGCAGACAACTGAAGATTGTTCAACTTAGGTGAACATCCTGTTTACAAAGGTATATTTTTATCCAATTTTTCTTTAAAAGGAAAGTCCTGGATGCTTTGTAGGATTATAAAGTCTTTGGAAGGCATCCTCTGACTCATAATCAGATTTTTCCTTGTATGCTTTTTTTATCTGCAGTTGGGAATTTGAAATGTGTGTGATTTGTGATTTCGATTTTGTTTATTATGCAATATGTCTTCAAATAACTTAATCTTGGTTAGTTCTGGTGCTATTGTTATCATACATGTTGTTTTAGCTACTGGCATTTATTAGCACTTTGTATTGTTTTGCTAATAAGAGGCTCTGTGGCCATTACAATTCAGCTACGCATCATGGTCTCTTATTTTGGGTTGTTCTGTGGGACCAATATCTTAGTTATGTAATTTTTTATGAGAGATCTGTCTGTTAGAATAGGAGACCTTTTGATATAAAATGGAAAGATCCCAAGTCTTTCCATGAAAATTTGAGGAAGTGTTGAGGGCAAACTGGGAAATTGTCTAGTGGTCCCAATATTACCAAAGACAAGGACCTCTATTATTTTTAGGACTCTTTCCTTTTAAATGTGTTGCTGCTTTCTATGTAGGCTGTGGTGCCACTGGGTGTCTAACTTGCTTCTGCATGCCTCGCTTAACAGTTGTCCCAATGCATGTTTATAGGATAGCCAGAATGATTTTTTCTGGACCCTCCTGCCCCCTACATCTACTTGGCAACCACAACCAACCAATCAGAAGCAGCAGGTGAATTGTCATTTGTTTATACATAGTTTTTGTTCAAGGGTAAATGGGAGAGAAAATATGTGAAGTTCTGGAACCTATGTGCTTAGCAAGTAAGAATTTACATTTAACCACTTCCCTTCCGACCCATGTACATAAACGGCTAAACGGGAGCAGTGCAGGAGTGGGTGGCCGTTTATAAACATCCTCCCGCTTCCCTGACTGTGCGTGTTCCCTAGGAGCACGTGGCACCGCGATCCGGTGCACGCTGTGTCCAGAGGACACAGCAAAACACCGATCGCTGTATGGGACCTCTGTGTGAGATCATTGCTTACTACTAGTGAAATCTGTGAATGATCACAGAGGTCACATGGTACAAGGCTATTCACAACAGCCTTGTACCATGTGACAAGCTGTTACCAATCACAGCTCTCACAGTATTTCTCAATGGCTGCAAGAATGCAGCCAGAGGGAAGGAGAAATTATTGCTTTCACAGCCTTTATGGTTATAAAAGCAATCAGTGTAAAAAAATGTTAAAAAATCTTTATCACCCCCCACAAGCAGTACAGTGTCACCATGGTGACACTGTACTGTTAGGGTGATAGTATGTTAAAAAAAACATAAATAATAATAATATTAAAAAAAAATGTAAAAACATTTTTTAGTTATAAACTAATTTGGGTTATTTTTTTTTTTACTAAAAAGATAGCTGTATACATTTTGGCCAAGATTTATGAATAAAGATTATTTATTTGCAAAATTTTATAAGAAAAACATTTTTTCAAAATGTTTGGACTTTTTCATTTATATAGCAAAAAAATTAAAATCCCAGTGGTGAATAAATACCACCAAAATAAAGTTTTATCTGTCTCAAAACAATGCTAAAAAATTCATATGAGTACAGTATTGCATGTCACTCAAAGTGTGATATCACTAAAAACTGAAAATTGACCTGGACTGCAAGGGGGTGAAAGTGTCCAGAGTTGAAGTGGTTAAACAGTGAAGATGCTTTACTTGATTTTTTCAAATGCTCCCTACAGATTTAAGAAAACAGCACTCTAGCAAATGAGTTTCACTTCATAAGATGGTAGGTAAATATACAGTTACAGTTCTATTTTTCTCCTCTGAGATCAGCAGTAATCTACTTTGCATCAAATGTACTGAAAACATCCATTGTTAGGACAGGCCATTTTACTTTCTAAAAGGCATTTCAATACAGATATCAATTTTTCCTGTCTTTTTTAGTTATTTCTCCTGTCTTTATTTGCAAAGAGGCTTATACAGCTTTTGCAGTTATATACATGCTGTTTTTCTCTAGTGTGTGCATGTGTGTGTAAATAGATAGATAGTGTATTCATTATATAATGCCATGGATTCAACTTGTTGATGCTAGGGTCAACCCAGTACATGTTTTCTTTATTTTATGTTTTTGTATTGGGAGCTACAATATGGAATACAACACAACAGCAGCAAAATACCTCTTCAAATTATTTTAACATTTTGGATTATATACCAGAAACTTGGGTGGTCTCATCACTCATAATGCTAACAACTGCTGTTGCTCTGGTAATATGGCATTGAATGACTATTTGTACCGTTAAGGTAAAAATTCGGACTCAGAGAACATAGCTGGAAGCTTATAACAAGATGCTCTCTTGCTCATACAGTGCATATATTGCTGCACAGGGCCTCCATGAGATTGTTGCCCAGTACCACATTTGGCAAAAACAAAGCCCTGTGCTTGGTCAACACAGGGCTGTTTTGGTAGATTGTCTTAATTACAAATAGGGCTAGATGTCTAAAGATATTCTTGCTAACTGTGTTGACAAGATTTCATTTTTATACCTATCAGGATTCCGTTACGTTTCCACAGCATATCTTCAAAATAATTGAACATGAGTGACAAATGCATTATGCTATCACTTTGGAGAAGCTGTAACATATGGTAAAAGTATATTAATGTGTCAAGAAACAAATGTGAGCCTTCTGTTACATTGCAAAACCCTGTCAGCAGCTATATACTGAGTGACCTCTGTGTCATAAAATCAGCAGAAGTATCTTGTAATGTATGTATAAGTATATAGCAGCATGGCTCAATTGTTCTTTGCCAACTCGAGTGCAATTGAAATCCCACATATACACTGTTCAGTAAATGTTTGGTTATACTGGCTCAGCTACTTGCACAACAGATATCTTAAGTGCGAAACATTTTCAAGGGGAGGACATAAAAATGTTTACATTTATTTAGTAGTAAAATGTTTACTCTATGCTGAGCCCTTTGTTGCTTTGACACACACTGGGAACAGTAAGGCCTCTTTCACATGGGCGTTCTGTATGTCCGTTTTTCATCTGTCTGTTTATGGATGAAAAATGGACACCCATGTATTTCTATGGACTAGGGATGTAAACGGATTATCATCTGTTTACATCCGTTAAAGTCCGAAATTCATGCCTTTGTCTCTAGTAAGTTGGGCCTAGCTTGACTATGTAAACCATTGAGGATGACTGCCTCCCTGCAAGGTACCCTCACAAAGTTGAGAGTATGTGACCGAGTATGGTTCAGGAGGGAGGGCTGGGTGTTTGCTGCTCTCCTGTTTCTGGTCAGCCAGGCTGTGTGTTTGGCTAAGGTCCTTTTGTTGTTCTTATGTGTACTGTCTCTTGAAGAAAAAAATGGCATGGAAGCCCCCTATAAATTTTAGAAGAGAAAATTAATTTATCTGTAATCATTAGTGGGTATAATCGCCATTCATTTTTCACTACAGTAACAGGAAAATTTGAAGGAGTGGATTGGAAAGTTTTTGTCAAATGAGCGAATTTCTAACAGTGTATGTGGTTTTCATCTAGTAAAGTCCATTCATTCCAAAATCAAATGTAAAAAGCAAACAAAATCTTTCAAATGGCAAACAAATGTTCTGATAATTTTTTTACAAATTTTCCAAAGACTTTTCCTAACAATTTTCATTCAAAATTCTATCCATCTATGGCCAGCTTTATCTTGAGACCTTTCACTGTCCGTCTTTCCAGTAAACAGTTGAGCAATGACTGCGTTGTTTTCACTCCTACACATTGCTTCTGATTTATGTTACTCAGTCTTTCCAGGTTAAACCTTGATACTTTAGTTTACTACAGTTGGAAAAACAATAGTTTTTTTTGATAATCCAAACAAATAAGGGGTCTGTTCCTCATCCAGGGTAGTGGGAAAGGCCTTGCAGATCATTAATTTTTGCTCCTGGGTCAGCTGTGCTTTTACAATATACAATACAAACAAGGCCATTTAAAGAGTAATTCCACATTTGTTGAGAAAAAATATGGTGATCTGTGTACATTGCAAGGACTTTAAAAAACTTTGTTGCAGATCCCTATCTTTTGTTATGCTGGAGAAAAAACTGTCCACGTGCAGGGTGAATCTGTATGGGAGTGGTTTTGTAATTATTAATCAGCTGCTGGACCTATGGTGCTCTAATGAGGAAAATTGCAACATCTGCATCCCTTTAGACATATTTTCCCTTTGAGAGAATCTCACCAAAAATGCCATTTTGTTGTAGGGGATGCTCAAAATCAAATTTGTATCTTAGTGCAGAATCCTGTGAAAGTCTGTTAGCCAATCCCACCAGCAGGAAATGGCATGCCTGGGGGGCATGCCTGTACACAATCTGTGTAAAAAACACCTCCAGATTGCCATATTGCAATTCATTTTACAAGGATTACAGCATTGCAGTTTGAAATAGAAAGGTAATTTTTAAAACCATTCAATAACAATATGACTAGTGTCGCAATTGTTTAAACTATATTATTTTTTTATTTGCTCATTTTTTTTCCCATCAAAGTGGAGTAACCATTTTACTACAGCCTCAGCAAAGAGTATCACTCAGTATTTTAGTGTTATCTCAAAATGCTACATATATGCTTGCTCTGTATATGATCTATTTGGGGTTTAATTGTGAATGCATTATTTTAGTTTTGAAATAATACTGAAATACTGAAATTCTACAAACACTACTGAGCGAATGTATGTGCATCTTTTATATACCATTTGAAATGAACTATTACACAATTGCAAAAATTACATAAATGAACTATTACAAAATTGTCCAAACAGTGCAGATTGGTTTTACAGAAATAAAGCCCAAAGCAGTGAGTATGTAATAATGTTGTAGAAAAATAACAGGGGTACACATAATACAAGAGGGGGTGTTTTGGCAAATTTACTACAGTAAACTGGAAAAGGGACAGAGGCTTATAAGCAATTGATGACCAAATGACACTTCTAAGGAGCAGTTAATATTTCCAAAAAAGTTTGCAGTTAGAAAGTAGTATAAAGAAAACTTATAGTTCTCATCTTGGCAAGCACAATATCCAAAATATTACAACCAGTCCCAAAGAGACCACATCCCATATACAGTATATATGAAGCTAGACAGGAAAACAATGAAAATCATAATTACAATACTCCAAATCATATCATTAAAACATCACTTTTTATTTGACTGAATATACAAACACATACAAAATGCATATTCTCAAACAAGATACAGAGAAATGGTATGTTAAGACATCACAAATGTATGCATCGAAACAGATTACCCTTTAAACATCCAATGAAGAAAATTTATATGGCGGCGACATTTTGTAATGTTTCTCAGACCTTAGTCTGTTTCTTCATAACAGTTTGGGGACACATCTGAGCATAATATACAAATGACATTAGAAAACATACTGTATATTTATTATAACAAATATAATTTAGTATCATAACTTGTCACTTATAGCGTCATGTGTCAGCATCCATATGTCACAAGAAAGACTGTAGGGGATATAAAAAGCAGTGCTAAAATCTGTCACAAATATCCAGAAATAATCATATAACATCCTTAGGCCAGATTCATCCCAAGGTCATATAGTACAGTATATCAAAATAATTAAATGTACCTTTGTAAATAAAATGATATAAGAAAATATTATTGTAGAAAATTGCCATGGTAACACAAAGAATTATGTGGTCGTCATATACAGAGATATTGAAGCAAGGGGAAAACTGGCATCGACTGTAGGAAATACAAAAACAAAATATATTTATATGAGTTATATGTGAGTTTATATAAACAATAAATAAATATCACTATGACAGTTATGTATAAATACAGTACCTCCAATTTAAAAATCCAAAAAGTGGGAAAATTAATGTATGGAGTCAGAATCCAAATCCAATGGTACTGGATAACAAATGGCATCCAGATTTTAATTCTCCCAAAGGTACAGATATTTCTATAAAAAAGTACAGTATATCACATAAAGTTTATATTTAAATCATCTCAGGTAGATGAATATCAAATGTAATTTAAATGTTTGTATTGTGTAGTATTCCTCAAATTCAGTATGTCACCAGCAACAGTGCCAATGTTTGAAGGCATCATTGATACATTGTCCCTGTCTCTGATAAGATGCAGAGTTGAGTTGCAGGACACAGTGTGGCACCACCGGTTCCTTGAGTGTGCTCCATCTTACATCCTTCTCAGCATCAGCAAATTTACCCAGTGAGCCGTAAAAGAGATGTAACTTTCCTGCCCATGTTTTCTGTGGTTTGTCTATGTTATGTTTGCCTGTGGTCTTGTGGACTTTGCCACTGACTGTGTACTCGAGTGATACAGGGACATTAGCTTCTACTTGCCGGGAAAGGTCAAGGATGGCCTTATGCATGAAAAGGTCAACTAGGTACCTGTCACTGTGGTGCAGTTCATGCCACAAAGTTGTGAAAGGGGGCAGATTCCACTAGCTGGAACAGTAGTAAAGTCAGCAATTTTGCCAAGCTGGCATTGAGATGCTGACTAAAGAAGTGACTTATACAAATAAAAGTGATGTCTTTATGATATTATTCAGGGTTTGTCTAGCTATGGTTTTGGAACATCTAAAAAGTACAGATTTTCAGTGTTTTCTTGTTTTGCTTACTACAGACTTTCATTGTTTCTATGTGTAGAAATCAGTGTGCTTGTAATATTGGCAGAGTGCTACCATGCATAAGACACAGGAATTTGATTGATTCTGTTCATAAGGTTTTCAGTACTACTGTGTTCAATCTGTCACATACCACTAGGCATTTGAGCTTTGGGAGAAAATGTCTTGCTGCTTGAAGCAATTAGTTTCAAAATTTTAATTTTCCAGTACAAAAATAAAAATGTGATTTTGCCTGGTTCTAATGGGCAATACATTTCCGTTTGCTAGTACTCTTTTCATACATACCACTCTCCTCTAGTTCTCTTCCCTTGTGGATCACACATGCCTGCAGCACGAGGGACATTTAGGTGTTATCCAACAGTATCCAACCATCACATACACTGCTCCTTCCCTCAAAACCCCTGACTATCAACAAAACATGTGTGCTAGGCAGTTTTATCTTTGATTTATTTTAAACCTTTCAATACAATAGGTAGTTTGTGCTTTGAAGAGTTATTCTGTTCAGAGTGTTTGGTGAGAAGGCTTTATGTTTTTTTTGTGTTTTTTTTTATATGGCTTCATAGGGTTTTCCTGCAGTGTTTTCTTTCTGCCCTGATAATGAGAGGAATTAATTATTTGAACAAAGCAGTGTTTTCATAGCAAATATCAGCTCTCATATTACAGCATGCACCAACTGGGAGGTTTTTTACATGCAAACCCCAGCACACATCCCTGCATCTACAACCTCCCACAGATGGGCATACATGTGTGCACACTCTTGCTGATACAGAAGAAGGTACACATGAACAACCATGAGTGCACATCAACTGTGTAAAAGCATTGGGTGTAGATCTATTATGGAATGTGAGAATGCAATGTTGATTAGGATGTAAATGAAGGTCCTTTAATCATTAAGGCCCCTTTCACACTGATGGTCCAAACGGGTCCACCTGTCAGTTTTTCAGGTGGTCTGGACCATCCATAGACCTCTATGGACCGTCGGGTGTCAGCGGACAAGTGTTCACTGACACCTGCCGGCATCCAATTTAAACCTGTACATCAAAAACAGATGGATGGAGATCCATTCCCCATCTGTCTGGCAGATTGGATGGGATGGCTGTTGGGTAGACATAGACAGGTGGTCCGTTTCCATCCAATCCCATAGAAGACACCGGTCTGTGTCTGCTCTATAGCAGTGGAGAAGACACAGACCTGTCATCCACCTGCTCAGTGAGGATCAGAGGAGAGTAGGTGGATCCACTGATGGGTCCACCCCATCTGAAAGGGGCCTTAAGCTTAACTTTGATAGATATAAAAGACAGAAATTAATTCAGTTCTGTAGCTGAATTTGACTTGTTATCAGCCCCTTGCAGTCCCTTTACAACAGAGTGTGAGAGGAAGAAGCACAAGGTACCAGTCAGGTATTGTGCTGACGAAGAGAATGCTGCTAGGAGGAGAAATTAGAATGAGGATAGATAAGTTGATCAGAGTACTGCTTCTCCTTCAATGTCCAATTACAGGCTGGGTGTAGGTCCATGAGAGGCTGGGCTCAGCCTGTTCTCAACGGAAGTAGGTTGATTAATGCCACTAAATCACCATTAAATCCAGAAGACTGAGAACATATAGTGGAAAAAAACCACTGTAGGGGACTGCATCAGGATTGAAGATGTGTATTGCAGCAAAAGCTGATTTTAGTATTTTATCTTTTAGTAGGCTATTTTTTTCCTGGCTGTTGTTCTAAATTAAGGTTTTAAATGGCTTTACTTACCACTTTGCATTGGAGTGTTCTTTTATACTGGTGACTAGTGTAGCGCATTAAATAAAAGGTAACCAAGGACGAACTAAATACATAATTTTTTTTTTGCAGACTAACAAAAAAAAGAAGAGCATAACAATGAATAAAATTCAAATCACTTCCTGGAATAATACCGATGACCTACTCAATAAATCATGGAGTATGAGGAATGAAAACCATCTCATTAATACAGCAGAAACAGTTATTCTTCCATCTTTTATTGGAATTATCTGCTCCACTGGATTAGTTGGAAATATCCTAGTGTTGGTCACTATTATAAGGTATGGAGCATTGAGTGCCATGTTTAGTATTTATAGAAAAATTTTTGTTTTAGATTTTGCATGATAGATATTACGATTTTCAGAGAATTGTATGAGCAGAACTGTGTAGATTTTTTCCACTTAACCACACAAATTATTTACTTAATTTTCACATAGTATGCCAGAAATATAATTCCATTTTGGTCATGAGCTTGGATGTGAGCTGACCAAATTATGAGGACACAGATGTGATTTGGAACTATTGAGCAGATATATGTAATTGTTTGGCAAACCACACTAAGCAGCTCACACAATTTTTTCACCTTTCAGCACCTGCCACAACCCTTTCCCCTTGAATTCACTCATGTTGCTTTAAAAATTCTTCACTTCATAGCATCCCTGTGTCTCTCTGTTTATCTGTCCACTTTTTTACCTTATTACAAAAAAAACTGTACTATTTTGGCAGGTATCTTGCTCACATTCGTATGTGATACTACCTTCAGAATAAGAAGTGTATCTTGTGTGACATCACAATTATATAAAAATTGCCTTATTGTCACGTACCTGGTAAACGTTGAGTTAACGAGAGGGCTTCCCTTTACACCTCCTGTCTTGCTTGCCCCTCAAGGTTAATGACAGGGTATGACAGGACACAGAGTGGCACGTGTGACTGTAAAGAGTCCTGGCCAGAAGAAAGTTTGGATCATACAGATGAGATTGAGCAGGAACTTGTGAGGAATGTAATCACAGGAACTTGTAGATCATGAAGCATAGCAGAATATATTGTTGAGTAACATATACAGGATGTCATAACAGGAACTTGTGGAGACAAACCCATGGCCAGGCCAGCAGAAGTTGGCACCAACTGGTCAGTGGAGATGCAGATTTAAGAGACAAGGGAAGACATAAAAGCAAATCCAGGGTCAGTACCACACGTACAGGAAATGGTACCAAGATAATAGGCAAAAGGAAAAGTCAGATTACAACTTGGAGTTCAGGTTGCAGAAAGATCAAAATCAAACAAAGACAGCAAACTGGGTCAAACATTGGAAGAATCAGCAAGCAAGGTCTGATAATAGGTCACAGGAGCTGATGATCACTTAGCAATTATCTTTTTACCTTCATTGCCAGACAGTAACATAAACTCTCTGCTGTGGAGCAAAAAAATGAAACACAGTCAAAGAATTATAGCCTAAATAGGCCACAAGGTCCCCTTCCATCAGAAGATCATATGACCAGAGTGTAACCCCAATAGGATCCTTCCTCAGAACAGCAAGTAGACAATCAAGAGTACATTACTTGGTGACATGTAGACCAACTCAATTACTTATGAATCAATGGGAAAGTTTCATCCTGCAGTAGACGAGTTCGCAACCAGCACTGCCAAACCTTATCAAATTTCCTTGGGCATCCCTAATGTAAGTATGTGGTCTTGTATAAGGGCAAGGATTTATTAATTATACCTTTCCAAAATGACAGAGATGTTAATTATACTTTTCCAAAACAACAGTGGTGCACTTAGCAATTATCTTGAGCTCTGCAGTGCTTTAAATGGGCCAGTAGGCACCAAAGTCAATGCAAGAGTGCATGTTATTATGCACATGCATCGGCACACAAGCGCAGATGCATGCATGCCCCTGATCCTTACTTGTTATCCTATTTACTGTTTTTTAAGCAAGGCAGAGGAGGTTTAATGCTTCCAGAAATAACATAATCCTTACAGCTCTCATGGGAAATTCAGTTATAAATGTCTTGTCAAGATAGCACCTTTGCTGGCAACTGTCTCGGTGGCATATTCACAGGCAACAACACTTTTACTATACTGTGCTGGGTACCTAAAGTAGATGGACCCGAGAGGTGTAAGCCAATAGCAAGTTCCTAGGAGATCAGAGCACTTTGAAAGCACAGAAGGAAACTGTAACTGTAGAATGTAGCTCACCAAGGTACTTGAGGACAGTGCCAAAAGAAAGCAGGTGGTGTGGAACCCCCTAAGCAGGGGCGGACTGACCATTTGGAAACTCGGGCACTGCCTGAGGGCCTGGGGTCAGTAGGGGGCCCCATGAGATGCCCCTGGTACCTTTTTCATAGGCTTTTTTGAGTTTGGGCAAGGACACAGGGGCCCCATGATCCCCTATTGCCCGGAGGCCCCATGAGTTGTCAGTCCGCCCATGCCCCTAAGGCATGAAGTCTAAGGGCAAATTGGTATCCACTGTGTTCACCCTGCTCTAGGCATAATGGACAGCAAGGTATGCAGATGAAGAGCTCACCACATGGGTCAGACTGAAGATTGGGGGGACTATGGATCACACTGAATTAGGCAGAAAATGGCAAGACTAGATGGCAAATGCAGAAAACCAGGATATTCACTAGAGGTCAGGGTTGGCAGCAGACATGCATAACCAAGAACAAATCAATGGTCTGTGCAGACAGCGGACAAGGATCAACAGGATACAAAGCTAAAGGTTGGCATGATGTCTACATCATGGGTACAGGTGAGGGTTACTAGTAGAACCCATTACTGAGAAACCATGCATGGCAGCTAGCCATAAGAAGTATTGCTTGGGCAGTGTGCTCAGACCTGTACACTCTATCATAAAATAAAATGACAAACCATGTGCTTGAAGCATCTGTCATTTATTCCTACTCTGTTTCATCCAAACATAAACCGTGAAAATTAAACAGGAATATACTTGGGTGGATTTACTGAAGGCAAATAGACTGCTCTTCACAAGTGCAGTTGCACTCTTTTTTCTTAGTAAATGTAAATGCAGTAAAGCATTCTGGCTTGCACATGAGCGCATAATGGAAATCAGCAGAGCTTTACCACAATTACTAAATTCTGGGGAAAATGAGTGCAACTGTACTTGCAGTTTGCAAGTGAATTTGAAAACTGCACAGTCTATTTGCCTTTAGCAAATCAACCCCAATATGTAGCCTGAGTGATGCATTGATGATACTTTACAAAATGTTGACTCTCTACATAAATTTGCATCCCAAAACAAAAATCTGTATAAATTGCTTGCTGAATGACACATTTTACTGAAGTTATCAAATACTGTAGACATGGCTTGGAACCCAGTATCATTCCATATGCTGTACATTGCGATGAATATATATGAGTGAAGTGCTAATCTAAACTTGTAAAGTACATTAAATTATGATATTTAAAGAACAAACGGCAGGCGGATTTCACCAGGTGCTAACAATATGTGAGAAATGCTGGTCAGCTCCAAGTTGTGCTGCCACCAATATGTGATAATAGCACTATCAGTTTCACCCATCACAGAGATTTTGCAGCTCATGTTACCATCTAAGTGGCCACAGACTAGGAGTGAGAAACACTGGGGTCGGTTAACTACATAGTTAATCTCTTACACACCATCACAGCTGCCAACTTCTGTTTTTATGAAAAACATGAATTGTTTACAATATCTGCATTAAAAATTCAGATTTTTAGGAAGTATCTGTAATATACACTTACACCAGACAAGAAATCCACCATTCAAAAGATTAACAATAAAGTGCAAGTAAATTATTTACAGAAAAAGGATATTACAAAATAGACAAGAATGGCAACATAAAAAAATACAAGGGAATTGAGCGGAGCCGTGACATCATGCTGCTACCAGGAAGTGTGCAGGTGGCCATTTTCTTGGTGGTTTTCAAAGTCTGGTATGCCAGTATTTTTTATACAAAGGACTTTGGAAATGTGTTGTATATTTATTTACTAATTAACTTTTTGAGGGCCAATTCCCACTATAGCAGAGAGTTGTGTTTTTCTTCATAAGTGCAAGTGCACCCTGAAAAGAATGCTTTTCTATGTGCTCTGTTCACACTTCCCTACAACTGTCACTTAGGGTGCCTAAATGCACAAAAAAAACCTGCAGCAGGTAGAATCTGACAGTCAGTGTGGAAGGGGGAGGCAATTGCAAGCACATGGCTATTAGCTGCTTTCATGGAGAGCTATACAGGTGCTTGTAATTGCCCCTCCCCCATCACACTGATCACCCTCAACTGTCAGATTCCTCCTGCTCTCTGGGTCCCCCTTATGCTCCCCTGCTCCCCTCATCCCTCTGCAGTGCTGGTGATTTCCCCTTTCTCCTTCTTCTTCCACCAGCTGCTACACGGGATGTGTCAGGATGGAGAGCAGGGAACATGAACAAAATCAGTGATTGGTACTGAAATTGTAAGCTATAAATGTAAACTTTCCAACATATTTTCCAAAGTAGCATCCGGTCCATCAGTAATCTAAAAAACATAAACGTTCACACAATGTTTCGAGAGATTGCTTTTATTTGTTATTATTTAACTATTTTTAACTTTCTCCCTGATAATAAGCAATAAATATATCATTCAACAGCTTCTTGTCACCCCGTGATTGCTTCCCCACCCCTATAAGATAGCATCTCCCTGTGTGCTTATTAGATGCAACAGGTTCTACATCTATGCTGCTAAACACCTTATAAACTAAGACAAAAATGTATTTTTTTATACTCAAAATCAGTTTGCTGGGTAGTGCTACCATAACAGTGAATGCATATAAAATCTTCAGGAACTAACCAAACCAATAATAACAATATAAATCAATTCACAAAAACAAATCTAATTTTCCAAATGTCTCTACCTCTCATGTTAAAGAAGGGAACGGTGAAGCTTCCATCTGCTTTACTCAGCTTTTCCCTGCCTAGTTTACCCTTTACTATAACATAATGCATATAAATCATGGGCCTATTGCAAGATTCTTTTGGTATTAATGTTAGAGAATATCCTCAAAATCACAAGTAAAAGCACAAAAGATCAAGTGTTTTAAATGTCTATTTGCAGTGTTTTCCTTTGTATCAATCATTTTTATTCATTTGCAATGTGCCTTTGAACCTCTTCTTGGATTGTGTAATTGCTATTTATGCTGGCCCAGCTCCTCCCTGTTTCCTCTCACCTCCCTGCATAACCATTAAATGAAGCTGGGGTGGGAGGGGTTCAAAAGGAAATGCCATAGAGTGCTTCTGGAGTAACAGCTTTAAGTCTCCTGAAGTTGCTGATGTTAAATCCAAGATGGCAGCACCCAGCAGCAGCCTGAAGTTTTTGAATGTTTACACAATGGAGGCTTGTATGCGTAAATAACATGCCTACAAATGTTAAATGCTTGTAGAATATTATAAGAAGATTCTTGTGCAAATACATGGCCTGACAATGGGGTCTCTTTAAGGAATTAGTCTTCTGCTTTTTTACATGAATAGGATTTGGCACCCCATGCTCAATTAAATCCACAACTACATTAGTAGCACGCGTTCTTATTTCTCCTTGTCTTTGTGCTCTTTCTGCTGCCCTTACAGATTGTGTGCAAAAATTAGGTGGTTTGTATCAATAAATGACCACAGCTTTTGCTCAGGATTCTAGGATCATAAACCTTAAAGCAGTATCAACCCCAAAAACAAAAATGGATTACACTGCAGCTTATTCTAAATCACCACTCCATGCTATCCCCAAAAACTGGTGTATGAAATCAAAGCTGCTTTACTTTTAACCCTAAAATATGGAACAAAAGGATTGTGTATACAACTAAATACTACCAATACAGCACTAACTATGTAATACAAAGTGAAATCATACACACCTTTCTCACAAAATGTTATAGCGTTAACTTACGTTGTAGATATAGTTTAAGATGTTATTACCATGATTTCTAGTATTATATTTCTGGATGTTCTGGAGTTGGCAGTTTGTGTAGGGATAGCATATATGATGATTTTTTTGCATGCTAGTCTCATATCAAAAATTAATAGGTTACTAAAGTTATGGAAATTCTAGTAAGACAGAATACAACTTTGTCAATGATGTAATGTGTTGTACTGTATTGTAATGTATTCTTTAAATTTTGAGCATGCTTGGTCTTGGTCACTCGATTTCTTTTTCCATACAAATTCTATACTATTTACACAAAAATCATTCATTATGTTATCTTATGAGAACTTTTTGTGCATGTCTCTTCAGATATTTTCACATGAACTGTCGTGATTGGCTCTCGAAAGTTGCGAACTAATGATTGAACAATTGCTCCGTCAGCAATTTTTTTTCAGTAGTTTTTCTTATCGTGTGTACTAGGCATAAGTCAGGAGAAAGTTCAGATAGAGATCTAAACAAACCTACAAACCAATGTTCTCTTGAAGATATGTCTAGTTAGCCAGTGGCCCAGAAATTGAACAAACACCTCATTATGGATTATTGAGTGATATTGGCACAATTGATTTGAATAGTGAAAAAGTGCTTGAAAATTAAAATGTATACAGTATATACACACAACACCCCCTACAAAGCAAGGAAACCTAATTTTTAATTAGTAATCTACAAAAAATATCTAAAAAAATTTAAATATAAAAAAGAAGACTGTATATAAAAAAAAACCAAAAACAAACTTACTGAGGTTTCAGTAAATACTACAAAATCTTTCCAATGCTGCATATGCAATATACCGTGAGACAGCCCATTATAGCGAGTGGTCAATAAGAATGTGTAGATTGCTTGATGCATGATGAATCATAGTAATTTAATAAAATATATGAGTACAAGGTTGAGTAGTTAATATAATTTTAATTTTTTCTTTATTGTGCACAAAGTATTTCACCACTGCAGTAAAACATCTCACTCTGCAGCATATTTTATTTACATCTAACTGTGCAGCATATTTTGTGTTGCTTCATTATTATAGTCGGTAAATTTTAATATAGCTAGTTTATTAGTTTTGCAGTTCAGAATATTAAAGGGATTAATGATTATTCTAAAATCCTCCTTTTTTTTGGTCATTCCATCAATGTTTCTTAAACTTACATACGTACTTATATAAACTTCCAGGCTAAGTGTAAAAAATCATAGTATAGAAGACTCCCACTAGCCCTGTTCTGTCTACTGAAACTACTAGGCAGTTCTGTCTACTGAAACATGCAGGCATTTGCAGGACCCGACCCAATGCCACTTGACAAGGGTAGAGCGTATTACTTCTCTCTAGACACAAAACAAAATACCGGAGCACACACCACAATTTAGCAGAGAGTACTACTTAAGGAACAATAAGACCAAACATTTTGCATGCAGCTATTAATGAATCTAAGGGTGCTATTTTAAGAATAATAGGATGATTTTATTATTATATACTAGATTAACATCTAATGGCCATCACTCTTTCCTGCCTTCCTGTAAGTTTTATTAACAAAATATGAATTATTAACTTAAATAAAGAAAGCAGATTTGTCTTATAAGACTAGATAATAATCTTTTTATTATAATTACCACTTAAAAGCTGCAATAGGATTAATACTTTGTCTCCCTTATATACAATATAAATATATATATATACATATATGCACATACACATTATATATACAGTTAGGTCCATATATATTTGGACACAGACACAATTTTCATACTTTTTGCCTGCATGCCACCAGAATATTCTAAAATGAAGCAACCCAAATGAATTTGAAGTGCAGGCTTTCAGCTTTAATTGAAGGGGTTGAACATAAATATCAGGTACAAATTTTAGAAGCTGCAACCATTTTTATACACAGCCCCTCCATTTTCAGGGGATCAAATGTAATTGGACAAATTAATATAATCATAAATAAAATATAAATTTTTTATATTTTCTTAAGAATCCTTTACTGGCAATGTCTTCCTGAAGTCTGGAACCCATGGAGTTTACCAAAGACTGGGTTTCCTCCTTTCTGATGCTTTGCCAGGCTCTAACTGCAGCTGTCTTCAGTTGTTCTTTTTGAGTCTTTCTGCCATTAGTTTTGCCTTCAGCAAGTGAAATGCATGCTCAATTGGATTGAGATCAGGTGTCTGATGTGGCCATTGCAGAATATTCCACTACTTTTCCTTCAAAAGCTCCTGGGTTGCTCTTGCAGTGTATCTTGGATCATTATCCATCTGTACTGTGAAGTGTCGTACAATCAACTTTGCTGCATTTGGCTGAATCTGGCCTAACAGTATATCTCTAAACACTGCAGAATTCATCCGGCTGCTTCTGTCTTCTGTCACAGCATCAATAAACATCAATGACCCAGTGCTACTGGAAGTCATGCATGCCCATGCCATCACACTGCCTCCACCATGTTTTACAGATGACGTTGTGTGCTTTGGATAATGAGCTGTTCCAAGCCTTCTCCACACTTTCTCTTCCCATCATTCTGGTACAGATTAATCTTAGTTTCATCTGTCCAAAGAATGCTTTTCCAGAACTGGTCTGGCTTTTTTTATATGTTTTTGTCAAAATCTAATCTGGCTTTTCTGTTTTTCAGGCTTATGAATGGTTTGTACCTTGTCGTGAACCCTCTGTATTTGCTCTCGTGAAGTCTTCTCTTGATTGTAGACTTTGACAATGATACGCCCACCTCCTGGAGAGTGTCCTTCCCTTGTCTGGATGTTGTGAATGGGTTTTTCTTTGCCATAGAGAGGATCCTGCGATCATCCGCCACTGCTGTCTTTCATTGACTTCCATACATTTTTATGTTGCTGAGCTCACCAGTGTGTTCTTCTTTCCTCAGAATGTACTAAACTGTTGATTTGGTCACTCCTAATGTTGCTGCTATCTCTCTGATGGATTTGTTTCATTTCATTGTTTCATTGTTTCATTTCAATGAAGCCTTACAATGGCCCAATGGCATCCCAATGCAGGTGCGGGGGGTGCAGTCCGCACCAGGTGACACCGACTGCACGGGGTGACACCGGACCCGCTCCACAAAAAGGTAAGTTGTAAAGCAAGCCGACAATCCCCGCAGGATGGATCATATCCATCCTGCGGGGATTGCCGGCTTTCTTTACAACTCACCTTTTCATGGAGCAGGTCCGGTGTCACCCCATATAGGTTGCATGCTGACGATCCTCATTGGCATGAAACCTATACGGGGTGACATTGGATCCACTCCAAGAAAAGGTAAGTTGTAAAGAAAGCCGCTGATCCCCGAAGGATGCATAGGATCTGTGGATTGAGTATAATGGATCGGAATCTGATCCATTATGCTCAATCCGCAGATCTGATCCATTCTGCAGGGATCGTCGGAGGGGGTGTCACCAAGTGTTACCGGGTGACACCTACCCTAGGGATGCCTCTGCAATGGCCTGTTTCACTTGCATGGACAGCTCCTTTGAACTCATGATGTAAGTTCACAGCGATAGATTCCAAATGCAAATACCACACTTATAATCAACTCCAGACCTTTTACCTGCTTAATTGATGAAGAAATAATGAAGTAGTAGCCCACACCTGTCCAAGAAACAGCTTTTGATTCAATTGCCTCAGATTAAACCTGAGAGTATGCACTTTCAGCTCATATCCATTATATAAATATAGATTGAATTTGTTTTGGTAAACGCCTGAAAAAACTAAAACTGTGCCTGTGTCCAAATGTATATGGACCTAACTGTATGTATATATATATATATATATATATATATATATATATATATATATGATGCCCAGCTATACCAAAACGGCAGTAAGGGCATCCAGTGTATCCCTGCATACACATTAGCCAACTACACAAAAAATGGCAACCATCCCAACCTATAACCAGCCTTAGCTGTAAGGGCAATGGGCAATGCACATCACAAACAAACAAAAGATTTCACAGCAACAATTAACCGTCAGCCTGCGAAACAACCAATTTGTGTGTCTAACAGTTTCTATAAAGGTTTTTGTTTGTATTATACTGTATTATACTGTATTATACTAACAGTGGCGTCACTAGAGTTGGTGTCACCCGGTGCCATAAAATATGGTATCACGCCCCTCCACCAAGTATAGTCCCCCTCAGTACAGACCCCCCTTCCTCAATACAGACTCCCCTTCTTCAGTATAGACCCCCCTCCCTCAGTACAGATCTCCTCCCTCAGTACAGACCTCCCTCTCTGCTAAGTACAGACCCTCTCCCTCAGTACAGACCTCCTCCATAAATATAGACCAACTCCCTCAGTACAGACTTTCCTCTCACTAAGTACAGACTCCCTCCCTAAGTATAGACCCCCTCCCTCAGTACAGATCCCCCCTCACTAAATACAAATCCCCCCTCCCTCAATTTAGACCCCCTCCATCACTATAGACCCCCATCCCTCAGTATAGACCCCCCTCAATACAGAACCCCTTCTCCACTTGTGCTAGCTTCCCCCCCCTTTGTGGTCAGTCTGTCCCCCTCCACTGTCCAGCTACAATAAAGGTAAACTTGGTACAAACCTCAGATCAGTGTGGCACATGTACAGCGGTGTCCCTCCTCCACCTCCTCCTCCTGTATGTGTACAATGTAAACAGCCAAGGAGGGGAAGGCAGCTTCAGTAAGGAACCTGCTCTGCTGTGTGAGCCGGGGATGGAGATGGTAACCCAGACAGCCGGCGAGAGATGCAGATCAGTTACTGGGGCAGTGTTATTAGTGCCCCTGAGAATGGGTGTCACCCGTCTGGTAGGTGTCACCTGGTATGGTTTGCACCACCTGCAGCCCCATAGCGATGTCGCTGTATGCTAATACTTTTATTATAACTTTTAACCCCTTCCCACCTAAGGGTAAAACAAATGCTAATGTCTAAGCACAATTTTGCATCTTTGACATGTGTTAATAAAACTGTACATATCATCACAATTACTTTTTGCATCCATGTGGATTATACCTTGTTTTTTTTCAGGACAAATTGAGCTTTCATTTGGTGGTAAATGGTAATGGATATCTCCTTTTTTTTATCAAAGTAAAACTGCCCCCCCCCCCAAAATAAAAAATAATTTTTTGAATCCAGCTGTATATTTCTTGTTACTACACATTTTGCTTTTTTTAGCCTTTGACTCTTACTGAACAATAACCCTGGCACTGACCTAGATCTAACCTTAGTCTAGGTATTTTTTCTTTGTTTTTAATTTATTTATTTATTTTGCACACAGTTGTTTGTTTATCTCTCTCTGCAATGAGAGAGAGATACAATGTATCTTTCCTCTCGATTCTCAGAGAGAGAAACGCGGGGGTAGGCTTCATAGTGACTGATCACCAAGATAAATCAGAGGCTATCACAGTAAGCAGGTGACCAGGAACTGGGAGTTCCAAGTCCCGATCATTGGTATGGACACGGGGCTCCCGGTGAGACCCCACTCTCTGTGCTCAGAGCACACTGTGTGGCATGCTCCCAGCACAAACACACAAATGCATATGCAGCCCAATGAAAAAAACCCAGTCCAGTGTGTCCTCATACTATATATGTGTACGCTCAGTACCAAGGGGTTAAACTTGTTTTATCTAAAATTCTTGTGCTAGATTTTCTTTATAATGAATTACTTTTCATGCATTTATTTACTAGTTGTGTATCCAGAGTAAGCTATATTACAGAGAACACCAACTAAACATAGCCATCATCTACAAGCTTACCATATTTACCCATACATACACACATGCACTAAAGAGCTTCATTCTGCCAATGCAGGAAAGTGAACCCTAAAGATCTAGAACCACCTATTATTATGTAAAAAATACATTTGGAAGGCCATTATCTTCAAGATGAAACATATTTAATAACCATAGTGGATTCAAAGGAGACAACTTATTTCTGTTTTCTGTGTGCTTTCTTAGAGCTTGTACCACCAACTATATTGATTTTCCTTTCCTATTGTTCTGTTAACCATGTCTTTATGTTTCCAAAAAAAATGTTTCTATCATTGCCCTATGTTTCGACCTAAAGCTCCTTTCCAGATTAGAAACATATTTAAAGAATGTAGCAAAGCTGAGATTTATCCAAGGGCAATGAAGTAAACAACCTTACCAGAACATATAAATTTGTGGCTAAAAATAGTGTTAAGCTCACAAAGCGAGGTCATCTGTAAATGGAAAGCTGAAAATATTTCAGAAATAGTTTTGCCAACCTGTAATTGACTTTGCAGAATAATTTAGTTTGAGACATTTGAATAACTTCAACTGAGAAATGTTATATTAGCAATTGGGAACGTCATTTCTCTTAATACTATTACATTGTTAGACTGCACTTTATTTGAATGTAATATTGCAATTTATTGCAACTAGAGACGAAAGCACTTTGGAAAAAACATTTGTAGGGTCATTTACTAAAACACATCCAAATCCTGGCTTGATTTGAGCATACAATTTGACCAGAATTAAAAAATTGCAACAGATGCAAATACTTTCCTTTTTCATAGAAAAAGGAATGGGAAGATTGTTAAATTGTGAGAAGAGAGGAATTGTGGGAAGACAGTTAAATTGTAAGAGTATATATTTAACCATCATTTGCATAGACTGTTGCAGGTCTGAAGCATCTCTCCAACCACTGTTGTTGCCCTTAGTACTTTGGTATATGGTACAATTATCACTAACATAACAATTTAAGACATTGTTAGCTGTGATTAGTTCATGTAGGTTTAACTCAATAGCAGTTACAAGTGTTTCCATTTGCAGGAAATCCTCTACATTGGACTTCCACAAAACGTATTTGCAGTCTAATACAGATCATTGTTTTTTTTATTTTTTTCTGAAAGAACAAGTGTTTTAACATTCAACAAGAATACTATCTGAAAGAATATTGTGACAGTTACCTGCAGCACAGCAAAACAAGCAACAGCATGCAAAATGTTTAATTGAAAAAAAAGATGGAAAACCAAATACTAAAAACATTTTAATGAAGCATTTTCATTTTTTGAAAGTTCAATATTTTGCTAACCCAAAGAAGCATGACATATATCTGTGCTGCATAGACCATCTAGTTCAGCATGGAATGTATCTCATCCCAAAAAATATTTAAGTAAGTTACACATATAGTGTGTAATACAAAATTCATTTAATATGTATCCTTTCTTGGAAAACAGACAACTTACCAATATGGAAGCCTAAACCTGTTCTAAATTTAATAAGAAGCAAAATCAGACCAAAAAAAGGAGTGAAAACTCATTTTACTCTTTCGTGAATCAGACCAATTCACTAAATGTGCAGATTTCTAACAGGTGAATGACCTATCACTTTTTGTGAGAAATCTGATTAGCCCATTTTGGCTACACCAATGTTAAGTTGCCTATTTTCCAATAAAAAAATCATTATTAAATCAATTTGGCATTACAAATGATATGTTATATTTGATGTATTCCAAGCCGAACAAGCCGGTCTATGCAGTACGAATGTACTGTATGCCATGTTGTTTTTGGGTAACCAAAACATTAAACATTTTTATATTATATTTCTAATTAGGATCCCTGAGAACTGTTTTCTTTATCAGCCTTATAGTCCACCAATGACCTTCAAGAAGCTTGAGTTTGCATGTTTTCTGGCATAACAATACATGAAAGTGTATGTATATATTACAGATTACATGCAAAAATAATTTCATGCAAACTAAACGGCAGAAGAACATGCATCAGTTAGCATCATATTGGTGCATCACCTCTTAAGTGTTTCTTGACATGGGTACATTGGTGATAAGTATCCCTAGCTGCATACAGTATTCTCTACAAATCTGTTTTATTTTGGAATAACCAAAGATACTAACTTCTATTTACCATTTATATATGCTTTATTATTTGAAAAATGTATAAACTGTCCATTTTTGAATACCTAATTCTGAGTACAACAGAGATACAGTTGACTGATAGTCAGAACTAGATTAAAATGAATGATGGCAAAAAAACAAGGATATCTTATACCTCCAGTTAAATGAATGCAACAGGTGAACATTATGTTAAAAATGATCTCAGGAAGTAAAACATTAGTTTTATCACATTTGGAGAAACCATGCATTTATTGACTTCATTTGTTGAGTATTGCTTAGTAACAACAGCATACTAAGTAAATTTTTAATTTGTAGGGTTTGTACATATAGTTATTTCATTTTTGTCTTTACAAATACAACTTTGTACCCACTAAGGCTCACACCACAGATGCCTTGTAAAGAATCTTGGAATACAGAGGTATATTGCTCTGTATCGCATGTGCCTTGCATTCTGAGTTCACCAGAAAGGTTAATAGATGGTTTTAAATATATATATGCAATTATGCACCGAACACAGTTGAGCACTAAGGATCAATATGTGTCTGCCAAGATGCATTAATGTTCCTATGTTCATGAACCACTGATAAGTGATCACATTTCTAAATTAAGGAAAATATTTAAAGGAATTCATTGTGTTACTTCAGTGCGTACTAGCAAATGTTTACCTGTATCTTTGTGTCTGTTTTTAATGGGAACATTCTGAATGATTTTCTGTAGGATGTATTTACATACGTATTCACTTAATACAGAATGAAAAGTGTAGCGCTAAACCCTTATAATATAAGGTGAATCAAAAACATGTGAATTTCATAAATAAAAAAAAATCTAAAAAATGTGAAAAAAAACAATATATGTGTATAGTTGCCCTTTCAAAGATCAATCTGTAAACCACATCAAATCCTACAATCACTTTGAAGTGGCTAAGTTGGACGTCCACTTTGGAGAGGGATCACGGGACATCGATCAATCTATGGACACTGTTTTTACACATATTTTGATATAATGAACTAAAAGATTGGTTAGTACTCACAGATCAATTTGTGTATGGGTCATTTGCAGTTTATATGTCAGATATTATATGTTTATTGTGTGCACTTTGATTTAATTGATTGTCAGTTTGATGCGATTTACGGAGTGGTCTGTGCATGGGCAACTATACTTATATTGTTTTTCCACATTGTTTACATCTGTTTATGTAAGAGATTCAAGTGTTTGTGATTCACCTTTTATTGTAAGGTTTTAGCACTACACTTTTTGTTCTTTATGTTCTGAATTTGGTATCACAAATTTGTGTGTAGGCTGCTCTACCCATTTGTTGAACATTCTGTTCACTTTGTTAAAGCACAGTGAATGGGAAGAAAGGTAGTAAAGGTAGTAAAAAAGACCCTGTCATAAACTGAAAAAAAAATTGGGTAAAAACACAGAAAAAAACCCATTTTACCTGCTTACTTGCAGTGTTTTTCCTTTCCATATTTTTTATCACTTGCCTTTTGACATGGTAGAAAATGTGACTTTTGGATGTCTACACAAAGGAGGCTTATTTTTATGATAAAAAGGTTTTAGTTGTATCAGTGGTTTGGCAACAGGGTTGCCCCAGAAGCAATATGTATATCAGCCCCTGAAGCTAATGTTCTTAAAGCAGGGTTAAACCAAAAAAATTATTAAATTGCATCTTAGCAGTCATTAGATGTGGTGGTTGCATCAGTTTCCTTTTCTTTGGCTTTTTTCTCTCTATTTTCATTTGGTAATCTGGCCAGTAACACACCTCCCTTATTAGTGAGACACAACTCTGGATGAATGAGCACAGGAAGCACAGCAGACAACAGCATTGTCAGTCTATGGGAGAGGTTAGTGTTTAATGTATTAGCAGATTTAAACACAATAACAAATTGAAGCAGAACTCCAGCTCACACTTTATAATTGGTTACAGCCAAAGTTTGTTATTTTGGGATAAAGTTTTTACATGAATAAATAAAAGCTGATCATTGTAATCATCCTTGCCAGTGGTAGGTGGCTTGTCTCATCCATGTAAACTGATACATTCTACTGGAGAGCTTGAGCTATTGAAAAATAACATACTTACTGGCTGGATCACCAAATGAAAATAGAAAAAAAGCCTAAAAAAGAAGATGAATTCAGCCATCACATCTACTAATTGGTAAGTTGCAATATAGTAAATGTTTGTTTTTGGGTTTAATACTGCTTTAAAGAATGGTTAATGCAAAAAAAAATTGCAGGTAAATATCCATGAAATATTTGATTTTGGACCTTGATTTGCTGAAAGATTAGATCATGTTTTTTGCAAAGTGAACTTTCACTTAGTTTTATGAATATGGTGAAGTAAAAATTAACTTTGCAAAACACCCAATAATGTGCAAGGTAAAAAAAACCCCAAGATATTTATACTGTATACTATTTAAAGGGCTAGAAAGAGCATGAGAACAATGGACTATTCATAACTGTGTATATGCTCATATATCACAAACTATAACACAGAAAGGGATACATGTAAGCATCCAACTCTCTGAACATCCAATATAGATTAAACAAACTCCATTAAATAAAATGAAACAAAAATACATTTTCAAATCTATTTATCTTAAAACACTATTTTCTTCCATTCTGTTTTGGTTACCTAATGATAAATAAATAATATGATAATCTAATAAAATCAAAGCAAATGAAAAAAATACAGTTGAACTTTAGAAACTATTTTAGACTAATACTAATGTAGAAACAAATAAACTATGCTAAACTGTGTCTGTTTGTTTATTCTAGATCTAGAAGAAAAACAATACCTGATATCTATATATGTAATCTGGCAGTGGCAGATCTTGTCCACATTATTGGAATGCCATTTCTAATCCATCAGTGGGCTCGAGGAGGCGAGTGGGTGTTCGGAAGTCCTCTTTGTACTATAATTACATCCTTGGATACATGCAACCAGTTTGCATGCACAGCCATTATGACAGCCATGAGCCTGGACAGGTAAATAAAATGTTTTTTGCAAGATTCCATGGTAGTTTTACAAACATGCATGTGTAGATAATTCAGTGTTATATGTATTAATTTTGTGAAAAGAAAATAAAGATTTAGCTGAATGCTCCCAACCATGATAATCAAGGGCAAGGTTAGATATGTTTTTTTCCTGGCACATAGTAAAGTCAAGAAAGTTAAAACAAAGGAAAAAAAAGCATGTTAATACCAGTTTGCCACTCTGACAAATATAGGTGTTTGTAATCACAGTATACAATATATGTCACAGGTGAATAGTGAATCACTATTTTCAAGGCACATTACTCTCCACGTGTGAACATTGTTTCAAGAAACTACCTTTAGTTTATACAAAAACTGTACTGCCTTCCTGCTGTTAGATGTTTGTTTTGGACGATTTCTTTTTTTTTTGCTATAGAAATAGGTTAGAAAAAAGTAAACTGGCATAGTTAACGTGACACTAAAAGATATCCTCGTTTTCTAAAAACAATCTATACACATCCACTACTTAATTGCCCTGTAATCTATTTTTCATGAAATAGTTTCTTACTGTGTTTTTCTGCCTCCTTCTAACACCTTGTGTGAGCACCAGAACCTCTTATTTCCCCCCTCAGTTCCATTCATTTGGAATAAGCAAGGCATGTTGCGATCAGGTGCACTAATCTATGCACACTAATACTCCCACAGTCCTTAGATCCTACTCCATAGATCATAGTCCATCTCAGGGATGAGCTAGAGAGGGTGGCTACATTTCTACACACAATGGGACATGGAGAACAAAAATAGCAACCCTCTAACAGGAAGTCAGATCACAGCAGCAAAAAAAAGGAAGTTGGAGGAAGCTGAGAGCAAAAGAAGGTAGTTTTTTTAGTTAAAGATTAAGTTTTGTTGAAACAAAAAATACAATCCTGAGTAATCTATACATATTGCAAGGATTTTAACACACCTTGTTACTTGTTGATTCCTACCTGTTGCTGCTCTAAAGAAAAGGCTGTTTGTTCCAATTTGTGCCTTTGTATAATTATAAATAAGTGTGACTTTGTCATTAATAATCAGCTGATTATTAATGAGGAAAACAGCTGCGTCAGAATTGATTAACCCTTTTGGAGCATCTCACCAAAAAATGAAGGATCTGCAGAGATTGTCTAAAACCTGACTTTTATCTTAGTGCAGACTTCCGGAAAAATCAGTAAGCCAATCACACAGCCAGGAAAAGACATTTCTGGAGGCCTTCCATACAGCAACAGTATATGGAACACCTCCAGGTTGCAATATTGCATTGAATTTTACAGAATGTTACAGCTTGCAGATTGAAAAGGAAACATAATTTTTAAAAGCATTCAGTTACAATATGATTTGTTCAGCAATTATATATGCAGCATTATTTTTTTGCAAATTTTTTGCTATGAAAGTGTGGTTTTCGTTTATAAATACATCCTTTAAAAGAAAGTAGTGCACTTGCCTAAATTAAGAGCACTAAGTGTCATTTCTGTCCGATGCTTCATTCCTTTGCTATTAGCATGAAGTATTTCTAACAAATTTTTCTGGCATCAAGAGAAAAAACGTTACAGGATAGGGGGCTCCAGCACACAGCTTGCGATTGGCAGCTTCAGATCTGTTCCTGTGTGCTGAGTTGATTGATGTCAAATTAAGACACAGTGTGTTCTGTGCATTCCTATGCAGGCAGTCCCATCCATATCAATTGGGACGCAGCCACTGCATTGGGCACAACCACTGCTCCCACCTTGATATCCATGTGGGTGCATGTCCCTGAACTCACATTGTCTGCATTTAGGGCCCTGCAACTACACCCGCATGGATGCCAGTTCTGTCCTTGCAGGTACTGAGTCTCAGTTGGCATGAATAGGACTGCCTGCACAGGGATACATAGAACATCTGTGCATCCCCATGCAGGTAAACATGGCCCTCAATGAGCATACACTTTATCACACCCCATTGAATGAGGCCTTAGTAGGAATTTATGAGGAATTTTGTAAGTTATGTTGTGTTTATGTGTGTTAATAAAGATATTAGTGGTTTTTTTTGTGAAAATATCAATTTGCGCAACTATTGTGGGGCCTAAAAAAATAAGTAGCGCCTTTTTATTCTACTGGTCATGTCCTTTCAGAAAATATATGGTTTAGGGTGGTCTTTTACAAACTCTGAAAGCTGTGAGTGAAAAATTAAAACCTCCAGTCTTTTAGAGGTATTTTTGCGTACGTTTCATTTTCACCATTTCGCAAAAAGGAGCAATTTAAAATTTGCAAATATTTTTATTAACTCAATACAGGTTATGCTTTTATATTTAGTAGGAATTAAGCAGGAATTTTGTGAAATTTGCTGTGATTGTATCTGCAAATAATGATTTTAGTGTAAGTTTAGTAAAAATATTTATTTGATAAACATTTGCAAATATATTGCAATGCCTTAAAATTCATATGCTTTTAGAAATAATATGGTGTGGTTGGTCTTTTACAAACTCTGAAAGCTGTAAGGGGAAAATGAAAAAGCAATGAAAAAATTATAAAATGGTCTGGCCACCTGATTTTAAAAAAATGGAGTGCAGGGCCTGGCAGAAAAAGGGTTAAGGTATGCATCTTCTGTACTTAACTCTGACAATTCAATGTCTAAATAATATTAATGTATGTCTTACATAAAATTAAAAAAAAAACAAAAAACTATTTTGAACTTCTGCTCATTTCCCCTTCTATGGTAAACTTTCATGTTCCTCTCTTATCTTAAGGATTTCACTGCATCCACCGTGGTGTATTCTCCCTGTCTCTTGTCTTCTAGCTTTCCTCCTGAGTGATAGCCTCAAATTTCCCTTTTACTCTCTACATGCAGGTTCAGTGTCTCCTCTTTTTCTGTTCTCTAAAAAGCTAAAGAGCTCTCTTTCTTTTCTTTTTTTCTCCAATTTCTAGCATACGTCTCTGCTCCCTTTTGTTTAATTTTCTCAATGCCTCCCCCTATCACAACCTGCAACAGCTGCCTCCTATAAACTCTTTATCACCACTGATCTCCTTGTCACTTCACACCACTTGTTCCCACTTTGCACTTCCCCACTCCCCAAACCCCCTCCCACCCCATATCTTCAATTATTCCCAATATATTCAAAATACAGGCTTCAGATATTTGGTAGAAATTAGCTATCATCAGGACAGCATGCAAGCATTTGAATAGGGTGCATTTAAGAAGAGACAAGGCAGGTTTTATCTTGAAATAAAATTAGAGTGTATTATCTGAGAGGCAATAGCTAGAAAAACATTGTTCAGTGCCTGGGCATTATGTAAACAGATTGGATAGGTTGCAATATAGGAGGATGAGATGACGCATGTTTTATCTTTATGTTAAAATTACAGTATATTATCTATCTGAGAAACAATATCCAGAGTGTAGAAGCACCAGAATAGGTTGCAAATGGGGATGAGCTGAACATACTTGGGTTTGGCTCAACACAGGTTTGTCAAAAATGAGTAAAACATTTTTTAAAAAAAGGTAGGTGCTTCCTATGGGGGCCCCTTTTTAAAGCATCTTTTCCCAATGTTTATGAGGACAAGGGCCTCTTACCACAGCCTTGACCCAATGGCTGTCTATAGGTAAGTAGCTTTTTGATATCTGGAAGCCTGTACTGGAATCTGGGAGCCCCCAGATACTGCCCACACATGTGCACAAAACGTGAAAGGTAAATAAACGCACTTACACAGTTCTTTATTAGAAAAAAAAATATCCATTGTACATCAATCACATTTTCCAATAATGCAAATTACGTCAATCATAATGAACAATGGCCACCAAATAAAAAAAAAATCCCACTAATCAATGGACACATGCCCGTCACTGATTAGTGCTGATTGACATTTCTCGGGCCACTGCTAAAAGTAAACATAAGGATGAGGGTGTTTTAAGTGATGTCATTGACCAAATATGGCTATTTTTTATCACTGCCATTGTTATTGTGTGTAAACCATACAATTTGTGTTTATAAGGTTTGGGATTCCCAGACAGTAAATGAATGGGGCAGGTGATGTCACTGGTAGCTATAAGGACACAGCCTCTGCTTTCTTAACAACTAGGAACAGCAAGGAAGCTATCATGTATATTAGCAGTAATAACAGAGTAGTAATAGAACAAGAAGTATGACCTTGCGTTTAGACAGAACTTAGAAATTTGTCAACTGAGGTCTAGCTGCAGAAACATTGTATGACACCTTTACAGTGCCTGGGCACCAGAGTAGGCCATGAACTTTGAGACACAAAGCTAAATTTATTCTGCAGAAAATATCAGAAATTTGGTATCTGAGGTCCAGCTGTAGATATATTGGTTGGCACATTTACAGTACACCAGAATAGGCAAGGAGAGGTTATAAGAAATGATAATGTTGGCAGGTATAATTTTTTAGACTGGTGGGGGACGATAAAGTTTAATCTGTAGCATTAGCAGAATGGGTTTTGTGATTCTTGGTAATCCAATACTGGCACATTTTAATGAAAGCTAGAAGTTGCAGCACACATTGTGTGCATTTACTTTTCACATACTGTGCATGCTCCAGCAGTATATGTAATTACTGTAGTAAAGCCCCCAGCCTGTGCTGTTTGTCTGTAATAAATTTGTCTGTCTGTCTGGAATAAATATAAGCTTAGCCTATTTAAAATGATCCTGCTACTAGATTTTACACTTTTACAATTTTACACTGCTGTATTATCTGTGGTCACTTCATTCTTAGTTTGATAGAAATTGGCTGCCAATGTGTGCTGCCAATGTATGCTGTCTCTGAGACTATTTGTAAAAATTGTACTGTTCTGTAACATCAGGTAAATTTTTAAGGCATCCCCCAAGCATGTTATTTAAATGTTTGTGTATCTTCTGTGCTGGCCTTTAAGTGTCCTTTGTACACAGCTGATCACAAATTGAGGTAAAGGGTCAATCACAGTGGCCCTTTAGCATGTGATCATCTGTGTCCAATCACAGCTGATCACATGTAAACGGACTTGACGGTTATCTGCAGTACTTTCCTCACCCGCTGTGTCTGTGTGAGTAAAGGAAAGCCATTAACCGGCAAGGCTGTCAGCGCATGGTTTATACTGATTATCAGTGCAGCCCCATCAGCACAGCATATCAATGCCCATCAGTGCAGAATATCAGTGCCCATTAGTGCCACCCATCAGTGCCCATCATTGCTGCCTCATTAGTGCCCATTAGTGCACATCAGTGCAGCCTCATCAATAGCCATCAGTGCAACCTATCAATGTCCATCATCAGTGAAGAAAAAAAACTACTTATTTGCAAAATTGTATAACAGAAACTAAGAAAAACATTTTTTTTATTTCCTATCTTTTTTAATTTGTTTAGCAAAAAATAAAAGATGTAAAACATAGTGCTGATTAAATACCACCAAAAGAAAGCTCCTTTGGTAAAGCTAAATACCACACAATTGTTATTCAAAGTGCAACAGCACTGAAATCAGAAAATTGGCCTGAGCTGGAAGGGGTGAAAGTGCCAGGTATTGAAGTTGTTAATTTTTAATAAGTACCCTTAATATGTCTACACAAATTGCATTTATTTTTAATTTTTGAATGTAATTATGTTGTTGTGCGAATCTAGAATAGCCCTTATTATTTGTCATTTGCAGCTTAGTCACCAGCATTTTATTCTCTGCTTGCAGGATTTGGTGAATGCATGTGTGTCTAAACTGCAAGGCACACTTGAATTCTAGTAAGACTAACACAGTTCTGAGAATAGAGCATTCCATGTGTTTAAAAGGGGATTAAACAAAACAGGTGGCAATTAAGATCAATCACAGGTAGTCCTATTTACCACTTGTTTTTTATTCATTGCTTTTCAATTATAATTTCAATTAAAGTACCTCTATGCAGAAAGACATGTTTTTGTGTAACAGCAACTTTTTGATTTAAAAGCATCTTTTAAAGTCCTTTTTAATATCTAATGCACATAGGATGTTTTGCAAACTCTCCTAGGAGCCTTTCCTCCTGGTAGCACTGTTTTGGCAGAAAACAATGCCTGAAACTTGTAAAAGTGTATAACGTGTTTAGGTGCATTTAGGTGCATAAAGCATTTGGGCGGTAATTAATTTCACTGGCTAGAATAATAATTTATTCTTGTCATTGAAATGAATTATTGTTCAAGCACTAAACACACCCAGCATTCATGAATGTTTGGACAAGTTTAGACGCATTTAAAGGTGTCAATCGTTTTTTCCTGCCAAAATGCTTCTGCTCCTGGACCTAATGGCAGTGTTTTTTTTCTGGCTCTAAACTCCCCTGCCTCTAAACTCCTCTAAATCCTATGTGTGCAGCTGCGTTTAGAAGAAGTAAAAAAAACTCACCAGAAGCCCCTAGGTGTAGCTGAAAAATGTCCAATGTCCATGAGGTATACTGTAATACCTAACACGAATAAAAAGAAATATGTTGGGCCTCAAAGAGAATAAAAATAATTACACATCCAAAAATAGACATATCAAACAAAACAAAATGCCTAACACAACAAAATAAATTTAACTCTAATTGCTAAAAAGATTGCAGCTAAACAGATAGTGGGACTTAGACATGAAATAAGACAAGGTTAGACCTTGGTGACAATATGAAATTTAATCTAAGGACCCCATTTGTAAACCAACAGTATGGACTTACCATGGTCATACTACAGTTTTGGTTTTTGCTTTTTTTTTAGTTTTGGCACTTTTTTAAAGCACGATCCTATGCCTTAATAATGTACGTTATATTACTCTTGCTTTGAGACTCTGAAACAAGCCAAGTGCTGGAATAAAGAAAAAAAAATCCAAGATAATTAGAACCCAATCATTTGACTTTTCAAAATCATGTTACCAGCCTCTTCTCTTATCATGGCAATCCTCTGCTCCAATTGGCAACTTTCAGTTTATGAATCACATGTAAAATGCAGGAGCAATGTGGAGTGAAAAATTCTGTGTCAAGAGGATAATCAGTATGCACTCTCTATTATAAACAGGCCTCTTAGAGTAGGAAAAGATCTTTCTTTATCATTTGCTGCACTGTAATCAGCCTAAGAAACATGCAAAAAGTTACACAAAACAGTATAGCAATTTTAGATGGCTTTATTTTATTAGTATTTATTCTCTCCTGCCAATATTACCGAAGTGACTGTAAGTGCCAGAAAACTCACATGTAAGACTTCTATGTTATCAAAGAAGGCAATGTGAGAGTGCGATATTACCAGAAAGGGCACCATTTAATGAAGGTCATGTTAAAAGTAATGGAAAGAATGAGCATCTTCCCTTTAACTATCTCCTATCCTATCATTTATTGATTTCCATCAATGATGATGAATGAGTGTTGGGAGCTGTGCATGTTTTTATTAATTAAATCTAAAACATTGCAGCTTTAAACATTGTGTTTATTTTTTTACAAAAAGGAGACATGGTGCAGGACTTCAAAAGAAAAGTCCATAAATGCAATTTTGGATTTGAAAAAAATAGATGACAATAGAAAGATTAGAGGGTTTTTTTTTTGTGTCGATCTGTTTTGTGTGAGTATAAGTTATTATTTTCTTGTTCCCTATTCCGACAGAATGGAAAAGACATTTTTCAAGAATAGTCAAATACATTGTTCATCAAAGTGTTTACAAATCCCAATTGTTAAAAGCATGGTATAATAAAATCTTTAGAAGTATACCACACATCTTAGCAGGGTCTCACATGGCTGATGTCTGATGTAGTATTACATCTGCCCCTGCAACACAAGACAAAGATAACATAATAACGTGTTTATCTGCAGAATCAGTGACTCCCTGTTGATGATGATGAGTAGTTCTTGTAAATCAAGAGAAAGATAAATCAAAGTAAAGCATTAAAGCAAAAAAAAAAAAAAATTACAAAAAAGTGGATTTTTGTTCTGTCTTTGCAAAGATGTGCTAATTACTTTCTTGCATCTTCCAAGACAAGATACATCCAAGCCTAATGTATTATGTCTTATTGACAACAGATATTAATATGAAGATACACATAAAATTAGTATTTATTGCTATATGTTTGAGATATTATATGCTACTAGGATAGGTTCTAGGACATGGAGCTCTGAATCAATTCATTCAAAATTCAATTCTTCTCCAATTAAACTAATTTAACACAAGAAAAAAGAAACAAAGCTATTACAATCCACATCAATTTACTACCAAATGAACATCTTTCTGATGTTTACTGGATTCCCAAGCCTTGGATATGAACTGAGCTTCCCATGTGTATGCCTTTCTTTTCAGCTGCCAATCAAGAAAGGTAAAATGCATATTAAAAGCTATTTATTTGTGTACATAAAACAAAGTATATGCAAAACACTATGCATTCTCTAGTGCAGAATGGTGTTTAATAGATCACATGTGGTATTCTTTTCCCTTTGTGGCCATCAGTACTATGTTAATAAAAAAGATGCTCCCCTGGATGTTTTTCAGTTAATAAGTTACACTTCCTTAAAAAAAAGTTTGCAGCTAAATACATCATGAATGTTTTGTCTCTTTCTCCGGGATTAAATAAAAAACTTGTGTGTTTCATTTTAGAAGTGGGGGTGGGTTACAACCCTTGTATTTTAACTGCTATCTAAGGCTCTTTTAGATTTACTAAATTCCGCTAATGGAGTCGCAGGAAGCAATAAAAACCTGAAAGGCATTTTAAAACTTTTCCTCTCTATCCAAAATCAAATGTGTTTGGCTTGACATACACTTTACATTCTAAAGTGGTAATCTTTCTCTGGAATTAAGTAGGTGCAGCCCTCAGTAGACATAACGGGGTTTATTTACTAAACCTGGTTGACTCAGAATCTTGGGCACCTGTGCATGGTAGCCAATTAGCTTCTAACCTCAGCATGTTCAGTTGAGCTTCAGCAATAAAACCTGGAAGCTGATTGGTTTTTATGCAGAAGTGGACAAGATTCTGAGTCAACCAGGTTTAGTAAATAAACCCCAACGTGTCCCACAGTGTACATAAAGGTTTACTAAAGACAAATAGACTGTTAACTTTGCAAACAAATTTTAACTGAGCTCAGTGAAAGAAATTAAGTTCTGCTGACTTCCACCATCAAATCATGTGCAAACAAAAATATATCAGATTAAAAGGGCTCCATGCTCTAAGCTACTGCTCCCCCACTCCAATCAAAACTTCTCATGCAGGAATAGGGGCAGACTGACCATTTGGAAGCTCGGGCACTGCCCGAGGGCCTGGGGTCAGTAGAGGGCCCCATAATATGCCCCTGGCACCTTTTTCATAGGCTTTTTTGAGTTTTGGCAAGGACACAGGGGCCCCATGATCCCCTATTGCCTGGGGGCCCCATGAGTTGTAAGCCCGCCCCTGTGCAGGAAGCAGCCTGAGCCATGCGTGCTCTGTAACTGGAAGTAAGAGAAAAAAGCTGCTACACACTGGATAGATCATAAGTATCCATGGTTATTATAGAAACTGTCCACAGGCATGGCAACCACAGTCCCTGCCAATCCAACCCAATCAGGACATAATCTTAATGCTGGAGTCTCCATCTCCCCACCTCTAATTAAGCCCTGATTGGATGAAATGTGCTAGAGAGGCAATCCTAGGCAGGGATTGCCATTTCCATGTCTGTGTACATTGCATAAAATAAACGTGGACACTTGTGATCTATCCAGTTTTCTTTCACACACAAGCAACATTAAAGTTTTTTTTTTAATTTTCCTTGTGAATGTTTGGGTATTCTTTGGTTCTTCACACTCTGGGTCACCTTTAATTGAAACATAGGAAAGTGATGGTAGAAAAAAGACTGAGTGGCCCATCAAGTCTGCCCATTCTTTTTCTTGTTTTTTGTACGTTTTGTGTTTTTTTTTTTACTTTTTTTTGTATAAGTATAGATCTATGCTAGTATAGATCTAGGCTGTGTGGAATAGAGACAGTACAGCATGGTATATGAAATGAGGAAGTGCAGAAAAGCAAATGTACAACATAGCACATGAAAGCAGAAGTGTGAAATAGGGAATTGACAACATGGTATATTAGAATAGTTATTTTTGTACCTTAATAGAATGATCCCAGCCACCATCAGATCTCCATCAGCATGGACCCATCATTAATAGCTTTGATAGCTTAGCCACCCAGACCATGGAATATATGAAAAGAATGCCAGAGATACAAAACAAACCAGTTCAACATAAGAAATATCACTAAACAAAATTCTTCAATTAACAAATGCATCTGAAACAAAATGAAAAAAAAATTTCCACCATGTGTATGTCTAAATGACTGTCTCTTTGGGGTCATTCTCTTGCTGCAGAATAAATTTTGGGCCAATCACACACCTCCCTGATGGTATGGAACAATGGATAAATATCTGCCTGTATTTCTCATGCAGGCTGGCTCCCATGCCAGCTCTGGGTGTCCATTGACACAGAGAGCATGGCTAGATCCTGTGCCGGTCAAGCCTCATTGGCTGCCATTTACAGTGGCCTCCCCTGCTGTCTCTGAGCCAATGAGGAGGGAGAGAACCGAGAGAGCAGCTGCTCCCATGCACATCGCTGGGTTGAAATCAGGCTCAGGTAAGTATAAGGGAGAGCTGGGGGTGGGGAGCTGAGCATTAAATATTTTTTAACTTAAAGCAGACAATGCATTAGGGTAAAATGCCTTCAGCCTTCACAACAGCTTTAAAAGATCATTTCTAAATGGCTACATTTCTCTGTCTCTTTTCATTGCTAAGCTGTTGTCCAAATGACTTTTATATTTAAAAATATTTATCTTTATAAAATATTTTTTTTTAATATTAGTTATAAATATTTATTTGTTTTAGTTACTTCTTATTAGTTATCTCCAAAAATTCTTTAAAAAAATATCTCTGGCGCCAACTTTTCATGATGGTTTGCTATTATTGTGCTAACATATACCTGGACATCATTCCTTTTTTTGTCTTACTACTAGCTGATGATTAGCTATGGTAATAATACATTTCCAGAAAAAAACTCTGAACAAAAAGTAATATCATTTAGGTATGTTTTATGTATTTGCTTATGGCTTCAATATTTAATAGCACACCACATGATGAAAGGAAGAATTTTTAGACGGCTGGAACATATTGATAGGACATATTGAGATTTTTTTCATGAATGAATATCTTTTTTTTCAGAATTTATGAGTTTCTTTCTCAGACAGAAATGTTTGCATGCGGTAGTACTGCCTTTTTTGCAGAAAAATAAAATGTATCAGATTTTCTAGTCTTCTCTGCCTGGTCCAAAACAGGGGGATTCTTCAGCACTGAAATTTTTTTTACTGTGTTAAAAATTACAATTAGAAAATTTAATATAACAATGTATATTCTGGAAGTTCAACCAATACCTTCTTTATGTTAATCATGCAGAAAATCACATGGGAAGATTGGCTTTGTCACCTCTATTGATAAGGTCAGTTGAATTTTTAGGTCCTAACTTCTATCCAACTCTGTTGAGGGTTATAGATAACATCCAGATAAGTCAGTTTTGGGGTGATCACCGTAAATCGCTAGAATAGTGGAAGTACATATCAGATAAAGTGAGAGTGATATGGGGGTCTAAAGATTGACTTCCTGTGCACATGTTTCGCTGGTAGAGCACCAGCTACCAGCTCTATAAAATGTATGGATTAATGTACAGCAGTGTACAGACTGGGTCAGTGTGGGATATTACATGTACAGCACAGTGTACAGAATTTGGCAGTTGGAAATAGGGAACATATAGCACAGCATACAGAGTCAGATGGTGCAGAAGAGGTATTGTACAGATTAGCATACTGAATTTGGCAGTGTGGAACATATCATGTACAGCATAGTATATAGTATGAGTTAATGCAAAATAGGTAGTGTACAACATAGTATGCAAGATTTGGCAGTGCAGAATTTTTTTCAAAAAAAGTGTTTAAAAAACTACTGCACGAATACCATGTAACCTAAAAAATTACAACACCCACTCTAGGGCATCTGCTTCAAAAATATAATGTCTGTGGTGTCTAAGTAACATGTAGGAGAGATATATCAGAATTGGCCTGGTAGGGAAGTACTTAAATAAAGCAGGGCAAACAACACTAATGATGCACAAAGAAACCTGATTCCAGTTTATGGTAATAAGACTGGTAAACCACTTGTCCACCAAGTTACATTTATGAATGTCAAGTTGTTAAATCAATAAAAGTGACTGCAGCTGTGAGCTTAATACAGTGGTTCTAAATGCTCAAGGTTTTACACCTTCATGCATTCTATGCATAAAGGTAAAAAACCTTCTGTGTACAGCATCACCTCCAGCCCCCCCAATATTCACCTAAACCCCCTCTTGATCCAGCGATGTGCACTGGAGTCTCGGCTATCCCGGGACTGACTCCCTCCTCTCATTGACTGAGAAAGGAGCGGGAGCCATTGGCTCCCACTGCTGTCAATAACAGACAGTGAGCCAATGAGAAGAGAGAGGGGGCAGGGCCAAGCCACGGCTCCATGTGTGAATGGACACATGGAGCAGCAGGTGCCCCCATAGCAAGCTGCTTGCTGTGGGGGCACCTGACAAGAGGGAGGGGCCAGGAGAGCCTGTGAGGACACAAGAAGAGGATCCTGGCTGCTCTGTGCAAAACCCCTGCACACAGCAGGTAAGAATAGACATGTTTGTTATTTCTTCTTCTTAAAAAAATAATAAGCCTATAGAATCACTTTAAAGCAAAGGGATTTCTGATAAAAGTGACTGGGCAGCTCTAAAGCCACCCAATCACTTTAATGAGGCTCTTAAAGGGGTGTCTCTCCACTCCACTGGGGAAGCCCAAGACCATGGGAAACGTCTTCCCTAGTAAAAGCAAAAGGAAATCTGGGAACATATGTTCACTGATCCCTCCTGCGACTAATGACCCCGATGTGTGTTACGTCACTCCCGGGGTCATAGCTGTTATTCCTCTTCTAGCATATCCAAGTATGGAGCTATTCCAGCACAATCTCTGCTGGAATAGGTGCACTCAAGGGCAGAGGAGACTTTACGGGTCTAAAAGACCTCCAATGTCTCCATAAAGTGTACCTGTCACCTGCCTATTTTTGTTAGCCGTTTGTAATAGCAATGCAGTGAAAAAACTAAAAAAAGAATTATATATAATAAATAAAAATAAACACAAAAAACTGCAGTGTTAGTCAAGCATGTGTATATAAATATCAATTGTACAACACGTGAGGTATCATCATGAATGTCGGAGTGAGAGCAATAATTCTAGAGCCATATTTCATAGTTAACTCTATATATTCCATGGTTAACTAATGACCTGAAAAGGCTTTTAAAACATTGTCTATGCTGAACTGTAAGTACCATCGTTTTTTGTGATTCCATGGGTGTGAGCAAATTTCAGACTTGACATCTTTGGAATTTTTTTACTTGACACAATCCTATATTTTATATATTACCAATAAGGGTAGGAAATTGTGTTTGTTTGCACTAAAATAATTTTAGTTTATTTTCCCTGAAAATATGCATTTGATAAATATCTACTTAAATATTAAGCGCATTAAAAAAACTGCTCCTACTACCATTTTATTCTCAAGGGTCTGTGCTTTAAAAAATATATACTTTATGTGGGGTTTACAGTAATTTGTAGCATAAAATGCAGATTTAACATGTGTGGAAAAAATGAAAAAATTGCACTGGTTAACAAGTGGTGAATGATTTTTGAGTGGCTACGGGTATGAAACTTTGTGTGTCACCTGTACACTTTGCTCTGAATAAACCCATATGGTTTTGCCCACACTTTGTATTAGAATCTTGGTTCATTTACCTGTTTTCACAGCTAGTATTTGTATGAATAATGTTGTTTTTACTATATAAGTCTAACAACCTTCTATGGTAATTGTTTCAGTGCCAGTCTTATTCAATTTATGTAACAATGTGAGGTATCCTCCCTACCTGCCCTAATGACTGAACTGCAAATATACACGTGGAACTTAAAATGTAGGTGTACTATCAAAAAATCATCTAACCCATCATTTTTATCCCTCCTGAACTAAGCTGTCCTTACAGGCTTACACCAGTTTCTTGCTTATGTTAGAAGATAACCATGTCCTGCTCGGAGATGTTGTTTTATTCTGATGCTCTATGGCCAAACTTCTCTTCACCATTGACAACGCCTGATAGACTTTTATAAGGCTCAAGAAGCTAGAAGACAGGTTCTTACAACTCAGTGGGGCTCACTGCAGAAACATAGGTACTGAAGAAGATGATCATAGCCAGAAAGGATAAAAAACCTTACCAACGCTTTTTTTAAAATGTTGTTTAAATATACTACATAAGTACATAGGAATATGCAACAGACTTTGACATCATTTTAACCAAGCAAAACGTGCTCATTAAACAGAGATTTTTTACCAATTCTCGGAGAAATAGTCAAGTTAATTCTGTGTTCCTGTGAATAGTAATCACACGGACTACAAAAAATAGCTTCATGTGTTTATAGTAATAAACCTACACAGATTAACTCGACCATTTATATAGGAAAATTGTCATTATTATTCATGCGGTGTTCCAAGGCTCCCTTTAACAGAACATAACAGGACACTAATTAGTAAATACTTTCAGTAAAGGTGAACCAGATCACATTAAAGGCAATTTCTTTTGAGATAATTAAATGATTTGCTGAAATAGTATCAACCTGGTTTCTCACAGTGAAACAGCAAAATATTGAAAGGTTATTTTTACAGCTCTACACAGGAGTGCAGCCAGGTTTTTAGGAGAACTGAGATTCCTTTGCATTTGCATTCAGCACCCTGAAGAGAAAAAAAGATGTAGGGTTCTGTGACCAGGACTAGTCTGACACAGACACAAAAAAGACGCACCCACCTGGGGTGCTGCTTTAGGGGGAGATTTCATACGGACTCTTCCACACATCCAGTTTTGAACTGGACTGTCTAATTTTTTGGGGTTCCTAGTTATGAAAGCTGATTTATTTTCCACTACTCTACCAGTAGTGATGGGCCGAACCCCTTCCTTTTCAGGTCGTGGTTGATCATTCGAACCTAACGAAAGTTCGACAGCAAACTTTGGACAGGGACAATTCACTAAGCGGTATCTTACCACATCTGAGTATGCGGTAAGATACCACACAGCTACTAAAATACTGCAGGAATTATATTATTAAGTTATGTGGTATTCTGTGGTCAGGTGCATTGCGTTGGCCAATCACAATGCACTGACACAGCGCAGTGCACTGTGGGTTGTGGAGGGCAAACAGCTAGCTGAACGACTTTACTGTTTGTATGTTTGCCAAACACATGAACAACCGATGTTCGAGTCAAGCTTATGTATCTAGTCCAATGCTATCTACCAGTAAGCAGCTGCTGCAATGGTTACAGTCGTCTGTATCTGTATGCAGTAAAGATGGCTTTTACACACTAATGGGTTTTCGACTGAACGTTTGTTCAAACATTTGTACATAAATTCTGTGTATATTCTTCGTTTTTAATACATTATTTATAAGAATAGTTTTTATAGAAATAATCATAAGGGAAAAATGTATGGGATGAAAAATATTAATCATAATATACAAATACATAAAACACAATGTGTTTAAAAAATAAATAATAGAGAATGGGTTTTGTATAGTATGGTTTCTATTAGAGATGAGCGAATTTCTCAAAAATTCGATTCGGCTGATTCGGCGAATTCCAGTGTGAAATTCGATTCGATGCGAATTTCTTCGCTACGAAGATGACTTATAAAAAGGGTTTCTAGGCTTCAGAGAGCCTTTAAATTAGTGCAGAACACTGTACCTTTAATTTAAATGCCCTTGGAGATGAGGAAAGAGAAGGAGAAGGAGAAGGAGAAGGATGAGAAGAAGGAGAAGGATGAGAAGAAGGAGAAGGAGAAGGATGAGAAGAAGGAGAAGGATGAGAAGAAGGAGAAGGATGAGAAGAAGGAGAAGGAGAAGCAGAAGGAGAAGGATGAGAAGAAGGAAAAGGAGAAGGATGAGAAGATGGAGAAGGAGAAGGATGAGAAGAAGGAGAAGGATAAGGATGAGAAGAAGGAGAAGGAGAAGGATGAGAAGATGGAGAAGGAGAAGGATGAGAAGAAGGAGAAGGAGAAGGATGAGAAGAAGGAGAAGGAGAAGGATGAGAAGAAGGAGAAGGAGAAGGATGAGAAGAAGGAGAAGGATGAGAAGAAGGAGAAGGATGAGAAGAAGGAGAAGGAGAAGGATGAGAAGAAGGAGAAGGATGAGAAGAAGGAGAAGGATGAGAAGAAGTCTATTTCTTTTATTTTTTTTATTTGTATCCTAAATGGAAACTAATAGATACAAATTGTATCTATTAGTTTCCATTTAGGATACAGATGTTTCAACCGCTGTACATGTGAAGAAGCTGTGAGAGAACTGTCAGAAATAGAGGAACTCTGCACATACACTTTTTGCCGGCTTGGAATTATTCTTCTTTTCATCCTACTTCTTCTTCTTCTTCTTCTTCTTCATCCTCATCCTCATCCTCTTCTTCTGAGGATGAAGATGAAGAAGAAGAAGAAGTAGGATGAAAAGAAGAATAATTCCAAGCCGGCAAAAAGTGTATGTGCAGAGTTCCTCTATTTCTGACAGTTCTCTCACAGCTTCTTCACATGAACAGTGGTTGAAACATCTGTATCCTAAATGTAAACTAATAGATACAATGTTTCAACCGCTAAACATGTGTTCCTTCTGTCAGAGAACTGTCAGAAATAGCGGAGCTCACTGCAGGGCCACTTTTGCCGGCTGATCGGGAAATGTTCGATTCGCGCACCCGAAGTAGGCAAAATTTCGGTTTCGCCGCGAATCGAATATTTCCTGAAATTCGACTCGAATTCCGGTTCGCCTGGTTCGATTCGCTCATCTCTAGTTTCTATGTACATATAGAGGTTCAAATTGAAACGATGGTTGATTGAAGTTTCTTTCCTAAAAAAAGAGAGTATCTCTTCCTTTTCCTTGTGGACAAATATAGTACATCATACCTTATTATTTTTAAGAATACATTTCATATTAATTGTCATAAATAAAGGATGTGTGGGAAGGAAAAAACAAGGAGTGTAGCATAGTCAAACACATACATAAAACACAATGTATTTACATATGAATAGTAGAGAGTAGGTGTTATATAATAGGTTGAAAGCAAAATGAAATATTAATCATATCATCATGAAAATGAGAATATACATATATATATGTATAAATAAAGGTGCAGCGCTTATACGATCAGCAATATGAATCATGCAATCAAATAGTCCGATGGAAATTAAAATAAATCAAATAGCCAATCACTTATTAAAGTGAAAATATTATGCATAATGTGCAAAAACCAAAGTCCACATAAAAGTTCAGACGTGAAGTATAGTAGTGAAATATCATATACAAGAGCGATTTCTTCCCAAATCTTCTGGTGATAATCAAATAATAAATTGCGCATTCACCAGATGCGCACAGTTATTGCACATTTGAGAAAACAATATCTCAGAAGGTCAGCTGAAGCGTCTTAAAGGGGCATCTGCCACCTGGTATGGATTCCTCCCTAGATAGCTCATGGATGACAGCAGCTTCTCTCTCCTTTGCAAAGAGCTCTGCGGATGGTTGGACTCATAAAGAGTCCAAAAAAGGAGGAGGCCACATAGCGTGATGCTGCTTCAAATTTTAATATCCAGTCACAGGTACAAATGTAAGGCAAATTAAAATCAAAAAGACACTGACTGTGTGTATAGGCAAGATGGCTGCCGGACCACCACAGGGCCTCGGTGGTCACAGCGTTGTAGCTACTCCCTGGCGCGTTTCGTGCTAACGCACATACTCATAGGGGGAATGCTATCAACACGTGATGTCCGTCTAGTTCTATAAATAGTGAGAAATGGCGTGCAGATGATCACGCCCGTCATCTTTGTGGCTATTGCGCGCATGCGCAGAACGTGTGATTCCATACTCGCACATGTCCCTGCGCATGTACGGTATCTAGGCGCCATATTGTTGTGGATTTTCAGCACTAGATTAAATAAGATTTAATAACAATGCGCGCGCATCCCCACGCCATTGTTACAACAATTATTATTATTATTTTCACTTTAATAAGTGATTGGCTATTTGATTTATTTTAATTTCCATCAGACTATTTGATTGCATGATTCATATTGCTGATCAGCACTGCACCTTTATTTATACTTGGATCTTGAGAGGTTGTATTGGTACCTTTTTGGTGCCCCAGCTGCTCTACAATATAGCGCTCACTTTTTTCCTTTTTTGAATACATATATATATATACACACACACACTCTATATTGCCAAAAGTATTGGGATACCTGCCTTTACTCGCACATGAACTTTAATGGCATTTCAGTCTTAGTCGGTAGGGGTTCAATCTTGAGTTGACCCATCCTTTGCAGCTATAACAGCTTCAACTCTTCTAGGAAGGCTGTCCACAAGGTTTAGCAGTGTGTCTATGGGAATGTTTGACCATTCTTCCAGAAGCGCATTTGTGGGGTCAGGCACTGATGTTGGACGAGAAGGCCTGGCTCGCAGTTCATTTTATTCAATTCTGCAAGTAGTTCTAATTTACTATCGCTGTTCTTTAGCTGGTCTAAAACTGATTTTGACCTAAAGGGATGCTTTTTGGACGCCATGGAAGTTTCTCAGTTTCCAGGCAGAAAGAACAGTAAAAATGTAGGCAGGGCACAGAACAAAGCACTAGGGACAAAATGTATGTGAAATGGTTGGATACAGTAATGTTTTACTATGTTATTTTAGTGTTTTTAGTGAATGACACTTTTTGTCATTTTCAAATGTCCCGCCGGTTCCGTCCCCCGTACGTCCTGACGTCGCAGGGGACGGAACCCAAAAGATAGATGCTGGCATCCGCCGGAGGACATTACAGGGGACACTGCAGGAGGGACATCGCGGGAGCGCAGGACAAGGTAAGTAAAGAACAAATACTGGAGCAGCGCCGCATGGCAAGCCCGAGTGTAGCTCGGGGTTACTGCTTTTGGTACTGAAACTTTACCCCGAGCTACACTCGGGAATACCACCAGGGAGGCTACCAGGTGTCACAGGAGAAGCTGCAGAGACTTACCTGTGTGCTGAGTGAGAGGAGGAGGATCCTGAGCTGCTGCTGCCATGTTAGGGATTGCTGTGATTCAGCCTAGGGGGAAACTCTGTTAATTTCAGGAGTTTTCTCTCAGCTTTCCTCTTCTTTGTCATCTCCCTGAGGGTCACTGGGCTGTTGCCTCTACTCTGGTCGCTTTTGGAGTGTCAGGTCCACCACTGCTGTGTGCTGGCACTGTGAGAACAGCAGAGCTGTGTGGTTATGCAGCCATTCAGCCTCTGCCCTGACCACAGCCCCCGAGAAAACTGATTTGTTAAATTCAATCCTTATAGGATAAACCAGTATTATCCTTAAATTGATTTACCTACAGTGGGTATCGAAAAGAATCACCCTCCTTTAAAATAATTTAACATGGATCACTGTATAAAAAAATATTACATCCCTTTAGCCAAGGTTTCATGTTTACTGTAGATGTCACCATCAAATTTAACTTGAGCAGTTCTGCAAAGAAGAGTGGGCAAATATTGCAAAATCTAGATGTGCAAAGATAGTAGAGATACAGTATATCCAAACAGACTAAAGGCTGTAATTAAAGCAAATGGTGGTTCAACAAAATATTGACACAAGGGAGTGATCCTTTTTCCAACACTATTCTTTTCTTAATTTGTTTTTCCTGACATGTTGATATTATATCTTTCACTTGAATGTTATAAGTTAAGAGTAAATACACCTGAATAAAACAAAAATTGTGTCTGTCTTCATTCCATTGTTGCTGCAAAGCAACAAAATGTGATTATTTTAAAAGGGGATGATTCTTTGCTATACCCACTGTATGTTCTTTTATTTAGAGGGCAGGGGCGGACTGACCATTTGGAAACTCGGGCACTGACCGAGAGCCCAGGGTCAGTAGGGGGCCCCATGAGATGCCCCTGGTACCTTTTTCATAGGCTTTTTTGAGTTTGGACAAGGACACAGGGGCCCCATGATCCCCTATTGCCTGGGGGCCCCATGAGTTGTCAGTCCGCCCCTGTTAGAGAGTATATAGATATATCCCTCTGAGGGTCTGGTTGCATTATTAGTGATTATTTTTTGTATATTACATCTAAGCATAAACATGAAACCTTGGCTGAAGGGATGTAATATTTTTTAAACAGCCATCCATGTTAAAATACTTCCTAAAATATTTTGTACATACTTATACCGTTTCCATAATACTTCTGAGCTTGTCTAAATTAAAAAAACAGACATCTTATGATAATGATTACAATCAAACAAAAACATGGTTATTTTATCGTGATTGTGTCCTTTTGTAAATGATTAAGATATATATATATATATCTGTATATATATATATATATATATATATATATAATATTTTTTTTTCAGTATATTGAAAGGTGTCTTAATATTTAAGTTGTTATTTGTAATAGAATCTATGAAGTTTGAATTATGTTGTTCTAATAATATTGAAATAAATACAGTTTAATTCTCATCTGTAGAGGTTTATTTTTCTGGTTGTTTATTCGGTGGTCTCTTGTGTACTTTTCTTGGAAACAATGACAAGCAGTTGACTAGATAGATTTAGATTTGTTCTCTGCTAATTAGGTAAGCAGAAAGTAATATCTTCAGTACTTTTCCCCATATAACACTGGTTAGTGTTTGTTATGAACAAGGCGTTGTAATCATATAATAGTTTCAAGTTAACCTTTTGGCCTCCAGAAAGTTTTACTCCCTTCATGACCACAGCATTTTTTTGCTGTTCAGCACTGTGCTAATTTAACTGTCAATTGCGCAGAAATGCAAAACTGTAGTCAAATGAAATTTTTAGCATCACACAAATAGGACTTTTTTTGGTGGTATTTGATCACCACTGGATTTTTTATTTTTTGCAATATAAATTAAAAAAGAACGAAAACTTTGAAAAAACCCCAATATTTTCTACTTTCTGTTTTAAAACACATCCATATAAAAAATACAAACATAAAATGTCATCATAAATTTAGGCTAAAATGTATTGTGCTACATGTCTTTGGTAAAAAAAAAATCCCAATAGATTTGTGCGAAAGTTATACTGTCTATAAACTATGGTATATACTGTATACTGGAATTTATGCAGCTGTAGACGCTATACTGTAATAGCAGTGATCAGCGATTTATAGTGGGACTGTGATAGGTTGGCACTAACAGATACTATATGGGAATGTCACTAACTGGCACTGACATTATTAGTGACATTAATACAGTGATCAGTGATAATACTGTACACTGACACTGTACTAATGGCACTGGCAGGGAAGGGTTATTATTGAGGGGCAATCAAGGGGTTAAATATGTGCCTTAGAATGTGCAATGTGTGCTGCTTTTGCTTTTCTGTCTGGCTGTTTTTTTTTCTCCCTGCCTTGCAGGGAAAAGAAACATCTAAATTGCTGATCAGTGTACAGAGCCCTATGTGATTATAAACACATGGCTCTGCTGTGATTGGACACATGCAGAGGAAACAAAGTAGCCAAGGGTGCAGGAGTTAATAAAAACATTGATACAAAAATATCCACACTTATATTCAAGGCAGGTAAAGTGCAGTTTGGAAATGGAGGAGATGTCAGAATGCAAGGATGAATGAACAGAGCTGCCAAAACCAAGCTGATGTCAGCATGAGAAGCTGGACCCACCAGATGACAAACCATTGACAGCGTTCACGTCCATCCTCAATGTTCAGGCACTGTGAGCATGGAATGGGCATGTACAGCACATTTCAGAGACTCTGCCTCCTTTTTCACGGGCCCGAATGTTGGAAAATACCAACTTTTAAGCCGGAGTCTGAAACACATAGAGACTGGCAGCCTACTCCAGATGACAGCTCTCACAGAGCCACCTAAAACTTGTGAAACTATGAAGACCAGCCACAGTATGAGGGGCACATCTAAAACAGAGCATCCTGAAACATTATAGTGAATTGTTGTAAACATGGAAAAGGTTATAAATTTCTTAATCAATTGTGGTAGTTTCTCCTTCTTAAGATAATCCCATCTAATCTTTTACCATATGCTTATGTTACTGTTTGCAACAATTTTCTGCAATATTTCAAGATGCTCTGTTTTAGATGTGCCGCTGATACCCTGGCTAGTCTTTGTAGTTCGACACGTTTTAGGCAGCTCTGTGAGAGCTGTCATCTGGAGCAGGCTATTTAGTCCTAATGCACACAGGACATTAGAAAACAAAAACTCTTCTAGAATCCTTCCTCCTGGCAGCAGTGGTTTTACAGAAAAAAAGCCTTACGCTTGTAAAAGTATCTAACATTTTTACAAGCATTTAGGCACATTTACAGGCATCAAGCACTTGGGTGTTAATTTATTTAACTGTCCAGAATAATAATTCATTATGCCCATTGAAATGAATTCACACTCAAGCGCTAAACACGCCTAGCTAGTGCTAACACGTATTTAGATGTGTTTACATTTTTCAACCATTTTTTTCTGCCAAAAAGCTGCTGCTCCTAGATGCACTGGCCCTGGGTTTTTTCCTGCCTGTAAATGCTCCTGCCACTAAAAGCTCTGAAAAATCTATGTGTACATGGGTGCATAGGATAGCATGGAGGGTCATTTACAAGTATTTATAAAAAGCCTGATGCCTCTAAAAGTGGCTGCAAAAATGCCCTGTGTGCATGAGGTCTTACTCTGTACTCACTGACAATCTGCCAGTCTCTGTGTTTCACTCACTGGCTTAAAATCCAGTCTTTTCCAATATTCAGGCACTTGAGGCAGAGCATCGGAAACACATTGGGGTTTATTTACTAAAGCTGGAGAGTCCAAAATCAGACTCCCTTCTGCATAGAAACCAATCAGCTTCCAGGTTTCATTGCCAAAGCTTCATTGAACAAGCTGAGGTTAGAAGCTGATTGGTTTCTATGCAGAAGGGAGTCTGATTTTGGAGTCTCCAGCTTTAGTAAATAAACCCCATTTTGTCTGCCACAATATCTGTGCCTGTCTTGGATATTGAGGATGGTCATGAACACTGCTACTGGGTTGTCATCTGACGGGTCCGGCTTCTCATGCAGACAGAGGCTTGTTCTTGGCAGCTCTGTCCATTCATCCTTGCATGCTAACATCTCCTCCACATCCAAGCTGAACTTCACCTGCCTTGAATGTAATGTATGGAAATTTGGTTTAATAATGTTTTTATTAACTCTTGCACTCTTGGCAAATTTGTTTCCTGTATATGTTGAAATGGGTCTCTCCCTGATCTGCCAATGCTGAGGTGCTGCGGAGTTGACCGTCTTTTCACTCCACTGATCCCTCCAGTGACTCATCCATCCCATCATATCTGCTGGACCTGTGGACCTCCACGGGAACTTCTCCTTTGGACACGTGCCTAATGAACTGTATAAATTTATTTCAATATTTTTAGCGGGTCATCTTAGTTCTTTTCTTTGCAACTATTTCATTGTGGACTATAAAAACTACATCAGACTGTGAGCGCCGAGTTTATATGTGTTTTTTATACAGCTGTGATTGGAAAGAGCCGATCAGCAGGTCTCAGCAATAAATCATTGACTGGGACCTGCTGACAAAATCATGCACCCGCAAACCTGGATGTCCTCAGCCAATGTACAGGTAAGTCTCAGCAGATTTTCAGGGTCTTTTTAGTTAAAACAAAGAAAATGTCACGCCTATGATGGTGTGGTTCATCAAAAGTCTACTCTGTCCAACTCATTGAGAAACTATGGTATGTGCTTCAGAATTCAGGTCATATTTGAAATAATAGAAACCATCAGTCATAATTTTAATTCATAGAAGCTCTGAAATGAACATGGCAATACTGTATGTGTGGGTGTATGTAGGCAAGGGCTCTTATAAAAAGAGCAGACAAAATATATATTTACCAGATGACTTCACCCTCTGGCAACAAAGTAGTTGAACCAAACTACACATAGTTAGGATTTAGAGACTGCTTTAAAATCCCTTAATACATTAGGGCAACCAAAACTTCCTATGGTAAAGGAAATTATTTATTTTAGGTACTTGTATAGTGCCATCAATTTAGGCAGCGTTTTACATACATATATATTGTACATTCACATCAGTTCCTAACCCTCAATATGTGTGCAATTTAAGGTCCCTAACTTACATTCATACATACACATACTAGGGCCAATTAAGACAAGAGCCAAATAACCTACCAGCATGTCATATTACCGTAACAGTAATATCTCATCGACTGAAGCAGAATTCACAATTAGAGTCACAGTAACAGGGAAAAGTCAGGGCCCTTGAGGATCTAGTTAAGGCTTATTATTTTAAATTTGCATCCATCTTGGCACTTTTTCATGTAAGAATATTTTAACTCTGCATTAAGGAGAATCTGTTCCTCTTTCTGCACTTCTTACACATATTACACTATCACTAAAAGAGGGTATGGAGCAGGACCCAACATTTTGTCCAAGTTTTCACCATGTGTCTTTACTAAATTTTGTGTGCTTGCCAATATTTTTGGTGAGTTTAGATACACTTTAATAAATTTGAAGAGAGATATGAATTACTAAATTGAATTTAAAAAAAAGTGTCACTTGACAGAATAAAATCAAACAGTTATCAAAATCTTCCCTAACGTTTTACTAAATGGATTGTCTGTCATTGCCCTGGGTGGGTGATGGCAGCTGCATCGGCACAAGAAATTTAAGCCCTGTCAACTGTCGAGTGACAATCACCTTTTTTGCTCTGAAAGGTTGATTGTGTCCTGCAGGAACATAGCCTTCTTCTATGACACTTTCAGGATCTTTCTAACAGCTAGGCTACTCTAATAGCTGGAAAGATCTCTGAGAACCTGGAGCACTCTGTGACATCATTGAAAGCAAATTTAAAAAACAAGAGTAGTTATCTAGCTAATGCTCGATCATTTTTTGCTCATGCTGTTGCTTTGACATGTGGTACGGTGCTTAAAACATATTGTACCCAATATAAATATGTTTTTAGATAAAAAAATTACCTGCATTTTGAGAGGCACTTGCTTGGAAGAGTGTATCCATTATTATTGAATTATATTACTAATTACATTGTTTAATGTTACAGGTACATGGCTCTTGTACAGCCATTTCGTCTAACAAGCTTGAGGACAATATCAAAGACTATCCGTGTAAATATCCTTCTATGGGCAGCATCTTTTGTTGTTGTGTTCCCTGTCTGGGTCTATTCAAAGGTCATTCAGTTCAAGGATGGGTTGGAAAGTTGTGCATTTGATCTAACAACACCTAATGATGTTCTCTGGTGAGTATTATAAAATGTAAATTAGTTTTTACTCTCGTTTTAGTGGATTACCAAAAGCTCTGGAAACTGTTAATAGAGTCTAACATGTACAAGGTGCATACAGAATGTCTGTTCATTACTTTCTCAGTGAATGTACAATTTTTATTTAGTAATCATATTAAAATATAACATTTTGACTTTAGAGTTTAAATAAAAATAGCCTAGCACAAACTGTGTAGCCACTATGATTAATTAATGTGCAGTACCTAATGCATAAGCTGACATTTTTATGCATTTTTAATAAGTACTTTGCATATTGAAAATTCCAAGATAATGTAAAATATAGAAGCTATTTTTACCAGAAATTCCTGTATTTTAAATAGCCATACCAGAACTAAATTAAAGTATATCTAAAGAAGAATCCTCTCCAGAACAGAGAGATTTCCCCTCTATTTCTGACCAAATGATAACTGGGTTTGAATGGTCACAGTGGCCTCCAAAACAAAAATCACCAGGACAATTAGAGAGGATGAATCTCCCCAGCAGGTATGCAGGTATGGAGACAGCAATAAAAAAAAACCTTTTTTGTTTAAAAAAAAAAAAAGTTTTAGAATTAAAATGTTATACTGTATAGAATAACAAAATCAAAGCTAAAAATAATCAAAGAAAGCCCTACAATTTTAATTTAATGAGTATATATATATATATATATATATATTTTAGGGGTTAGCTCAGCTAGGGATCACCTTCCCTGGGAAAAAGGCAGTCCAGACGGCAGGTCTTTCTTAAGGCTTGGTTCACATATGTGTGGGTGGTGCCACAGTGGATCGGCATGAATATCCTGCACAGATGAATATGGACGCCGCTCGCAATGGAAAACGCAACCGTACTGGGAACCGAGGTTCCCGTGTGGGCTGCATTTTCAGAAGAAGTGCAGGGACTTCTTCCCTGTTTGTCACGGCTCATGGGAGTCCATTCAAATGAATGGGCTCTCATGCCCATACAAAACGTGGCCCACACGGCCGCATATATGTGAACCAGGGCTAAAAGTTTAATTAAAAAGGTTGCATGGAAATAAACAAAAAAAAACAGAAAATAAATCCTTGCCATCCAGGCTCTAACTAAACAGCAGAGATTCCTATCTCACAGGTGAAGGGCTTCTCCCAGTAACAAACCAAACATTGTGCAAACCTTTTCCTTTCTTATACAAAGCAAACTTTCACATCCACAGCTCTCTCTCAGGTATGGCTTCCTGAGTCCCAGGCCAAGAGCAACCTCCAGTCCTACTTTATTTATACCACCTGCTGGTGGTCACAAGTGGAAAGGAAAAGTTGGTTCGAAACCAGCACAGTCAAGATAGCCCAGAAAAACTGAACCAGACTCCATCTTAGTGTCCTGCATATGAAAGCATGCGAAGTGAAACATAGCGCCCCTCAATCACGTCACCTTTCATAATGTTACCATATATATATATATATATATATATATATATATATAAAATTATATTTTTTTCAATATATTATATATATGATATAATTAGAGATGAGCGAATCGAAGTATCCGAAGTGGAATTCGAGTCGAATATCGGAAAAATTTCGATTCGTGCCGAATCCGAAAAACAGCCTAATTCGGACGCGCGAATCGAAATTTTTCCGAAAATGGCGGCTGACATGTGCGGCGACGGAGCGGGGATGTCGGGGAAGGCGCGCAGACAAGGCGCACTGCCCCATAATGCATTCCTCAACGACATGTGATCGCATCAGCCAATCAGCAGCCAGCCAGCCAGCACTGTGTAATGGTCGAGGTATATATAGCGGCCATTTTGGAAATCTTCATTTGCCTGCAGTCATTGAACAGAGGCAGACCGCTCTGTACTAGGGACAGGGACAGAGTTAGGGCCACAGAAACGAGAATTGGGGACAGAGAGAAGTTACTTAGGGACAGAGAACCATTACTCAGGGACACAGACTTGTTAATGAGGGCCACAGAATCGTTATTTAGGGACAAAGAAACGCTAGTTAGGGCCACAGAATTCATACTCAGGGACAGACAGAATTTTCACTCAGTGCCAGAGAATTGTTACTTAGGGCCACAGAAACGTTATTAGGGCCACAGAATTTTTACTCAGGGACAGACAGAATTGTTACTGAGTGCCAGAGAATTGTTACTCAGGGACAGACAGAATTGTTACTGAGTGCCAGAGAATTCTTACTCAGGGCCACAGAATTCATTCTCAGGGACAGACAGAATTGTTACTCAGGGACAGACAGAATTGTTACTGAGTGCCAGAGAATTGTTACTCAGGGACAGACAGAATTGTTACTGAGTGCCAGAGAATTGTTACTCAGGGACAGACAGAATTGTTACTGAGTGCCAGAGAATTGTTACTCAGGGACAGACAGAATTGTTACTGAGTGCCAGAGAATTGTTACTCAGGGACAGACAGAATTGTTACTGAGTGCCAGAGAATTGTTACTCGCACAGACACAAAATTGTTACTTGCACAGACACAGAATTGTTACTCGCACAGACACAGAATTGTTACTCAGGGCCACAGAATTCATACTCAGGGACAGACAGAATTGTTACTGAGTGCCAGAGAATTGTTACTCAGGGACAGACAGAATTGTTACTGAGTGCCAGAGAATTGTTACTCAGGGACAGACAGAATTGTTACTGAGTGCCAGAGAATTGTTACTCGCACAGACACAAAATTGTTACTTGCACAGACACAGAATTGTTACTCGCACAGACACAGAATTGTTACTCAGGGCCACAGAATTCATACTCAGGGACAGACAGAATTGTTACTGAGTGCCAGAGAATTGTTACTCAGGGACAGACAGAATTGTTACTGAGTGCCAGAGAATTGTTACTCAGGGACAGACAGAATTGTTACTGAGTGCCAGAGAATTGTTACTCGCACAGACACAAAATTGTTACTTGCACAGACACAGAATTGTTACTCGCACAGACACAGAATTGTTACTGAGTGCCAGAGAATTGTTACTCAGGGACAGACAGAATTGTTACTGAGTGCCAGAGAATTGTTACTCAGGGACAGACAGAATTGTTACTGAGTGCCAGAGAATTGTTACTCAGGGACAGACAGAATTGTTACTGAGTGCCAGAGAATTGTTACTCGCACAGACACAAAATTGTTACTTTTACAGACACAGAATTGTTACTCGCACAGACACAGAATTGTTACTCAGGGCCACAGAATTCATACTCAGGGACAGACAGAATTGTTACTGAGTGCCAGAGAATTGTTACTCAGGGACAGACAGAATTGTTACTGAGTGCCAGAGAATTGTTACTCAGGGACAGACAGAATTGTTACTGAGTGCCAGAGAATTGTTACTCGCACAGACACAAAATTGTTACTTGCACAGACACAGAATTGTTACTCGCACAGACACAGAATTGTTACTCAGGGCCACAGAATTCATACTCAGGGACAGACAGAATTGTTACTGAGTGCCAGAGAATTGTTACTTAGGGACAGACAGAATTGTTACTGAGTGCCAGAGAATTGTTACTCAGGGACAGACAGAATTGTTACTGAGTGCCAGAGAATTGTTACTCAGGGACAGACAGAATTGTTACTGAGTGCCAGAGAATTGTTACTCGCACAGACACAAAATTGTTACTTGCACAGACACAGAATTGTTACTCGCACAGACACAGAATTGTTACTCAGGGCCACAGAATTCATACTCAGGGACAGACAGAATTGTTACTGAGTGCCAGAGAATTGTTACTCAGGGACAGACAGAATTGTTACTGAGTGCCAGAGAATTGTTACTCAGGGACAGACAGAATTGTTACTGAGTGCCAGAGAATTGTTACTCGCACAGACACAAAATTGTTACTTGCACAGACACAGAATTGTTACTCGCACAGACACAGAATTGTTACTCAGGGCCACAGAATTCATACTCAGGGACAGACAGAATTGTTACTGAGTGCCAGAGAATTGTTACTTAGGGACAGACAGAATTGTTACTGAGTGCCAGAGAATTCTTACTCAGGGACAGACAGAATTGTTACTGAGTGCCAGAGAATTGTTACTCGCACAGACACAAAATTGTTACTTGCACAGACACAGAATTGTTACTCGCACAGACACAGAATTGTTACTCAGGGCCACAGAATTCATACTCAGGGACAGACAGAATTGTTACTGAGTGCCAGAGAATTGTTACTCAGGGACAGACAGAATTGTTACTGAGTGCCAGAGAATTGTTACTCAGGGACAGACAGAATTGTTACTGAGTGCCAGAGAATTGTTACTCGCACAGACACAAAATTGTTACTTGCACAGACACAGAATTGTTACTCGCACAGACACAGAATTGTTACTCAGGGCCACAGAATTCATACTCAGGGACAGACAGAATTGTTACTGAGTGCCAGAGAATTGTTACTCAGGGACAGACAGAATTGTTACTGAGTGCCAGAGAATTGTTACTCAGGGACAGACAGAATTGTTACTGAGTGCCAGAGAATTGTTACTCAGGGACAGACAGAATTGTTACTGAGTGCCAGAGAATTGTTACTCAGGGACAGACAGAATTGTTACTGAGTGCCAGAGAATTGTTACTCGCACAGACACAAAATTGTTACTTGCACAGACACAGAATTGTTACTCGCACAGACACAGAATTGTTACTCAGGGCCACAGAATTCATACTCAGGGACAGACAGAATTGTTACTGAGTGCCAGAGAATTGTTACTCAGGGACAGACAGAATTGTTACTGAGTGCCAGAGAATTGTTACTCAGGGACAGACAGAATTGTTACTGAGTGCCAGAGAATTGTTACTCGCACAGACACAAAATTGTTACTTGCACAGACACAGAATTGTTACTCGCACAGACACAGAATTGTTACTGAGTGCCAGAGAATTGTTACTCAGGGACAGACAGAATTGTTACTGAGTGCCAGAGAATTGTTACTCAGGGACAGACAGAATTGTTACTGAGTGCCAGAGAATTGTGACTCAGGGACAGACAGAATTGTTACTGAGTGCCAGAGAATTGTTACTCGCACAGACACAAAATTGTTACTTGCACAGACACAGAATTGTTACTCGCACAGACACAGAATTGTTACTCAGGGCCACAGAATTCATACTCAGGGACAGACAGAATTGTTACTGAGTGCCAGAGAATTGTTACTCAGGGACAGACAGAATTGTTACTGAGTGCCAGAGAATTGTTACTCGCACAGACACAAAATTGTTACTTGCACAGACACAGAATTGTTACTCGCACAGACACAGAATTGTTACTCAGGGCCACAGAATTCATACTCAGGGACAGACAGAATTGTTACTGAGTGCCAGAGAATTGTTACTCAGGGACAGACAGAATTGTTACTGAGTGCCAGAGAATTGTTACTCAGGGACAGACAGAATTGTTACTGAGTGCCAGAGAATTGTTACTCGCACAGACACAAAATTGTTACTTGCACAGACACAGAATTGTTACTCGCACAGACACAGAATTGTTACTCAGGGCCACAGAATTCATACTCAGGGACAGACAGAATTGTTACTGAGTGCCAGAGAATTGTTACTCAGGGACACCTAATCGTTGAATTAAATAGTATGTCAGACAACATGCAGAGGAGTGGCAGAGGAGGCAATGTTTTAGGAGCGAGCAGACGTGGCAGCAGAGGAAGGGGTCGAGGCAGCAGTATTCGCAGCCAGAGGCCAGTGCTCCCGGTGTCATCCAGCGGTCGTGTCTCCACCGACAACCCTGCCGTCATTGATTGGTTGGCTCGGTCGTCTTCCTCTTCCCAGGTCACCTCTGACACCTACAGCCAACGGTCGGTGGGTACGTCAGACACAACCGTTAGTTGGCATGGCCCGGGACCAAGCCCACTGAAATCACGTGTCCTCTACCTGCCCCTGTCCTTTGCTGTTCCCTCACCAAGCGAAGTATCGCATGCTGTGGGCTCAGCCCCACTGTACAGTGAGGAAGAGCTAACAGAGGGCGGTCAGGAACGGGGGGAGACATCGGCCTTTTCAGCAGCCAAGCGAACAAGTACTGGCGAGGAGAGTGGCTCGGTAGCCGGTCTAGAGACAGGTCTGTCTCCTGACCCAGACGCAGCCGAGGGGGCTAGTAGTGAGGCGGAGACCCTACTTGATGATGAGGAGGTTGATCGCACTTGGCAGCCTCGTCGTCATCAGGCAATTTCTTCCGCATCATCAGGAGAAGAGGGTGGCAGCTTGGCAGCGAGCAAAACAGTCGGTGGGTTGCCCAGGAGACAGCAGCAGGGTCGCATCAGTGTCAGTGGAGCCAAACGTCCACGGAGTAGAGCACCAGCTCCACTGCAGCCTACCACCACGGCCAGTAGTGGTGCCGGTGCGCACGGAGGAAGTAGCAGTCAGCCAGTGAAGAGTAGCGGGGGCAAAGTTTCCTACTCGGTGGTGTGGCAATTTTTCCTCAAGCCGCCCGAGGAAGTAAACGTAGCCGTATGTCGACTATGTGGCCAGAAATGCAAGCGTGGCCAGGGGGCCCATGTTGGGACTACAGCGTTGCGTCAGCATATGCAGCGTCACCATTCGGTGGCCTGGGAAAACCGTGATAAACATACGGCGGTTCTGCCTGCCCCAGCCCCCGCTCCATCACCCGCTCCGTTACTTGCTCCGTCACCCGACGTCGTCAATCGCCCTCTATCAGCCAGTCAAGGCTCCAACACCTCTGCTGAGGGGAGTTGTCGCTCGTTGGCATCTTCCGCTCGTTCAGATGCTCCTTCTCCTGCTACTCCTCTTCTCGGATTCCGTCAACAGTCTTTCTTGGAATCCGTATCCAAGAGACAACAGTTTGCGAGCACGCACCCGACGGTGCAAAAGCTGAACGTCCTCCTGTCCAAGTTGCTGGTGCTGCAGTCCCTCCCTTTCCAACTGGTGGACTCAGCACCTTTCCGAGAAATGATGGCTTGTGCCGCGCCGCGGTGGAGAGTGCCAAGCCGTCATTTCTTTGCCCAAAAGGCAGTGCCAGCCCTGCATTCACATGTAGAAGAGATGGTGGGCCAGTCTTTGAGCATGTCGGTCTCTGCCAAAGTGCACGGCAGCGCCGACGTGTGGAGCTGTAACTACGGTCAGGGACAGTACATGTCATTTACGGCCCACTGGGTGAACGTGGTGCCGGCACAGCCGCACCAGCAACTTGGACAGGTCACGACGCTTTTGCCTCCACGTTTGCACGTCCTTGGTCCAGCAAGCATGTCCGCCTCTACCACCTCTTTTTCCGCCGTGTCCTCAGCCGCCACCCCCGTGCCAAGTCCCATTACCCGACCGGCATATCACATGTGCAGGGCGCAACGGTGTCACGCTGTGCTGCACCTGGTATGCCTTGGCGAACGTAGTCACACAGGGGAGGAACTGCTGAGTGTAATGAACAGAGAAATCGACAGATGGCTGTCTCCGCGCAAACTAAAAATCGGAACCATGTTGACTGACAACGGAAAGAACATGGTGTCTGCTCTGCGTCAAGGAAGGTTGTGCCATGCGCCATGCATGGCTCACGTGTTCAATCTGGTTGTCAAGCGGTTCCTAAAATCCACCATCCCACTGCAAGACATCCTTAAAATGTCACGTAAACTGTGCATGCATTTCAGCCATTCCTACACCGCAAAGAACACCCTCATTGAGCTGCAGCGGCAGAACGGAATTCCACAGCATCGCCTGATCTGCGACGTTGCAACAAGGTGGAATTCAACCCTACACATGTTAGACCGCCTTTACGAGCAGCGAAAGGCCATCACCGATTTCCTGATGTTACAAGCGGATAAAGGTACTCCCCTGTGTAACTTAGATGTCAGCCATTGGCAGCTCATGCGTGACACCTGCCGCTTGCTCAGGCCCTTTGAGGAGGCCACGCTATTCGTGAGTCGGCAGGACTATGGGATGAACGACGTCATTCCTCTGTTGCACGTCCTGGAACAAATGCTGTTAACAATGGCTGGTCAGGGTGCGGTAGACGTGGCGCACAGATCTCAACGCCACATGACCCCTGTGGGGGCAGGACAGGAAGAAGAGGAGGAGGTAGAGGAGGACATTTGTGCTCAGGAATTATTGAGTGAAATGGGTGGTTTTTCCACTCAGCGGACAGGAGTGGAGGAGCAGGAGCATCTGGTAGAGGAGGAGGAGGAGGAGACAGAGGACCCAGACGCACCGTGGCAGTATGCTGTGGAGATGGAGGCAGGGAGTCCCTCGCATTCCTTGGCACAAATGGCCCATAGCATGCTCGGTTGCTTGCGTAGCGACAGCCGAATAATAACCATCAGACAGAGGGATGACTTTTGGCTGTCCACCTTGTTGGACCCTCGCTACCGGTCCAAAATGGTGGCCTTTTTCACACCTGCTGAGAGGGAGGCCAAAATTACGTACTATAAAAACCACCTATGTAGTCAGTTGGTCTCTGCCTTTGTGCGCCAACGTCCATCCTCAGACACTGTGGGCCCTGTGCGCTCGCGTTCCGCTGGCATGGCAGCAGGGGAGGGGTGGGGTGGTAGGAGCAGTGGCAGCTCCACCAGCAGTGGCTGCCTCAGTCTGCAGTCGATGATGAGTAGCTTTCTTCACCAGCGCAGTGAGGAAACTACTAACCAGCCGCAGCAGCAGCAGCAGCATCAGGTGGACCTGGAGCAGGAGCTCAAACAACAGGCTTGGGCCTACTTGGACAGCACCCTGCCAACCGAGGTAGACAATCCCCTTGACTACTGGGCAACGAAACTTGACCTTTGGCCCCAACTAGCTGAATTTGCCCTTGAAAGGCTGTCATGCCCGGCCAGTAGCGTGGCATCGGAACGCGTGTTTAGTGCGGCAGGAGGTATTGTAACTCCGCGGAGGACACGACTGTCCACCCAAAGTGTGGAGAGACTCACGTTTGTGAAAATGAATCAGGCGTGGATTAGTCTGGATTTCAAACCACCAGTTCCTGACACAACTGACTAAATCCGCCATGAATCATGCCTCAAACATGTGCCACTTTCAGGTCTCCTCACACTGCTGGTGTGTTTAATTTTTTGACATAGGGTGCTGGCAGATTACGGGCCTCCTATAGCTGCTGCCAGGCCCCTAATCTGCCATAGGCCCCTATATACCGCCTCCTCATGCTGCTGCTAGGTCCAGAGTCTCTCATGGGTCCCTGTACGGCCTCCCATTGCTGCTGTCTCCATCGCCACACTCTGCTGCCATGTGCCACTTTCAGGTCTCTTCACACTGCTGGTGTGTTTAATTTTTTGACATAGGGTGCAGGCAGATTACGGGCCTCACATAGCTGCTGCCAGGCCCCTAATCTGCCATGGGCCCCTATATACCGCCTCCTCATGCTGCTGCCAAGTCTAGAGTCTCTCATGGGTCCCTGTACGGCCTCCCATTGCTGCTGTCTCCATCGCCACACTCTGCTGCCATGTGCCACTTTCAGGTCTCTTCACACTGCTGGTGTGTTTAATTTTTTGACATAGGGTGCTGCAAGATAACGGGCCTCACATAGCTGCTGCCAGGCCCCTAATCTGCCATGGGCCCCTATATACCGCCTCCTCATGCTGCTGCCAAGTCCAGAGTCTCTCATGGGTCCCTGTACGGCCTCCCATTGCTGCTGTCTCCATCGCCACACTCTGCTGCCATGTGCCACTTTCAGGTCTCTTCACACTGCTGGTGTGTTTAATTTTTTGACATAGGGTGCAGGCAGATTACGGGCCTCACATAGCTGCTGCCAGGCCCCTAATCTGCCATGGGCCCCTATATACCGCCTCCTCATGCTGCTGCCAAGTCCAGAGTCTCTCATGGGTCCCTGTACGGCCTCCCATTGCTGCTGTCTCCATCGCCACACTCTGCTGCCATGTGCCACTTTCAGGTCTCTTCACACTGCTGGTGTGTTTAATTTTTTGACATAGGGTGCTGCAAGATAACGGGCCTCACATAGCTGCTGCCAGGCCCCTAATCTGCCATGGGCCCCTATATACCGCCTCCTCATGCTGCTGCCAAGTCCAGAGTCTCTCATGGGTCCCTGTACGGCCTCCCATTGCTGCTGTCTCCATCGCCACACTCTGCTGCCATGTGCCACTTTCAGGTCTCTTCACACTGCTGGTGTGTTTAATTTTTTGACATAGGGTGCAGGCAGATTACGGGCCTCACATAGCTGCTGCCAGGCCCCTAATCTGCCATGGGCCCCTATATACCGCCTCCTCATGCTGCTGCCAAGTCTAGAGTCTCTCATGGGTCCCTGTACGGCCTCCCATTGCTGCTGTCTCCATCGCCACACTCTGCTGCCATGTGCCACTTTCAGGTCTCTTCACACTGCTGGTGTGTTTAATTTTTTGACATAGGGTGCTGCAAGATAACGGGCCTCACATAGCTGCTGCCAGGCCCCTAATCTGCCATGGGCCCCTATATACCGCCTCCTCATGCTGCTGCCAAGTCCAGAGTCTCTCATGGGTCCCTGTACGGCCTCCCATTGCTGCTGTCTCCATCGCCACACTCTGCTGCCATGTGCCACTTTCAGGTCTCTTCACACTGCTGGTGTGTTAAATTTTTTGACATAGGGTGCAGGCAGATTACGGGCCTCACATAGCTGCTGCCAGGCCCCTAATCTGCCATGGGCCCCTATATACCGCCTCCTCATGCTGCTGCCAAGTCTAGAGTCTCTCATGGGTCCCTGTACGGCCTCCCATTGCTGCTGTCTCCATCGCCACACTCTGCTGCCATGTGCCACTTTCAGGTCTCTTCACACTGCTGGTGTGTTTAATTTTTTGACATAGGGTGCAGGCAGATTACGGGCCTCACATAGCTGCTGCCAGGCCCCTAATCTGCCATGGGCCCCTATATACCGCCTCCTCATGCTGCTGCCAAGTCTAGAGTCTCTCATGGGTCCCTGTATGGCCTCCCATTGCTGCTGTCTCCATCGTCACACTCTGCTGCCATGTGCCACTTTCAGGTCTCTTCACACTGCTGGTGTGTTAAATTTTTTGACATAGGGTGCAGGCAGATTACGGGCCTCACATAGCTGCTGCCAGGCCCCTAATCTGCCATGGGCCCCTATAAACCGCCTCCTCATGCTGCTGCCAAGTCTAGAGTCTCTCATGGGTCCCTGTACGGCCTCCCATTGCTGCTGTCTCCATCGCCACACTCTGCTGCCATGTGCCACTTTCAGGTCTCTTCACACTGCTGGTGTGTTAAATTTTTTGACATAGGGTGCAGGCAGATTACGGGCCTCACATAGCTGCTGCCAGGCCCCTAATCTGCCATGGGCCCCTATATACCGCCTCCTCATGCTGCTGCCAAGTCTAGAGTCTGTCATGGGTCCCTGTACGGCCTCCCATTGCTGCTGTCTCCATCGCCACACTCTGCTGCCATGTGCCACTTTCAGGTCTCTTCACACTGCTGGTGTGTTAAATTTTTTGACATAGGGTGCAGGCAGATTACGGGCCTCACATAGCTGCTGCCAGGCCCCTAATCTGCCATGGGCCCCTATATACCGCCTCCTCATGCTGCTGCCAAGTCCAGAGTCTCTCATGGGTCCCTGTACGGCCTCCCATTGCTGCTGTCTCCATCGCCACACTCTGCTGCCATGTGCCACTTTCAGGTCTCTTCACACTGCTGGTGTGTTAAATTTTTTGACATAGGGTGCAGGCAGATTACGGGCCTCACATAGCTGCTGCCAGGCCCCTAATCTGCCATGGGCCCCTATAAACCGCCTCCTCATGCTGCTGCCAAGTCTAGAGTCTCTCATGGGTCCCTGTATGGCCTCCCATTGCTGCTTTCTCCATCGCCACACTCTGCTGCCATGTGCCACTTTCAGGTCTCTTCACACTGCTGGTGTGTTAAATTTTTTGACATAGGGTGCAGGCAGATTACGGGCCTCACATAGCTGCTGCCAGGCCCCTAATCTGCCATGGGCCCCTATATACCGCCTCCTCATGCTGCTGCCAAGTCTAGAGTCTGTCATGGGTCCCTGTACGGCCTCCCATTGCTGCTGTCTCCATCGCCACACTCTGCCATGTGCCACTTTCAGGTCTCTTCACACTGCTGGTGTGTTTAATTTTTTGACATAGGGTGCAGGCAGATTACGGGCCTCACATAGCTGCTGCCAGGCCCCTAATCTGCCATGGGCCCCTATATACCGCCTCCTCATGCTGCTGCCAAGTCCAGAGTCTCTCATGGGTCCCTGTACGGCCTCCCATTGCTGCTGTCTCCATCGCCACACTCTGCTGCCATGTGCCACTTTCAGGTCTCTTCACACTGCTGGTGTGTTAAATTTTTTGACATAGGGTGCAGGCAGATTACGGGCCTCACATAGCTGCTGCCAGGCCCCTAATCTGCCATGGGCCCCTATATACCGCCTCCTCATGCTGCTGCCAAGTCCAGAGTCTCTCATGGGTCCCTGTACGGCCTCCCATTGCTGCTGTCTCCATCGCCACACTCTGCCATGTGCCACTTTCAGGTCTCTTCACACTGCTGGTGTGTTTAATTTTTTGACATAGGGTGCTGCAAGATAACGGGCCTCACATAGCTGCTGCCAGGCCCCTAATCTGCCATGGGCCCCTATATACCGCCTCCTCATGCTGCTGCCAAGTCCAGAGTCTCTCATGGGTCCCTGTACGGCCTCCCATTGCTGCTGTCTCCAACGCCACACTCTGCTGCCATGTGCCACTTTCAGGTCTCTTCACACTGCTGGTGTGTTTAATTTTTTGACATAGGGTGCAGGCAGATTACGGGCCTCACATAGCTGCTGCCAGGCCCCTAATCTGCCATGGGCCCCTATATACCGCCTCCTCATGCTGCTGCCAAGTCTAGAGTCTGTCATGGGTCCCTGTACGGCCTCCCATTGCTGCTGTCTCCATCGCCACACTCTGCTGCCATGTGCCACTTTCAGGTCTCTTCACACTGCTGGTGTGTTTAATTTTTTGACATAGGGTGCTGCAAGATAACGGGCCTCACATAGCTGCTGCCAGGCCCCTAATCTGCCATGGGCCCCTATATACCGCCTCCTCATGCTGCTGCCAAGTCCAGAGTCTCTCATGGGTCCCTGTACGGCCTCCCATTGCTGCTGTCTCCATCGCCACACTCTGCTGCCATGTGCCACTTTCAGGTCTCTTCACACTGCTGGTGTGTTAAATTTTTTGACATAGGGTGCAGGCAGATTACGGGCCTCACATAGCTGCTGCCAGGCCCCTAATCTGCCATGGGCCCCTATATACCGCCTCCTCATGCTGCTGCCAAGTCTAGAGTCTCTCATGGGTCCCTGTACGGCCTCCCATTGCTGCTGTCTCCATCGCCACACTCTGCTGCCATGTGCCACTTTCAGGTCTCTTCACACTGCTGGTGTGTTTAATTTTTTGACATAGGGTGCAGGCAGATTACGGGCCTCACATAGCTGCTGCCAGGCCCCTAATCTGCCATGGGCCCCTATATACCGCCTCCTCATGCTGCTGCCAAGTCTAGAGTCTCTCATGGGTCCCTGTACGGCCTCCCATTGCTGCTGTCTCCATCGCCACACTCTGCTGCCATGTGCCACTTTCAGGTCTCTTCACACTGCTGGTGTGTTAAATTTTTTGACATAGGGTGCAGGCAGATTACGGGCCTCACATAGCTGCTGCCAGGCCCCTAATCTGCCATGGGCCCCTATAAACCGCCTCCTCATGCTGCTGCCAAGTCTAGAGTCTCTCATGGGTCCCTGTACGGCCTCCCATTGCTGCTGTCTCCATCGCCACACTCTGCTGCCATGTGCCACTTTCAGGTCTCTTCACACTGCTGGTGTGTTAAATTTTTTGACATAGGGTGCAGGCAGATTACGGGCCTCACATAGCTGCTGCCAGGCCCCTAATCTGCCATGGGCCCCTATATACCGCCTCCTCATGCTGCTGCCAAGTCTAGAGTCTGTCATGGGTCCCTGTACGGCCTCCCATTGCTGCTGTCTCCATCGCCACACTCTGCTGCCATGTGCCACTTTCAGGTCTCTTCACACTGCTGGTGTGTTAAATTTTTTGACATAGGGTGCAGGCAGATTACGGGCCTCACATAGCTGCTGCCAGGCCCCTAATCTGCCATGGGCCTTTATATACCGCCTCCTCATGCTGCTGCCAAGTCTAGAGTCTGTCATGGGTCCCTGTACGGCCTCCCATTGCTGCTGTCTCCATCGCCACACTCTGCCATGTGCCACTTTCAGGTCTCTTCACACTGCTGGTGTGTTTAATTTTTTGACATAGGGTGCAGGCAGATTACGGGCCTCACATAGCTGCTGCCAGGCCCCTAATCTGCCATGGGCCCCTATATACCGCCTCCTCATGCTGCTGCCAAGTCCAGAGTCTCTCATGGGTCCCTGTACGGCCTCCCATTGCTGCTGTCTCCATCGCCACACTCTGCTGCCATGTGCCACTTTCAGGTCTCTTCACACTGCTGGTGTGTTAAATTTTTTGACATAGGGTGCAGGCAGATTACGGGCCTCACATAGCTGCTGCCAGGCCCCTAATCTGCCATGGGCCCCTATATACCGCCTCCTCATGCTGCTGCCAAGTCCAGAGTCTCTCATGGGTCCCTGTACGGCCTCCCATTGCTGCTGTCTCCATCGCCACACTCTGCTGCCATGTGCCACTTTCAGGTCTCTTCACACTGCTGGTGTGTTTAATTTTTTGACATAGGGTGCAGGCAGATTACGGGCCTCACATAGCTGCTGCCAGGCCCCTAATCTGCCATGGGCCCCTATATACCGCCTCCTCATGCTGCTGCCAAGTCCAGAGTCTCTCATGGGTCCCTGTACGGCCTCCCATTGCTGCTGTCTCCATCGCCACACTCTGCTGCCATGTGCCACTTTCAGGTCTCTTCACACTGCTGGTGTGTTAAATTTTTTGACATAGGGTGCAGGCAGATTACGGGCCTCACATAGCTGCTGCCAGGCCCCTAATCTGCCATGGGCCCCTATATACCGCCTCCTCATGCTGCTGCCAAGTCCAGAGTCTCTCATGGGTCCCTGTACGGCCTCCCATTGCTGCTGTCTCCATCGCCACACTCTGCTGCCATGTGCCACTTTCAGGTCTCTTCACACTGCTGGTGTGTTAAATTTTTTGACATAGGGTGCAGGCAGATTACGGGCCTCACATAGCTGCTGCCAGGCCCCTAATCTGCCATGGGCCCCTATAAACCGCCTCCTCATGCTGCTGCCAAGTCTAGAGTCTCTCATGGGTCCCTGTACGGCCTCCCATTGCTGCTGTCTCCATCGCCACACTCTGCTGCCATGTGCCACTTTCAGGTCTCTTCACACTGCTGGTGTGTTTAATTTTTTGACATAGGGTGCAGGCAGATTACGGGCCTCACATAGCTGCTGCCAGGCCCCTAATCTGCCATGGGCCCCTATATACCGCCTCATCATGCTGCTGCCAAGTCTAGAGTCTGTCATGGGTCCCTGTACGGCCTCCCATTGCTGCTGTCTCCATCGCCACACTCTGCCATGTGCCACTTTCAGGTCTCTTCACACTGCTGGTGTGTTTAATTTTTTGACATAGGGTGCAGGCAGATTACGGGCCTCACATAGCTGCTGCCAGGCCCCTAATCTGCCATGGGCCCCTATATACCGCCTCCTCATGCTGCTGCCAAGTCCAGAGTCTCTCATGGGTCCCTGTACGGCCTCCCATTGCTGCTGTCTCCATCGCCACACTCTGCTGCCATGTGCCACTTTCAGGTCTCTTCACACTGCTGGTGTGTTAAATTTTTTGACATAGGGTGCAGGCAGATTACGGGCCTCACATAGCTGCTGCCAGGCCCCTAATCTGCCATGGGCCCCTATATACCGCCTCCTCATGCTGCTGCCAAGTCCAGAGTCTCTCATGGGTCCCTGTACGGCCTCCCATTGCTGCTGTCTCCATCGCCACACTCTGCTGCCATGTGCCACTTTCAGGTCTCTTCACACTGCTGGTGTGTTTAATTTTTTGACATAGGGTGCTGCAAGATAACGGGCCTCACATAGCTGCTGCCAGGCCCCTAATCTGCCATGGGCCCCTATATACCGCCTCCTCATGCTGCTGCCAAGTCCAGAGTCTCTCATGGGTCCCTGTACGGCCTCCCATTGCTGCTGTCTCCATCGCCACACTCTGCTGCCATGTGCCACTTTCAGGTCTCTTCACACTGCTGGTGTGTTTAATTTTTTGACATAGGGTGCAGGCAGATTACGGGCCTCACATAGCTGCTGCCAGGCCCCTAATCTGCCATGGGCCCCTATATACCGCCTCCTCATGCTGCTGCCAAGTCTAGAGTCTCTCATGGGTCCCTGTACGGCCTCCCATTGCTGCTGTCTCCATCGCCACACTCTGCTGCCATGTGCCACTTTCAGGTCTCTTCACACTGCTGGTGTGTTTAATTTTTTGACATAGGGTGCTGCAAGATAACGGGCCTCACATAGCTGCTGCCAGGCCCCTAATCTGCCATGGGCCCCTATATACCGCCTCCTCATGCTGCTGCCAAGTCCAGAGTCTCTCATGGGTCCCTGTACGGCCTCCCATTGCTGCTGTCTCCATCGCCACACTCTGCTGCCATGTGCCACTTTCAGGTCTCTTCACACTGCTGGTGTGTTAAATTTTTTGACATAGGGTGCAGGCAGATTACGGGCCTCACATAGCTGCTGCCAGGCCCCTAATCTGCCATGGGCCCCTATATACCGCCTCCTCATGCTGCTGCCAAGTCTAGAGTCTCTCATGGGTCCCTGTACGGCCTCCCATTGCTGCTGTCTCCATCGCCACACTCTGCTGCCATGTGCCACTTTCAGGTCTCTTCACACTGCTGGTGTGTTTAATTTTTTGACATAGGGTGCAGGCAGATTACGGGCCTCACATAGCTGCTGCCAGGCCCCTAATCTGCCATGGGCCCCTATATACCGCCTCCTCATGCTGCTGCCAAGTCTAGAGTCTCTCATGGGTCCCTGTACGGCCTCCCATTGCTGCTGTCTCCATCGCCACACTCTGCTGCCATGTGCCACTTTCAGGTCTCTTCACACTGCTGGTGTGTTAAATTTTTTGACATAGGGTGCAGGCAGATTACGGGCCTCACATAGCTGCTGCCAGGCCCCTAATCTGCCATGGGCCCCTATAAACCGCCTCCTCATGCTGCTGCCAAGTCTAGAGTCTCTCATGGGTCCCTGTACGGCCTCCCATTGCTGCTGTCTCCATCGCCACACTCTGCTGCCATGTGCCACTTTCAGGTCTCTTCACACTGCTGGTGTGTTAAATTTTTTGACATAGGGTGCAGGCAGATTACGGGCCTCACATAGCTGCTGCCAGGCCCCTAATCTGCCATGGGCCCCTATATACCGCCTCCTCATGCTGCTGCCAAGTCTAGAGTCTGTCATGGGTCCCTGTACGGCCTCCCATTGCTGCTGTCTCCATCGCCACACTCTGCCATGTGCCACTTTCAGGTCTCTTCACACTGCTGGTGTGTTTAATTTTTTGACATAGGGTGCAGGCAGATTACGGGCCTCACATAGCTGCTGCCAGGCCCCTAATCTGCCATGGGCCCCTATATACCGCCTCCTCATGCTGCTGCCAAGTCCAGAGTCTCTCATGGGTCCCTGTACGGCCTCCCATTGCTGCTGTCTCCATCGCCACACTCTGCTGCCATGTGCCACTTTCAGGTCTCTTCACACTGCTGGTGTGTTAAATTTTTTGACATAGGGTGCAGGCAGATTACGGGCCTCACATAGCTGCTGCCAGGCCCCTAATCTGCCATGGGCCCCTATAAACCGCCTCCTCATGCTGCTGCCAAGTCTAGAGTCTCTCATGGGTCCCTGTACGGCCTCCCATTGCTGCTGTCTCCATCGCCACACTCTGCTGCCATGTGCCACTTTCAGGTCTCTTCACACTGCTGGTGTGTTAAATTTTTTGACATAGGGTGCAGGCAGATTACGGGCCTCACATAGCTGCTGCCAGGCCCCTAATCTGCCATGGGCCCCTATATACCGCCTCCTCATGCTGCTGCCAAGTCTAGAGTCTGTCATGGGTCCCTGTACGGCCTCCCATTGCTGCTGTCTCCATCGCCACACTCTGCCATGTGCCACTTTCAGGTCTCTTCACACTGCTGGTGTGTTTAATTTTTTGACATAGGGTGCAGGCAGATTACGGGCCTCACATAGCTGCTGCCAGGCCCCTAATCTGCCATGGGCCCCTATATACCGCCTCCTCATGCTGCTGCCAAGTCCAGAGTCTCTCATGGGTCCCTGTACGGCCTCCCATTGCTGCTGTCTCCATCGCCACACTCTGCTGCCATGTGCCACTTTCAGGTCTCTTCACACTGCTGGTGTGTTAAATTTTTTGACATAGGGTGCTGCAAGATAACGGGCCTCACATAGCTGCTGCCAGGCCCCTAATCTGCCATGGGCCCCTATATACCGCCTCCTCATGCTGCTGCCAAGTCTAGAGTCTGTCATGGGTCCCTGTACGGCCTCCCATTGCTGCTGTCTCCATCGCCACACTCTGCCATGTGCCACTTTCAGGTCTCTTCACACTGCTGGTGTGTTTAATTTTTTGACATAGGGTGCAGGCAGATTACAGGCCTCACATAGCTGCTGCCAGGCCCCTAATCTGCCATGGGCCCCTATATACCGCCTCCTCATGCTGCTGCCAAGTCCAGAGTCTCTCATGGGTCCCTGTACGGCCTCCCATTGCTGCTGTCTCCATCGCCACACTCTGCTGCCATGTGCCACTTTCAGGTCTCTTCACACTGCTGGTGTGTTAAATTTTTTGACATAGGGTGCAGGCAGATTACGGGCCTCACATAGCTGCTGCCAGGCCCCTAATCTGCCATGGGCCCCTATATACCGCCTCCTCATGCTGCTGCCAAGTCCAGAGTCTCTCATGGGTCCCTGTACGGCCTCCCATTGCTGCTGTCTCCATCGCCACACTCTGCTGCCATGTGCCACTTTCAGGTCTCTTCACACTGCTGGTGTGTTAAATTTTTTGACATAGGGTGCAGGCAGATTACGGGCCTCACATAGCTGCTGCCAGGCCCCTAATCTGCCATGGGCCCCTATATACCGCCTCCTCATGCTGCTGCCAAGTCTAGAGTCTCTCATGGGTCCCTGTACGGCCTCCCATTGCTGCTGTCTCCATCGCCACACTCTGCTGCCATGTGCCACTTTCAGGTCTCTTCACACTGCTGGTGTGTTTAATTTTTTGACATAGGGTGCAGGCAGATTACGGGCCTCACATAGCTGCTGCCAGGCCCCTAATCTGCCATGGGCCCCTATATACCGCCTCCTCATGCTGCTGCCAAGTCTAGAGTCTCTCATGGGTCCCTGTACGGCCTCCCATTGCTGCTGTCTCCATCGCCACACTCTGCTGCCATGTGCCACTTTCAGGTCTCTTCACACTGCTGGTGTGTTAAATTTTTTGACATAGGGTGCAGGCAGATTACGGGCCTCACATAGCTGCTGCCAGGCCCCTAATCTGCCATGGGCCCCTATAAACCGCCTCCTCATGCTGCTGCCAAGTCTAGAGTCTCTCATGGGTCCCTGTACGGCCTCCCATTGCTGCTGTCTCCATCGCCACACTCTGCTGCCATGTGCCACTTTCAGGTCTCTTCACACTGCTGGTGTGTTAAATTTTTTGACATAGGGTGCAGGCAGATTACGGGCCTCACATAGCTGCTGCCAGGCCCCTAATCTGCCATGGGCCCCTATATACCGCCTCCTCATGCTGCTGCCAAGTCTAGAGTCTGTCATGGGTCCCTGTACGGCCTCCCATTGCTGCTGTCTCCATCGCCACACTCTGCCATGTGCCACTTTCAGGTCTCTTCACACTGCTGGTGTGTTTAATTTTTTGACATAGGGTGCAGGCAGATTACGGGCCTCACATAGCTGCTGCCAGGCCCCTAATCTGCCATGGGCCCCTATATACCGCCTCCTCATGCTGCTGCCAAGTCCAGAGTCTCTCATGGGTCCCTGTACGGCCTCCCATTGCTGCTGTCTCCATCGCCACACTCTGCTGCCATGTGCCACTTTCAGGTCTCTTCACACTGCTGGTGTGTTAAATTTTTTGACATAGGGTGCTGGCAGATTACGGGCCTCCCATTGCTGCTGCCAGACATGTAATCTGCCATGGGCCCCCGTACCGACTCCTCATGCTGTGACGTTGCAACAAGGTGTAATTCAACCCTACATATGTTAGACCGCCTTTACGAACAGCTAAAGGCCATCACAGATTTCCTGATGTTAAAAGCGGATAAAGGTACTCCCTGTGTAACTTAGATGTCAGCCATTGTCAGCTCATGTGTGACACCTGCGCTTGCTCAGGCCCTTTGAGGAGGCCACGCTATTCGTGAGTCGGCAGGACTATGGGATGAATGAGGTCAAATCGGCCATGGGCCCCCGTACCGCCTGTTCACGCTGATGCTGGTCCCACAGTGTGACCTGGGTCCCTGTACGGCCTCCCATTGCTTCCACTCTGCCATGTGCCACTTTGAAATCTCCTCACACTCCTGCGGTTGTCCATTTTGTCATAGGTTGCTGGCAGATTACAGGCCTTCCATAGGTGCCACCAAGCCCCATATCGGCCATGGGCCCCCGTACCGCCTGGTCACGCTGCTGCTGGGCCCACAGTGTGACCTGGGTCCCTGTACCGCCTCCCATTGCTCCCACTCTGCCATGTGCCACTTTCAGGTCTCCTCACGCTCCTGCTGGTTTCCATTTTGTCATAGGTTGCTGTATGGCCTCCCATTGCTGCTGCCTCCACCGCCACACTGTGGCTCCAAACACTGGTTTTGGCCCCGTGACTGGCCAAAGGAGTGAAGTGTGCAGTGATTCTAAGATCGACGGCACTCATCTGCATGTCATACTGACAGACAGTATTATTTCTCTTCCCCAGCAGACTCCAAGGGCATTTAAATTAAAGGTACAGTGTTCTGCACTAATATTAAGTCTCTCTGAAGCCTAGAAACACCCTTTTTTAAGTTAAATTCACAGCGAATTTATTCGACTCGAATCGAATATTGTCCACGAATTCGCCGAATCAGTCGAATTGAATTTTTCATTTCTTCGCTCATCTCTAGATATAATATATCAAAGTACATTTTAAGGGTATCAAACACAGTAATATACAGTATACATTTGTAGCAATAAGTTTTTTTTTTTTTTTCCCCTTGTCTTGATTTTTTTTTGTAGAGCTATGTTTGATATGGTTAATTCAGTGTGAATTTACACCACAGTGCACGCATTCGTTGCCATGTGTTGACGTACTTGTAAAACATTGCAACATCACTTTGCTTATGGTTACTGATTGAGTGTTGTGGAGAGAAAAATGTTCTGTGAAGAGAAGATTCCTTTCACATGCTGTGGAGATTAATTGCAAGCTATTGGCAACATCAGCTCCTATTGGTATTGTTGTGCTGGCAATTGCCATTCTAAGGTGGATGAAGCATCAAAATCACTTCATACTTTGTTGACTGAATGAGAAAGCAAATTACAGTTTGGGACATAATAAAGGAATCCAACACTCTGCTGTCTGTCTGCCTGTCAGCACAATCTCAGGCCTGGATGCCAACTCCAAAAGTGGCTCATTCTCCACCAAAAACACAATAATTGAAAGAATAAATTAATTGTTCAAAGTTAATTGAACAATCCAGTGCAATACAGGCCACCAGAACTCCACCCTCTAACTTACTGTATTTCACTAGCAATAAACTTATCGTCAGTGAAACACATTGCAGAGTTGCGCAGGATTGTTCAATAAACTCTAAAGATAGCTTTTATACTGGACTGCAGTTATTTTCTCCTTAAAACAGTTTTGGACCTTTATATCAAGTTCTAAGAGGATACCCTGATGTATATTTTCACTTCACCTGGAAGTCTGTTGAAAGGTACGTTCATTTAATATCTGTTTTATTTTATGCCTGGATCATGCATAATCCACTACATACTACAGTGTACCACACACCACAGCCTTGCATATCATTTGATATGGAGGTTGTGGTGTAAAGTTTCTGCCCCATAAACCATCTATGACCTTCAACATTCCTCACCCCAATGTATTTGTGAATGTAGCATTGTTGTGTGTGTGTGTGTGTGTGTATATATATCTATATATATATATATATATATATATATTTCATTAAATTTTTTCCCTTTAATTATTCATTTTAACCCTTTATTTTATTGCACAGCTTTGACAATCTGCTGGATCCTGAGGACACATCTGGAACTGCAGAATACAAAATTCAGTAATGAGCTAAAGCATGTCAGGTCTCATGGCTACATCTCTGATTTCAGATACTTCTTTTTAAGAGTGGAATCAGAGTGGAGACAGAAAAATGGTATCATGGATTTTGTTCTGACTGCCTGAAGTGCCCAAAATGTTTTTTTCTTTGCAGGTTTCTGGCTATTGGACATTTATATGCATGTATGCATTCTGAATTTTATTTGGGCTAAATCTACTACACTATGCAATGAATATGCAGAGCCTTGTGGAAAAGGTTCATGCCCATTCCCACACAAGCAAGATGGAGAGAGATTGTTGACCTTTCCTGGCAATGCACCAATTTTACCAAACGCTTAGGGGCATTTGATTGGAAACATATAATGATGATGTAACCATGTACTGGAAGCAAATACTTCAACTACAAGAAGTATTTCCCATGTGTTACTGGCCATAATAGAAGTAGACCACAAGTTTAAGTATATCAATAAAGGGTCCTAAAAACATGAACTAAATATTTCTCCTGAAAGGCCCTGGCTTGGTACAACAGAATTGGTATACATATTCACATTTGTGGATGAAAGCCCTTTGCTCTGGGGAAACAGTTAGCAAGGCCTTATGCACAGAGAGGCCTGAGCCACCCAAAGTGTATCTTAATTTATAGACTATTCAATGCACAAAAAAGGGTGAAATACACATTTGGCAATCTGGCTGACAAATGGAAGGTGTTGTAATCTGCCCCTGGGAACGCTAACAACAATGTAAAACCTTGTGTTCTTCACAATTTTGTTAAGAATAAGGATGGATATGAATTTGAGGATATTTTCCACTACAGCCTGAAACAGTTCAGCTCATGCACTGGTCCTCTAACAGCTCAGTTGGACACCTGTTTAGAGATCATAGATGCATTAACTGTTCAAGATAAAATGACTAGGCCAAGTTACCTGGCAGGGACAGTTTGCTTAATTGGTTTGATTCCTGGAAATTGTTTTCAGCTTGTGCTTATCTATGCCAAAAATGTACTTTCTGTTTCTAAATAAAAAAAATGCAGAAAATATTGTCTTGATGATTGGTTCTGTATTGGTTCTGTTCTGTATCATTCATAGGGCCATACATTACAAAACAAAAGGTAGTGTTTTAAAATATCTTTTTTTGCAATATATACCCTATGAAACAGAGAAGAGGAGAGGGTGAATTTTTCAAAGGCACATATTTATTAAGCAGTGAATCACTCACTTTCACTCACTAAACATTCACTGCAGTTGAATCATCCTGGTGCTTGTGGTGTAAATGAGAGTGATTGATTCCCCATAAAAAAAAGTTTGATAAAAGTCACATTTGCTGCTTTAATAATTTGCCCCAAGATGTGTGAGTATTGTCACCTTACAAAGTTAGTTACCCATAAGAGTAGTCTAGACAAACAAACTATTCCTTAATGTGGTCTACAAATAGTTACAAAGCAAATAAATACACCTTTCTCATGCTTTAGCTGTGGAAATGTAATGAAATAGCTGACAGTTAAAACCAAGAGGGGGGGTGTGATATTTTAATTAGGTCTACCTACTGAAATCCGTAAAAAAGAGCAGAGAGATGTATACCTGGGGAAAAAATAGGGGATAATGTGTACTGGGATGCATTGCAGTATGTGTAATGCAATGCACTGAGATAGAATGATGAAGGCAACTTTTGCCTTGACTTTGCATTAACACTGCCTTGGACAAAGCTGTGAACCAGCCTTCAGAGTGGAGATTCAGTTTTTAATATACAGTTTAATCCTTCCTCTTCTTTGTGCTCTTTTGTTTTTCCTGTAACATAGTTTTTTTATACCTGTTTACCAAGCAACCAAGCAAAGTGGCAATTACACTTGGGATAAATCATATTACACTGGCATGGGGGCTTACAATAGCTGACCTTTATTAATATGACCTTTGTTAAAAAAATTACTTTTTTTAGGGCTGAACTAAAGTTTGCCATACTCTCCACTCAAACAATACAACATTCAAAAGCCCCCTTATCCCTGCTGATGTCTTTGCCCAGTCTTATTTTGAGTTGGGCATCATCAGTCATCTTGACTGACCTGAAATTATGCAAACTCCATGCATGCACACATGAATTAGTTTTTTCCTCACCAAGGTATGTGCAGCTCAGTGTACACTGTAAAGAGGTCTGTGACCAGTAAAGTAAGAAAATTGGCTTGCAGGGGAGACATAGTATGTGTGCAAAAAGATGTTGTCCTGCTCACAAACTTGATTTTTGCAGGCAGAATTCCAATGTAAAGTATTTTTAAAACTGCATATCCATCTAGGTCTATCTTGTCCATAGGGTGGCAATGCTACTGTGCAGATTCACTGCAAAACCAACAATGTTTTCATCCTGTCAAATGAAGTGAAAAAAAAAAGTCTACATGTATGATCAACAGGTAATAAAACAGGTATGGGGGGGGGGGGGGCAAAAAATGCTGTGTTGATGCTAATGAATAACTGTACATGTTTTTTGCCTATGATTACACTTTAAAGTCTAATGGCATCCTTACTGTGGCTTTAAATGGTTCATTTGGGCCAAACTGGCCTAAACAAACTATTTCCTTCATTAACACGCTGTATGAACTGTATGTAGCATTAGCAACATATAGCATACAGCACTTTGGTCCAGCAACAGCGTGGGAACTTCCTGTCCTGCTCCTGGAGCAAAACCATTCCGGGCATATTTATAATAAATAAAGAGCTGCATTAATTTGTGCATTTTATATCTTCACGAAATCCAGCTTTAAAATCTATTTAAAGTATTTTTTTTAATTGAGTGTAGAAGGGTTAGAATCCTTGTCATGTTTTATTTATGTCCCTACTATGAAGATGCACACTTTCTCTGTTTGTCTTGTTGAACATTATCACCAGGACTGAAATTGAGGAAAGTCCAGAATTTTACAGTTGTCATCAGAATGGCAATAAAATTGAAATCTTCCACTTGATCAGATTATTATTATTATTCAGGATTTACATAGCGCCAACAGTTTGCTCAGCGCTTTACAATATAAAGGGAGACAATACAGCAACAATACAGTTCAATACAAGAGGGTTAGGAGGGCCCTGCTCCTTGGAGCTTACAATCTAAGAGGGAGGGGCTAGGGGTACAAAAGGTAGTAACTGTCAGGGATGGACTGGAAGGAGGAGTAGAAGATTCCATTATTAGCTGAGAGCAGGATAGGCTTCCCTGAAGAGATAGGTTTTCACAGATCACCTAAAAGTGAGCAGAGTAGGTGATAGATTTGGTTAGAGAGTTCCAGAGGATGGGGGAAGCTCTGGAGAAGTCTTTGAGACAAGCATGGGAGGAGGAAACAAGGGAGCTAGAGAGCAGGAGGTTGTGCGAGGAGCGGAGAGGACGGTTTGGGTGAAATTTGGAGACAAGATTGGTGATGAAATTTGGAGCAGAGTTATAAATGGCTTTATACGTTATTGTTAATGTTTTGAATTTTATCCGTTGGGCAAAGAGGGGTGGCAGATACGGAGCGGTTAGTAAGGTGGATGAGTCTGGCAGCAGCATTCATGATAGACTGAAGAGGGGATAACCTGCGAAGAGGTAGGACAATGAGGATGGAGTTACAATAGTCAAGGCGAGAGATAACAAGGGAGTGAATAAGTTGCTTAGTGGTTTCAGAGGTTAAGAACGGGCGTATCTTGGAGATGTTGTGGAGGTGAAGTCTACAAGATTTGGACAGCGATTGGATTTGGGGGTGAAAGGACAGATGGGAGTCTAGGATTACACCTAGCACCCTGCCATGAGGGGAGGGACTGATGGTCGTGTTATTGATCTTGATGGAGAAGTCAGGGGAGGGGGCACTGGCTGGAGGGAATACTAAGAGCTCAGTTTTGGAAAGACTGAGTTCGAAGAAGTGGAGTGACATCCCTGCCGATATGTCACTTAGTAGGTTAGTAATGCGAGAAGAGACTGAAGGGGAGAGGTGAGGAGTAGAAAGATAGATTTGTGTGTCATCAGCATAGAGATGGTACTTAAAGCCATCAGAGTTTATCAAGTGATCAAGGGAGGAAGTGTAGATGGAGAAGAGAAGGGGTCCAAGGACAGAACCTTGAGGGACCCCTACAGAAAGAGGTAGTTGAGAGGAGGAGCCAGAGTTATAGGTAACGCTGAAAGAGAGCTGCGATAGGTAGGAGGGGAAACAGGAGAGAGCAGAGTCTCGGAGGCCAAAAAGAGGTTTTTTTTGAGGAGGGGATGGTTAACAGTATCAAAAGCCGCAGAGAGGTCAAGTAGTAAGAGTACGGAGTAGTGGCCATTGGTTTTAGCAGTTAGTGGATCATTAGTGAGTTTTAGTAGGGCAGTTTCAGTGGAGTGGAGTGAGCTAAAGCCAGACTGTAAAGAGTCAAGAAGGTTGTTTTCAGTGAGGTAGGAGCACAGGAGATTGTAGACTAAGCATTCTAAGAGTTTAGAGGTAAATGGGAGCAGGGAGATGGGTCTTAAGTTGTTCGGGTTGGTGGGGTCCAGGGAGGGCTTTTTAAGTATGCGAGTGATGTGCGCATGCTTTAGAGGGGAGGGGAAGGCACCATTAGAGAGAGATTGAAGATGTGAGTGAGGGAGCATAGGATAGAAGAAGAGGGATACTGTAGTAGTTGTGAGGGAACAGGATCCAGGGGGCAGGTAGTGAGACGGGCTTCTGAGAATACCTTAGTGACCTCTTCAGTGGTAGCAAAGTCAAAAGAGGAAAGTGTTGAGGGAGGTTTAGTATAAGGTATGCTAAGTAGGATGGATCAATGAACCAGCAAACATAAATGCTCCTGTGCTCGGGGATGGACTCGATGCAGGCTAAAACCACATTAAGAATATTCTAGAAGATGCACACCTTGCTGCCCTCAAATGGACCAGGGGAATCCAAATATACTAAATGAGGAAAGAACAAAGAGAGGGCGCACAGGCCTAGTGCATTACCATAAAAAATGTTTAATAAGAAATAAAATAGGTGTTGTACTCACAAACAAGAATAAAGTCAAGGCACACCATAAAAGACCAGCTGGGTCAACACCGAGCTGAGTAACAGTCCGCAATGGGGAGTGTAGACATCCAGTAGGCTGATGCGTTTCGAGGACTTGCCTCTTCCTCAGAGCCACATTAAATATTTTTTATGGTAATGCACTAGGCCTGTGCGCCCTCTCTTTGTTCTTTCCTCATTAAGTAGGATGGATGTCTGTGCAGTAGAGATGCCCTATGAATTGCATCAATCTTTTTGAAATGATTTGCAATCTTGTAAGCTGTGAGTGAGGTACTGGGTGGAGGTGGAAAAAGTAGAGTTAAAAGTAGAGAAGAGAAAACAAGGACTGGATGACAAGGCACTAATAAGAGTGACAAAGCAGGCTTGTTTGGCAGTATGGAGGGAGGAATTATATGTTAAGAAAGCAGATTTATATAGGGTGAAAGCTTGCTGAGATTTGGTTTTACGCCGCAATTGCTCCAGTGCACGACTTTTCTGGTGTCGTCAGTCTGCCAAGGTTGTAGTGGTCGGGGCCTGATACTTTGTGTAGTCAGAGGAGCAAGTGAGTCTAATGTGGATGAAAGTGAACTGCAGTGGCCAGGTCAGGGCAGGACAGGGGAGAGATTCTGTCATAGAGGCAGTCAGTTGCAGAGTAGAAAAGAGAAGGGTTAAAGTTGTGAAGGTTTCTGCTGGTGATTGTTTGCTGCTTGGAGGGATAGGTGTTTGAAGATGAGAACACTGTGAAGGTGATGAGATTGTGATCAGAGAGAGGTAAGGGGGTGTTTGTGAGGTTGTAGGGAGTGCAACAATGGGAGAAAACAAGGTCTAATGTATTCCCATCAGAGTGAGTGAAGGACTGTGTCCATTATGTTAAGGCAAAAGATGAGGTTAGGTTGAAGAGTTGGGATGTAGCTGTGTTTTTCACATTAATGGGGATGTTAAAATCTCCGACAGTGATAGTAGGTAGTTCAGAGGAAAGAGAGTAGGGTAGCCAGGCAGAGAAGTCATAAAGCAGAAGGCCGATAGATCACTGCAATCCTCAGAGAAATGGGAGAAAACAGCCGAATGCAATGAGTCTCAAAAGAAGAGAATGATAGAGAGGGAGGGTTATGGAGGACTTGAAAGGTGCTCAGTGGGGATAGAAGCAAACCAACTCCACCACCTTTCCGACCACTGGGTCTGAGTGAGTGGGTCCAGAGAAGGCCTCCATAGGAAAGTGCTGCGGAGAAGCAGAATCTGCTTCTTTAAACCAGGTTGCTGTAATTGCTAGTGGGTTAAGGGAGTGGTAGACAAAAAGGTCATGGACGGAGGTGAGCTTATTACAGACAGATAGGGCATTCTAGAGTGCACATGAAAAAGGGAGGGTGGTTTTTAGGAGCACAGGGATTGATAACAGTTGAGATTATAACAGTTTAAGAAAGGATTTTCATTATACAGTATTTGTTTCTCATTTTTAATGTATTTGATAATAAAAGTGAAAAAAAAGCTCCCTAGCTGGAGACAGACAACATAAAAAAGAAAAAAACTTGCTAAGTTTTTAAGCCTTTCACTATGATCACCTTTATTATTACAACATGTAAACAAACTGGCTACGCCTGGATACTTCTACTCTTCACTATGTAGTAGAAATGTTTCTACCTACCACTTACACATGCTAGGAAAAAATTACACCACCATGTGTCTCAGGTGTACTTGTCCCTTCTGGATGCCTAGAACATCCATGATGGGTGCCAGGTGCAAGAGCAGTGGGAGATCAGAAAATATACTTTGTCGATCTCCCCTGGGTAGTATGAACCCAAAAGTACTTAGCTACATGGCCAATTGCAAGAGGTAGAAAGACACTTTTTGGACCAATGAATTGATCTTCTTGTTGCCACAGAGGGTTTCATCATTCAGTCTTTTTAATCTAAACTTCCCAAAAGCTGATTGTGGTTGTGCATGCAGAAAGGATTTTGCAACAGACCATGCCTTCCTTGGATTTCCACTGAGGTGTCTTCATAGATGGAAGAAAGAACATACATATCCCACTCCTTCCATTTAAGGGTCAACATTTCTACATTCCATCAACTTACTGACTCTCCCCTTTTTTAGCTTTGTGGTCAACAGTCTTCATGGAAATCCCTTTTGATTTGCTTGGACTGGACTGTAAGCTACACTTTGCTGCAGATAAGGGGTCAGAAAAGTGTCAGGCTTGTATAAAAACTGTCCCTATAGAGGTGATATCCCTGGATGGAATAGGGATGACATAAGGTCCCACACAATGTTTCCACTGTTACCCATGAGTTGGACATCCAGTGGGTTCCAGATGGCTGCCCTTCCCTTCATTAACCTGGAAGTCTTATGTGTACCCGTTGATGCTCTTACAAAGTTTATATGATTTGCCCTGTATACAGCATGTTTCTTTGGGATATATTATTTGATGCTCAGACTACCTGTAAATGGGCAAGATACTCATCAATGCAGATATGTTTGTCAGGAGTATAAATTTCAAAAATTGTAAAATGGTAAGTGGCCTAATAGTATAAAGTTTATCGTATTGGGTTGACATCAGGGAAGGCACAGGGAATTCTATTGAAAATGCAAAAATCCCATAATATTTTTATAGCATGTCCTGGTCATCATTGAGGAATACAGTGACATATGGTGAATAGGGTGTGTGGACCAATAGGACTGCAGTTTATTTTTTGTGAGTCCCATATTTACTGTAAAACCAAGAAGTAGTTTAAATTCTTCAACTGTGACAGGCTTACACTCAAATGGATGGGCAATGTACTGGGAATATTTGTGATGTACTGCTGGGCATACAGATTGAATTTGTCCACAATTGAATTCAAAATATATTCTGAAAAAGAAATAAAACAACAAAATGGACATAACATTTTCAGTTTCCGCCTGAATGATTGGTTGCACTGTAAATGGGAAGGGGATGGGGGGTGACAGATGCTGCTGAATTAGAAGAACAGGACATAAAGGATTTGAAAGTGCCTCTAGGACACTACTATGAGCCTTAATCCATCGTGTCTGATGGGACACCCTGTTACTTGTATTTGGTCTTTTGTCTGAGTGTAGTGTGCTGCTGGTGCTTGCCACTTCACATGGATGTATTGCACTGCTGATGGTTGCCTGTTGCTGTTCAGAACACCTGATTATTTTTGTTGGAACTCTTTTTTCCTTTGAATTGCTTACTGAACCACTTCTCTCCATGGGTTCATGTTCAGAATCCAAATCTGACAGTGAGACATCCCTAATCTGTCATGCTCAAAATCGGAAAGGCCTCCTTGCTTGTGCACATTTTTTTGAACATGGAATTCAGATTCTGGTGACACTTTACTGGTGTGGCGTTGATCAAAACACTGTTGCTGATTTGCTGACACTGTCATTGCTAGCGCTCAGAATAGTTTTGCTGGCTTCATTTACTCTAGCACTGGTGGGGTGGTGATCAAGACACTGGTGCTGGTGTATACCGGTCTGGCAGTGATCAGAACACTGGTTGCGGTGTATACTGGTCTGGCGTCAATGCAATCAGGCACACTGGCTCTGTTGACTCTGGCACTGGTGTGGTGGTAATCAAGACACTAATGCTGGTGTATACTAACCTGGCATCACTCCAATGAGGGACACTTGCTCTGCTGACACTGGCACTAGTGGGGCAGTGACCAGGACACTGGGGCTGACATATACTGGTCTGGAAACACTGTAACTAGGGATATTTGTTGGTAGTACTGGTCTGATGACACTGAATGGTGTCATTAGCAATAAGGTACAGTGTTCCAGGCAGCACTGGTGGTGTCACTGTGTTTTGTGTGTGAAAAACTGTGACAGGCTGATAATACTCACAGCACCAATGTAACTGCTCTCTTTCCTCTCACAGATGATCTCTGTGTGAGGTGAGACAACCTATAGCTGCACCATGCCACATTGTTTACATTTTGTGATTGCTGTGATTGGACAAGGTAATCACATGTATAGGACCAATTTCAATGAGGACTAATTTCATTGGCCCTGTACCATGTCATGTGATCTGCTATGTCCTGGGGAAACAGCAATAACCTGGCTCACCGGTGCACACTCTAGGAGACACACACAAGCTGCTGATGGGAAGGAAGTATGGGTATGTCTACTCACATCGGCAAAGCTCTGTGTGTGGGCTGGACAGGAGTTGGTTAATAACATTCAAATACAATATGGCTAGTGTAGCAATTGTATATGCTATATCTTTTTTTATTTGCAAATTTTTTTCCCACGAAGGTGGAGTTAACCTTTAAATCTAAACTGATGAGCTATAAAGGTTTTTAAAGAGTAGCCTATGGACAAATCTAAATACTGTAATTTATCTTCATTTTCCTTGAGGGCAAACAATTTTGATGCCTGGGGATTTGTTTGTGTTTGTGTGCACTAAAAAAATGAAGTACATTTTTTTGATGAAATTATAGATTTCACAAACATAATAGATGACATACAAAATTGCATTTGCCACTATTTTATTCTATAGAGTCTCTGTATTCAGAACATTTAACATTCTTGAGTTTTAGGTCCATCTACAGTATAAGTACAAAATGTTCCGTGTGTGTGTGTGTAAAATGAAAAAAGGTATAGGCCCTTAAAAGGTTAAAGTGTATATAAAAAAAATGTAATTAAAAATCTGAATAGAGTAGGTAAAGGCCAAGTTTCTATTGCTGTTTACGCCCCTGCTGGAGAATATCATCTTTCTTTCACTGACACAGAAAGTGAGAGGAAATCTAGAAATTTTGAGTTGTCATCACAGCAACAAATAAAGAAAAAACCCTTCATTGTGGACACCTGTTCAAATAACAGCTCTCTAAGATAAGAATTATCTTAACCTTTGAGAGATTTCCTCTTATTTCCTTTTGTTTCTCCAGGGCAGAAAGTGAAGAGAAATCTCCCTAGCAAAAAATAATTTGATAAGGGTTTTAACTGTTCCATACTCTATGTAAAACAAAAGAAATATTTGCTTTACATATACTTCAATGGGTACGTTCATCTTTTTAGAAAAAAATGAATGCACATGTTTTTGCATTGAAAAATGTGCATTTATTATTTTTCATGCAGGAGCCAGGAAAGCATTGCACCCTTGATCAGCGGATCAGGGATGCAATGTCAGGCACCTGCAGGCATGTCCTTCAGCTTTAAGCCTGTACTTCTATATGAACTGTCAGTTTGAAAACTGCAAGGCTTGTGAATGAACTACGAGAGTGCTCATCAGCGCCCTTGCAGTTCCTTTAAAACTACAAGCTGTTTGCCATGGTGGATAATGATAGTTGTAGATCATTGATTGACAGGAATCCATGAATAAATGACATTGTCGTGTGCGAGGATCCTTGACATGGGCACTGTGACTTCCACATATATTTGAAAATGTGTGCAACAAAACCTTTTGTTTTAACATGAATTGTTAGACAGGGTCAATTTGATTTGTTTACAGGCTAACTGGTAAGTGTGCTGGGAAATTTTAGTTGTGATGTTAATGTATGACGTGGCCGTGTGCGTGGAATCCCACATGGCCACACTGTTTTTGAATTGCGACAGTGGGTGTGGGAAAAAGAACCGCTGCCGTCTGGCATACTGGGGGGCCGAGGGGAATCAGGGACAAAGGCAGCAAGGACTGGAAAATGTTACTTGTTCCAACCTAAATACAGGTGAAACCATCTTTCAAAAGGTGAACTTATCCTTTAATTATTTCCCACTCATTTTAACCCCTTGGTATTGGTGCCTCCCAGCCCTTTAAGGGGTTTCAGATGTCAGGAGGCGGGTGGAGTTTATGATCATTTGACCACCATGACTGGCTGTCACAGTGGTCGCATGATTGGAAAGCTCCTGATCGTAAGTAGTGATCAGGAGTTTTCCATTAGCCGCTGGTGACTGTACCAGGAGCACGCTGGGTGCGCATTCTAGGCACGGCTCTGTTTCGATTTTGGTATGCATATATGCGGCATCTCAGCGTTAAGGCCCACCCGCCAAGAGGCCACATATATGTGTACTGTCAGCTCCAAGGAGTTATCATGCAGTAGGAGAGAGATTTCATTAGCCATAAAACCCTAGGTTTACTATTTTATTCACATATGGCACACATGCATATGCACTAAACACATGTTTTCTAAGCCAAGAATCACATTTTTGAATAAATCTTATTTGATGCTTAGAGATATACAGGTGTTGATTATCATATTAGGAGCACATTGGTTTCAGCGTGGTTACTACCAACAAGCAGTTAACACTTTTAGTTAAAACATGTAATTGCAAGTGTAGCCCTAGATTTAATTATAGCTTAAAGTTGGAATGTAAAAGATGAAAAAGCAAACAGAGATGGAACTGTTCCATTTTTTGAAGATAATGGAGAAGTTAAATAAAATAAACAAACTTATTTTATCTCTAATTATATTCATAATTGTAGGTGGTATGTGACTATATATATATATATATATATATATATATATATATATATATATATATATATATAATTTATTTTTAGAGTTATGTGCTAGTAAACGGTCAACACATTTGGTCCAGTAGAACCTGCACAGATGTATAAACACAGTGCATGCCAACATGTTCTTTTTCTATGTAAAAAACATGACGTAATATTATATCATGGATTCATGGAATTCAGTGATCTGTATTCCTTTCCAAGAATAGCTAGCGTAAGAACAATTGCAAACAATACTTTCGTTAATTAAGTTTTCCTTGTAATACAGATTGTTGACTACAGTAAGCTGTTATCTCAGTACAATACATACATATATTATGTACTGTATTTAAAAATGCATGAGAATTAATTAGTTTTATTTTTTTTTTCAGGTATACGCTGTATTTAACTATCACAACATTCTTCTTTCCTTTACCACTAATAGTGGCTTGCTACATTTTAATTCTGTGTTACACATGGGAGATGTACCATCAGAATAAAACTGCTGGATGGTAAGAAAAATATATGTCTGTTTACTAGTCAGAAAAAATACCCCTTGAAAGGTATACTGTATATTAAATTTTAGTCTTATAGTATGACACTTGTGATAACTCTGGCCCTAATGTATCACGTTTGTATCATATGTATCAAAAGATGAATTGTCTGTGTTGCTTAAAGAAACCATTGCACCAAATTAAAAACAATCAGGTAAAAGCTCATAGGAATCAAATATCTTAAACCCTGTAAATGTGAACACTTCAGGAGGAGTCAGTTCCCTGGCACAACGCTATCCCTCTTTGCACATTATAGCTCTCTCCCTTTGTTAAAATATCTAATTTCTGTATGTAGTATGGTACCCCCCCCCCCCCCTTCCCTACATAATGTTTTATGTAACAAAGCAAAGTATTACAGAATGTGACCTGAATGCTGCTGATATCAAATTGGAGATGGTGGCACCCAGCAGCAGTATCTGGACAAGGGAGACTTTTACAGATAAATAACATGTCCAAAATACTTTAAGTTCACATACATATATTCTTATGGGAAGATTGTTGTTGAATTAAATAAGGGATTGGTTTCTATGGGTATTAGAAACTGTACATCATTCACACACTTTAAAGGCTTAGTTCATCTTTTGTAGCAGAATTTAGGATTTCATATTGTAACTAAGCCTTTGATATGCACTTTTGTGCCCCACGCCAATTCTATTTAGCTCTCATTCCCTACACCCCCCCCCCCCTCCTTTCTTGACCACTGTGAATCTGCCTCTTCTCTGGTGTGAATTTAAAAAAATGTGAATAACTACATTTCCCAAAAATGCTAATTGTCCTGCATTGGGACAGAGGGACTGGAAGGGTTGGGCAAAGGAGGTGGGTGGGTATGATAGATGACGCAAATTCAATTGCACTGAGAAGGAGGGAGATAGTGGTGGGTGAGATAGGTGGGTGGAAGTGGTTGGTAACATGATATCAGAAATATAAAGCAGAAATATTTGAGCGCTGGGTGAGTAGTATAAATAGCTGCTGGCATATAAAGGTAAACCTCAAGGACCCACAAATCAAAATAGTAAGTATAAAAAATATATATGCAGCGCTGGTATAACTATAACAAGCAATCATCTATACCAAAGTCTTAGATATCATAAAAGGTGCTGAATCCCAATGAAGTGGGATGTGTAAAGTGACAAGTGTAATAAAGTCAGTTAATGTAAGGGAATTCCCGTGAGATGGCTGGCGAACAGACGCGCGCATGTGCACAGAAATGCACGATCACGCACACGCACGTGCACACGCACGTGCACACGCACGATGAAGTTTGGCGCCAGACGGACTATTTAAAAGGTGCCTTCCTTTGCCTGTGCTGAGAGCTGACTGGTCTTCAGCTCCCCCGTGTCCTGCTTGTTCCTGTGTGATTCCCTTGTTGCTGACCCGGCTTGTTCCTGACCTGACTCTGATTAATCTCCTGATTGATACTGGTTCCTGACTTCGGCTCTGCTCCTGACTTCGGCTTTGCTTCTGATTCTGTGGGTTGCTGTCTGCCTGTTGATGACCCTGGCTATTCCTATGACACTGCTCCTGTCTCTTCCTCTCGCTTCTTGCCTTGCTCTGGTGCGCACCTGGCGATCTACAAAACCAGCTCTGCATGTTACCACTGTGCCTGAATCAGAGGATCATCAGTCTTCCAAAGTCATCATCTACAAGAGCTGCAAACAACTGCTGGCGCCCTTGTTCCCCTGGGTCCTAGACTCCCTCTGTTCCAACTCCAGTGGGGTCAGGGCTAGTGACACAAGTGAGGCCAACCTCGTCATTTCAGTCTCCCATCAAGTACGTGACAGTACCAGTCAGCCAATGATGGAGTCTGAAAGGGAGGCCTCTGCAATGGGGGACATCTGTCAATCAGTCTCTGCCTTATCTTACTTGGTGCAAAGTAACCTTGAGCACCTGGAGAGTCAACTACCACCCTAGTCTAATGCCTCCACAGCCACAGGGCCCTCTGCAGTCTCAGATATAAGTACTCAGACAGAGCTCAGTATGATTCTTGGAACTTCTCCGTACTGGCACCCCAGGTGCCAACACCTGAGTTTTTCACAGGAGACCGCAGGAAGTTCCGAACCTTTCGCAACTCCTGCAAGCTATATTTTTTCTGCTTCCAAGAACCTTTGCATCACAAAGCACCAAAGTGGGATTCATTATCTCACTCCTTAAGAATGAACCGCAATCCTGAGCACACCACCTTCGTGAGCAACATGACTCGGCTCTAACTTCGATGGACTCGTTTTTCTCAGCAATGTCACAGCTGTATGCTGATCCCTTCCTTTGTCAGACTGCTGAATCTATGCTTAGAACTACAGCAGGGCCAAAGGCCTATAGAGGAATATGTTACCGAGTTCCGTATATGGCGTTCCGACACTCAATGGAATGAGTCTGCTCTCCGCTATCAGTTCCTCCTTGGCCTTTCTAACACCCTGAAAGATGAGCTTGTTCGAGTGGGGGTACCAACCAGGCTAGAAGACCTGATAGACCTTGCTATCCACATCGACTGTAGGATCCGGGAGAGACAGGATGAGAAGTCTAACGGGGAGATCTTGATATGTTCAGAGGTGGAGACCCCTGTTTCCTCTACTACTGCTGTCCTATCAGACCTACTTCCCAATAATAGAAGGTATCATAATTCCCCTAGAAGGAGTTTCTGGAGACCACCATTGTCCTCTGCTGAACGTCTTCGACGACAAGAGTCCAATCTCTGTCTCTACTGTGGTTATGCAGGTCACTATGTACTGACATGTCCAGTAAGACCTCATAGGTCTTCTCCTAGCTGGTTCCATATGATGCACCCCCAACGAGCAAGCCGAACGCACCTCTCCTTCCACCTTCACTTACAGCTGGCTGAAAGGAACCAGGTACAGCAACTCCTCTGCTTAGTATTCAACCTGAGACAATGAAACTCATTCCTGTTGCTTACCATGATTACCTGGATGTATTTAACAAGAAGAGTGCCAATGCTCTTCCGCCACACCGCTCTTATGATTGTCCTATTGAGCTATTGCCCGGTGCCGAAATTCCTTTTGGGCAAATTTCCCCCTATCCGAATTAGAATAAGAGGTCCTCCGGAGTTATATTAATGAGAGCTTGGAAAAAGGGTTTATTCGGCCCTCTACATGACCAGCGGGAGCTGGCATTTTCTTTGTCGAGAAGAAGGATCATACCCTCCGACCTTGTGTTGACTATCGTGATTTGAATAAAATAACTGTCAAGAATCGCTATCCTCTTCCTCTAATTCCTGAATTATTCCAAAGGCTATGAGGGGCATGTGTCTTTTCAAAACTGGATCTGAGGTGCGCTTACAATTTAGTTAGAATTTGCAAAAGGGATGAATGGAAGACGGACTTTCGAACACGCTTTGGGCATTTTGAATACGTGGTGATGCCATTTGGTCTCTGTAATGCCCCAGCAACATTCCAACACTTTGTGAATGATATATTTCGGGACTTTCTTGATCTGTTTATTATCGTTTACTTGGATGACATCCTAGTCTTTTCCAGCTCAATGGAACAACTCCGGGATCATGTAAAGAAAATTCTGGAGAGATTACGCCAACATCACCTCTACGCCAAAGCTGAGAAATGTGAGTTCAAGAAACAGACTATTCAGTTCCTTGGACTTGTGATCACTCCCGATGGCATTGCTATGGATCCCCAAAAGGTGACCTCCGTGCTAGAATGGCCCGTTCCAAAGGACAGGAAAGCAGTGCAAAGTATTGTGGGCTTCGCAAACTTTTACAGAAAGTTTATTAAGAACTTTTCAGGGATCATTGCACCAGTGACACAGCTAACCAGGCAACACGTTAATTTCAGGTGGACTCCTGAGGCTCAAGTCACCTTTGAACAATTAAAGACTTTGTTCACCTCTGCACCTGAAGCACCCAGATCCTGCTTTAGCCTTTGTCCTAGAAGTAGACGCTTCTGAAAATGCTGTGGGGGCTATATTGTCACAATGACAGGGACTCAAATCCCTTCTGCACCCCGTTGCTTTCTTCTCTAGGAAGCTAAATGCCTCTGAAAGGAATTATGATGTAGGAGACAGAGAGCTATTGGCCATCAAGGCAGCACTTGAGGAATGGCGCTACTTACTGGAGGGAGCTTCCCATCCTATCCTCATTTTCACGGATCATAAGAATCTAGAATACTTGAGAACAGCAAAACGTCTAAGACCACAACAGGCAAGATGGGCACTGTTCTCCACCCGCTTTGTCTTTCATGCAACATACCGTCCAGGATCAAAGAACAGTAAGCCAGATGCTCTCTCACGTATTTTTCACGATCCAATTATACCATCTGAACCTGACACGATTCTGCCAGCTAAGAATTTCTTACTTTTGCAAACTGACCTTGTAGCACAAATAAGAGAAGTGGTGGATGATCATCCACCCCCCTTAGAGATGCATCTTCAGCTAAGAGACGGTCTGTATCTTCACAGGGAACAAATCTTTGTACCGGAATAACTCAGGACTCTCATCCTCAAAAGATGTCATGATCACCCTTTAGCGGGTCACTTTGGGATCCGCAAGACCTCAGATTTGGTCTCCCGTTCCTTCTGGTGGCGAAACTCGATGAAAGACTGCCAGAACTATGTTAGATCTTGCTCCGTATGTCTTCGAAACAAATCTGATAAAGCCAAGACCTGGGGTCTGTTGGAATCTCTGCCAGTACCTGAAAAACCATGGAATATGATTTCTGTGGATTGTATTGTTGAGCTCCCCCCGTCTGAGGGATTCACCACTATTTTTGTAGTGGTTGACCGCCTATCAAAGATGGCCCATTTCATTCCCTTGAAAGGGACTCCTTCTGCCGCTGAAACTGCTTCTGCCTTCATCAGAGAGATAGTAAGATTACATGGCGTTCCTAACAACATCATCTCCGATCGAGGAGTACAGTTTACATCTAAATTCTGGAAAGCTCTGTGTGAGGCATTAGAGATCGAACTACACTTCTCTTCCACATACCATCCGCAAACAAATGGACAAACAGAGTGGACAAACCAGACTCTGGAACAATATCTCCGATGTTTCTCATCATATTCACAGGATGACTGGGTGTCTCTCCTTCCATTAGCGGAATTCGCATACAACAACTCCATTCACTCTGCTACCAAACAGTCTCCTTTTTACTCCAACTATGGATATCACCCCTCCTTTCTTCCTGAAATTCCAGTGGAACCCGCTGTCCCGGCAGTACAGGAAAGGATGGATTTCCTCAGTAGGAATGGTCAAATACTGCAAAAGACTATTTTAGAAGCTCAAGCGAGTAACAAAATGTTCTCTGACAGAAAGAGAAGGGGCAACCTAAATCTGAAACCAGGAGATAAAGTCTGGTTATCTACGACAAACCTAAAATTGATCTGTCCTTCAAGGAAGCTTGGTCCAAGGTACCTGGGTCCATTTATTATTAAGAGAAAAAATAACCCTGTGGCTTTAATACTACCTACAAATATGAAGATTCATCCGGTAATCCATATCTCCCTGTTAAAACCACATATTCCAAGTGGATTTCCCAATCGAGATCCGGAGACTCCTGCTCCACTGCTGGTCGAAGATAATGAAGAATACGAGGTGGAGGCTATCCTGGATTGTAGAAAGAGGGGAGGTCATACCCAGTTTCTCATCAAATAGAAAGGCTACGGTGCAGAGGATAATTCCTGGGAACCATCCGCTAATGTCCATGCTCCACGGTGAGTTCTCCATCTTCACCCTGAAAAACGAGCCTTAGTGGGCATCTGGAGGCTGCCCCTAATGTAAGGGAATTCCCGTGAGACGGCTGGTGAATTGACGTGTGCATGTGCACAGAAATGCACGATCACGCACGTGCACACGCACGATTAAGATTGGAGCCAGACAGACTATTTAAAAGGTGCCTTTGCCTGTGCTGAGTGCTGACTGGACTTCAGCTCCCCTGTGTCCTGCTTGTTCCTGTGTGATTCCCTTGTTGATGACCCGGCTTGTTCCAAACCTGACTCTGATTACTCTCCTGATTGATACTGGTTCCTGACTTCGGCTCTGCTCCTGACTTCGGCTTTGCTTCTGATTCTGTACCTCGCTGTCCGCCTGTTGATGACCCTGGCTATTCCTATGACACTGCTCCTGTCTGTTCCATCTCGCTTCCTGCTTTGCTCTGGTGCACACCTGGCGATCTACAAAACCAGCTCTGCATGTTACCACAGTGCCTGAATCAGAGGATCATTAGTCTTCCAAGGTCATCCTCTACAAGAGCTGAAAACAACAACTACTGGCACCCTTGTTCCCCTGGGTCCTAGACTCCCTCTGTTCCAACTCCAGTGGGATCAGGGCTAGTGACACAAGTGAGGCCGACCTCGTCATTTCAGTCTCCCATCAGGTACGTGACAGTTAACTTGTGATGAAGAATATCCGTGACTCCTGTGATAGTGGAAATGGATATATATTGCACTAACCAAGGAAAGGAAAAAAGTCTCTGAACACAAAACGCGTTAGAGAGGTGCCCCTAATCACTGTGTACACACCGCATGGCCTATATGGACAGCGGGTGGCCATCTTGGAATTCTATGTAAGTCTGATTCATCCTTTATATGTTGCTATTTTGATTAATAAAGACATTCTACACCATTGGAGGCTTTCTCTTGGGCTCTTTTTCCTTGTGAGCCCCCTTTTTGAAGGTGACACCTGTAGACCTGTGGCTTGGTATTGTGCATGATCCCCCTGGTGGCTGTTATCGGCATCTCTGGAGGCTGGATACCATATCCGGATGTATGACACCTGGTGGTTGCAGCGCTGACGACTTCAACCAACTGCAGTGTTCCACTTCATTGGGATTCAGCACCTTTTATGATATCTAAGACTTTGGTATAGGTAACATGATATCGGCACACAGGAGACAGAGATCTTCCAGAGTCTGCTAATGCTCAGGACATCCAGCATTGTGCACAGAATGCCTGATGTGATACCAGTAGAAACTTTTTTTACTAAAGGGTAGCTGTAATAGATATGGTTGGGGAAATTCTAGAGAAAGAGATACTACATTATTTTTATTGCATGTAATTAAGCTGAAATTCAACAATTTCAAAAAAATTAACTATGCCTTCAATTGATTGATGAAGTTTTCTTAAATTCTTTTAGTACTTCCCTTACTGACTACTTCTCTGACCCAGTGTTTTACTTCATCTCCCTCTTCGAATAGTTGTTTCTTTCTTCATTTCTTTAGAATTTTTAAACCCACTGCGCTCCCTTTTGTTGTTCCTTATTGGGCTTTTTCAACTCTCTCATTCATATTGCCAAGGGCCTCAAATATTGCTATACCCACCACAGCCATTGGCAGGCAGCAAACTCCTACATTTCCCCTTACATCTGCATCTTCAACTGCTAAAAAGCTCTATCCACTCCATATTCTCAACATACTGCCAACCAATTAAAGTTTTACATAACACTTATTTTAACAAATGAATTGTATGAAATAAATATACAACAGTTATGTATGCTTACAGTAAAATGTAAACCGACATCAATACATAAAACAATATATGCATTGTGACAGTGCAAGGTCCTGCCACTGTGTAAATGGTTGTAAAAAGGACACAGAGTTCACATGTATGCTGAGTGTGGGACTCTGGAGTATCAATTGTGAGAAGAGAAAACTGCAGAGAAAGGAAGAAAGCTCTAACCCATTGTCCAGGCTTTGTTGCAGACCAGCAGGGAATGTTTTCAGGTGCACACAATCCTTATAATGAAGGCTTGGGAATAGCTCAGAGCTCCAGCAAGAAGGGAGGTGTGCTCCATTTTGAAGACAGGTGTGCGATCCTAACTGGAGACAGATATATTACTCAAGAGATTGCAATCCATGTTGGAGGGATTCAATGTCCATCGATGGAGAGAGTTGGAGCAGCCAACAGGGTCTGGAAAACTGTGAAGGTTGGGACAACTAGGAAAGAGTCCAGGGGACTGAAGGAATCTGTAAGTCCTGTAGGAGTGAGAGAGCCAGGGGTGTAAGGAGAACCCTTACTGATAGGTCAAGAGTAGGCCCATACAGCAAGAAGCTGTGATTAAAGGAGAGCGAGCCCAGAGAGACTTCAGAGAGCTAAGGAGAGCTGGTGAGACTTTCTGAGAGACTAGAGCAAGAGTAGCAGTGCTGCTGAAGAGCGAGCCATGTGGCTCTGCGCTTTCTGGAACCTGTTTTGCTGTGTGAAACTGAAACCCCTGCATGGGGAATCCAGAAGTAAGGACTTTATATTTCCTTTTAAATCAAAGTGGGTTGCCATGCCCTTAAACTGCAGTTCCGACTGACATGATTCACTAAAAATGCATCTACAACAAGAGCCTTAATCACCTCATATCACAGCATAAATATAAACAAAATTTTTTTATATGCCAGTTAATTATTAGGAAGAGCAATAATAGGAATGTTAATATTAATGACATACTTTCAACATGGTAGACCTATTTATGTAATGTACTTTCAATTGCCTCTACCTGCAATGGCAATAAAATATGTTTGAAATTAATTAGTGGTAGGTTTCTACTAATGTGTCAATACATCTGACATTGTAGATTCGATGTCCAAGCATATAACATATTGAAAAGCTATTCTTTATGTGTTCTACAAATTAATATGTTTTTTTTTCTACTCGTTATGGGCTTTATTGTCTGTCTACATTCATTTTCTGCTTTTAGAACAACTAACTTTATAGTTTATTATGTCGTTTCTCTCATTAATTTATCAAGACAAGTTTTCTGAATAAAACATGCCTTAACAGAAGCACTGTAACCAAGATACAAGCTATTTTGCCATGCTAGTTGCATTTAATGAGCTGTCATGAGCTGAATATTATGCCAACATCTTTTCATATTATAATGGTAAATCTTTTAAATGAAAGACAGTTATAATAAGTTGTAGAGGGAACATGCTAAGAAACATTTTGTCCAGTGTCTATTTCTTAGAAACTGCAAAACAGAAAGACCTTCACAGTATTCTGTATAATCTCGCTTATTAAATATCAACTTAATTAAATGAATTTAATTTTCATTGAGGGGGCATTATGTAAAAATGGTAAAATCACAGTTAATAATTACATAGGGTAAAAAAGGACATGTCTAATTATTACTCGAAACCTGCTTCAAAACTAATTCAAAGCCCAACATAGTTTTACAGAAAGACATAATAGCAAGTACTCTCTGGAAAATTTTAATATTTATAGTTTAGAGACGTTATATTTGAAGCATTACATTCTCACATCTTGTCCAAATGCAAATTAAACAAATTATCCTTGATTTCCCATTCTACCAAATGTTTCACATGAAGTTTAGCATAGTTCTAAACTTGTGCATTATCGTCAAATTATTGTTTCTAATTTGACTATGGACATCTAACCTTGGATGGATGGCTTTCCTGTTCTTTTCTACATGCATATACCTATCAATATCCAAAAATTGTTATATAAAAAAACATTGGTCTAATTATAACTTTACAAAGCTGAATAATGACATGACATGATATCAATATATCCATGCTAAGAAAGGGTACCTTTTGTTTGTTTAGAGTATTCTGATACTTTCCAAAAACTTTAGTTTTGTAAGCCTGGATATTTTCAGTTTTAAACATATAATTATAAGAAATTTTTTTTAGCATTTTTACAACTTGACATTAGTGATCAAGACACTGTTTACTCCATTTTTTACTTCAGTCAACATGCTTCCAATGTTAGATTGACTGTACCTCCAGCGAACACTTATTCACCATGCCATTTAATAGAGTTTGTCTCACAAAGTCATATTGTAAAAGGCATTAAAAAAAGCTAATACTAAAGTGTATCTAAACCAAAAATGTAATATACTGCAGCTTACTGGTCCTTGGTGTGCTGGCTACATTTATTTTCTCTTTTCAAGTGTCTTTTGTTTCACCTGGTAATCCAACATGTGAAAGAACACACCTTCTGTCCCTGGGTGGCTGTATCTGTGGAAGAACCCATGGTTGTCACCCTTGGCTGCTCTCCTGATATGGACTACAAACATGCCCATATTTCTTTATCTCCATTACACGGGGGGGGGGGGTGCAGGGCAATTGGTGTACAGAAGATAGGAAGGAAAATATTCTTCAGTGCAGCTCACAGGAAGTGACAAGAACACTGCATTCCTGGCAGGGTCAATGTGTATTTTCTGTGTTTGCCAAAAATGTTGTTAGCTTAACAAAAAAAAAAGAGCACTAATGTAGCTACCCCATGTGCTGAAGGCATTTTTGTTCTGGAGGATAACTTTAGATTATCCTTTAAAGGATAACTTCAGACTTTGGGACACATACACTTCTGAAGGCTCTCCATCATTGTATGTTATGGTTTTTTATATTTATTTTTTCCAAAGTGTTCTGGTAGTTGCCTGACATGCAGGCTCTGCTTCTCCTTCTTTTATTTTTTTATTCTTTATTTAGAAGAAGTAGCATATTATGTCCTTTCAAAACAGACATAGCAGCGTGGAATGCAACAAGTTTGTGGTATGTGAATGCAGCAGAGTTAGACACACCATGTGATATACCATTTCCTCACACATTTTTTTTTTCCAATATAAGGGGAAAAGCAACATTAAACCCCAGTGAAAACTATAAAAGTTGTAGGGGATGGGTAACAAGAGGAATAGAGAGAGAGGGGGAGAAGAAAATGGAGGGAATAGGAGAAATAAATAAAAAAAGAGCAAGGGGCAGCAGGGACATAAAAGGAAGGTGAGGGAGTCGGTAGGAGAAAAAACCCAGCCATTCCCCTGACCTTGCACCCCAAGAAACCTTGCACCTCTAAGGAATAAACAGATTATCACTATATCTCACTCCAACCTATGGTTGGGAAGCTAGTATAGTTTGATCTTTATAAAAGAAATAGGGGGTCCAACTTTTCCAGTACTTTTCTTTTTGTTCCCTTAGCATCATGGTTAAGTTTTCCATCTCTTGGATCTCATTAGTTCAAGCAAGCCAGTGCGTTTTATGGGGAGACACTGTACTTTTCTATAGTGCTGGAATGCAGGCTTTTGCTGCAATAAGGAGAAGTTTCAATGATTAATTTTTGTATCATTTGTTCAAAAGTGGTGTATTATGTAACAGAAAGTCAGCAGGATTTCTTCCAAGGGACACTCCCATTATAGTTTTTATTGTCTGCTCCATCATGGTCTAGATGTCCCTTAATTTTGGGAACTCCTAGAAAATATGGAGTAAAGACCCCTTTAGAATTCAGGCACCGCCAACAGGTATTTGTGATATGAGAGAACATGCGATGAAGCACCTCTAGCGTCCTGTACCATCTCATGAGGAGTTTGTATCCTCCCTCTTGGTACCTGCTGGCCAAAAAGGCCCTGTGGGCAAAGAGCAAGATTCTTTCTGTTTTTTGAGAAAAAGTAATGTTTAAATCCTGCTTAAAATGAGAGTTGATGCCTATAAAGGTCTGTGTTATACAGAAGTGTAGGTTTTGTACCATTTTATACAGATACATCTAAAATACGAGAAATAAAAGTACAAATGCGGCGCTCTATAATATTTACAGTATGCAGGTGGTATCTCACAGTATTCAAACTTATTTGATATGATACATGCGGATTAATGTGACTGTTGTGACACAGTGAGCAATAATTAACTTTCGTGACCCTCCCAAACAACCCAGTTTTTTCTTTAACCACAGTGGCTTTTACTGTAATAGATGCATGCTATGCGTTTATAATGGTATACACAAAAGTACTGTAAAATCATTTAGATCGAATACCACAGGTAAAACCTTCGACATCGAAAATACCATCACATGCAACACTACACATGTGGTCTACCTCTTAGAGTGCTCCTGCGGGAGGCAATACGTTGGGAGAACAACTCGAAGGCTAAGAGACAGGTTGCGTGAACACTTGAAAAACATCACAAAGGGGTTTAAGGAAGACTCTGTATCCATGCATTTCAGACAACATCACCACAGAAACCCCCACTGTCTGAAATTTACAGGAATTGATGTTATCAAAAAACAATGGCGAGGTACATACAGTAAAAGAGCTGTATCTAAGCTTGAAACCAAATGGATATATTTATTACAAACGCTGTCACCATCTGGCCTGAATATCGATCTCGATATTAACTGCTTCATTGACACCAGTTAATAACATCACACAATCCCACATCCCCTAATTGCGTACATCTTTTTCCGTTTTTGTACTCATCATTATCCTTTTCACTCCACGTAGGAGTGTATTTTATATTCTTATACTTTTGTGATCCATCTCTAGTATTCACAGTTTTATCATCACTATTATTCATTATAATATATCTACATTCATTCATGTTACTATCTAATACTCATTGGGCATTATAGGCCTTTATGATGTTTTTAAGCATTACAATATAGGACATTACCAACTTACCTTTTTTATATATGTTTTATTATTAAGGTATGGAATACTATTATCATAATTTTTATAATTTTTATTATACATGTTTTTCATATTGTTTTTAACCTATTATTAATCCAGTCACCACAAGGTATTTATTCTTTTCATTGCAAGATTTTTTTGCTTAATCCTATATATTGTGTAAGAGGATTTGCTTTACATATGTATTATGGCTTTATAAGGAGAGATCTTTTTCCCATATCATCTATTCCATATTTGATCACTAGGTGGGGATATTGCTGCGGCCCCCATCAGATCTCTGCATAGAGATTTACATTGTGTTATAATCTCATAGATTATGGCTTTAGTATCAGAGACTCTTCTGTACCCTCCTAAAAGGAATTGATAGATGTCCACATGCCCCGACAAACCATTTGACACTTATGAATATTTCCCCTGCGCCCTGTGTATATCCTTCATTACTGTGCTCTTCTAATCCACAGCAAAATGGCCGCCGGAGGTCTCACTGAGCATGCGCGACTGCTATTTGTCCTCTAGACATTATAGCCAAAAACATGGCCGCCACACACGCTAGTGCTCATGCGCGGGCGGTACGCGCTATTGCGCATGTGCGGGAAGCTCCCGATGCCGCAGAATTATTGAATGGACTCATTTGGCCCTTGCCTATTTAAGGATGCACTTGGGACAGGGTTTTCTTCCTTTGAAAATTGTGTTATTACACGACACGCGTTAGGGAGATACCCTTTCTCATTGAATACTAACTACATTACCTACAAACTACCTCAGATGTAAGTGCTGGCTCTGTTAATTTACCTGTACCTTGTTGTTACTCTTATATGATCATTAAACATACTACACTATTGGAGTTCTTTTCTCTCTGGGCTCATTTATCTGGCACTGAGGGTCCTTATCCTGAAGGATCCTTTCCTGGTTCCCATCTGCTTGTATGATCCCCCTGATGGCTGGAAATTGTACTGCTGGACACAGTTAACCTGAGATGTGGAAACCTGCTTTGGATAGATGACAGCTGGTGAAGCACCTCCACCTGATGATCACATCCGCATGCTGAGTTCCCACCCCCAGAGTACCAAGGAGTAGGTCTTATATACTCCAACGCACATTGATCTGTGCTATCTGGTTAGTGCATATTATGCTCATTGTTTCCAGCCACAGCAGTCACAAAAGTTATCCGCTGTTCTTCGTGTCACCACAGTCACATTACTCCGTATGAACTATATCCTACAAGTTTACGTTACTATGGGATACTATCTAATCAGTGCATAGTATGCTCATTGCTTCTAGCTACAGCAGTCACGAATATTAATCTTTGCTTACTGTGTATCCACAGTCACATCACTCCGCATGTATCCAATAAGCTTTGTTGCTGTTAATATTATTTAGTACCACAGTCACAGCAGACACGAAAGTTAATTATTGCTCACTGTGTCACAACAGTCACATTATTCCGCATGTATCATATCAAATAAGTTTGAATACTGTGAGATACCACCTGCATACTGTAAATATTATAGAGCGCCACATTTGTACTTTTATTTCTGGCATTTCTTGGAGGATCTGAGGTTGTTTCTCTTCTATGCTGGCTGCTCCCGCCTGTATTTCGCCTGTGTTTTTCCTTGTTGTCACCCAGCGCTCATATTTTTATTGTTTACATTACATCTAAAATACGAGTTGAGGCTTATACATTTATGCATAGATTCGAAGATAGTTAGTCAAATGTTTATCAAAACAATGTTTTTTACTAAAATACACTAAAATCATTATGTGTGAACACAAGCACAACATAACTTACACAATTTCAATTGAATCTAAAGTATAAAACTATATTGAATTAAAAAAAGAAAAAGATATTTATAAGATTTAAAATGTGTCTATTTACAAAATGGTAAAAATTGATGGTACACAAAACTTAAAATAAGCAACTTACTGTCTGCAGAGTCAACAGCTAAAGACCTCCAAACTTTGTGTTGCCTTCAGATTAGCACAAAAACAGTGCGTAGAGAGCTTCATGGAATAGGTTTCCATGGCTGAGCAGCTGCATCCAAGCCTTACATCAACAAGTGCAATGCAAAGCGGAGGATGCAGTGGTGTAAAGCACGCTGCCACTGGACACTAGATTAGTGGAGACATGTTCTCTGGAGTGACAAATCACGCTTCTCTATCTGGTAATCCAATGGATGTGTCTGAGTTTGGCTGTTGCCAGGAGAACTGTACTTGCCTGACTGCATTGTGCCAAGTATAAAGTTTGGTGGAGGGGGGATTATGGTGTGGGGTTGTTTTTCAGGGGTTGGGCTTGGCCCCATAGTTCCAGTGAAGGGAACACTTAAGGCTTCAGCATACCAAGACATTTTGGACAATTTCATGCTCCCAACTTTGTGGGAAGAGTTTGGGGATGGTCCCTTCCTGTTCCAACATGACTGCACACCAGTGTACAAAGCAAGGTCCATAAAGACATGGATGAGTGAGTTTGGGGTGGAGGAACTTGTCTGACCTCAACCCAATAGAACACCTTTGGGATGAATTAAAGCGAAGACTGCGAGCCAGGCCTTCTCGTCTGACATCAGTGTCTGACCTCACAAATGCACTTCTAAAAGAATTGTCAAACATTCCCAAAGACACACTGCTAAGCCTTGTGGACAGCCTTCTCAGAAGAGTTGAAGCTGTTATAGCTGCAAAGGGTGGGCCAGCTCATTATTGAACCCTACGGACTAAGACTGATCTGACATTAAAGTTCATGTGCGTGTAACGACAGGCATCCCAATACTTTTGGCAATATAGTGTATATACTGTACATACACATCAAAAGAAGTAAATGATGCTTTAGATGCTAAGCGTGCCTTTTACTTCAGAGAGGGCGCATCATCACTATTTAACCTGGTGCATTGATTCTGGAGCTACAAGTCATATGACTAATGCTTAAAAATAATTACTGTATAACAGCTAATGGACATAGAATAGGTCCGCTACCTCAACACTAGAAAGATACCGATCAAAGATGTACTATATGACCCTGCTCTTGAAAGTAGCCTATTGTCGATAAAGAAACCCACCAAGCAAGTGAATGAAAATTCAGTAGTAACAGCTGTATTATTACAGAATAAAATACACAGTAGCTGAAAGAAAAATCATAGATGAATTATGTCAGTGGAAGTGCAATAAAGTGGGTAACGCCTTCAAAGAGGAAAAGCATTTGACATTTCTTCACACCTGGAGCTCTTGTCTTGCACACAGGAATCCTTAACCTGTTAAGAAACGTAGATGAAATTAGTCAGATATTGAAGTGTACCTGTTGCATAAAAGGAAAAATTATTATTTTTCCCCCAAAAATAGCAACAGCAGAGCCCTGCAGCCCCTGGAACTAATTCTCTCAGATCAATGCAATCCAATGAAAGCTCCAGGAAACTCCAAGACTCCTGGAAAGAAGATGTATTTCTCTCACTCAGTGATGCTACTCAGGGTGTACTCTACCAGTTACAGAACAATATGAATAAACTAGAAAAGCTACAATTTCTGGGGAAATTGTGTGAAGTGCTCTTGCCTCCACCAGTAGTCTACAACTGGAGTGGGCGGAGTAACTGGGTGGAGTGGCTTGTCACTCTGCTGCCTGCTCACACACCTGGGTTCCTATGGCAATTCACTCTATAGCAAGGGCAGAGAAGAGCGGTTAAAAACAAACTGCTCCAACTTGCTCACTTCACTGGCGGTTGCCATCTTCAAACGGTTGTAGTTTAAAAATTATAAATCCTACACCAAAGGTCTTTATATTGTGAGAATCACAAGAACCAGACCTATATTTTGATGCATAGTATGTCTCTGAAATATTAAAAATGAAGGCGCAGTCGCAGTTTAGAAATTGCCCTTCAAATTTGAGGTGGCTAGTGTGGAGTTTCAATGAATGTCAATGGGCGGTGTGAGTTGCAAACAAATGGTTATATTATGAATACTATCAGGACTATGGCTTAGCCGTGGACATTTTTAGTGGCAGCAGGGGTAGCTGAACGTTTTGATATAAGATTTGTGTAGGTGGACTTGAAAATGAGGGAGTGATGGCAGTTTAGAAATCGTGTCCTGATTTTTAAGCTCACACTCTAGCTTTTGTCAGCTCCCACTCTAGTTTTGAACATTCCGCCATTCATTCCTATGGGACGAATTTCACCACAAAAACGCTGATATTTTGTTAATCATTCGGTGAAACGTTCCACAAAGTAATAGCACACCAATCGGGAACAATCTGCATGTTTTGGTATATTACTGTCTATGTAGTATAAAAACTGTGGGAGGAGTTAGGGTGGTAAATTTGGCTATAATAATAAGAATATATATGTGAGATAACAGTAAGTGGTCTTGCCATGCAAGAACACTTAATAAAGAACAAATCTGGCACTAGAGTACATTAGTGGGAAGACATCAACTACTTTGAGGAAGCACGGGAATATGTTCCGGACTACTGTAGCATACCAACTAGGACAAAACTGTGTTGCAGGGAGCATGAACCACACTTTTAGTAAAACTGACAAAAGCATGCTTTTTGGTGCAGATGTGCCAAAAACATACTGTGAAGAAGTTAATATAATAGTCTTCTATCTCCAAAACCACTTTCCTGGAAAATAACATTACTTCATAAGTGCTATTGGATTGAAAGAAGCCTTTCCTGAAAACATTAACATTTGTGGAAACAAAGCATATGTAAATGTTTCAAAGGGAAAAATGGGAGCCCTGTTTTAACCACTTGAGCTCCTGAGGATTTACCCCCCTTAATGACCAGACCTCTTTTTGCTACTCTGCTCTGCACTAATTCAACTGATAATTGCTCGGTCATGCAATGCTGCTTCCAAACAAAATTTATGTCCTTTTTTTCACACAAATATAGCTTTCTTTCGGTGGTATTTGATTACCTGTGTGCTTTTTAGTTTTCGCGCTATAAACAAAAAAAGACCAAAAATTTTGAAGAAAAACGATATTTTTTATTTTCAGCTGTAAAAAATATGTAGTAAACTCATAGTTAGTTATAAATTTAGGCCAAAATGTATTCTGCTACATGTTTTTGGTAAAAAAAATCCCAATAAGTGTATTTAGATTGCTTTGTGTGAAAGTTATAGCGTCTACAAACTATGGTATAAATACTGCAATTTACGCCATTTGTTTGCTATACAGCGCTGCGCTAGTTTAATGGACAATTGCGCGCTCATGCAATACGGTACATAAATGAAATTTACATCCTTTTTTTTCCCACAAATTGAGCTTTCTTTCTGTGGTATTTGATCACCTGTGCGGTTTATAAAAAAAAAGGCTGACGATTTTGAGGAAAAAAAACAATATTTTGAACTTTTTGCTATAAAACTGCCAAAATGTATTCTGCGACATGTCTTTGCTACAAAAATCCCAATACGTGTAAATTAATTGGTTTACGTGAAAGTTATACCGTTTACAAATGGCGGGAAAGATACTGGGATTTTAAAATTTTTTTTTTATACTAGTAATGGCGGCGATCAGCGTCTTATGACGGCGATCAGTGACTTATGGCGGTGATCAGCGACTTATGGCGGCGATCAGTGACTTATGGCAGGACTGCGGGACTGCGGCGGACATTCTGACACTGGGGGGGAACTGACTTGGGGTCACTGACATCCCCAGTGACACCAATGCAGTGATCAGTGCAAAAAAAAAAACACTGACACTGTACTAATGGCACTGGGGAGGAAGGGGTTAACTTTATTATTCACTGAAAGGGTTAACTGTGTGAGGGGAGTGTTTTACTAGGGAACACCGCTTATCGGGACAGATAAACTCTTCTGTCCCGATCAGCGATCAGCGTGTCAGGAGCTGTCAGGGAACTGACAGAAAGCACAGCTACTGCAGCCCTGCTCTCTGTCACTGATTGCCGCTAATCGCGGGACATAGCCGGTAACGACCGGCTGTGACCCGGGGACTGACATCCGCGCCCGTGATCAGCAGGACAGGTAGGGCGGCGGCGCACCTTGTGCGCGCCCCCTACCTGTTTTAAAAACACATTTTAAAACGTGGTTTTGCCCATCCGTGCCGCCCTGCCGCCGTATATCTACAGTGGCTGGGCGGCATGTGGTTAAAGAAGGTATATTTGATGGTTAACGTGAGTCTCAATAGGATTACAGAATTCTGTATCCAGATATAAACAAGGTAACAGCTGAAGTGTATTTATTAATAAAACACCTATTTGTCAAAAGCCTCTTGAAGTGACACAGAAAGCACCATCTGAACAAAAACCTAAGCAAAAAGCCAAACCAGTACCGGAGAAAAAAAAACAGAACATAACTGAACTGAAATTAGTGTCAATCGTTTATCCTCTGAAAAGAAAGAACCTGCAACCTCAGTCAGAAAATCCACAAGAACTAATAAAAGCATTCCCAGTTAGATGCTTAGTTCAACACAATGTGTCCAGCAAGCTTTCCAACACAAATAAAGGAATTCAATAAAGCATTTTCATCACTCTTCTGGTGTTATGGCCATTTAAAAGGTCCTGCACTAGATACAAAAGCTCTGCCACCAGTTTTAGTAGCTTTACCAAAACATGCTGTAGATTCAGGTTGTTTCCAATAATGCCATTTTGCAAAGTGGTACTCACCAAATTAAAAAAAATGACCTACAGTTCAAAGATAATGAAACTGGAGGTAATTAAGATGACCAACTTTAAGTTGGTGTACCAAGACAGGGAGAGTGCCTATCGATACTTGCTCGAATTTCATGTTTCCAACAGGCTTTGTGGGGAAGCATGATGGAATTTAAAGAATTTTAAAGAATTTCTATGATACGGTTTATGAATTACCCAGACATTATTTTATTGTTGTTTGATTAGATTGATTAGATTAATGTGTTCAAGGTATTTAATGCTTGTTAGTTATTATCATTCACATGCATACAGAATAGATGAGTAGATGTTTGGTCAAAATTTTGCTCACATTTTGGTTTGTAATTTTTGCAAACATTTTTGTTTTTTATTTTTTTAATGTTTAACCACTTGCCTACTGGGCACTTATACCCCCTTCATGCCCTGGCCAATTTTCAGCTTTCAGCGCTGTCACACTTTGAATGACAATTGCGAGGTCATGCAACTTTGTACCCATATGAAATGTTTATAATTTTTTCACACAAATAGAGCTTTCTTTTGGTGGTATTTAATCATCACTGTGTGTTATATTTTTTGTGCTATAAACAAAAAAAAGCAAATAATTTGAAAAAAAAAAGTTTTTCTTTGTTTCTATTATAAAAGTTTGCAAACAGGTAATTTTTCTCCTTCACTGATGTGCATTGATGAGGCTGCACTGATAGTCAGCACTGATGGACACTGATAGGCAGCACTGATGGGCACTGATAAGCACCACTGATGAGCACTGATAGGCGGCACTGATAAGGTAGCACGGATAGGCAACACTGATTGGCAGCACTGATAGGTGGCACTGATGATAATGCACTGATATGCAACAATGATGGGCACTGATAGGTGGCAATGATGGGCAGCACTGATGGGTAGCACTGACTGACGGCACTGACTGGTGGCACTGCTGGGCACTGAGGGGTAGTACTGCTGGGCAGCTCTGATGGTTGGCACTGCTGGGCACAGGTGGGTGGCACTACTAGGCACTGATGGGCACAAGTGGGAGGCACTGCTGGGAACTGCTGGGCACAGGTGGTGGCACTGCTGGGCACTGATCATCATGGCACTGATCATCAGTGCCCTGATCATCAGTGCCAATCCATCCTCTGACAATTGCTAGTTATCGGCAGTACTTTCCTCACGCTGTGACTGCGTGAGGATAGTGCAGCCGATAGCCGGCAACCGCATTTACTGGTGATCTGCTGTGTCATTGGACACAGCTGATCATATGGTAAAAGGCCTCTGTGATTGGGACGTGCTCACATCACGTTATCAGCTGTGTCCGTAGGACACAGCGATCATGGAGACCGCCAGGTGCACATACCTGGGGGCGTGCTGGAAGGTGCGTTCTGGGAGGACGTCATTTGACACTGTTCAGACTTGAAATAGAAAGATACAAAGTAACATTGTTACTTTTGTTTCTATTCTGTTCATTCATCTGCAGATCAAAAAAAGAAGTTTGATGTGCAGATAATGTCAGTTCAAGCAACCTAGCAAGTAAGAAAAAGTTTTTTTCTTTTTTAAAATGTTCCTCCATTTAACCCTTTCTTTACTCTAATCAACCTTAATTAACTCCTTATTTTCCTTCTTCATTCAATTGTTATTTTCCTGCTGCTTTTTTTTTGGTCCTCTTCTATTTTATTAATCATTTTTGTTTTTGTTTGTGATTATTTTGTTCCTTTATATTTTTACACATTTAACATACTGTATATTTACACATTTGTGTTTTGCTTAATTTTTATGATTTATTGTCTAAGGATTGCCAAAAAAATAATTTTTGCTAGACAATATCATGAAAAGAAAGCCATGTCTGCCCTTATTTATTGCCAAATAAACAGGTCCACAGCAGAATCATAAAACGTGTTCTGGTCCATAGCGGGTGAACAGGTGGGAGGGGGTAAGAGGTTAGTTCAGATTTGTTTAAAATTGCAATTTAACATGTAGTTCTACAAATGCAACTAGTAAATACATTTAGCCAGTCAACTTCTGACTAACTGTTCACTGAAAAACATTTTATTTATATATTTAGTTCAGGTACTTATATAGCGTTGTCAATTTACACAGTGCTTTACGTATATAGATTGTGCATTCACATCAGTCCCTAACTCTCAAGGAGATCAGTCCCTAACTCTTAAGTACAATCTAAGGTCCTTAACTTACATTCATACATACACATACTAGGGCCAATTTAAACAGGATCCAATTCACCTACCAGCATGTCTTTGGAGTGTGGGAGGAAGCCAGAGTACCCGGAGGAAACCCACGCAGGCACAGGGAGAACATGCAAACTCCAGGCAGGTGGTGCCATGGTTGGGATTTGAACCAATGACCCGAGTACAGCTAACCATTTAGCCACTGTGCTAAAAATAGGTTAAAGAATAAATGTTTTAAGGAAATTTACACTAAATTTTAACTCTTGTTTTAAATAGAAAAAACAGAGTAAGGGGAAGCTGTCAGAACAGCTATGAGAATATTGCATTATCATAAAATTCAGTAGGGATCAGAACCTTTTTGGATGTTATGATTTATTTTAAAACAACAAACAAAAAAAAAGAGTTTTGCCTGTTTGTATTTATGACATATATACCTTGATTCTACCATACAAACTACAATGTAATTAACCTATAGGAAATTAACATTTGTCAAGCATTTTAAAGATTATGAAACAAGCCAAATAAAAAAGACCCATGAATAAATGTGCTCCTCTTCCAACAGTTTTTAGTTAGCATAGTAATTATTGGTAGTGCCTTACTATACACCATTTCTTTTAAAACTTGTTGATGAATTTGAATCTTTATTATGGCCAGTTTCATACAGGATAAAGACTAAAATTGTTCTTTTTTGTGACCTCTTCATTTGCATCCCTTCCTCATGGAGGAGGTCAGATAGAGGAAAATTGAAATGCTTGATAATGGAATGCCATATTATATTGGATTGCAAAAAATGTTCAGCATGATCTCTCAGAAAATAGTAAAGCACAGAAAAAGAAATAGTAACATCATGCCCAAGCCATGTTAAATGAATGCTATATGACCTCTCATGGTAACAGGTAACAAATTATAACAAATTATATATTGAAGATAATGAAGTTATTGTATCAGTGAAGCAGAGTCTAAATTTTAATCATGCTTGTTATTATTTGTATGTTTACTTTTGCTGGTTTGGATGTTACTTTATCATTTTATTTTCTTTATGGCTACTTAATGGTTACCCACAAATCTTTTATGAAAGGCTTTCTTGATTTTGTTTGTATGCGTCAACTGTATCCTTATTTACTGTTACACATTATTTGTTATTTTGATATCCATGTGCAAAATATTGTTATTATTATTATTATACAGGATGTATACAGCGCCAACAGTTTGCTCAGCGCTTTACAATATGACGGGAGACAATACAGCAACAATACAGCTCAATACAAGAGTGATAGCAGTAGATTTTCTACAACATAATGTATAATGAGTCTAGCAAGATATTGAACTGTATCATTAATTTTCCTTTATAGATAATGGATGTCCCAGACTTGACCAGCGTGTTCATTGTCTGTTAAATATTGTTTTGCTGTTTCCTCTTTCACAATTGTAGTGATTGGGAGGAGAGCCTGGGGGAGTTGACCCAATAGCCAATTTGCTGGTCATGAATTGTCACATTTGCCCATTTTTAGCTTGCATCATCATAATTGGCCAATTGCTGCTCTCATATTGTAATCATTGCCCTTTTTTGCCCACATTTTAAAATGGTTGGCTGTTTGTTGCCCGTGTATTATGTGAGATTTTCCATTTGCTTCCCATGTATTTTCAGGATTGCCATTTTTTGCCTACTTATTGTCAAGTATCTGCTGTGAGAAAATAATGCTGTAATTAAATCCCATACCGGCCTGAAATTTCAAACCACCCCACTTGTCTTGTTGTGGCACACTATAGGCACCACTCTTGAACCCTTAAATTGTAGATTTAGTTTTTTTTTTTACTGACATAATCACATATACCACTTTTAGATAAAGAAAATTGTATGCTTCTTCCTCTTTTCTGTCCATTATTGGTATTTAATTAGTTTAATAATTATTACTGACAATACTTTTGGCACACAATCTCACTGGAGTGTCAACTCTAATAGGTACATCACTATCTAGGAATCTTGTTCTTTTCCCTTTTTGGATTCACCTTATATAAAGCTGCCACATTCTCTTTCCTATGAACTTATATGGGAGAAGGTCTAAAAAGAAGATTTAAAATCTCAAAAATGCCCGCTTGATCATGACTTACTACCTAATAATTTAATGGACAAGAATGTAGAGCCTGATACTCATAGTCAACAGTCTAAATATCAAATGTATTTACAAAACAGTCTGATAAAGTCCATTTGTGTTGCCAACAAATTTCAAGTGCAAAAACAATGCCCCCTTCATCAGGGTGTGGAATACTGATGAAGATGAAGGGCAGACTCAAAGAGTGAGAGAAGAGTAAATCTGATGAGAAATTATGACAAGATGGTAGTTACTGCTATATCCAGTTGCTGATTTTCATTTCCATATTTACTCATCTTCCCGTCCCCCAAGTCTCTCACCCATCTTCATCAGTATTCCAATGCCTGGTGATGATGGCTTTGCTTTGGCCCTAACACACACTGGTAGTACAAATCCATTTCATCATGTTGTTTTAACCACTTGCCCTCCAGAGGATTTACACCCCTTCTTGACCAGGGCATTTTTTGCGTTACGGCGCTGCGTTACTTTAACTGACAATTGCGCGGTCATGCAACACTGCACCCAAATAAAAAAAATTTCCCACAAATAGAGCTTTCTTTCGGTGAAAAAAAATCTGAAAAATATATTTTAAAAAATATAATTTTAAAAATATATATTTTTAAATATAGTCTTCAGATTTTTTTAACATATAAAAAAGTAATTTTAACATATCTTTCTACATATATTTGTAAATGCATTCCAAAAATGTAGATTTATATTTTTAAAGACATACTTTGTAATAATAACGCATTTCAACATGCAGTATGTGTATATATATATATATATATATATATATATATATATATATATGTATATATAAAAATATATTTTTAAATATATTGAATATGGCTGAAATTGTAGTATTTCAAATATATGGCAATATATTTGGGAACAATATTTTTAAAATATATTTCAAATATATTTTTCTTCTTCCATATGGGAATTGGCAAAATGGTAATAGTATGGCTATTCATACAGTTAATGTTATATTATCCTAAATGAGACCTTTTTGGTTTTAGCACACTGAACATTGAGTGATATTTGGCTCAAAGCAATTAGCTGCTAGGCTTTTTCAATATAGCCGAAACTCTACTTTGGTTATTTTGATGCATAACTCAGATTTTCTGTTACTTTGTAAAGTGTTTTTTTCTTGAAAACTATAATTTAATACTGTAGCGAACACTTTATTTTTTCTATTTGAGGACTTTTATTGCATGTGACATTTGCAGTTTCTAGGTATTTCACTGAAGGACATGGTATATAGCATTTTCCTTTTGTTTTTTGTTACCAATGTTAGAGGAAATGATATTGGAAAGCCAATGTCAAGCAGATGACTATCTACATACAGAAGAGCACAAAGACCTTTAAATAATTTATGCTGCTCTATTGAGAAATATTTAATAGAAAACTGTCAGTGTGAAAAAGGACATAATAAAAATTAACATAATATCAAGCATGGCCTAAAGAGTAATGTTTTAGTGTATTAACCTGACCTGCCAGTTAGGAGATGTTATATATGTATCTAAAAATTAGATAAGGTAAAAATATAAGGTCAGAAGAAACTAATATTGGTGGATATGAAAGAAATTACAATAGTATAATGTATACATTACTTAAGACACCTTCAGTAAAACTTCAGCTTCATGATTTTTGCAGTAGACTCTCAAAAATACTGAACCAGAACTGAAACTTTTTGGTTCCAAAGATGTCTGACCGAAACCCAGGAACAGACTAGACCCCCCCACCAATCCAGGTACACGTTAGCATGTTAGTTTGCACATGTAGTGCCAACACTTAGACTTGAGTGTAGCGGCCTTGTTACAATAATACCAGCTCACCTTCTCATGCATTGATGTTTTATTCTCTATGGCAACAAACTCCTTACTCTGATGCAAGTTGGAGCATGCAGCATGTCTGCAGCTGAAGGTCAGGATTGGACATTTGCAGGGTGAAGGGAAATTCTCAAATATGTTATTTAAAGTGTAACTCCAGACACATTTTCCTCTTTTTTTTTGGGATAGAGTGGGGAAGGATTTAGATTTCCATTTGGCCTTTATTTCTGTTTGTGACTCCATTGGGAAGATTTTCTCTCACTTTCTGTCCTTGTTTGCCTTACAAGAAATGGGGAGTTGCAGGCATCACTCAGACAGGAAGGCACAGACAAGAATAAAACAATTTTAACCATTCCTCGCTCTGCTAAAAATGTGTTTTTGTCTGTGCCCCCCATTGAAGGAATTTTCCATCACCTCCTAAGGGAAAATGTGTCCTTAATAGGGGCAAGAAAGTTAAAGAAACAGAACAATGTTCTTACTATAGAGTGTTGAGCAGTTCATGATAGAGTTTGTACATTATACTAACATATAACTGCCATGGCATAAAGGAACAAAGCCATGATTTTAAACTAGTTCATGTACTTAAAGGGAATGTATAGTGGTTTTATATCATTTCTAGCCTCCAATACATAGAGCGATAGACTACTTTTCACAGACGTACCTTTTCATTCTTGTATGCTTTGCTGAAAAAAAAATCCAGTTATTTCCATAGCTCAATAGCTCAAGCTCCAGTTTGCACACACATATGAAAATTGTTAGAATAGAGATTATCCCTTCTTTCTCCCGTCTCCAAACTAATGTAATCAGAGAGATAAGTATGAATTTTCAGTTATATCTTTAGAAATCCTATAGGGCCAGTTCACACCACATGCAGTCCAATGCATTTTTTTCTGCATCAAAAATGCATGCACAGTGTTTTCCATGTATACCAATGGCCCTAGTTCACGCAAATTCAGTCAGTTCCAGTGCAGTTCCAGTGCAGTTCCAGTGCAGAAAAAAAGAAGAACATGCTGCATTTTTTCTGTGCAAAACTGTACTGGAACACAGCAAAGCATATCAAAAATGCACCAGAATGAAGTGCGGTGTGAACTGTAAGCAAAAAAGTATTTGGAAGGCATCTAGAGTGCGTTTTTGTGGTGAGAACTGGCTCATAATGTTCTGTGAATCCAATGCCACAGGTAAACCCTGTATCAAATATTTAGTTGTGCAACAAATATGTTCTTGAAATAGTAAAAAAACAGACATAAAAATCAGTTTAACCGATTCCCACCCAGCCTATAGTGCTATGATGGCTGAGTGGGACCGCTATTGTTCTGGGAGGATGTCGTATGATGTCAGTACCACCTATCAGTGCCCATCAGTGACTCCTGTCAGTGCCACCTACCAGTACCCATCAGTGCCACATATCAGTGCCCATCAGTGCTGCCTATTAGTGTCCATCAGCGCTGCCTGTAAGTGCCCATCAGTGATGCCTGCAAGTGCTCATCAGTGCTGCCTATCAGTGTCACATATCATTGCAGCCTCACCAGCGCACACCAGTTAAGGAGAAAAATTACTTATTTACAAAATTTTATAACAGAAACTAAGAAAAACGTTTTTCAAAATGCTTGGTCTTTCTTCTATGTGTAGAAAAAATAAAAAACACGGTGAATAAATACCACCAAAAGAAATCTCTAAAAATGTTGTTTTGGGTATACTGTTGCATGACCGCGCAATTGTGATTTTTAAAATATAAAACCAAATTAGACAAAACTATCAAATTATAGGAGAGGATTGTCCAAGCTTTTTGCATTGGAGCTTCCTTTGTAGGATCCCACTGGCTGTACACTAAAACTTCACCTATACCTAAAACCAATTTTTGAACTTACTAATATCTAACCCAAGTGAGCTGTTATCTTATATCCATACCCTTATCCCAATTTCATTGAACATCATCAGTCATTTGCAGCGAGGATAGCTGTGGGGCATCAACTTCACGATGGCCATAAAACCTTTATAGGGGTTCCTACTATTTCCCATTGTACTCAAAGTGAAAAAATATATTTTTTTGTACGTTAGGCCTTATGTTTACAAAGTTATCTTCTGCCTAGTGATATGAAGTGTGTGATGATTATTTTTACCTAGTAACCCATTTCTTGTCATTTTCTTTCAGTTACAACAACAGCTTACCAAGGCAAAGAGTGCTACGACTGACCAAGATGGTTCTCGTGTTGGTAGGAGTATTCATTGTCAGTGCAGCCCCCTACCATGTTATACAGATCATAAACCTTCAGATTTCTAAACCAACATTATTTTTTTATGTGAGCTATTACTGCTCTATCTGCCTCAGCTATGCCAGTAGTGGTATTAATCCTTTTCTTTATGTACTTCTTAGTGGAAACTTTCGCAAAAGACTTTCTGAATGCACAAAAACTAGGATGAAAATGTCAGAGCGTGAGCTAAACAATTTTGACAATACTCTGAAATCTAGCTTTTAGTTCTTTCTGCTGTTTGAATTATTTTTGAAAAATGTAATATTCTGTATATTACATATTTTAAGGTATAAGCTGGAGTGGAAATTTATTTCCTCAGTGAAAAAATATCAGGTAATATAATCATAGGAAATCATGTATAATCAATATGGGAAAATTGATCACCATCATTTCTTGCAGTACCATTTTATATAATGCCACAGATAAAGGTAACAGATATCACATTAAAAAAATCCACCAAGCATTCAGAATTACTTGTAAAGTGCTGTAACAGGAGAGTGTAGCTAGACTCCATGATACTAATATTGTAAAGTAATGCCTCTTTGGCATTTCAGTGAATTGATAAAAACTTTACCAGCATGTCAAAACCATTGTTGTTATAATCTCTTTAAAAATCAAAGCCTAGTCATTGTTGATCTTTTTACATTTACATCATGCACTTGCATATCCTACAGATATTGTAGCTTTGCCAGAATTTTTGTAATTTGCCTTACAGATCACTTAAAATTGCTATGATACAAAAACACAGCTCAATTCTATTTGGAATCAGAGACTTTTATGAGTCTGACAGCTATAGGCTGGTACACTGCTCAAAAAAATTAAGGGAACTTTGAAAGCACATCAGATCTCAATGGGGAAAAATATCATGCTGGATATCTATATTGATATGGACTGGGTAACGTGTTAGGAACATAAGGATGCCCCATTGTTTGATGGAAATAAAAATTATCAACCTACAGAGGATTGAATTCAAAGACACCCGAAAATCGAAGTGAAAAAATTATGCAGCAGGCTAGTCCATTTTGCTGAAATTTCATTGCAGCAACTCAAAATGGTACTCAGTAGTTTGTATGGCCCCCAACGTGCTTGTGTGCATGCCTGACAACATCAGGGAAATGCTCCTAATGAGACAAAAGTTGGTGTCCTGGGGTTTTTCCTCCCAGATCTAGACCAGGGCATCACTGTTCTCCTGGACAGTCTGAGGTGCAACCTTGCGGCTCCGGATGAACCGAAACATGATATCCCAGAGGTGTTCTATTGGATTTAGGTCAGGTGAGCATGGAGCCATTCAATGGTATCAATTCCTTCATCCTCCAGAAACTGCCTGCATTTTCTCGCTACACAAGGCTGGGCATTGTCCTGCACCAGGATGAACCCAGGACCCACTGCACCAGCGTAGGTTCTGACAATGTGTCCAAGGATTTCATCCCGATACCTAATGGCAATCAGGGTGCCATTGTCTAGCCTTTAGAAGTCTGTGCGTCCCTCCATGGATTTGCCTCCCCAGACCATCACTGACCCACCACTAAAACAGTTCTGGCTTCTCCAGACCCTTTCACGTTGGTCACATGTGCTCAGGGTGAACCTGCTCTTATCAGTGAAAAGCACAGGGTGCCAGTGGTGGACCTGCTAATTCGGGTGTTCAATAGCAAATGCCAATGCTCTATGGTGCTGGGCAGTGAACACATGGCCCACTAGAGGACGTCGAGCCCTCAGGCCACCCTCATGAAGTCTGTTTCTGATTGTTTGGCCAGAGACATTCACACCAGTGGCCTGCTGGAGGTCATTTTGTAGGGCTCTGGCAGTGCTCATCCTGTTCCACCTTGCACAAAGGAGCAGATACCAGTCCTGCTGATGGATTAAGAACCCTCTATGGCCCTGTCCAGCTCTCCTAGAATAACTGCATGTCTCCTGGAATCTCCTCCATGTTATTGAGACTGTACTGGGAGACACAGCAACCTTTCTGGTAATGGCACGTATTGATGTGCCATCCTGGAGGAGTTGGATTGACTATGCAACCTCTGTAGGATCCATGTATCGCCTCATGCTACCAGTAGTGACACTGACCCTAGCCAAATGTAAAACTAGGGAAAAACAGTCAGAAAAGATGAGTAAGGAACAGGGGCGGACTGACCATTCGGGCACCCAGGCACTGTCCAAGGGCCCAGGGTCAGTAGGGGGCCCCATGAGATGCCCCTGGTACCTTTCATAGGCTTTTTTGGGTGTGGTTTGAGTGTGGGCAAGCACACAGGGGCCCCATGATTTCCTTTTGCCTGGGGGCCCCAGGAGTTGTCAGTCCACCCCTGGTAAGGAAGAAAATGTAAAACCATTCCTGTTTTGGGAGTGGTTTCATTGTTGACAACCTAGTGCACCTGTTGTTAATTTAATTAACACCAAAGCAGCTAAAACTGATTAACAACCCCCTCTGCTACTGACAAGATCAATATCCCAGGACTTGATGCTAATACTTTTTTTGAGCAGTGTATTTTAAGACAGGCAATGATGATCTGCAAAAAGCAGTAACAGAAATGAGCTACAACACTTCAACAAGGTGACTACCATAAACCTGGATTCTATTAGTTTTTGTAGTTTACTGCAATAAGGTTATTTTTAACAATATCATTAAATAAGATCGTTTTGCAGACAGAGGAGGCTGGAGTATATTTGGGGACTGATATGCTTAGAAAGGACTTTAAATATGCATTGTGGGAACATAGGTAGGAAAATGAGTGTTACTGGACAAAAAAAAACTCACTAAGTGTTTTGTTTTTTATAATATTGATGTTATTATAATATTCAGCCCTAAAAGTTATACCATTGACATTAAAAAAAAAGCACTCATATCTTTATCATCCTTAGGGAGTACCTTGAATACACAAAGAGGGGTGTACTGGCTTCCACTATCCAGCTCTTTTGCCTTCTCGTTCTCCCTCCACAACCCAGTCTTGTTTCTTCTGTCTCTCTTTTTTTTATAACAGGTTGGTGTCCCTGCCCTCCACAAACAGATATTAGACATGCACACGGCAAAAAAAATTCTATTCAGGTCCTATGCATTCATTCATTGAAGAATTACATTTCATCATTTTGTTTTCGGAATTCGTTTTGTATATTCGTTGGTCCAGGCAGATTTGAGAAATGTGGGAGTCTTTCCAGAAGATGACTATATATTTGATATATTATTGAATAAGACAAAATCAAATTGGAAGGATTCAATATTTTCAGATGCTAGTCCAAACCATCAAGAGAAATGGCAGAAGCTGATTGGACAATATCATCTGGCGTCATGCGCATCCAAATTAACAAATAGAATGAAATTTAGATGCATTCGTTATCTGAATCCAGGCTAATTGTACCTAAGTCCATCCATCCATCGAATTAGGTACAATCAGCATGTTGGATTTCTAGCATTAATCATTGTGTTCTCCCAGCAGGGATGGCTCCCCATGCCCCCCGCCAGGTAAACACAATAGCTCTATGGGAGGGATTCCCCATTCAACACTGACTGTGTTGATGGGGGAAACAAGTTATTTTCTGCAACCCATGGCTGCAGGAGAGAAAATCGCATCGTCTATGGCTTGCCTAATTTTCAGCCTCCAACAGAAGGAGCTCCAGACTACGTTTCACAGGATTACCTTTCTATTCTTAATTGCTTTGCTAAAAAAATCCAATTATTTCCCTAGCTCAAAAGCTTAATCTCCAATTTACACTTACAAATGAACAAATTGGAATAAAAGCCTATGCCCTTTTCCTCCCCTTTCTGACAAAATGTTATTGGACTGCTACAACATTTCAGTTAGAGGTATGCTCTATCTTTAGAAATCCTATAATGTTCTGTGAATACTGTATCATAGGTGAACTGTGTATTAAATATTTAGTTTTACAAGTATTTTATTAAAATAACCTGCATGCCTGGATAAAAGTCCTTAATGGATTGCCACAGTTGCTTACATTCATGCAGTGCTGGGGATCTCTCATTTGCAACAGCAGTGACAGGCAGCATCTTTGTAATGGTGGGTCATTGTAGTGGCAGATCATCATATGGCATTACCCATCATGACTGGCATGGATCTACATCACTGAATTCCATGATTGATGTTGGATTTACATTGGGGGGGCATTGTATATAATTTAATGTTTACGTAAATAAAATATTTTTTGATGGTATGTTTTTTAATGTACTTTTTTATGAGTAACCACCTCAATACTGGACACTTTTACCCCCTTCCATTTTTAAGCATTTTTACCCCCTTCCTTTTTAAGCATCCACCGCTGTCACACTTTGAATTGCAATTAGTCATGCAACACTGTACTCAACTGAAATTTTTATCATTTTTTGAGCTTTCTTTTGGTGGGTTTTTAAAAAATGCAAAAAGCCCACATTTTTCTTAGTTTTGGTTATAAAATTTTGCAAATAAATAATCTTTCTTTAAAAATTTACGCCACAATGTATTCAGCTACATTTCTGCATTCAAACCATGTATATTATTAAATCTGTGTGAAAGATATAAAGTCTACAAACTATGGGATATATTTGAACATTGATAATTTTTAATGTATTGACCTCCTCATTTCTTGAAGCCTTAAAATACCATCACAGCAAAAATACCTCCCAAATGACCCCTTTTTGGAAAGTAGACAGCCCAACGTATTTAGTAAGAGGCATGGTAAGTTTTTTTAAGTTGTAATGTATTTCTCACAATTGTTTTGAAAAATGAAGACATTAAATACAATTTGTTTTTTTTTCAAATTTTTTTTACATACTGTCACCAGTGCAGTACACAGTGATAATATGACTGGTGTGGTGGTGAATAGGGATACTGACTGGTGACCGTATGTAATGTAAAAAAAAAAAAAAAAAAATTTTAATCTTTTTTTTAAACTTTAAAAATTAAACATTTTTTAAAACTTCTTTTTTTTTTACATACTGTGACCAGAGCAGTGCAGTGTTATCATAGTGATACTGTACTACTCTGGGAAAGTGATCTGGATTTTTTTCTACACTGAGGTTGCTTGTTACAGTGATGATCACTGTAACAGCAATTATCTTAATTGTCATGTTAAGCTTGGCAACAGCTTTCATATGGTACAAAGCCACTGTGAATGGCCTTGTACTATGTGATAACTGTGATTGATTACAGACATCACAATAGTAAGCAAGCTGTCATGAATGGCTGCCATTCCTGGTAAGGGGTGCGCACAAGCCGTTTTTTTCTCAAAATTGTCAGTCATTTTTTGCTTATAGCTCAAAAAATAAAAAAAACTCACAGGCGATCAAATACCACCGAAAGAAATCTCTATTTGTGGGAAAAAAAAGGACATAAATTTAATTTGGGTGCAGCATTGCATGACCGCGCAATTCCCAGTTAAAGTAACACAGCACAGTAATGCAAAAAATGGCCTGGTCAGGAAGGGGGGTAAATCCTCTGGAGGGCAAGTGGTTAAAGGCAGTATTGCTTACACTGGAAAATGAGAGATTCCATGGTTTATTGAGGTGATTGTAGCCATATTAATGCATTTGCGACAGAAACAATTGAGTACTGTCCGTGATACTTTTTTTATTTGCACTAACATACAATTTTGAGGACAAGCTTTCGGGGAGTGTCAAGGAGTACTGCTTGGACCTGAAGAAGGGGACATACCCCGAAAACTTGTCCTCAAAATTGTATGTTAGTGCAAATAAAAAAAGTATCAAGGACAGTACTCAATGGTTTATTGACAAACAGGGATATCTCATTTAACTCCATCAATGCTACTGCTGCTAGCTGATACATTCCCAGGTGCTGTTTGTAAAAAAAGTCCCAGTAAATTTTTGTACTTTTGCATTGCCTGCAAAAGCAAAAAGATGTGACTCATATTGGCTTCAATTAGGTTAGGGGCTATGCTTAGGTTTAGCAGTTTTTTTTCTGAGTTTGATGAACCTTCTGTGAACTGAACATTTTCTGGTTCACTCGATCTTAATAATTAGTTATACCTTTGTTTAAGCATTTCATTTAATGGTTAAGGTAAGTAAAGGCAAACCTTTTTATTAGTTTTGGATAGGGTGTCATTTTTTTATTGCTGTCTGTACCCCTTTTATGGAGATTCACTCTTTCTATTTGTCCTGTTTACAGTTACTTCTCAAAAGTGAAAATGAAATAAAATCCAATATTTTGAGTAATTGGAACAAGAGAATCTTCCAAAGGAAACACTAGTTCTGGTGACCCTGGTGACAGTCAAGGATTACTTTACTTTGACAAAATTCATCCCATTCACTTTTTGGCTACTGGACAGGAAGTAAAATGAAATTTCTCCTAAAGTACACAGGTGGCAAAAAAAAAAAAAACTGACAGGAGTTACTGTAAAACTGTCCATCACTATTCAAAATGAAAAAAATATTTTCTCTTTATTACTACTTTAAAGAGCAGTTGCATTAAACATGTTAAGATTTTCCTTTATATCTAGGTTAAGGAGCAACTGCAGAAAAAAAGTGAAACAAAGAGTCAGTGTTGCAGAAGCCTGTTTCTCCCTCCATGTTCTGTTGTCTCTCTTGTCAAACTCAATATTATTACGGAACAACACAAAAATATAAAACATTTACAGCACACTTACCAGCTAGTCAGCAAAAAAAGAGAAAACCTGCAATGTTTCAACAATAAACATAAAATAATTTCTGGGATTTGCCAAGAAAATATGGTAAATGCATATCTTTATAAAACAAAGGCAAATATTTGGCAGTGTAAGCACCAGGGAGCTGATCTTTTCCAAAGATCACTATTTATATTATGGTCAAATGTGAAATATTTGGCCATTGCAAGCTAATTTAAAGAGTGCACATGGTTAATAATGTAAGAGTTCCTATGATAACTGTAGACATTGTGAAATTATTTTATAATGCAGCTGGATTTTCCGCTCTTCTCATTTAATATCAAACTGTTTGTGATCAAATGTTCATTGACCACAAAAGTAATCAGATTTCTACACATGGGACTGTGCTCAGAAGACGAGATGTAAAGTAAAAAATAAAATATCATCCAGCTTTATTTTTGTGTGGGCTTCTGTAATTTGTTTTTTTTACACTCACCTTATGTTATTGAAGAAACATTAATTGTGTGAGAGTATTTATATTGAGTTTTTTAAAATATAAATATATGTATTTATGCTTGGAGATCTGAGATGGCATTGCTTCTTCTTTGAGGTTATTGAATACTTGTAAATATTTTGGCATTAGAATGTTTCAGGTAATGCATTAGTGTGTATGTTCATAATTTCTTTAACAAAGCTCAAATATGTTATTGTTAAAGCTAAGTGGAGTGTACACATATCATTTCATACTTTGTTCCCCCCACTTCCTCCTGATCCTCATACAATTTAAGGTTTTCAATCAAACAATTTAGCTTTTCAAAAAATACCTGTTTTGAGACCCAGTGACATCATCATTCTCTTTGCTCCAAGTTTGGTGGGAGATGCAGGCAAGCTCCTGTAAAAATCAAAGTATCCTGCCTCAAATCTTTTGTGAAACCACTATATGAAACAAAACATCCCTTTAGATATGCTTGTTTCTCCCTGTCGGCCACTGAATGATGCAGCCCATAGCTGTGGATTCTGATAATTTGTTGCTTGATCATGCATGGTTATTTCGATGGCAGTGATGTGTTCTTTTATATACTTTAAATGACTGACAGCAAAAAAAAATGTATAGCTATGACAGCAGAGTCAATGACAGTGCACATGAATGGGAGAGGTGACTGATGAATGACTGGAGACATTCAGACAGAAAATAAAATGTTGGGCTCAAGGTGGCTGCTGCAGCCACAAAGGGTTATATTGTGGGGATGCAGTTATCCAGGGAATCGAGAGATAATCCTTATGAACCTGGGCTGAGTTTGGCAAACATTACTAAAATTGGGGTGCTGAATCCAAACCCACTGAAGTCAATAGAAGCAGAATGTTAAAAAACAGTAATGGCCAATTTCTTCACTAATAGGCAAGGTATTGGCAAAAAATTGACATGGGTGGGGAAATCTGCTGGAGCAGCAGTTTGTTAATGATTAAAGGACAAAATGAAATAGCAAAATTAATTTACTGGTAAAGAAAATGCCTGAGGCATTAAATAGCAAATGTATGCAACCTACTAAAGAAAAACTGACATTTACAAAACAAAAATGCCATTTAAATTGCCATTAAAAGACAGCTCCCATGTACTTACTTCTGTCAGTAAACAAAATACCTGGGAATTCTTTTATCTACACCGGACCCTTATCTGAGACAAGGAGGTGGTATATTGTGACCTCACACAAAATAAAAGGTGTGGGGTCCCCCAAATTACATATCAGACCATCTGAGTCTGGCATGGATTTTAAGGGAGAACATAAAAAAACAAGCATGGGGTCCTCCTCTAAAATTCATGCAAGATCCTTATTCAAGCATACAGCCTAGCCGGTCAGTAAAATGGGGGGGGGGGGGGGGGGGTTGTTGAGCATGTACTCCCCTTCTGAACCATATCAGGCCACATGTCCTCAAGATGTAAACCTTTCCCACATGTATATAAGGACAGAGATCTCTTTCCAACGATCTGAGCCTAGTGGTTGTGGGGATCTGCAGACAGGGGATACATTGGAATCTGTAAACCCCCTTTAATAATAAGAATGCCCCCAGATACCCCTCCCTGTGTGATTGAATATATAATATCCCTACTCATTCACAAAAAAGTCAACAATAAATAAACACACTGACACTTTTTAAAAAGTCATTTGATAAAAAATTCTGCTTGAGATGATTAGTAAATAAAACAGCAAAACCTGAGTGCAATCACTACAGTGTTAGTAACTCACAATCTCCAGTGGAAAAATGAAATAACAAAATGTATGCAATTGATTATAATACCTCAAAAAATACATGCATATCATTATACTGTATACACCAACACTGCTGCCCACACTCTATGTGTTCCCACATGTGCCAACCAAAGTTATATATAAAACAATGCCACATAGTATTATGTGAAAACAATAAAGTTATACACACAATGTGTCTCTTATTTTTTTGGGAAAAAAAACCTCTCAAATAACAAGATGTGTCCAAAAATATTATTATTAAAAGTTCATCAATTGTAAAGTGGATGTTTGTCACTAATTTCTTGCCACTTGTGCCGTTTATGCTTTATTCCTTTTGCTACTGTATTTTGTGACTCTTCCACCAACATATTGTGCAAATCCTTTCACCACACCACACTATTGTGGGTGGATACTGTGTAATATGATGTTAGGCTACAAGAAAATACGCTTGTCACAATATTGTGGTTGGTTACTGTGACAACTATTATGGAGTTCAGTATTAATGAGCGACAGACCATCCAATGGTCATTCCCTGATGAAGTCATGTGTTGTGATGTAACACGTAGGGTGCGCCAATGATGTCAAGTTGCACGACCGGAAGTTTGTGAGCCTTCATTTTTGAGTCACCTCAGAATGCTGAATGTGGTATTTTGGAAGCCATTCAACTGCAGTGTCCCAGTCTGGCACTTTTTATGTGAGTGCACTTATCTTTTAAATAAATGTTGATTGATACAAATGATATACTATGATGGGCGTTTTTGATGGGCATTAGAGTGTGGAGGAGATTGGAGGTGGAGAAATAAAGAAATTATACCTACCCGAGTTATAAGGGAAAGGTGTTGTTTGACCTAAATATCTATAGATCAAAGTAAGGAGGTGAGAGTATATATGTGTGTTGGTGGAGGAGAAACACATAAGGGTGATACTTTACACGGCAGAAGATGCATGAATGTCTATAAGAACTGAGTGACCTTGTTAAGAAGAATTCATACACATTATAAGGACTTTTAATTACCATGTGGGAACTACTGTATATGTTGCAAGATGAAAACATTGTTTATGTAATGCACTGTGGTGTTTATATGCAGTTTATAACAAGTTATAAGGGGATTTGCACAGGCACTTTATTATGAGTATTGCACATATGTTATATGTAGCATATGGTATATAATAAGTTTTCACTGCGGGTCACTGGTTTATAAAGTATAAAACATTCCAATACTCTACCTTTGATTTGACTCATTAAACATCAGGTCTCATGAGCCTTCCCCTTTAAACAGGGAATTGTGTGTCAAGAGTGCTGTTCCCTTCTGCCTGGTCCAGGTGTCCTTCAATCCACCTCCATCCTTAGTAATCTTTCAGCGATTTTATGTGGAACGCTGGGGCCAAGGGCTGCTCTCCGTATCCAGGGACTAGACTGGCATGGCAATCACCTTCATTGGCACACACCTTTCAACAGAAAACCTCAGTGATCCCTGGCCAATCATGAAATGATACTGAGCACAGATCTGGCAGATCTCTCTGGGGCTCCTCCTATCTGTACTGTACCCGCCTCCCATTCAGAGTGTCTCTGCCCTCCTATTGTGTAATCCTGCAAAACCTGCCACCCACTCTGCTCACAGTACTGCCCATGATACTTATTTTATTTTCACTAATATCACATTTTCAGGACAAGTTTTCAGGGTGTACCCCCTTCTCCCAAGGTCAAAGCTGTACTAATACATAAAAGATGTTAAGGGGGGGTCACCCACAAAGCTTGTGCTATAAATGTCTATGTTAGTGCAAATAAAAAAGTACCACAGGAAATAATTAAAGCGATATTGCACCCAAAACCAGAACTGTAACTTTCTTTAGTTTGCTTTTTTAGGTTTTATTGAAGCCAAACTCAAGCTCACACTGCAGTTACATAAGCAGTTATGGCAACAGTGTTTTCCCTTTGGGATAAAGGGTTTACATAAATAAATAAAAGCTAATTTTTGTAAATGGTTTTGTCAAGATTCGATCCATCCATTGGCAGCTTTACTGGCTGGATCACCAGATGAAAATAAAGAAAAAAAGCCCCCAAAAAAAGAAAATTACTGCTGCCATCACATCGAAGAATTGGTAAGCTGCAATTGAATGCTTGCTTTTGGGCTTAAAACCCCTTTAATTGCTTTATTAAAAAAAAATGTAAAAACCCTATAAAATGCCAATACTGCTGCTAAATGTAACACACCCTGCCACAGGAAGATTGACCTGACTGAGCAACAATTTAGTTCAGTCATTTGCAGAACTTCCAAACAAGTATAATTTGGCATCTCATTCCTAATTAGGTGTACTTATTTTAACACAGACAAGGACTTGTTGCAAATGTGGGGAAAAAAAGGTAAGGCTTGAGTTCAGATTATTGAGTGTAGAAGAATCACTTTCTGATAGCCTCAGATAATATTAATTATTATTACTACTTCGGGTATTTATATACTGCTGGCAATTTACACAACAATTTACATACTGGAGATTCACATCAGTCCCTGTTTTCTCAGGGAGTTTACAATCTCTAAGGTCCCTATCTCACGTGTTTACGTACACACATACTAGCTAGTCTGTACAGGAGTCAATTAGCCTACCAGCCTATTGAAATGTGAGAGCAAACTGGAGTACCCAGAGAAAACCCATACAAGCACAGGGAGAACTGGCAAACTCCATTCAGATAATGTTCCAATTGGGATTCAAACTAGGGACCCAATGCTGCAAGGCAGATAATGCCAGCAAAAGCTTCTCTGATCAAAATATTTCTTGTTCCTTGTCCGGAAAATGAATATTGAATATGTGTTTTAAAACAAATAAGCATTTGTGCTTTATTTCAGAACTTGCATGTAACTGAATTAGTACCTGGTTTGTTCTGATATTTTCTTTGCCGTTACGCAGACATTTTTGTTCATCTGATTTGTACATTTTGTTCTGAAGACTTGATTTAATGTTGTAAACAGATTGCAGCACTGTGTGTGTGGGGGGGGGGGTTATGTGGAAGATTATAGTTAGAGATGAGCGAAGTATTCAAAAATTCAATTCGGCTGATTCGGCGAATTCGAGGAATAAATTTGATTCGAGGCGAATATATTCGCTGCGAATTTAACTTTAAAAAGGGTGTTTCTAGGCTTCAGAGAGCCTTTATATTAGTGCAGAACACTGTACCTTTAATTTAAATGCCCTTGGAGTCTGCTGGGGAAGAGAAATAATACTGTCAGTCAGTATGACATGCAGATGAGTGCCGTCGATCTTAGAATCACCGCACACTTCACTCATTTGGGCAGTCACGGGGCCAAAACCAGAGTGTGGAGTCACAGTGTGGCGGTGGAGGCAGCAGCAATGGGAGGCCATACAGCACCCTATGACAAAATGGAACCCACCAGCAGTGTGAGGAGACCTGAAAGTGGCACATGGCAGAGTGTGGCGATGGAGACAGCAGCAATGGGAGGCCGTACAGGGACCCATGAGACACTCTGGACCTGGCAGCAGCATGAGGAGGCGGTACAGGGGCCCATGACAGATTACGGGCCTGGCAGCAGCATGAGGAGTCGGTACGGGGGCCCATGGCAGATTACGGGCCTGGCAGCAGCAATGGGAGGCCCGTAATCTGCCAGCACCCTATGACAAAATGGAACCCACCAGCAGTGTGAGGAGACCTGAAAGTGGCACATGGCAGAGTGTGGCGATGGAGACAGCAGCAATGGGAGGCCGTACAGGGACCCATGAGACACTCTGGACCTGGCAGCAGCATGAGGAGGCGGTACAAGGGCCCATGACAGATTACGGGACTGGCAGCAGCATGAGGAGTCGGTACGGGGGCCCATGGCAGATTACGGGCCTGGCAGCAGCAATGGGAGGCCCGTAATCTGCCAGCACCCTATGACAAAATGGAACCCACCAGTAGTGTGAGGAGACCTGAAAGTGGCACATGGCAGAGTGTGGCGATGGAGACAGCAGCAATGGGAGGCCGTACAGGGACTCATGACACACTCTGGACCTGGCAGCAGCATGAGGAGGCGGTACGGGGGCCCATGGCAGATTACGGGCCTGGCAGCAGCAATGGGAGGCCCGTAATCTGCCAGCACCCTATGACAAAATGGAACCCACCAGCAGTGTGAGGAGACCTGAAAGTGGCACATGGCAGAGTGTGGCGATGGAGACAGCAGCAATGGGAGGCCGTACAGGGACCCATGAGAGACTCTGGACCTGGCAGCAGCATGAGGAGGCGGTACGGGGGCCCATGGCAGATTACGGGCCTGGCAGCAGCAATGGGAGGCCCGTAATCTGCCAGCACCCTATGACAAAATGGAACCCACTAGCAGTGTGAGGAGACCTGAAAGTGGCACATGGCAGAGTGTGGCGATGGAGACAGCAGCAATGGGAGGCCGTACAGGGACCCATGACAACCTCTGGACCTGGCAGCAGCATGAGGAGGCGGTCCGGGGGCCCATGGCAGATTACGGGCCTGGCAGCAGCAATGGGAGGCCCGTAATCTGCCAGCACCCTATGACAAAATGGAACCCACTAGCAGTGTGAGGAGACCTGAAAGTGGCACATGGCAGAGTGTGGCGATGGAGACAGCAGCAATGGGAGGCCGTACAGGGACCCATGACACACTCTGGACCTGGCAGCAGCATGAGGAGGCGGTACAGGGGCCCATGGAAGATTACGGGCCTGGCAGCAGCAATGGGAGGCCCGTAATCTGCCAGCACCCTATGACAAAATGGAACCCACCAGCAGTGTGAGGAGACCTGAAAGTGGCACATGGCAGAGTGTGGCGATGGAGACAGCAGCAATGGGAGGCCGTACAGGGACCCATGACAGATTACGGACCTGGCAGCAGCATGAGGAGGCGGTACAGGGGCCCATGGCAGATTACGGGCCTGGCAGCAGCAATGGGAGGCCCGTAATCTGCCAGCACCCTATGACAAAATGGAACCCACCAGCAGTGTGAGGAGACCTGAAAGTGGCACATGGCAGAGTGTGGCGATGGAGACAGCAGCAATGGGAGGCCGTACAGGGACCCATGACACACTCTGGACCTGGCAGCAGCATGAGGAGGCGGTACAGGGGCCCATGACAGATTACGGGCCTGGCAGCAGCAATGGGAGGCCCGTAATCTGCCAGCACCCTATGACAAAATGGAACCCACCAGCAGTGTGAGGAGACCTGAAAGTGGCACATGGCAGAGTGTGGCGATGGAGACATGGGCCCCCTGGCCACGCTTGACTTCCTGGCCACATAGTCGACATACGGCTACGTTTACTTCCTCGGGCGGCTTGACGAAAAATTGCCACACCGCCGAGTAGGAAACTTTGCCCCCGCTACTCCTCACTGGCTGACTGCTACTTCCTCCGTGCACACCGGCACCACTACTGGCCGTGGTGGTAGGCTGCAGTGGAGCTGGTGCTCTACTCCGTGGCCGTTTGCCTCCACTGACACTGCTGCGACCCTGCTGCCTCCTGGGCAACCCACCGACTGTTTTGCTCGCTGCCAAGCTGGCACCCTCTTCTCCTGATGATGCGGAAGCAATAGCCTGATGACGACGAGGCTGCCAAGTGCGATCAGCCTCATCATCATCAATTAGGGTCTCCGCCTCACTACTAGCCCCCTCGGCTGCGTGTGGGTCAGGAGACAGACCTGTCTCTAGACCGGCTACCGAGCCACTCTCCTCGCCAGTACTTCTTCGCCTGGCTGCTGAAGAGGCGGATGTCTCCCCCCGTTCCTGACCGCCCTCTGTTAGCTCTTCCTCACTGTACAGTGGGGCTGAGCCCACAGCATGCGAAACTTCGCTTGGTGAGGGAACACCAAAGGACAGGGGCAGGTAGAGGACACGTGATTTCAGTGGGCTTGCTCCCGGGCCATACCAACTAACGGTTGTGTCTGACGTACCCACCGACCGTTGGCTGTAGGTGTCAGAGGTGACCTGGGAAGAGGAAGACGACCGAGCCAACCAATCGATGACGGCAGGGTTGTCGGTGGAGACACGACCGCTGGATGACACCAGGAGCACTGGCCTCTGGCTGCGACTAGTGCTGCCTCGACCCCTTCCTTTGCTGCCACGTCTGCTCGCTCCTGAAACATTGCCTCCTCTGCCACTCCTCTGCGTGTTGTCTGACATACTCTTTAATTCAACGATTCTGTGTCCCTGAGTAACGATTCTGTGTCCCTGAGCAACAATTCTGTGTCTGTCCCTGAGTAACAATTCTGTGTCCCTCAGTAACAATTCTGTGTCCCTCAGTAACAATTCTGTGTCTGTCCCTGAGTAACAATTCTGTGTCCCTCAGTAACAATTCTGTGTCCCTCAGTAACAACTCTGTGTCCCTCAGTAACAATTCTGTGTCTGTCCCTGAGTAACAGTTCTGTGTCCCTGAGTAACAATTCTGTGTCCCTGAGTAACAATTCTGTGTCCCTGAGTAACAATTCTGTGTCCCTGAGTAACGATTCTGTGTCCCTCAGTAACAATTCTGTGTCCCTGAGTAACAATTCTGTGTCCCTGAGTAACAATTCTGTGTCTGTCCCTGAGTAACAATTCTGTGTCCCTGAGTAACAATTCTGTGTCCCTCAGTAACAATTCTGTGTCTGTCCCTGAGTAACAATTCTGTGTCCCTGAGTAACAATTCTGTGTCTGTCCCCGAGTAACAATTCTGTGTCCCTGAGTAACAATTCTGTGTCCCTGAGTAACAGTTCTGTGTCCCTGAGTAACAATTCTGTGTCCCTGAGTAACAATTCTGTGTCCCTCAGTAACAATTCTGTGTCCCTCAGTAACAATTCTGTGTCTGTCCCTGAGTAACAATTCTGTGTCCCTGAGTAACAGTTCTGTGTCCCTGAGTAACAATTCTGTGTCCCTGAGTAACAGTTCTGTGTCCCTGAGTAACAATTCTGTGTCCCTGAGTAACAATTCTGTGTCCCTCAGTAACAATTCTGTGTCCCTCAGTAACAATTCTGTGTCTGTCCCTGAGTAACAATTCTGTGTCCCTGAGTAACAGTTCTGTGTCCCTGAGTAACAGTTCTGTGTCCCTGAGTAACAATTCTGTGTCCCTCAGTAACAATTCTGTGTCCCTCAGTAACAATTCTGTGTCTGTCCCTGAGTAACAATTCTGTGTCCCTGAGTAACAATTCTGTGTCCCTCAGTAACAATTCTGTGTCCCTCAGTAACAATTCTGTGTCTGTCCCTGAGTAACAATTCTGTGTCCCTGAGTAACAGTTCTGTGTCCCTGAGTAACAATTCTGTGTCCCTGAGTAACAATTCTGTGTCCCTCAGTAACAATTCTGTGTCCCTCAGTAACAATTCTGTGTCTGTCCCTGAGTAACAATTCTGTGTCCCTGGGTAACGGTTCTGTGTCCCTGAGTAACAATTCTGTGTCCCTGAGTAACAATTCTGTGTCCCTCAGTAACAATTCTGTGTCTTTCCCTGAGTAACAATTCTGTGTCCCTCAGTAACAATTCTGTGTCCCTCAGTAACAATTCTGTGTCTGTCCCTGAGTAACAATTCTGTGTCCCTGAGTAACAGTTCTGTGTCCCTGAGTAACAATTCTGTGTCCCTGAGTAACAATTCTGTGTCCCTCAGTAACAATTCTGTGTCCCTCAGTAACAATTCTGTGTCTGTCCCTGAGTAACAGTTCTGTGTCCCTGAGTAACAGTTCTGTGTCCCTGAGTAACAATTCTGTGTCCCTGAGTAACAATTCTGTGTCCCTCAGTAACAATTCTGTGTCTGTCCCTGAGTAACAATTCTGTGTCCCTGAGTAACAATTCTGTGTCCCTCAGTAACAATTCTGTGTCCCTCAGTAACAATTCTGTGTCTGTCCCTGAGTAACAATTCTGTGTCCCTGAGTAACAGTTCTGTGTCCCTGAGTAACAGTTCTGTGTCCCTGAGTAACAATTCTGTGTCCCTGAGTAACAATTCTGTGTCCCTCAGTAACAATTCTGTGTCCCTCAGTAACAATTCTGTGTCTGTCCCTGAGTAACAATTCTGTGTCCCTGAGTAACAATTCTGTGTCCCTCAGTAACAATTCTGTGTCCCTCAGTAACAATTCTGTGTCCCTCAGTAACAATTCTGTGTCTGTCCCTGAGTAACAATTCTGTGTCCCTGGGTAACGGTTCTGTGTCCCTGAGTAACAATTCTGTGTCCCTGAGTAACAATTCTGGTCCCTCAGTAACAATTCTGTGTCCCTCAGTAACAATTCTGTGTCCCTCAGTAACAATTCTGTGTCTTTCCCTGAGTAACAATTCTGTGTCCCTCAGTAACAATTCTGTGTCCCTCAGTAACAATTCTGTGTCTGTCCCTGAGTAACAATTCTGTGTCCCTGAGTAACAGTTCTGTGTCCCTGAGTAACAATTCTGTGTCCCTCAGTAACAATTCTGTGTCCCTCAGTAACAATTCTGTGTCCCTCAGTAACAATTCTGTGTCTGTCCCTGAGTAACAATTCTGTGTCCCTGAGTAACAGTTCTGTGTCCCTGAGTAACAATTCTGTGTCCCTGAGTAACAATTCTGTGTCCCTCAGTAACAATTCTGTGTCCCTCAGTAACAATTCTGTGTCTGTCCCTGAGTAACAATTCTGTGTCCCTCAGTAACAATTCTGTGTCCCTCAGTAACAATTCTGTGTCTGTCCCTGAGTAACAATTCTGTGTCCCTGAGTAACAGTTCTGTGTCCCTGAGTAACAGTTCTGTGTCCCTGAGTAACAATTCTGTGTCCCTGAGTAACAATTCTGTGTCCCTCAGTAACAATTCTGTGTCCCTCAGTAACAATTCTGTGTCTGTCCCTGAGTAACAATTCTGTGTCCCTGAGTAACAGTTCTGTGTCCCTGAGTAACAGTTCTGTGTCCCTGAGTAACAATTCTGTGTCCCTGAGTAACAATTCTGTGTCCCTCAGTAACAATTCTGTGTCCCTCAGTAACAATTCTGTGTCTGTCCCTGAGTAAAAATTCTGTGTCCCTGAGTAACAGTTATGTGTCCCTGAGTAACAATTCTGTGTCTGTCCCTGAGTAACAGTTCTGTGTCCCTGAGTAACAATTCTGTGTCTGTCCCTGAGTAACAGTTCTGTGTCCCTGAGTAACAATTCTGTGTCCCTGAGTAACAATTCTGTGTCCCTCAGTAACAATTCTGTGTCCCTCAGTAACAATTCTGTGTCTGTCCCTGAGTAACAATTCTGTGTCCCTGAGTAACAATTGTGTCCCTCAGTAACAATTCTGTGTCCCTCAGTAACAATTCTGTGTCTGTCCCTGAGTAACAATTCTGTGTCCCTGAGAAACAGTTCTGTGTCCCTGAGTAACAATTCTGTGTCCCTGAGTAACAATTCTGTATCCCTCAGTAACAATTCTGTGTCCCTCAGTAACAATTCTGTGTCTCTCAGTAACAATTCTGTGTCTGTCCCTGAGTAACAATTCTGTGTCCCTGGGTAACGGTTCTGTGTCCCTGAGTAACAATTCTGTGTCCCTGAGTAACAATTCTGTGTCCCTCAGTAACAATTCTGTGTCCCTCAGTAACAATTCTGTGTCTTTCCCTGAGTAACAATTCTGTGTCCCTCAGTAACAATTCTGTGTCCCTCAGTAACAATTCTGTGTCTGTCCCTGAGTAACAATTCTGTGTCCCTGAGTAACAGTTCTGTGTCCCTGAGTAACAATTCTGTATCCCTCAGTAACAATTCTGTGTCCCTCAGTAACAATTCTGTGTCTCTCAGTAACAATTCTGTGTCTGTCCCTGAGTAACAATTCTGTGTCCCTGGGTAACGGTTCTGTGTCCCTGAGTAACAATTCTGTGTCCCTGAGTAACAATTCTGTGTCCCTCAGTAACAATTCTGTGTCCCTCAGTAACAATTCTGTGTCTTTCCCTGAGTAACAATTCTGTGTCCCTCAGTAACAATTCTGTGTCCCTCAGTAACAATTCTGTGTCTGTCCCTGAGTAACAATTCTGTGTCCCTGAGTAACAGTTCTGTGTCCCTGAGTAACAATTCTGTGTCCCTCAGTAACAATTCTGTGTCCCTCAGTAACAATTCTGTGTCCCTCAGTAACAATTCTGTGTCTGTCCCTGAGTAACAGTTCTGTGTCCCTGAGTAACAGTTCTGTGTCCCTGAGTAACAATTCTGTGTCCCTGAGTAACAATTCTGTGTCCCTCAGTAACAATTCTGTGTCCCTCAGTAACAATTCTGTGTCTGTCCCTGAGTAACAATTCTGTGTCCCTGAGTAACAATTCTGTGTCCCTCAGTAACAATTCTGTGTCCCTCAGTAACAATTCTGTGTCCCTCAGTAACAATTCTGTGTCTGTCCCTGAGTAACAATTCTGTGTCCCTGAGTAACAGTTCTGTGTCCCTGAGTAACAATTCTGTGTCCCTGAGTAACAATTCTGTGTCCCTCAGTAACAATTCTGTGTCCCTCAGTAACAATTCTGTGTCTGTCCCTGAGTAACAATTCTGTGTCCCTGAGTAACAGTTCTGTGTCCCTGAGTAACAATTCTGTGTCCCTGAGTAACAATTCTGTGTCCCTCAGTAACAATTCTGTGTCCCTCAGTAACAATTCTGTGTCTGTCCCTGAGTAACAATTCTGTGTCCCTGATTAACAGTTCTGTGTCCCTGAGTAACAGTTCTGTGTCCCTGAGTAACAGTTCTGTGTCCCTGAGTAACAATTCTGTGTCCCTGAGTAACAATTCTGTGTCCCTCAGTAACAATTCTGTGTCTGTCCCTGAGTAACAATTCTGTGTCCCTGAGTAACAGTTCTGTGTCCCTGAGTAACAGTTCTGTGTCCCTGAGTAACAATTCTGTGTCCCTGAGTAACAATTCTGTGTCCCTCAGTAACAATTCTGTGTCCCTCAGTAACAATTCTGTGTCTGTCCCTGAGTAAAAATTCTGTGTCCCTGAGTAACAGTTATATGTCCCTGAGTAACAATTCTGTGTCTGTCCCTGAGTAACAGTTCTGTGTCCCTGAGTAACAATTCTGTGTCTGTCCCTGAGTAACAGTTCTGTGTCCCTGAGTAACAATTCTGTGTCCCTGAGTAACAATTCTGTGTCCCTCAGTAACAATTCTGTGTCCCTCAGTAACAATTCTGTGTCTGTCCCTGAGTAACAATTCTGTGTCCCTGAGTAACAATTGTGTCCCTCAGTAACAATTCTGTGTCCCTCAGTAACAATTCTGTGTCTGTCCCTGAGTAACAATTCTGTGTCCCTGAGTAACAGTTCTGTGTCCCTGAGTAACAATTCTGTGTCCCTGAGTAACAATTCTGTGTCCCTCAGTAACAATTCTGTGTCCCTCAGTAACAATTCTGTGTCTCTCAGTAACAATTCTGTGTCTGTCCCTGAGTAACAATTCTGTGTCCCTGGGTAACGGTTCTGTGTCCCTGAGTAACAATTCTGTGTCCCTGAGTAACAATTCTGTGTCCCTCAGTAACAATTCTGTGTCCCTCAGTAACAATTCTGTGTCTTTCCCTGAGTAACAATTCTGTGTCCCTCAGTAACAATTCTGTGTCCCTCAGTAACAATTCTGTGTCTGTCCCTGAGTAACAATTCTGTGTCCCTGAGTAACAGTTCTGTGTCCCTGAGTAACAATTCTGTGTCCCTGAGTAACAATTCTGTGTCCCTCAGTAACAATTCTGTGTCCCTCAGTAACAATTCTGTGTCTGTCCCTGAGTAACAGTTCTGTGTCCCTGAGTAACAGTTCTGTGTCCCTGAGTAACAATTCTGTGTCCCTGAGTAACAATTCTGTGTCCCTCAGTAACAATTCTGTGTCCCTCAGTAACAATTCTGTGTCTGTCCCTGAGTAACAATTCTGTGTCCCTGAGTAACAATTCTGTGTCCCTCAGTAACAATTCTGTGTCCCTCAGTAACAATTCTGTGTCCCTCAGTAACAATTCTGTGTCTGTCCCTGAGTAACAATTCTGTGTCCCTGAGTAACAGTTCTGTGTCCCTGAGTAACAGTTCTGTGTCCCTGAGTAACAATTCTGTGTCCGTGAGTAACAATTCTGTGTCCCTCAGTAACAATTCTGTGTCCCTCAGTAACAATTCTGTGTCTGTCCCTGAGTAACAATTCTGTGTCCCTGAGTAACAGTTCTGTGTCCCTGAGTAACAGTTCTGTGTCCCTGAGTAACAATTCTGTGTCCCTGAGTAACAATTCTGTGTCCCTCAGTAACAATTCTGTGTCCCTCAGTAACAATTCTGTGTCTGTCCCTGAGTAAAAATTCTGTGTCCCTGAGTAACAGTTCTGTGTCCCTGAGTAACAATTCTGTGTCTGTCCCTGAGTAACAGTTCTGTCAGGAATGGACTGGCCAGCAATGGTGGGACTCACCTGCCTTTTAATCTGCAGTACCAGGGCTGGCCAGCGGGTGCTCCCAGCAATCAGAGACTCAACCTTTCAGCCAGCTAACACCTGGAACTGATGATACTGGTGTATTTAAGGGATGGCCAGACTTGCAGACTCTGCCTTGGTGTTGTGTTTGTCCTGGGCCCTGTATCTGTCCTGCATCCTGTTTCTGTTCCTTTGCTACCTGTTCTGATCCCTGGCTTGTGACCCTGACCATCCCTCTGCCTGACCCTCTGTACTACGCTGCTTGCTACCTGTTCTGATCCCTGGCTTGTGACCCTGACCATCCCTCTGCCTGACCCTCTGTACTACGCTGCTTGCTACCTGCTGAACCTGGCCTGTGACCCCGACCATTCTCCGCTTGCTCCCCCTGTACCTACCTGCCCAATTGATATTGACTCGGCCTGCCTGACGACGCTTGCTTGTATGTACTGTTATCTGTGGGTGGTTGGTTGGGTTTGTTTGCACTGTATTATGTTTAGTATTGCACTGCGTTTATGTTTGTATTGTTAGTGTTAATAAATTACATTGTTAATCACATATCTGAAGTCTGCGTTTCCCTGCATCAGTCACACACCTCTGGTCATACCTGGGAGCCCTGACATTACACCAAGGCCAATCCTGACCAGAAGTGGCTGCACAGGGAAGCCATCTTGGCTTGTTGCTGGGAAGGATGGATCTGGATGAGGTTGTGTATTTATATCTGCTAGTGTTTGATGACAGGGAGTATGCTTATCAAACTCTGAAGGAGTATCCCAGGGATCAACTACTAGAATGTATACGGCTCGCTCATGTTCTAGTAGATCAGGGCACAGAGTTCTCTGAGGTGCAGCCTTTGATTGAGGTTTGTGCTGAGTTGGTTTCATCTGGTTCCCCTGAATGCAGGGATGAATTTTTGCCACCATTTAGTGCAGACCAGGTAGAGTCCCTGGTGTGGTTATTAGAGGATGATGTGGGTTACTTTCTGGAGCGTTATTCCACATGTTCACCACAGACACTAAGAGATTGTATAAACGCAGTGCAGTCATTGACCAGACAGGCTTTGTGTAAGCTCAGCTTTGTTCAACCCATACTGCAGACATGGACAGACTTGTTGCACCCAGCCTCAGTCAGCTTACAAAAACCCAGTCCTGCTTCTAACTCTACTCCTGTATTCCCACCAGCTCCTCCAGTTACAGCCCAGTATACTTGGCTATCTACCGCATGTCAGTACCCTGTTCCCACTCGCTGCACCTATCCTGCCTTTAACCCTGTAAAAAAGCCCTCTGTAGCAACTGCTCCCTCTCCTGTTCCATCCTCCAGTTCTTCTCTGTCTCCAGCTGCTCCATTCGTTTGCAGACCTGCGTTTACTTGCAGTGCTCCAGTAGTTAAAACCAGAAAAAAGCGAAAATTCTTTCCAACCAATACCATCCTGCCAGTATCCAAACCGGTGAGCCTGCCTTCCGTGGTTCAGCCTGAAGCCTCTACTCGGCCTGATGCCTCTACTCGGCCTGATGCCTCTACTCGGCCTGAAGCCTCTACTCGGCCTGATGCCTCTACTCGGCCTGATGCCTCTACTCGGCCTGAAGCCTCTACTCGGCCTGAAGCCTCTACTCGGCCTGAAGCCTCTACTCAGCCGGACGCCGGCATTCAGCCTGATGCCTCTACCCAGCATGATGAACTGATCCAGCCTGACGATCCTATTAGGCCAGTTGACTCGATGCCCGCTGTTGATCCAGATGATCCGGTACCTGATCCGGTGCCCGCTGTCGTGCCAATTGACTCAGAGCCCGCTGTCGTACCTGGTGACTCGGTGCCCACTGCCTTGCCAGATGACGCGGTGCCCGCTGGCGAGCCAAATGACCTGATGCCTGGTGACCCAGTGCCCGCTGTCATACCTGGTGACCCGATGCCCGCTGTCGAGCCAGACGATCCAATGCCTGGTGACCCGGTGCCCACTGCCTTGCCAGATGACGCGGTGCCCGCTGGCAAGCCAAATGACCTGATGCCTGGTGACCCAGTGCCCGCTGTCATACCTGGTGACCCGATGCCTGCTGTCGAGCCAGACAATCCGGTACCTGATGACCCGGTGCCCACTGTCGTGCCTGTTGACTCGGAGCCCACTGCCTTGCCAGATGACGCGGTTCCCGCTGTCGAGCCAAATGACCTGATGCCTGGTGACCCGATGCCCGCTGTCCAGCCAGACGATTCAATGTCTGCCCCAGTGCCCGCAGTCATGCCAGTTGACTCGGAACCCACTGCCTTGCCAGATGACGCGGTGCTCGCTGTCAAGCCAAATGACTTGATGCCTGGTGACCCGATGCCCGCTGTCCAGTCAGACGATCCAATGTCTGACCCAGTGCCCGCGGTCATACCAGTTGACTCGGAGCCCACTGCCTTGCCAGATGACGCGGTGCCCGCGGTCGAGCCAAATGACCTGATGCCTGGTGACCCGATGCCCGCTGTCCGGTCAGACGATCCAATGTCTGACCCAGTGCCCGCGGTCATACCAGTTGACTCTGAGCCCACTGTCGTGCCTGGTGACTCGGTGCCCGCTGCTCCGCCTGGGGGCCCGAGACCTGTCGCTCCGCTTGGGGGTCCAGCGCTTGCCGCTCCACCTGGGGGTCCGGCGCCCGCCGCCCCGCCTGGGGGCCCGAGACCTGTCGCACCGCCTGGGGGTCCGGCGCCCGCCGCTCCGCCTGTGGGCCGGAGACCTGTCGCTCCACCTGGGGGTCCGGCGCCCGCCGCTCCGCCTTAGGGCCCGAGACCTGTAGTTCCGCCTGGGGGTCCGGCGCCCGCCGCTCCGCCTGGGGGCCCGATGCCTGTCGCCCCGCCTGGGGGCCCGATGCCTGTCGCCCCGCCTGGGGGCCCGATGCCTGTCGCTCCACCTGGGGGTCCGGCGCCCGCCGCTCCGCCTGAGGGCACGAGACCTGTCGCTCCACCCGGGGGTCCGGCGCCCGCCGCTCCGCCTGAGGGCCCGAGGCCTGTAGTTCCGCCTGGGGGTCCGGCGCCCGCCGCCCCACCTGGGGGCCCGATGCCTGTCGCCCCGCCTGGGGGCCCGATGCCTGTCGCCCCGCCTGGGGGTCCGATGCCTGTCGCCCCGCCTGGGGGCACGAGACCTGTCGCTCCACCCGGGGGTCCGGCGCCCGCCGCTCCGCCTGAGGGCCCGAGGCCTGTAGTTCCGCCTGGGGGTCCAGCGCCCGCCGCCCCGCCTGGGGGCCCAATGCCTGTCGCCCCGCCTGGTGGCCCGATGCCTGTCGCCCCGCCTGGGGGTCCGATGCCTGTCGCCCCGCCTGGGGGCCCGAGGCCTGTCGCTCCATCTGGGGGTCCGGCACCCGCCGCTCCTCCTGAGGGCCCGAGACCTGTAGTTCTGCCTGGGGGCCCGATGCCTGTCGCCCCGCCCGGGGGCCCGATGCCTGTCGCCCCGCCCGGGGGCCCGAGGCCTGTCGCCCCGCCCGGGGGCCCGAGGCCTGTCGCCCCGCCCGGGGGCCCGAGGCCTGTCGCCCCGCCCGGGGGCCCGAGGCCTGTCGCCCCGCCCGGGGGCCCGGTGCCTGCCGCTCCGCCCGGGGGCCCGGTGCCTGCCGCTCCGCCCGGTGGCCCGCTGCCTGCCGCTTCGCCTGGTAGCCCGATGTGCCTCTGCCCGGGGTCCTGCCCGATGTGCCTCTGCCCGGAGTCCTGCCCGATGTGCCTCTGCCCGGAGTCCTGCCCGATGTGCCTCTGCCCGGAGTCCAGCCTGATGTGCCTCTGCCTGGAGTCCAGCCCGATGTGCCTCTGCCAGGAGTCCAGCCCGATGTGTCTCTGCCCGGTGTGCCTCTGCCCGGAGTCCAGCCCGATGTGCCTCTGCCCGGAGTCCAGCCCGATGTGCCTCTGCCCGGAGTCCAGCCCGATGTGCCTCTGCCCGGAGTCCAGCCCGATGTGCCTCTGCCCGGAGTCCAGCCCGATGTGCCTCTGCCCGGAGTCCAGCCCGGTGTGCCTCTGCCCGGAGTCCAGCCCGGTGTGCCTCTGCCCGGAGTCCAGCCCGGTGTGCCTCTGCCCGGAGTCCAGCCCGGTGTGGCTCTGCCCGGTGTGGCTCTGCCCGGTGTGCCTCTGCCCGGAGTCCAGCCCGATGTGCCTCTGCCCGGTGTACCGCTGCCCAGAGTCCTGCCCGGTGTGCCAGTCTTTGATATCCCGCCAGTAACCAGACCCGGGCGGTGGAACATTTTTCCCAGCTAGGACTGTTTGGAGCGTCCTGAGGCCGCTCCTTGAGGGGGGGGTACTGTCAGGAATGGACTGGCCAGCAATGGTGGGACTCACCTGCCTTTTGATCTGCAGTACCAGGGCTGGCCAGCGGGTGCTCCCAGCAATCAGAGACTCAACCTTTCAGCCAGCTAACACCTGGAACTGATGATACTGGTGTATTTAAGGGATGGCCAGACTTGCAGACTCTGCCTTGGTGTTGTGTTTGTCCTGGGCCCTGTATCTGTCCTGCATCCTGTTTCTGTTCCTTTGCTACCTGTTCTGATCCCTGGCTTGTGACCCTGACCATCCCTCTGCCTGACCCTCTTTACTACGCTGCTTGCTACCTGTTCTGATCCCTGGCTTGTGACCCTGACCATCCCTCTGCCTGACCCTCTGTACTACGCTGCTTGCTACCTGCTGAACCTGGCCTGTGACCCCGACCATTCTCCGCTTGCTCCCCCTGTACCTACCTGCCCAATTGATATTGACTCGGCCTGCCTGACGACGCTTGCTTGTATGTACTGTTATCTGTGGGTGGTTGGTTGGGTTTGTTTGCACTGTATTATGTTTAGTATTGCACTGCGTTTATGTTTGTATTGTTAGTGTTAATAAATTACATTGTTAATCACATATCTGAAGTCTGCGTTTCCCTGCTTCAGTCACACACCTCTGGTCATACCTGGGAGCCCTGACAAGTTCTGTGTCCCTGAGTAACAATTCTGTGTCTGTCCCTGAGTAACAGTTCTGTGTCCCTGAGTAACAATTCTGTGTCCCTGAGTAACAATTCTGTGTCCCTCAGTAACAATTCTGTGTCCCTCAGTAACAATTCTGTGTCTGTCCCTGAGTAACAATTCTGTGTCTGTCCCTGAGTAACAATTCTGTGTCCCTCAGTAACAATTCTGTGTCCCTCAGTAACAATTCTGTGTCTGTCCCTGAGTAACAATTCTGTGTCCCTGAGTAACAGTTCTGTGTCCCCGAGTAACAATTCTGTGTCCCTGAGTAACAATTCTGTGTCCCTCAGTAACAATTCTGTGTCCCTCAGTAACAATTCTGTGTCTCTCAGTAACAATTCTGTGTCTGTCCCTGAGTAACAATTCTATGTCCCTGGGTAACGGTTCTGTGTCCCTGAGTAACAATTCTGTGTCCCTGAGTAACAATTCTGTGTCCCTCAGTAACAATTCTGTGTCCCTCAGTAACAATTCTGTGTCTTTCCCTGAGTAACAATTCTGTGTCCCTCAGTAACAATTCTGTGTCCCTCAGTAACAATTCTGTGTCTGTCCCTGAGTAACAATTCTGTAACCCTGAGTAACAGTTCTGTGTCCCTGAGTAACAATTCTGTGTCCCTGAGTAACAATTCTGTGTCCCTCAGTAACAATTCTGTGTCCCTCAGTAACAATTCTGTGTCTGTCCCTGAGTAACAGTTCTGTGTCCCTGAGTAACAATTCTGTGTCCCTGAGTAACAATTCTGTGTCCCTCAGTAACAATTCTGTGTCCCTCAGTAACAATTCTGTGTCTGTCCCTGAGTAACAATTCTGTGTCCCTGAGTAACAATTCTGTGTCCCTCAGTAACAATTCTGTGTCCCTCAGTAACAATTCTGTGTCTGTCCCTGAGTAACAATTCTGTGTCCCTGAGTAACAGTTCTGTGTCCCTGAGTAACAATTCTGTGTCCCTGAGTAACAGTTCTGTGTCCCTGAGTAACAATTCTGTGTCCCTGAGTAACAATTCTGTGTCCCTCAGTAACAATTCTGTGTCCCTCAGTAACAATTCTGTGTCTGTCCCTGAGTAACAATTCTGTGTCCCTCAGTAACAATTCTGTGTCCCTCAGTAACAATTCTGTGTCTGTCCCTGAGTAACAATTCTGTAACCCTGAGTAACAGTTCTGTGTCCCTGAGTAACAATTCTGTGTCCCTGAGTAACAATTCTGTGTCCCTCAGTAACAATTCTGTGTCCCTCAGTAACAATTCTGTGTCTGTCCCTGAGTAACAGTCCTGTGTCCCTGAGTAACAATTCTGTGTCCCTGAGTAACAATTCTGTGTCCCTCAGTAACAATTCTGTGTCCCTCAGTAACAATTCTGTGTCTGTCCCTGAGTAACAATTCTGTGTCCCTGAGTAACAATTCTGTGTCCCTCAGTAACAATTCTGTGTCCCTCAGTAACAATTCTGTGTCTGTCCCTGAGTAACAATTCTGTGTCCCTGAGTAACAGTTCTGTGTCCCTGAGTAACAATTCTGTGTCCCTGAGTAACAGTTCTGTGTCCCTGAGTAACAATTCTGAGTCCCTGAGTAACAATTCTGTGTCCCTGAGTAACAATTCTGTGTCCCTCAGTAACAATTCTGTGTCCCTCAGTAACAATTCTGTGTCTGTCCCTGAGTAACAATTCTGTGTCCCTCAGTAACAATTCTGTGTCCCTCAGTAACAATTCTGTGTCTGTCCCTGAGTAACAATTCTGTGTCCCTGAGTAACAGTTCTGTGTCCCTGAGTAACAGTTCTGTGTCCCTGAGTAACAATTCTGTGTCCCTCAGTAACAATTCTGTGTCCCTCAGTAACAATTCTGTGTCTGTCCCTGAGTAACAATTCTGTGTCCCTGAGTAACAGTTCTGTGTCCCTGAGTAACAATTCTGTGTCCCTCAGTAACAATTCTGTGTCTGTCCCTGAGTAACAATTCTGTGTCCCTGGGTAACGGTTCTGTGTCCCTGAGTAACAATTCTGTGTCCCTGAGTAACAATTCTGTGTCCCTGAGTAACAATTCTGTGTCCCTGAGTAACAATTCTGTGTCCCTCAGTAACAATTCTGTGTCTTTCCCTGAGTAACAATTCTGTGTCCCTCAGTAACAATTCTGTGTCCCTCAGTAACAATTCTGTGTCCCTCAGTAACAATTCTGTGTCTGTCCCTGAGTAACAATTCTGTGTCCCTGAGTAACAGTTCTGTGTCCCTGAGTAACAATTCTGTGTCCCTCAGTAACAATTCTGTGTCCCTCAGTAACAATTCTGTGTCCCTCAGTAACAATTCTGTGTCTGTCCCTGAGTAACAATTCTGTGTCCCTGAGTAACAGTTCTGTGTCCCTGAGTAACAATTCTGTGTCCCTGAGTAACAGTTCTGTGTCCCTGAGTAACAATTCTGTGTCCCTGAGTAACAATTCTGTGTCCCTCAGTAACAATTCTGTGTCCCTCAGTAACAATTCTGTGTCTGTCCCTGAGTAACAATTCTGTGTCCCTCAGTAACAATTCTGTGTCCCTCAGTAACAATTCTGTGTCTGTCCCTGAGTAACAATTCTGTGTCCCTGAGTAACAGTTCTGTGTCCCTGAGTAACAGTTCTGTGTCCCTGAGTAACAATTCTGTGTCCCTCAGTAACAATTCTGTGTCCCTCAGTAACAATTCTGTGTCTGTCCCTGAGTAACAATTATGTGTCCCTGAGTAACAGTTTTGTGTCCCTGAGTAACATTTCTGTGTCCCTGAGTAACAATTCTGTGTCCCTGAGTAACAATTCTGTGTCCCTCAGTAACAATTCTGTGTCCCTCAGTAACAATTCTGTGTCTGTCCCTGAGTAAAAATTCTGTGTCCCTGAGTAACAGTTCTGTGTCCCTGAGTAATAGTTCTGTGTCCCTGAGTAACAATTCTGTGTCCCTGAGTAACAATTCTGTGTCCCTCAGTAACAATTCTGTGTCCCTCAGTAACAATTCTGTGTCTGTCCCCGAGTAACAATTCTGTGTCCCTGAGTAACAGTTCTGTGTCCCTGAGTAACAATTCTGTGTCCCTGAGTAACAATTCTGTGTCCCTAAGTAACGATTCTGTGTCCCTAAAGTCTCTTTGGCCCTAACTCTGTCCCTAATACAGAGAGGTCTGTCTCTCTTGAATGACCGGAGGCTAATGGAGAATTCTAAGATGGCCGCAATTTATAGCTCGACCATTACACAGTGCTGGCTGGCTGGCTGCTGATTGGCTAATGCGATCACATGTCATGAATGAATGCATTATGGGTCAGCGCGCCTTGTCTGCGCGCCTTCCCAGAGATCCCCGCTCCGTCGCCACACATGTCGCCACCATTTTTGGAAAATTTCGATTCGCGCATCCGAAGTCTGCTAATTTTCGGATTCGGCGCGAATCGAATATTTCCCAATATTCGAAAAGAATTCCACTTCGCCAAGTTCGATTCGCTCATCTCTAATTATAGTGATGATACAGCTTGGTTACTGCTAATGAATTAGTTAAATATAGTATAAAATACATGAACAAGAAGTAATTCTGTGTCAAATGTCAAAACCCCATACTTTGCACAAGTTTACAGTTCACAACTTAAAAAACTTGATTAGGGAAATTACTTTAGGAATACATTGTGCAACAGTGCCTGTTTAGCACAGGGCATACCTTTGTAACATCATGTGTAGTTTGTAAGTGTATACCTTGGAAATCTGTTGCATTGGATGGGAGCTTGCAGATCTGCATCATTATAAAACAATGTTTATAAGCAATTTTGAGATCCCTAGATTACTGGATACCTTGTACCACATTCTTTTGGTAAATTCATATTTGGAATTTCAGAACCAACAACAAAAATAAGACGTCTCAGGAAAGGCTTCTAGAGAACATAACAGATTTAAGTTCTATACCCTAGTCATTGATTTATAGGACATCTAAAATACTGTCACAGCCATGTTGTCAGGTTATCACAGGAATTCCAAAAGTTCAAAGGGGACATGGCAGGTGGAAGAATACCTCAATTAGTTCAACCCATACACAAATCCGGGAAAAGGTTCAAGATTCAGACAAAATTCTACTTCAGTCTGAACCCAAAGCTTCTCCCTAATCAAGATTAGGAAATAGTTTTGGGTTCAGGTAAAACATGAGCATGAGTTGCATTTTTGTGCTGTTAAGGGAAAATGGTGAACTAATGAGGCTGTTCAACATTATAGCAACCAATTACCAATAATGTCCTCCCTGGCCTCAAAACTGTGGTCAAGTGGCTTAGAAGGACCTATAGGTAGTGTTTGTTCCAGCCCCCTCCTTTTTACAAAGTCAGCTTTCTTTGCTAATGTGTATTTGAATCTTGGAGTAGTGAAAGATAACAGAGTGTTAGCAATGAAAGGTCATTGCTGCTATACTACATAATGCTGCTAAAAAGGAAGGACCTCAAGTTAGACTGAAGTATAATTCAGTCCATACTTTGCTAGTTCGCCATATATGGCATCAGAGATACTGCTCTCTCTTGGTTCTCATCCTACCTATCCCGACGCTCCTTCAGTGTCACCTACAATGGTGCCACCTCCCCCTCCCTCCCCCTCTCTGTTGGGGTCCCCCAAGGCTCTGTCCTTGGACCCCTTCTCTTCTCCATCTACACCTCCTCCCTGGGCAAACTCATACACTCTCACGGCTTCAACTATCACCTCTACGCTGACGACACCCAAATCTACCTCTCCACCCCTCTCCTCACCCCCACTATCTCCGCCCGCATCACTCACCTCCTAAATGACATCTCAGACTGGATGTCGCTACATTTCCTCAAGCTCAGCCTCTCCAAAACCGAGCTCCTCGTCTTTCCCCCTGCCAACACCCCCCCCCCATCCTATCCATCATCACCAACAACTCCACTATCACTCCCGCCCCGCAAGCCAAAGTCCTTGGCGTCATTCTTGACTCGAACCTCTCCTTCCAACCGCATGTAAAATCACTCACAAACACATGCAGGCTCCATCTTCGCAACATTGCCAAGATACGTACCTTCCTCACCCTTGACACCACCAACTTCTAGTACACTCCCTCATCATCTCACACCTTGACTACTGTAATTCTCTTCTCACCGGCCTACCCAAGTGCAGGCTCTCCCCGCTCCAGACCATCCTGAACTCAGCGGCTAGACTCATCCACCTCACCACCCGCTCCACCTCTGCCACCCCCCTCTGCCTCTCCCTCCACTGGCTCCCGATCGCCCAACGCATCAAATTTAAACTCCTAACCCTGACCTACAAAGCCGTTCACAACACTGCCCCTGACTACCTCACCAACCTGATCCCCAAGTACCGCCCTACCCGTACCCTTCGCTCCTCACAGGACCTCCTTCTATCCTGCTCCCTGGTCTCCTCCTCCCATGCACGACTGCAGGACTTCTCCAGGTCCTCCCCCATCCTCTGGAACTCACTGCCCCAATCCATCAGACTGTCGCCTTCCCTCTTCACATTCAGGCGCTCCCTCAAAACCCATCTCTTCAGGGAAGCCTACCCCACCCTCACTTAACGGCCATTCTCCCTCTTTCCTCCCACCCCTCATTCCCCTCAGCCACTTCCTACTGTACCTTTACCCCCTCCCACCTAGATTGTAAGCTCGAAAGAGTAGGGCCCTCTTACCCCTCGTACGTTGTTTGTTGTTGTTGTACTGTGCCATGTATTGTCCCCCCCTCTATTTTACAGCGCTGAGCAAACCCTTTGGCGCTATATAAACTCGTAGTAATAATAATAATAACTAAATGGAATGTTCCCCCACCCACAGAGCAAAATGTGATAGATTTAGCTGCAGTATTGCAAGTTGATCAGAGACAAGGACACTGTGGAGTCTGTTCCTGGCCTACCTCTAACACTGGTCCAGAGGAATGTTTCTTCAAAGGGACTCACCAATGGGCACAAAGTTCTGGCAAGAATGATGATCCAAGGAGGATTGCTTTTGAGGATTGTCTTGCATGCCAGAAACCTGTGCTGATACAGACTCTGCCTCTTTTGTATCACCCATGAATAAACTGCTTTGTATCATTTCTGGAAGTGTCACTGTGCATAGGACCTGTTGAGGGCTCTGGGGTATGAACTCAAAGACTTTGTACTGCAAACAGTCATCACCCACTTTGGGGTGCTAAACAGACTATTTATTGATCCATTTGCACAAGTGGGTATTGATGGCACCTGGCGAGTGATGTGCTGCGTTAAAGATGTTTTGTGCTGTACCAGAAAGCACCATCCCCAACAGAGGTAAAGATAATCGAGTAAGTCCTGTCTCAGACTGATCCACAGTCTGTTCGGAGACTATAATCTTATGGGTGGCATAAAGGAAGAGGACATCAGAGAAGATTTCCAATTCTCCAACTATCCCTTATGTGTTTTTGTCCTTCAATAAAGTTTTGGACCTGTGAACTCTTTCCCCTCCCTGTTCCCTCCTCCCCACCCCCATCACACCTGATGCCTATTGAAGTATTGTGTACAGGTTAGTTTTGTTAGTTTTGTTGCAGCTCTCTGTAGGACATGTGGGGCAGGTGTACAACTTAGGGGTTCCATGTCTGACATTGAGCCGCTAGGTACTTTGGTGGTACCTTAGGGGACACATAATGCTTCATAATGCATGATGTGATGGTTCAGGGAACGTTATTCCACACAACACGTTAGGCATCATACCACTGAGTGAATGTAATATATTGAGTGATTGGAACTGTATTTTTTTTGAAGGAAGTATATTTTATTTTGATGTAGATAATATTTTCATTGAAGTTTTTTTTTTTAAAGCAGCATGAAATTGTCCCAGGCAAACCAAATCACCACATATTTGTGTAGTAGAGTTTAGTGCACTAAATTACCAATTGTTAAACTGTCACTAAAGTCAAAACAAAAAAAAACAAAAAGAAAACCCTTCCTAATAACTACTATAATTTTCTAAGCTACAGACTTTAGTTATAAATAGTTACTTGTGTAACCTGGCAGTCACCAATGGTTCCTTGTTGCTAGTAGTAACAATCTGTGGGCTCAGAGAGCCTCTGGACTGTTATCACATTATGCATGCTCCTCTTCTATGTAGAGGAGAGGAGGAAGGAAATCCCCATTATAAACAAGCTAAAAAGGGATTTATCACTAAGTTCCTAAAGCGTTTCTCTTGTAAATATATGGCTGGTGGTGTGCCCTATCATTAGGATGTAGCAATACTATTGGGGTTTAGAACGACTTTACGCTCACCAAGCACCACATCCTCAATTCTATTATTATCAAAGCTGCTAATAAAGTTAGGAATTCCCTGTTTTGTTAGTCAGGAAGGTCTAATAGGAGAGGCAGAGGTTCTGCACATGCAACTACTAGTGGGAAGCAGGTTCTGCATCTGAAAATTAAAAAATGTGCCACGTTGTAGAGGTGCGGAAGAATCTTTTGGTCACATTTCCAGATAGTGTTAGGATCTCCTCTCATGACACTGATCTCCAAACCTCTGAAAGGAGGAGCAGCAGTGGCAGTGACTTTTATTTTTCCAGCCATAGAGTACAGGCCTGGCTGCAGGAAAGTAGTATTACAGGTTACTTGGAGTCCAGTAAAACACACTAATTTTTATTTAAAGATAAAACCTGTCATGTTCTCTCTTAAATTGCAGCCTAGTAAAACTGATTACATACTGTACAGTGAGACTGTATAATATTCCTGAAAAACACATAGACTCTAACTGCCTGAAGCTAGTGGGGCTTTTAAAGGCACCATAACACATTGAAAAATAATACTCAAAATATAAAAGATTAAAGCTTTATTGAACAATGTTCAAACCACAGTTGTGGTCGAATTTCTGAGCAATCACATAGCGCATAATAAAAGATATGTGTAGCTTGTGCATGATAATAGGTTTATTACATAACATTGCAGAAAATATCCCTAGATAAAATAACTAGCATAGTTGACATAATTTCCTCAAGATCTTTCTCTGATCTTTCTCCGAGTTTCGCAGAACAATAGCCCGCTTCCTCAGGGAGATATAGCATACAATTCTAAAATTATATAAACAAAGCCAAAATAAGTAGACAACATATCAAGAAAATGTCAGGAAAAAATAACACCTGTAGCAATCAGATATTCAAATTTACCAGATGATGGCATCAGGATGTTCATAAAAAACCACAAGGAGCCATGACCATTTGAAGTAAAAAAAAGGTCCCTCCATCAAGGGTGCAGAGATAGGCCAGGTTGGCGTACCACATGCCCGTAGTATGAGGAAAGTTGAGAAAACAGATCAGATCATCTAAATATTCACTGTGTCCCAATCCATCCAAACTTTTTTAAAATCTGCCTGGTTTTTCCCTCCTAAACTGCACCCTACAAAAGCTGCTGGCATAGTGGCTGTGTATTTTTTTGTGTGAAATAATAAACTCTAAATTTGATTTCTTGCTTATAAACTGCCTTTTTAAATTGTGGTCTACTAAAGCTGTTTACATAGCATGCCTCAAGCATGAACAATATTTATGGATACGGTACATTCTGTTTTTGATCACTTGGATAAAACCTGGCTGGTCTCTCCCTCTTAAACTACAGATTACTAAAGCTGTTTACACACTGTGCATCAGTTCTGCATTGAGTCCACATGCACACCAGGCATTTAGTCTATTCAGCAGCCAATCCCAGCATTTTAGTGTACCTGGGAGCCACAGCTGTAGAGCCTAGTTCTGCTGCCTCCAGCCTGTCAAAGTCTTTGAAGTCTGTGTTTTGGGCATTTACCACTGGGTCCATATGACCCTAAACGTTAGTACCACTTGGTGTCCAGCCCTGTCCAGGTACAGCAGCTTTCAGCCTCTCATAGACTTTTAAAAGCTGCTGCCAGCCAAGCCAGATGGTACCTTCAAAATATAGAATTAGATTTTCATTGATAATTACCCCAGAGACATCCTTTGTCAGAATATGTCTTCAGATGTTTTTATTGCAGTTTAGACTGGATTTTAACGATTGTAAAAAATTATTGTTATTTTCTTTTTATATATATATATATATATACAGTATATATATATATATATATATATATATTAATAAGAAGTGTTCAATTCAGGGTAATTTTCAATATAAATTTTCAATATAAATCTAATTTCTATATTTTAATCAAACACTTTCTGAGAACATGCAGTCTTAAAAGGGAAACAGTTATTTAAAAGGGAAACAGCAATGGCCTCGCTACATAAGCGCTGGTTTTATTTTTATAAGAAAAGAGAAGGAAACCTATGGTTGTAAGATTCAATGCTTACCTTTTTGCTACTGTCTGCTTTTCTCCCTGGCTATAGAATTTTGCCATGCCCCCTGTATTGTGGACAGGCATCTACTGCCTGCACATTCAGAACCCATGTCTATGACTTTAGGCCTGCGTTTCTCTTTTTTCAATAATTTTGGGAGTGGAGGGTTGTAAATTTGTGATTTTATGGTGCACTTTACCGCACAATCATGCATTGCATATGAGCTGCAAACAAAGGGCAGCTTTGCCTGTATCAGAAACAAGCGTATACTGCCAAAGCCCTTCTCTCAAAAAAGTCATAGTATAAGAAAATAACCTTCACAAAATAGAAACCTGATTTGGAGAAGGGCAGCCAATCTATGGTCATAGGGGTGTGTACTCATTGTATGCTGCCTCCTGCTCTTCCACCTTGCTATAAAATTTCCACCCCATTTCCACCCCAGTAACAACAGTAGTAGCCAAGGACTTTTTGAGGAGCATATAGATACAAGCGAAACACTACGTATACAGAAACTATTCATTTTATTGTAACATTCAATAAAAAACAAAAAACAAAACAGACAATAAAATACTGAATGTAGGGTTCAAGAAATTGTTTAGATCCACATGTTTACAGTCCACATTAAGACTCAAAGGGTTTTGATAAATCTTCCTCAGGAGTACACGTGGATGATCAGCATGATGAAACCCATAATTCTCATTGTATTAAAACCATAGATTCAGTGGAATCCTACAATTGTGTTTTGCCTTTCTCCCATAAGAGGGAGAGGGCAGGATGTTCTTATAAGCTAAGGCATATACAGAGAGTGTTGAAGAGCCCTCAATAGTCATCTATAATCCAGTTAGGTAGACACATCAATTTGATAAAGGCATAACACCATCTATACTTCAAACTGATTAAAGAGGTCTGGGGGCTTATCCATATTCTTTTGTCAAACCATTATATGCACTGCTCAAAAAAATTAAAGGAACACTTTTTAATCAGAGTATAGCATCAAGTCAGTTAAACTCCTGGGATATTGATCTGGTCCGTTAAGTAGCAGAGGGGGTTGTTAATCAGTTTCAGCTGCTTTGGTGTTAATGAAATAACAACAGGTGCACTAGATGGGCAAAAATGAGATGACCCCCAATACAGGAATGGTTTTACTGGTGGAGGCCACTGACATTGTTTATCTGCTCCTTTGAGCAGGGAGGAACAGAATGAGTACTGCCAGAGCCCTACAAAATTACCTCTAGCAGGCCACTGGTGTGAATGTCTATGGCCAAACAATCAGAAACAGACTTCATGAGAGTGGCCTGAGGGCCTAACGTCCTCTAGTGGGCCCTGTGTTCACTGCCCAGCACCATAGAGCTCAATTGGCATTTGTCATTGAACATCAGAATTGGCAGGTCCACCACTGGCGCCCTGTGCTTTTCACAGATGAGAGCAGGTTCACCCTGAGCAGATGTGACAGACGAGAAAGGGTCTGGAGAAACCGTGGAGAATGTTATGTTGCCTGTAACATCCTTCGGCATGACCATTTTGGTGGTGGGTCAGTGATGGTCTGGGGAGGCAGATCCATGGAGGGACGCACAGACCACTACAGGCTGGAAAATGTTACCCTGACTGCCATTAGGTATTGGGATGAAATCCTTGGACCCATTGTCAGACCCTAGGCTGGTGCAGTGGATCCTGGGTTCCTCTTGGTGCACAACAATACCCGGCCTCATGTGGCGAGAGTATGCGGGCAGTTCCTGAAGGATGAAGGAACTGATACCACTGAATGGTCCACATGCTTTCCTGACCTAAATCCAATAGAACACCTCTGGGATATCATGTTTTGATCCATCTGACTTTGCCAGGTTGCAGTTCAGACTGTCCAGGAGCTCAGTGATGCCCTGGTCCAGATCTAGGAGAAAATACCCCAGGACACCATCTGTCGTCTCATTAGGAGCATGTCCTGACATTGTCAGGCATGCATACAAGCATGTGGGGGCCATACAAACTACTCAGTACCATTTTGATTTGCTGCAATGAAATTTCAGCAAAATTGACTAGCCTGCTCCCTATTGCATCATTTTTTCACTCTGATTTTTGGGGTGTCTTTGAATTCAGTCTTCTGTAGGTTGATAATTTAAATTTCCATCAAACGTTGGGGCATCCTTGCATTCCAAACACATTACCAAGTCCATATCAGTATAGATATTCAGCATGATATTTTTCCCCATTGAGATCTGATGTGTTTTCAAAGTGTTTCTTGAATTTTTTGAGCATTGTATATATCTGAGGAATGGGCAGCCAGAAATCAGCAGAGGTCAGATGGATAAGAAAACATTTCCACAACTTCCTTTGCTTTACACCCAAAGTTCCAGAGGTCAGTGACTGAATCTTGGATGTAAAGCAAAGGATATTGTGGAAATGCTTTACACGATTTTTAAAGGTGTGTTTCGCTGCATGGTCCTGTTGCACAACAATTGCCACAGAATCACTTCACGTTGTGCCACACAATTTGGGATCAGGGGCAGAATCACAGCAATTCTCTACTTGATCCCAAATTGTGGGATGCAAATGGGGCCTAAGAGACTTTCAAAGACCATATAAAACTATATACAGTGGGATTGATTTACTGAAGGTAAACAGACAGTGCACTTTGCAAGTGCAGCTGCACTCTGCAAGTGCAGTTGCTCCAGAACTTAGTAAATGAAGTAAAGATTCACTTTAGAAAGAATATCCAATCACATGCAAGGAAAATAAACAAAACAGCATTTTTGCTTGCACATGAATGGATGACAGAAGTCAGCAGAGCTTCCCACCATTTACTAAGTTCTGGAACAACTGTACTTGCAAAGCCCTCAGTCTATTCGCCGTAAGTAAATCAGTCACAGTATGAAAATGAAATTGATTCTTTGTAATTACATCTCCCTGTCACAGTAACATAGTAAAGGGAAACAAATATTTGTTTATGATTAACACTGTTTATCACAGATAATAATCAGCACTCATGTAAAAGTCTGCTGCTGTACAAATATAAAAATATTCATCAACCTGTGAGCAGTCAGCTGAAAACATCTAGAGATATGAAGCTTAATAGCAAGAAAATTAATAATATTTCTGATACCCAGTAAAACTTGACTCAGTATCTTGTGGATAGAATTTACAAAATCCACCATTATATGTGCACCATGCACCATAAACCATACTGTGTGAAGAACAGTATGGTTTATGGTGCATGTCATTTGACATAACGGTTTTTAAATGATATAATTTGATATTCAAGCCTTTAGCATGCTTAACATTTAATAATGCCATCACGTTTTTCTTACATTGGCCTTTGCCAGATATTAAAGTGGTTTTGATATCCTGTAAAAACATGCAATTCAATTAACTATTTCAGATCTTTTTAGGAGCAGAGCAATCCTACATTTCAGAGTTTTATTTGGCAATAACTTTGCATTACATTACAAACATTTTTTTAAAATTCTATTTCAACCAATGGTATATTTAAAGTAAGTAGCATTACTATTGATAAAGAAGATCCATTTTATCCACTTGACCTCTGGAAGATTTACCCTACTTCATGACCAGGCCATTTTTTGCTATATGGCACTGTGTTACTGTAACTGACAATTTCACATTATGCATTACTGTACATAAATGAAATTTAAGTTATTTTTTTCCCACAAATAGAACCTTCTTTTCGTGATATTTGCGCTATAAACAAAAAATGACTGACAATTTTGAAAAACAAAATATATACCGTATTTTTCGCACCATAAGACGCACTTTTTTCCCCCCAAAAAAGGGGGGAAAATGTCAGTGCGTCTTATGGAGCGAATATGGAGCGGCCGGTCCGGTATTTCCACTGCCGCCGTGTCAGAATACCGGGCCGGCCGCTCAGCTCTACAGCGGGACCTTATAGAGATGACTGCTGACCTTTGGGGAGGGGGGGGAGCGGGTACCTGAATTTGACAGATACCCGCTCCCACTTCCGTGGAGTTGTTCTTTCATCTTACCCGTTCCTCTATCCAGCGGCGCGGTCTTCCCGGCTTCTGTAGTGTGGGCATGACAGTCGGGTGCCAAGTGCGCATGCGCAGCAAGCAGTGCTTTTTGTGAATGGTAAGGCGGCACCTGGGACACATGACAGATCCCAGAAGCAGCCGGACCAATCACAAAGCGCAAGTGCTTCTCGCTCATGCGCACTGGGCACCCGGCTGTCATGCCGAGCGCCATTACAGAAGCCGGGAAGACAGCGCGCGGCTGGATAGAGGAACAGGTAAGATGAAAGAACAACTCCGCGGAAGTGGGAGCAGGTATCTGTCAAATTCAGGTACCCGCTCCCCCCCCTCCCCAAAGGTCAGCAGTCATCCCCTGTACTATCCACAGTCTCTGGTCATCCCTGTGCTGTCCGCAGTCTCTGGTCATCCCTGTGCTGTCCGCAGTCTCTGGTCATCCCTGTGCTGTCCGCAGTCTCTGGTCATCCCTGTACTGTGTCCGCAGTCTCTGGTCATCCCCTGCACTGTGTCCGCAGTCTCTGGTCATCTCCTGCACTGTGTCCGCAGTCTCTGGTCATTTCCTGTACTATGTCCGCAGTCTCTGGTCCTCTCCTGTACTATGTCCGCAGTCTCTGGTCATCCCCTGCACTGTGTCCGCAGTCTCTGGTCATCTCCTGCACTGTGTCCGCAGTCTCTGGTCATTTCCTGTACTATGTCCGCAGTCTCTGGTCCTCTCCTGTACTATGTCCGCAGTCTCTGGTCATCTCCTGCACTGTGTCCGCAGTCTCTGGTCATCTCCTGCACTGTGTCCGCAGTCTCTGGTCATCTCCTGCACTGTGTCCGCAGTCTCTGGTCATCTCCTGTACTGTGTCCGCAGTCTCTGGTCATCTCCTGTACTATGTCCGCAGTCTCTGGTCATCTCCTGTACTATGTCTGCAGTCCATTAGTTCAGAATTTTTTTTTCCTGTTTTCTGCCTCTAAAACCTAGGTGCGTCTTATGGTCAGGTGCGTCTTATGGAGCGAAAAATACGGTATGTATTTCTCTCTGCTATAAAACATATCCAATTAAAAAAAAATCAAATTTCTTCAGAAATTTAGGCCAAAATGTATTCTGCTACATTTTTTTGGTAAAGAAAATCCCAATAAGCATATATTGATTTGTTTGCGCAAAAGTTATAGTGTCTACAAGCTATGGGATATATACATGAATTTTTTTTTCTTTTTTATACTAGTAATGTCGGCGCTAAGCAACTTAAAGCAGGACTGCAATATTGTGGCGGACAATCTGATACTGACATTAACTGACACTTTGTGGGTACCACTGACACTGATACAGTGATCAGTGATAACATTTACACTGTCACTGTACTAATGACACTGACTGGGAAGGGGTTAACCATTTAGGGTTATCAAAGGGTTAACTGTGCCTAACCAGTGTTTATTTGTTTACTTTTAGGTTTTGTTTACCAAGGGCTGTGCTGGACTTTATTCCCTTTTTTGCAGGGAAACAAAATCTAGTAGATCACCACTAACGGGACAGAGCTCTGCATTGTTTATATATACAGTGCTTCATCCAGGTTGTCTCTTTATCCATCAGTGGGTGCCAGCCAATGAATAACTAATCATAGCAGAAGCGGCGTGCGCCCCCTAACCAGAAGTGCAGAATCACACACACACACACACACACGTATATATATATATATATATATATATATATATACACATACACTGCTCAAAAAAATTAAAGGAACACTTTTAAAACACACCAGATCTCAATGGGGAAACATATCATACTGGATATCTATACTATGTACATAAAATGTAGAAAACAGCGCTGACCTACCCCCAATACAATCAATGCTGGGAATCACAAAAAACAAACAACACAATGCACCCCCTATATGTATAACAGGCTATATATATCATAAAGTGCAGTCCTACAATAATTGACTGCTAAAACTCTATAACTCAAACCCCTCTTATATAACCACTTTTGCAAGTAGATGTGAAATATAATCAGCAATTGAAAATATATAAAAATATACAAAATATTAAAGAAAGTGCTGCTGTGCAATTAATAATCAAATCATACAATTCATATAACCACTCCTACAAATAAATAAAAGAATGTACAGCATAAATAGCAAACATCTTACTGCCTCCTGGAATCTCCTGGAATCTCCTCCATGCTCTTGACACTGTGCTGGGAGGCACAGAAAACCTTATGGCAATGACACATATTGATGTGCCATAGTGGAGAGGTTGGACTGCCTCTGCAACCTCTGTAGGGTCCAGGTATCGCCTCATGCTACCAGTAGTGACACTGACCCTAGCCAAATACTAAACTAGTGAAAAACAGTCAGAAAAAATGAGTAGGGGAAAAAATGTCAGTTGCCTCCACCTGTAAAACCATTCCTGTTTTGGGGTTCCTTTCATTGTTGCCCATCTAGTGCATCTGTTGTTAATTTCTGTAACACCAAAGAAGCTGAAACTGATTACCAATCCCCTCTGCTACTTAACTGACCAGATCAATATCCTAGAAGTTTAATTGGCTTGATGCTATGCTCTGATTAAAAAGTGTTCCATGAATTTTTTTGAGCAGTTGAGCAGTGTGTGTATATACAGTATATATATATATATATATATATATATAAAATACACTGCAAAGACATGCTGGTAGGTGAATTGGCTCTGGTCTAAATTGGCCCTAGTAGGTATATGTATGAATGTAAGTTAGGGACCCTTAAATTGTATGCCCCTTGAGGGTTAGGGACTGGTGTGAATGTACAATATATATATGTAAAGCGCTATGTAAATTGACAGCACTATATAAGTACCTGAAATAATGAATAAAATAAAAAATAAAAATAATAAATCTGTCTCTTAATAATACTAAAATTTTATTTCTGGTACAAAGCAAAGCAATAGAAAAAAAGTTTGTTTCTTTAACCACTTGACTTCCAGAAGGTTTTACCTCCTTCATGGCCAGGCCATTTTTTTTTGCTATTCAGCACTGTGCTATTTTAACTGGCAATTGCTCGGTCATGCAGCACTATACCCAAATTAAATTTATATAATTTTTTTCACACAAATAGAGCTTTCTTTGGGGGGTTTTTATTATTTGCTACATAGATGAAAAAAAAGGAAAAAAATATACTTTCTACTTTCTGTTAATTTCTCCATAAATGTAGGCCAAAATGTATTCTGCTATGTCTGTGGTTAAAATAAAAAATGTATATTAATTGGTTTGTGTGATTGTTATAGCGTCTACAAACTATGGTATATAGATTTGAAAATTGATCAATCCTGATGTACTGATAGTTTATTTCATTTCTTGAGGCCCTTAAAATGCTAGGACAGTACCCTCTAATGACCCCTCTTGGAAAAATAGACAGTCTGAGGTATTTACTAAAGGGCATGGCATACAGTGCAGTACAGAATCATTGTATGACTGGTGTGGCAGTGATCAGGGATACTGACTAGTGACAGTATGTTTTAAAAAAATTTTATATCTTTTTTATAAAATTTTAATAACACTTTTAAACTTTTTTCTTCTTTTTATACAATTTTTTTTACAGAGTTTCATAAAATTAGTTCAGTGTCAATATAGTGATGTTGTACTACTCTGGGGAGGGGGGGGGGGGGGGGTAAGCAGGGATTTTTTTTTTTACTTCGATTGCTGTTACAGTTAAGTATCACTGTGAGAGTAATGTTTTGAACTGTCCTGAAAGGGTTACATTCATAATAACTGTGATTACTATTGCATGCTGTGATTGCCCCACAGCTATAACATAGTATAGGGTGTTGTACTACTCTGGGTGGGGAACAGGGATTTTTTTGTTTACACTTTCAGTGCTATTACAGTGATGATCACTGCAACAGCAATGGTATCAACTGTCATGAATGGGTTTCATTTGTAACAGCTGTGATTACTATTGTGTGCTATGATTGGCCCACAGTTTTTTTTCTACTACATGTCTTTGGTAAAAAAAAAATCCACAGCATTTTCAGATTTTCAGAGACTTTTTTGTATATATACAGTACGAGCATATAAATCATTTGCTGCATAAACACCCAATCACTGCAAACATAATACAATGCACATCACAATGGTCTAATCCCTTCTTAGAACATATGTCTTATGTTCAGTTTTCACAAATATTTTTGGAAATATCTTTGGCGAAAATGTTCACAAGACAAAATTGGATTGGGAATAGACAAGTATGTAAACAATATAGATCTCTCCCCTGTCAGCTCCTGCACATTGCTTTGTATTGCTCTGCACAGCAGAGCAAAACAAAGCAATGTGCTTACACAGTGAAACAGACACACAGCACACAGTAAAACTGCAGACAGTTAACCCTTTGATAGCTCCAGATGTTAACCCCTTCCTGCCCAGTGCCATTAGTACAGTGTCAGTTCTTTTTATTAGCACAAGTCACAGTATTAGTCTCACTGGGGATGTCAGTGACAGTCAGTCCCCCCCCCCCCCAGTGTCAGAATGCCCGCCGCAGCCCCGCTATAAGCCGCTGATACCTGCCATTACCAGTATAAAAAAAAATTCCAGTGAATATATACCGCCATTTCTAGATGCTATAACTTTCAGGCGATCAAATACCACAGAAAGAAAGCTCCATTTGTGGTAAAAAAAAGGACATAAATTTAATTTGAGTGCAGTGTTGCATGACCGCGCAATTGTCAGTTAAAATAACACAGCGCTGAATCGCAAAAAAAAATGGACTGGTCTGGAAGGGGGGTAAATCCTCTGGAGGGCAAGTGGTTAATGTAGTACCTTTCATATTATTCCATTGAATGATAATATATATACTCTCCAGCAGGTGGCAGCATTAAAGCAAACTCCCTTTTCAAATGCTGCATAATATACAGTATATTCTATATACAGATATATAGAGATATATTTGTCTCGAAATGAAGTGCCCTTTTATAACAAGAAACATGGCAGTTTCTTTTTTTTTAAGAGAATACAGGCTAATATAAAATTTACAGCCCATTAAGATTAGCAAACCACATTGTCTTAAGAATGATAATATGTTGATGTCCTTCAAATTCACCATACACTGGTGACATCTCACTAAGTTATATAGCATGCCTTATATGTTTTCGCATGTATGTTTTTTATGTTTTGCATTTTTAACAATGTTTCCACTCATGAAGAATTTAAGTAAAAAAAAACATGGAAGATTGATTATAACCTCTGCCAATGTATTTATCCCATGGCTACCTATGCCTATCCCAATGACTACTGCACACCTTTTGCTTGTACGGGTACAGGTTCAGGAAGCGATGGAAAAATGTCGCCGACAAAAACAAAAAGCTGGAGGAAATTTTAAAGTGGCTCTAAAAATTTGTTTTTTTTCTTTAAAAGAACAAACATCACTGGCTGTGATTGACAGCAGCAGGAGCCAATGGTGCCTGCTGTTGTGTCTCAGCCAATGAGGAGAGAGAGACTTGTAACAGCCCTTGCTCTTGTGCACATAGCTGGATCGAGATCAGGTAAGTATAAAGGTGGGATGAGTGGGGGAGCTGCACCCTGAAGGTTTTTTATCTTCTTGTATAGAATGCTTGAAGGTAAAAAAACATCAGCCTTTAGAACAACGTTCAGCCTTTTGCCACTCTATAAAATAAAAAAATAAAAAAACGATGTAGGTGTTTTGCCTTGAAAAGATACTGTCACTTTTCTAAATTGGTACAAAAATGGTGGTCAGGTCAGAGGAATGTCTTTGACATCTCCTATACTACCACCCTAAAATGTTTAAAATGTAACAGGGTTATTGTGTATGGAGAAAACAATTTTAGCATGCCATATACTGTGAAATGACTTTATTACATATATTGCTTCCCTATTTACTCAAATTTGTTAAAAAAAGTGATTTCCAGCAAACATTTCGGTTGGTAAGTTTTATACCCTCCAAGACATAACATAATTTACACTTACTGTATATGTGTAGTCAGCCTGTCATCCTATGATACTTCATAGGTATTTGCACATGGAGCTGCTTATCCAACACATTTCCCAAACAGACTTCGCTTTTCCAGGGATACATGTGAATGTGACCATGCTTATCTTATAAGAAAACAAAAACATTTAATTATATACATCATAAATATACGTATGCCTTTGACCCCAATATATATATATACACCAAGAGTAAATATTACAGCTCTAAATCAGGGGCCCAAGCAGGGGGGGACTGACAATTCATGGGGCCCCCCGGGCAATAGGGGATCATGGGGCCCCTGTGTCCTTGCCCAAACTCAAAAAAGCCTATGAAAAGGGTACCAGGGGTCATAAATCATAAACTTACTTAAAAATGTAGATTTGTGGGGTGAATTTTTTGTAAAAATGCATTTACTTTAACACCTTCCCGCCTGGCCTATAGCAGATTGACGGCTGGGCGGGACACTGGCCATTGTGACTGGGCGTCATATGATGTCCTGTCCAAATGAGCCGCTCACGCGGCCTCGCGCTGCGATCTGTCACCGGCTGTGTCCACGGGACACAGCCAATGACATATCACTACTCCGGCCCATTGCCAGTGTCATGTGACCGCTGTGATCAATCACAGCAGATCACATGTGAATTGTATACAATGGATGGCTTCCTGTCATGCCATCCATTGTATACAATTATGTTGTTAGCTGTGACTGGTCAAAGCAGTCACATGATACAGACAGGATCAATCACAGCCCATCTGTATCATTTGATTAGCTTTGCCCAATCACAGCTAACCACAACAAAATACTGAATTAATCAGTTTCATTCAGTAACAATGATTGCAAATATCAATGAAATACATTGGTATTAGCAATCATAATGTGTAAAAAAAAAATACAGATCACTTTCCCAGAGAATGGTAACATTGTATTGCTTTGGTCACAGTGTGCTGAAAAATAAAATAGTAAAATAAAGAAAACATTTAATAAAGAATAAAAAAAATAGAAACATTTGAAAAATAAATACAAATTCAATTACTATTATTTTCACCAAAGAAATGTAGCAGAATACATTTTGACCTAAATGTATGAAGAAATGTTATTTATTTGCAAAATTTTATAACAGATACGAAGAAAAGTGCATTTGTTTTCAAAATTTCAGGTGTTTTTGTTTTATTTAGCAAAAAAATTAAAAACTCAGTGGTGATTAAATACCACCAAAAGAAAGCTCTATTTGTGTGAAAAAAAATTATAAAAATTTCATATGGATACAGTGTTGCATGACCGTGCAATTTTCATACAAAGTGTGACAGCGCTGAAAGCTGAAAATTGGCCGGGCAGGAAGGGGGTATAAGTGCCCAGTATTGAAGTGGTTAAATTTGACAGTGTCTTTTTACTTGACTTTTATAAGTTTTATCTTCTCAAAAAAAAATCTCCCACTCTTCACAATCATGCCTTATTCATGTCATCAGTTTCCAGCAGCTCCTATATTTGAGAGCAACTATTTTCAGGGATGACGCAAACAAGAGACAAAATTAGAACCAAAATATCTGATGAGCACCTTGAGAATTAATTGAGAATTGCTTCTACATCCATTGAAACAGATATTGATGTGTTAATTTATTAAACACAGTGTCAAATACCGCACTAGTTTTATGTTGTCCTCTAAAAAATATTGCAAAAAAATAAAGTTTTATTATTCAGATACTGTAGGTACATTATCTAAATCAGTGATCGTCAACTTGTGATCTGCCTGACTTTTTCTGATCAACAGCTATCCTTATTGTTAGTGTATTTTTGGTGTGGCTGAAGACAATTCCTATTCTTTCAATGTGGTCCAGGAAATTAAAAAAAATTGACACCCCTGCTCTAAATTAAGTACGGTGCATAAACCCCAATCAATATTTAGTGAAGTGATATCACTGCAAAACATTCATTACTAAAGCATTTTCTGTGCAAATAATCAAGGTGTCCTTTTATGATACAGAGATCAGTGGCGATCCTAAGGATCGTTGCTGACCTCAGCTCATTAGTGGTTTAGGAAACAGAGATGATCAGCGGAGAACATGTTCTCCGCTTATCATCTCAGCACACAGACTGCGAAGGATCGATGTCAGCCCTTCACTGGCGATCTGTGCTCTCCCTCCAGTTTCTTCAGCCTAAAGGTGAAGAAACGGAGGAACCGCAAACGAAGCAGCGGTAATTTACCGCTGCTTAGTAAACGGTGTTTGACTGATCTCTTACTGTAATCTCATGAGATTACAGTAACAGCAGCCGTTTTCTAGCATTCAAAGCGTTTGTAGATCGTTTCTCTCTTCATTCATAGAAGCGATCTACTCCACTTCATAAAAAGGCATTCAGAGGACAACTCTCTCCTCTGAGAATGCCGGAGAACTGAGCAGCGGTCATTTACCACTGCTTAATAAAAGGACACCCATATCCTTCCACAGGTAGAAAAAGAAGCATGCTACTAGTGAAGCAACGGGGGGGGATTTATGAAAACTGGTGCACTCACAATCTGGTGCAGCTGTGCATGATAGCCAATCAGCTTCAAACTTCAGCTTGTTCAATTAAACTTTGACAATAAAACTTGGAAGCTGATTGGTTTACATGCAGTGCTGCACCTGATTTTGTACTCTCTAGTTTAAGTAAATCAACCAAAGTGTCCACAAACATGAACAAACAGCTTAGGTGGTCTTCCCCTTTTACTGCTAGTGGTATCCAAAATTTGTGTTCACTTTAATCCTTTCTTCTAATCCAAAATTTCTCTGTGGAGTCACCTTGTGCTCCCCTTCACCACACAGATGGACATACACTATAGATTCAGAGTGCCAATCATTCTCAAGTAAGACTACCACATTCAGGAAGCTGCTTTTGCTGCTCTGACACTCCTACTGACAAACCACCTTAAGATATCATGGAAGTAAATGCTCATCCATAACCAAATGCCCATACAAGAAAAAAAAGCCTCACATAGTGTCATACCACCTAATTAAAAGAAATAATTAGTAAATAATTCCATATACTCACATTTTCCCATAAACAACAATCACATTGGGTAATTGTCAGGAAGATTAGCAGCTCATCTCACCTGCGCTGTTAAAACCAATGCAACCAAAGATGGCTGTGCTGTGTGAAAGAATTCTCCTGGATTACCACTCTGTCAACTGACTTAACACACACTACCTGGATCCGACCCAACGTGTTTCATCGTAGAGATGACTTTTTCAAGCGGATGAGCAGATAATGTGTGTGATTCTCCTTGCATAACTACTGAAGTTTCCATTACAATAAATTATTCATTACTTACTCAACTTAAACATAACAAGGTGCACCGATTGAACAATACATCAATAAATACAAAACAGCACAATCTTGACAAAAATACAAATACATAAATTATTATTATTATTATTACAGGTACTTATATAGTGCCATCAATTTACATAGCGCTTTACGCATATAATGTACATTCACATTAGTCCCTGCCCTCAAGTGGTTATCTTGGAGGTGTGGTCATTATCATGTTGGAATACTGTCCTGTGGCCCAGTCTCCGAAGGGAGGGGATCATGCTCTGCTTCAGTATGTCACAGTACATGTTGGCATTTATGGTTCCCTCAATGAACTGTAGCTTCTCAGTGCCGGAAGCACTCATGCAGCCCCAGACCATGACACTCCCACCACCATGCTTGACTGTCGGCAAGACACACTTGTCTTTGTACTCCTCACCTGGTTGCCACCATACACGCTTGACACCATCTGAACCAAATAAGTTTATCTTGGTCTCATCAGACCACAGGACATGGTTCCAGTAATCCATGTCCTTAGTCTGCTTGTCTTCAGCAAACTGTTTGCAAGCCACTTTATTAGGTACACCTTGCTAGTACCATTACACCACCAACCCGAACCGTTGATACAAGGCAGGATGGATCCATGCTCTTATGTTGTTTATGTCAGATTCTGACCCTACCATCTGAATGTCACAGCAATCAGTCTGCCCATTCTCCTCTGACCTCTGACATCAACAAGGCATTTTCATCCACATAACTGCGGCTCACTGGATTTTGACTATTTTTCAGACTATTCTCTGTAAACCCTAGAGATGAAAATCTTAATAGATCAGCAGTTTTTTAAATACACAGACCAGCCTGTCTGGCACTAACAACCATGTCATGTAATTGGCTGATTAGCAATATTAAAATCCAAATCATACCTATCCATGTTGCATTAAAAAATAAAACACAAAGTATTTTGTTTATGAATATTTTGGAAAAATATTACTACACTAAATGTTGATTGGGGCTATAGTGCTGTATTTAACTCGAAGTTTTCACATTATGTTTTGGTTGGCATATATAGTGAAGGGGTAATACAGCTGCTTACTTAATTTGATTGTATATTCTGATTTCTTGACATGTAGCCTATCCCTTAAGACCACAGCTACCTGTAAGAGAAGGTGGGAGAAAATAGAACATAAGTCCTAACATAATCCACACCTGGGTGAACCCCCCCCCCCCACACACACACACACACACACACACACACACAAATGATGCTTAAATGAGCACCTGAAAATTGGACTACTCCTTTCTCCTTGCTCAGTGCTGTTTTGAAATGGTCACCCTCCTCATAGTAAGACTTATTACCATATTCTGTATAACAAAGAGCATTGTGAGATTAGGAAGATAGAACACATTTAGGGAGCCCATTTTCCAATAATTGTTTTGGCACATAGCCATTTTAGTCCCAATAAGCAGAGAATATTAATCTTGATTCAAAAGGCTTTTAGATGTGGGTCCTGCAGTCAATGTGGTCATTTCTCATCATGTAGAGAATGTAGACTACCAAACAGGGATAAGCTCAGTGTTCAGGTCCAACGTAAGTTTGGACTGAACACTGACTGTTTGGACATTCATCTGAATGATGAATGTTTAGTGTATTTAGTTTGGGTGAATGAGGAAGCTTGCAGCTATTTCATTCTTACCAACCACTGACATCACCCTGCCCATTCACTTACATAGCTGGAAATCCCTGGTCACGTAGACAAATGGGCAGATAAAGGAGCCTTATATCATTGCCTAAACATGGCTATATTTGTACATTGCTGTCAATGCTTATTAAGAAAAAAGCAGCTGCAGGCCTCCACCACATCATTATCAACCACTGATGTCACCTGGCCCGTTTGCTTACATGATCTGGAATTTGGCAGAGAAAGGAGGCCATGGCCATATTTGGGAAATTATGTCACGACTACCCCCCCTTCCTCAAGGAGCAGTCATGTGGCTAGGGTCAACGCTGGAGATAGGTTGTGTGCAGCAAGTCTTTGGGGTTTTTTTTGGTAAGCCAGTGGAGGCAAGCATTGTAATTTATGATTCATGGTTATAGTTAGTGTGTTAATTGGCTCAAAAGGTCTGGTATGCATTTTGAAGGACTGTATGCATTTTTTTAATTCTTGTAGGATGTGCTACAGCAAAAATGACATTTGCAAAGATAAACAAAATCAAAATCATTTAAATTGCTGGCAAATTACATTTATTACCAGCTTTTGTTGTCTTTGGGGAGACTTCCCCACCATCAGAGTAAACAGATCAGTGCAGCAGGTTACAGCAGAGCTGATGGACAGGAGGTGTTCCAGAAGGGTGGCTGTTACATAGTTACATAGTTAATCTGGTTGGAAAAAGACACTAGTCCATCCAATTCAACCAACATTAAAAAAAAAACACACATAAAAAATCTTCACATACACTATCCTATTCCCACAGTTGATCAAGAAGAAGGCAAAAAAAACCCAATCAATCACGACCCAATTTGCTCCAGTGGGGGAAACAATTCCTTCCTGATCCCCAAGAGGCAATCCAATATTACCTGAATCTACTTTACCTAAAAATAGTAGTATCCAGTATTATGTGCATTTAGGAAAGAATCCAAGCCTTATTTCAAGCAATCTACTGAGCTGGCCAGAACCAGCTCTTGAAGGAGTCTATTCCACATTTTCACAGCTCTTACTGTGAAGAAGCATTTCCATATTTGGAGATTAAATGTCTTTTCCTCCAGATGTAAAAAGTGCCCCCTTGTCCTCTGTGATAACCTTAAAGTGAATAACTCAACAACAAGTTAATTATATTTACCACTTATGTATTTATACATGTTGATAATAGCCCCCCCCTTAATCTCCTCTTCTCCAGAAAAAATAAATTCAGCTCTGCTATTCGCTTCTCATAGCCGAGCTCCTCCATGCTTCTTATCAGTTTGGTTGCCTTTCTCTGCACTTTTTCCAGTTCCCCGATATCCATTTTGTGAATTGGTGCCCAAAATTGAACTGCATATTCCAGATGAGGTGTTACTAATAATCTGTACAGGGCAGGGGCGGACTGACCATTTGGAAACTCAGGCACTGCCCAAGTGCCTGGGGTCAGTAGGGGGCCCCATGAGATGCCCCTGGTACCTTTTTCATAGGCTTTTTTGAGTTTGGGCAAGGACACAGGGCCAAATAAACTCCTATTGCCCGGGGGCCCCATGAGTTGTCAGTCCACCCCTGGTACAGGGTAAAAATTATGTCTCTCTCTCATTGCAGTCTATACCTCTTTGAATACAATAAAAGATTTTTGCTCACTTTGGAAACTGCAGCTTGGCATTGCATGTCATTATTAAACCTATGATCTACCAGAACACCCAGATCCTTCTGCACCATTGAGATAGATTTCTGTACAACCACTGTGCCTATACATGGATTGAAATTTGGCCAGCCCGTGCTGAACCATCTAAATTTCAATCCATCAATGGGCAGCTTAACAGTTTAACCTGTGTAGTTTGTCTGCAAGTTTACTGTGATGACCACATAAAGTATTTCAGGCTCCCAGGATGCCCAACAAGTTAAATAACCTAGTGTGTCTGGATGTCCATGCTGTTCAGCGTGCATAGCAGCTATAGTTTGTCCACAGGTTTACTTTAATATTATTCATAACAAAAAAAAATGTTGATCTTAATTATATGCAAACTAAAAATGAGAAACAGCTCTTCAGCTTTGCAGATTTCTGTTTAAACAAAATAATAATGAGAAACAGATCTGCATAAACCCTTGTTTTCTAATTCTTAGCAAATAAAAATCTCTATGCATAAGAGTATTTTCCACAGTGAATGATTTCCAATGTCAGCTCCGCCACAAGCCACTAATGGCGTTGTTGGGACTTTAATCACATTTGATTATAAACACTCATCAGGGGTTCGTTTCCGGCATGAAAAATAATAACCAAAAGTCAGCTGAAATGCTTCTTTCTTGTATTTTTTGCTCTATTGCTTTCTCTGGTGCAAGATCTAATGGTTATTAGCTCTGCAGATCTAATTTTCCCAGGTGAAGTAAAAGTTATATATTTTTTTCTGCATGATACCCTTGATGGTAACATCATCCTAAAAGTGATTTATAGGTACAGTTCTTCCTTTTGCTTATCCTTTCATATGTTCCCAAAGGCAGAAAAAAACAGGTAAAGGTTTTTTAGTATCGCAGTAACTCTAGAACAGTGGACTGTCAGCAGTTTAAATGTATGGTATGAATGGACCCTTGAAGCCGAATTCTAAGCAGATATAAAAGGGAACAAATTAATGCAGCCCTATATTTATTAATACATCCATAAATGTGCATTTTTAAATACAAGCAGTGTAAGTGTCTGAATTTGAGTTTGTATCAGCCTCTTCCAGTGAAAGAAGCATCCTGATAAGATCACTGTATAGGGGTAGAAAGGAGAACTGCAAATGATGTTGAACTGCACCGAAAAAAATCAGGTCTTCTCTACCAGGGCTATGCTATGTGACACAACTGTGTACATATCAGGACCGGATGGACAGACATACGATTTTTTTAGCAGGTAAAACAGCTCCCATAGACGGTATATATAAATATATTCTGTTCTAATAACTGTAGAATAGCAATAGTATTCAAATCTTTTTTTTAGCTTATACACCATCATTTATATTTTTCTACACATTTAAAAGCAGGCCAAGTGGTCCAGCAAAGCGCAAATGTAAGGGGTGTAGACAAACTATAAAAAAAATTGTGGCTACAACTGCTCAAGAACTCTGGGCAATGATATACAGCGTCTCAACTACTTTAATTGTCATTTTGTTATACAGCTTGGTCTGCATGAAAATGCAGAGAATACAAATCACACTCAGACATTCCACATTTTGACATTAGAAACATTATGCCATGCAACATTTAAATACAGTAAAGCTGGGTATACACGGACAAAATCAGCTGGTTGAGCAGAAACCAGCCGGCTTTTGGTTCATGTGTTCAACTGCCTGTCTGTCAGAAGGTGGTCTCATGAGAAATGTCTGTCAAATGGGCATGTTGAAGAACCAGTATCCATCCGGCATCCAATCAGTACTCACAGCCAATGGCTGTGAGCTCTGATCAGTGTGTTCTGGCAGGGCGGAGGGGAGGGGGGCGTTTCCCCTGTCAGGACAATATCTCAGCGGGGAGATTGCTGCACTAACATTGCTTTTGTCAATGAAATAAAATGTTTTGTGTGTATTTCTCAAGCCTCTCACTCATGAACATAAATGTACAGTTTATTTGTGAAAATGATCAAGATTGAGGCATATTTTTCCTGATCTTAATAAATAAGTAGATGGATAAATACATTCTCTGTAATTAATGACTAAGGAATTTTAAGGTATTGTAAAATCATGATATAATAAACGGCAACATTTGTAGATCAATACATTTACAGAAACAGACATCCACTTTTAACAGTTACATTTTAGGGAAAAGTAAAAAAAAAACAGGTGCAAACACTGCAAACACATCTGGATGCTACAATAATGTGCACATATAATTGTCTTTATAAGTGGGATAGTAATTAAGAAAGCAAAGTGTTTATCAAGGCAGCATTTGCAGGTCGAATCATTTCACTTGATTAGTTCAATTAATTGAAAATTTAGCTAAATAAATTGATTGCAGGTCAGATCTCCTGCAGTCAATAGCACATCTAAAACAAATGTGTTTATGGCATCATAGAACTTCAGTGAGGATTAGAAAGAAGAGCTGGAAAGCAGTTATAACTAATTTATACCAATACCAGTGCAGTGATGATCTGCATTCATGACACATTGAGTGTGCTGTGAATGCAGAGTGACCTGCCATGATAATGATGTCACATGCGGGGAAGTGACATCATCACTGCCCAGCCATTTAAATGGCCAGACAGCACAACCCAGAAGGAAGAAAGGGCAAAAATGGGAGCGCTGGCAGCGCAGCACTGGAGGACTCTGTTTGAAAGGTACGTTTTCTGTAATGTTCTAGCATGTAAAGCATACTAGCACATTATGGCATAACACTTTAAAGGGCCTGTTTAAAAAAAGTAGTAGAGTTTACTACCACTTTAAAGGGAAAATGACATTGATTTATACAGGCAATAGCAATCAATCTTCAGTGTCACAAAATCCTGAACACTACAGACCATTTTAAACAGTCAGGCATTGTTTATATGTTAAGCCTGGGTTCACATATATGCGGTGCGGTATATCGCATGTGATGTGCACAGGAACCACACCGCATTCCTATGCAAATCACATGCGTTTTGTGTGCGGTGCGATTGGAGCCATACATTTTGGCTTTGTTCGGCTGTCCAACCTGCCAGCAGACGTGCCGGCTAGTCACTTGGGACTCCCGGAGAGATGGGAGATCCTGAGAGAGCCACAGAAGGTGGTGGGAGGGGGGGACATCCCCTCCCACTGCTTGTACAATTAATAGAGTGGCTAATTAGCCACTCCGATTGCTCGCACCAGAGAGCCTACTGCTGGCTCTACAAATGGTATCAGGGTGATGCCAGCAGCTGAAGGCACCACTCCTGTATAACCACCGAACGTCCAGCGACATACGGGTACGTTTCTGGTCCAGAAGTGGGTATAGGCAAACTTTTGGATTTGACCAAAGACACTCCACCACTAAAGTGTACTATTAAGTAAGTAAGTATGTAGCATTTTTCAGAGTAGAATAGTAGGGACCAGCCAGAGATGGATTACTTTGGCATGGTTAGCTACTTTGAGCACATATTGCAATACATGTGGACCAACAATCTCTGTTTTTATGCAAACAAATTGCTATAAATTTGTATAGGAGTATAGCAGTGTGCAAAGGGGTTCATTTTGTACTTTCTATGTTTATTGAACTCTACAGGCTGCAGCCTGTGCTGTGCATTTGCACATTCTATAATCTTACATGCCACAATTCTCATCCAATCAATTCACAAGCTATGCTTTATTCTGTTGCATTGCTCGGAAAGATCCATCTGTATGTGGGCATCCTAAGACCAGGCATTTCTTTTGAGAAATTTAGAGAAAAATTTAGAAGCCTAGAATATTGTATTATATGAAGTATGTCATCTAGGAAGTGAAAATTCAATATTTAATATATCACTGAAAGAAGAAAATACATTCAATGACACATATGTTAAAGACCTGGCTTCACAAGATCAAGTGTATAGAAATGATTAATGAGTATATCCAACAAGATGGATTATCCATAACATTATAGCAAGTTCTTTTTATTCTGCAAACCATGCTTTGAAAAAGATTGTAATACAGTATTGAAAAAATGAAGTAGAAACTAGGTTAACGGACATTAATTATCTAGGACTTCAGATATACTGTAGGTGTTTGACAAAGATACAAATTCTGCAGGTTTTCTAAGCTCAATGAGGTCTGCAAGTTGTCGAAAATTGAAGATGTTAAAATCTATAGTTTACTATTAACATGGTTTGTTTTTTCTTAAACACAAGGGCACCATTTCTGCATTTAGTTTTACTATGCAAATGTAAATCCATAATTTATCATTCATTTGGTTTTGTGTAGTCTTGTTGGATATTATCACAGCCCACCAGCCCAGGACCCAATAAGGAAATGTCTGAAGTAAAGGAAAAGCATCGACCATTTTTCTGGAGACCAAAGGGAAGCAGGACTGGGGTTGACTGCCTTTTGCAGGGCAGACCTTAGCTCTGCCTACTGGTGAGAAGACGGTTCAGGATTCATGGACCACAATGCTGTAGGGCACAGAGGAAAGGACTGCTTTATTGTGCTGAAAGAGAGCTCTTCAGTGTGCAGAGCCTGGAGAGGGCTTCCGAGTGCAGATTGGCAAAGTGATACAGGCTAAAGAGTGCATACCAAGGAGAGACTGCAGAGATTGAGTTCTGCAAGCAAGAGGGAACCCCATAGATCCTGCCTGGAACTTGCAATGAGGAATCCACAGTGAGAGACACCACAGATTTGAGAGGGGGTGGACCCTAAGAATGGCATGACCTCTTGCCAGGCTGTTGGGGAGGACATTCGGACTGACTGCTGACTGGGGGACACTTATCCAACACCGGTGGTGAGGGATCTCTGGCCACTGTTCTAGATTTCCATCTTGCTGACATTTTGGGTATTTGACTATTGTCAGCAGGGTTAATTTAAGGAAACTGCTAGGCACAATCTATTACTGTGGATAAGAAATACAGTCCTGTTGACAGTGAGTGCTCCTGAGTTAAAGCTGAAGTTTAGTTTAGTTTTTTTGTTTTTTGGGATTTTTTTTTTGGATACAGCAATAAACACATCAGTCATGAGTAATGGGGTGTATCTTATTATCTACTTTTGGTAAAAAATCTTTCCTGAAGTGACTACTTCACAACCACCAGATATGGCTTTGAGCGGCTGTTTTCCAGAGCTGTTACAGTTAACAGCAGCTACTGCTAATGAGGAAAGTTGTGCAGCTTTACACCTCCTTCTGCACTCTCTGACTTTCATATTGCTCTTATTACTATTCTCCCAAAATACATCACGCTGCAAATAAAAAAAATAGAAGTATAAATAATGAGATAAAAAATCATGATGCAAGAATAATATTGCTTGTATAGATAAAACTTCGGCAGGGCCACATCTCTAGTTTAGTGAAGAATTATTTACTGAAGGCCTCAAAGAGAGGCAAGCAAATCAGTCAAAATGGTTGGAAGTCTATTTGGCCAACACAAAAGTTTAACCGAATTTGGTTTGTATTATTTTGAAACAAAAAAGACATCGTAGAGATTAATATACATTTGTTTTCAGTGCCAGACGATCTATTAAATATCACTGCTAGGGATGAGCTTAGTGATCAGTCTGAATGTAAGTCCAGACCAAACAATGGCTGGTCAGAGGGTTTTCTGAAAATTTAGGGCATTCAGCATGGACGAACATGACAGTTTCCAGCTGTCAATGTTTACTAAGGAAGCAGCGGCTACTTGCACCCGCTGTGTCCTTACCAACCACTGACAACACCCAGCCCATTTATTTACATGGCTAGGAATCCCCATATACAGTATGTAAGCAAATGGGCAGGGAATTAGGCAACTTAGTGGGTTAAATCATTGCCTAAATATGGCCACATGGCAATAGATGGCAATGATGTCACCACTATTCCCCCTGTCAATGGTTGCCAAGAAAGCAATGGCTGCATGCACCTGCTGCATCCTTACCAACCCCTAACATCACTCAGCCCATTCACTTACATAGAATCCCTGGCCACATAAGCAATACAGAAAAAGAGCTCAGTGTTTTCACAGTATCCCAGCATATCTTCAGAGCCTGCCTCTCTGGGATAGGCTAGGGCTGTGTCAATACAAATGCTGCCATCTGCATTGCTCCATACCTATGATCCGGAAGCTTCTCAAGCTTTCTGGATGCAGAGGGAGCTACCAGGCTGGCTGCAGCTTAACCTCCCTAGCAGTATGATTATGTCAATATTTCTGTGCTCAAAGCGGTACTTTTTTTGCATGGAAATATGTAGTTTTTTTTATTGTAGGCTGTAATTTTTAGGAATAACTCACTGAAATCTGTCCGAACAAGAGTCTAGTAAACATCCTGGGTATGATAAAATTTGAAACACGAAATCATAAATTATAATATAATAAATAATAATAAAAATAATAATATAATAATAATACATTTAATTCAATAATATAATAAAACCAAAAACACTGAAATTTGAAATATAGCGCTAAGTTCGCACATCACTGAGCTTAGTCACAAAATCGTTATCAGTGTCTGATGACGAATTTCCCCACGAATCATTATCACTCAATTCTGCAAGTAGTTCTGTTTTACTATCGCTGTTCTCTAGCTGCTTTTGACACAAAGGGACGCTTTTTGGACGCCATGGACTTTTCTCAGTTTCCAGGTAGAAAGAATGGTAAAAATGTAGGCAGGGCACAGGACAAAGCGCTAGGGACAAAATGCATGTGAAATGGTTTGATACAGTAATGTTTTATTATTTGATTTTAGTGTATTTAGTGAATGTGACTTTTTAAAATTTTTTAATTTCCCGTCGGTTCTGGCCCCCGTACGTCCCAACGCTCGCAGGGACCGGAACTCGTAAGCCGGATGCCGGCATTGGCCGGAGGAGATGGCGAGGGACAGGGGGGACATCTCGGGAGCGCAGGACAAGGTAAGTGAAACAGGGATCCCGGAGCAACGCTGCAGGGTAATCCTGAGTGTAGCTCGGGGTTACTGCTTTTGGCACTGATAATTAACCCCGAGCTACACTCGGGAATACCGCCAGGGAGGTTAACACACTGAGCAGACCTAACTAGCAAAACACAGAAACACTGATTACAGTGTGCAAATTATGCTTTTACCTAACACCAAGTACAGCCACACTGACTACAGTGGGACAACTAAATTTACCTATCAAACACACACACTAAATCTCATCTGTCTAAACCTAGCCCCTATCTAGGAGTGTGCTACATATTCATCACACAGTACAAAAACATCCAAAACTCATTTAGTAAAATCTACTACTCTGTGACCTTAATGTATATGCAAATGAATCCACACATATGAACTATTCATGTTCACGTTTACACTGGTATTTCTTGGTATTGCCTCCTTCACTACTTGTCAAATTCACCCATTGAAGTCAATAGGACCATGACTCAACCGCCTGCCATATGCAACTATGTCGGTTGCAGCACAATAGTTCAATGTAACATTCTAATTGGGATAGGAAAAATATGACTTCCTGAATGCCTGTGAACCCAGGTCTGAAAAGCAATCGCTTTTCATAGGGCGGTACATTTTGCTGCCATGTAAAAAAGACCTAATACATGCACATGCCTAGCAACTTCCCTGCAACTGAAGGTATCCCAAACTGTAATACTAAATATAATTATGGTAATATTTAGACTTCAAGGGATATGAAATATGTACCTGCTGTTACAAAAACCATGCTGGTATGACCTGAAGGTTGCAGCTGCCAGCATACCCAGCTTCATTATGGTCTCAGCAGATGCATTCCACATTACAGATGTTTCATATTTACAAAGCACTAGTAGGCTAAATATAATCCTGATATAATGTAAAGTGCATGATCTTTGCACTGCAAAAAACACAACTGTGTTTTCTTTGAATAAAATGAACATACTGTATTGAATCAGTATTTTTCATCCTAACTTCAGCTGTCAAAAGACAACTCCATTGGGTGTGCAGTGGAGGAGAAGACAAGTGTAGTGTGAAATAACCTTGCTGTTCTGACTCCATGGATCTGCTGGATGAAAATCCAATCCAAACATACATTATGCATTGGATGAACAGATTTGTGCAGGGAATCTTTAACTGCTAAGCAGAGTCAGGCACGGACCGATGATTCCCACAGGTTCCTAAAGTCAAGCAGTGGAACTGTGGAATTGAAGTGTTATTTATGTACTATATCTCTTGCTTTGCTCTATCAATCCCTGCCTAGGAGCTGCCCTTTAATAGTTTGAAAGGGCTATGACTGTACATGTAAACTACCAAGGGAAGAAGATTTGACTCTAATTAGATATTGTACTCTTATATTGAGAGACCTTGGGTGCACTGACCTTAAACAAAAAGAATGGGAAGACAGTTTTCATAAAAAGATATGACAAAGCAGGTTACAGAAAATATTCCCAGAGCTTATTGGTCCTGTACAATGTCTGTCATTTAATTCTACATTGTAGCTATAAGAGGTTTTCATCAAAAAGACACTAAACTCTGGTTTTAAATATGTACATATTTATGGACTAAGGACTACAGCAGTGGTTCTCAACCTTTCTAATGCCGCGACCCCTTAATACAGTTCCTCATGTTGTGGTGACCCCCAACCATAAAATTATTTTCGTTGCTACTTCATAACTGTAATTTTGCAGTGGGAGGACTAGCGCCCCATCACTGATGTCAGTGGGATGAATAGTGTCCCATCGTTGGTATCAGTGGGAGGAATAGTGTCCCATCATTGGTGTCAGTGGGAGGAATAGTGTCCCATCATTGGTGTCAGTGGGATGAATAGTGTCCCATCGTTGGTATCAGTGGGAGGAATAGTGCCCCATCATTGGTGCCAGTGGGAGGAATAGTGCCCCATCATTGGTGTCAGTGGGATGAATAGTGTCCCATCGTTGGTATCAGTGGGAGGAATAGTGCCCCATCATTGGTGCCAGTGGGAGGAATAGTGTCCCATCATTGGTGTCAGTGGGAGGAATAGTGCCCCATCATTGGTGTCAGTGGGAGGAATAGTGCCCCATCATTGATGTCAGTGGGAGGAATAGTGCCCCATCATTGGTGTCAGTGGGAGGAATAGTGCCCAATCATTGGCGTCAGTGGGAGGAATAGTGCCCCATCATTGGTATCAGTGGGAGGAATAGTGCCCCATCATTGGTATGAGTGGGAGGAATAGTGCCCCATCATTGGTATCAGTGGGAGGAATAGTGCCCCATCATTGGTATGAGTGGGAGGAATAGTGCCCCATCATTGGTGTCAGTGGGAGGAATAGTGCCCCATCATTGGTGTCAGTGGGAGGAATAGTGCCCCATCATTGGTGTCAGTGGGAGGAATAGTGCCCCATCATTGGTGTCAGTGGGAGGAATAGTGCCCCATCATTAGTATCAGTGGGAGGAATAGTGCCCCATCATTGGTATGAGTGGGAGGAATAGTGCCCCATCATTGGTGTCAGTGGAAGGAATAGTGCCCCATCATTGGTATGAGTGGGAGGAATAGTGCCCCATCATTGGTGTCAGTGGAAGGAATAGTGCCCCATCATTGGTGTCAGTGGGAGGAATAGTGTCCCATCATTGGTGTCAGTGGGAGGAATAGTGCCCCATCATTGGTGTCAGTGGGAGGAATAGTGCCCCATCATTGGTGTCAGTGGGAGGAATAGTGCCCCATCATTGGCGACAGTGGGAGGAATAGTGTCCCATCATTGGCGTCAGTGGGAAGAATAGTGTCCCATCATTGGCATCAGTGGGAGGAATAGTGTCCCATCATTGGTGTCAGTGGGAGGAATAGTGTCCCATCATTGGTATCAGTGGGAGGAATAGTTCCCCATCATTGGTATGAGTGGGAGGAATAGTGCCCCATCATTGGTATGAGTGGGAGGAATAGTGCCCCATCATTGGTGTCAGTGGAAGGAATAGTGCCCCATCATTGGTGTCAGTGGGAGGAATAGTGCCCCATCATTGGTGTCAGTGGGAGGAATAGTGCCCCATCATTGGTGTCAGTGGGAGGAATAGTGCACCATCATTGGTGTCAGTGGGAGGAATAGTGCCCCATCATTAGTATCAGTGGGAGGAATAGTGCCCCATCATTGGTATGAGTGGGAGGAATAGTGCCCCATCATTGGTGTCAGTGGAAGGAATAGTGCCCCATCATTGGTATGAGTGGGAGGAATAGTGCCCCATCATTGGTGTCAGTGGAAGGAATAGTGCCCCATCATTGGTGTCAGTGGGAGGAATAATGTCCCATCATTGGTGTCAGTGGGAGGAATAGTGCCCCATCATTGGTGTCAGTGGGAGGAATAGTGCCCCATCATTGGTGTCGGTGGGAGGAATAGTGCCCCATCATTGGTGTCAGTGGGAGGAATAGTGCACCATCATTGGTGTCAGTGGGAGGAATAGTGCCCCATCATTGGTGTCGGTGGGAGGAATAGTGCCCCATCATTGGCGTCAGTGGGAGGAATAGTGTCCCATCATTGGCGTCAGTGGGAGGAATAGTGTCCCATCATTGGCGTCAGTGGGAGGAATAGTGTCCCATCATTGGCGTCAGTGGGAGGAATAGTGTCCCATCATTGGTGTCAGTGGGGGGAATAGTGCCCCATCATTGGTATCAGTGGGAGGAATAGTGCCCCATCATTGGTATGAGTGGGAGGAATAGTACCCCATCATTGGTGTCAGTGTGAGGAATAGTGCCCCATCATTGGTGTCAGTGGGAGGAATAGTGCCCCATCATTAGTATCAGTGGGAGGAATAGTGCCCCATCATTGGTGTCAGTGGAAGGAATAGTGCCCCATCATTGGTATGAGTGGGAGGAATAGTGCCCCATCATTGGTATCAGTGGGAGGAATAGTGCCCCATCATTGGTATGAGTGGGAGGAATAGTGCCCCATCATTGGTGTCAGTGGGAGGAATAGTGCCCCATCATTGGTGTCAGTGGGAGGAATAGTGCCCCATCATTGGTGTCAGTGGGAGGAATAGTGCCCCATCATTGGTGTCAGTGGGAGGAATAGTGCCCCATCATTGGTATCAGTGGGAGGAATAGTGCCCCATCATTGGTATGAGTGGGAGGAATAGTGCCCCATCATTGGTGTCAGTGGAAGGAATAGTGCCCCATCATTGGTATGAGTGGAAGGAATAGTGCCCCATCATTGGTGTCAGTGGGAGGAATAGTGTCCCATCATTGGTGTCAGTGGGAGAAATAGTGCCCCATCATTGGTGTCAGTGGGAGGAATAGTGCCCCATCATTGGTGTCAGTGGGAGGAATAGTGCCCCATCATTGGTGTCAGTGGGAGGAATAGTGCCCAATCATTGGTGTCAGTGGGAGGAATAGTGCCTCATCATTGGCGTCAGTGGGAGGAATAGTGCCCCATCATTGGCGTCAGTGGGAGGAATAGTGTCCCATCATTGGCATCAGTGGGAGGAATAGTGTCCCATCATTGGCGTCAGTGGGAGGAATAGTGTCCCATCATTGGTGTCAGTGGGAAGAATAGTGTCCCATCATTGGTGTCAGTGGGGGGAATAGTGCCCCATTATTGGTATCAGTGGGGGGAATAGTGCCCCATCATTGGTATCAGTGGGAGGAATAGTGCCCCATCATTGGTATGAGTGGGAGGAATAGTACCCCATCATTGGTGTCAGTGGGAGGAATAGTGCCCCATCATTGGTGTCAGTGGGAGGAATAGTGCCCCATCATTGGCGTCAGTGGGAGGAATAGTGCCTCATCATTGGCGTCAGTGGGAGGAATAGTGCCCCATCATTGGCGTCAGTGGGAGGAATAGTGTCCCATCATTGGCGTCAGTGGGAGGAATAGTGTCCCATCATTGGCGTCAGTGGGAGGAATAGTGTCCCATCATTGGCGTCAGTGGGAGGAATAGTGTCCCATCATTGGTGTCAGTGGGGGGAATAGTGCCCCATCATTGGTATCAGTGGGGGGAATAGTGCCCCATCATTGGTATCAGTGGGAGGAATAGTGCCCCATCATTGGTATGAGTGGGAGGAATAGTACCCCATCATTGGTGTCAGTGGGAGGAATAGTGCCCCATCATTGGTGTCAGTGGGAGGAATAGTGCCCCATCATTAGTATCAGTGGGAGGAATAGTGCCCCATCATTGGTGTCAGTGGAAGGAATAGTGCCCCATCATTGGTATGAGTGGGAGGAATAGTGCCCCATCATTGGTATCAGTGGGAGGAATAGTGCCCCATCATTGGTATGAGTGGGAGGAATAGTGCCCCATCATTGGTGTCAGTGGGAGGAATAGTGCCCCATCATTGGTGTCAGTGGGAGGAATAGTGCCCCATCATTGGTGTCAGTGGGAGGAATAGTGCCCCATCATTGGTATCAGTGGGAGGAATAGTGCCCCATCATTGGTATGAGTGGGAGGAATAGTGCCCCATCATTGGTGTCAGTGGAAGGAATAGTGCCCCATCATTGGTATGAGTGGGAGGAATAGTGCCCCATCATTGGTGTCAGTGGAAGGAATAGTGCCCCATCATTGGTGTCAGTGGGAGGAATAGTGCCCCATCATTGGTGTCGGTGGGAGGAATAGTGCCCCATCATTGGTGTCAGTGGGAGGAATAGTGCACCATCATTGGTGTCAGTGGGAGGAATAGTGCCCCATCATTGGTGTCGGTGGGAGGAATAGTGCCCCATCATTGGCGTCAGTGGGAGGAATAGTGTCCCATCATTGGCGTCAGTGGGAGGAATAGTGTCCCATCATTGGCGTCAGTGGGAGGAATAGTGTCCCATCATTGGCGTCAGTGGGAGGAATAGTGTCCCATCATTGGTGTCAGTGTGGGGAATAGTGCCCCATCATTGGTATCAGTGGGGGGAATAGTGCCCCATCATTGGTATCAGTGGGAGGAATAGTGCCCCATCATTGGTATGAGTGGGAGGAATAGTACCCCATCATTGGTGTCAGTGGGAGGAATAGTGCCCCATCATTGGTGTCAGTGGGAGGAATAGTGCCCCATCATTAGTATCAGTGGGAGGAATAGTGCCCCATCATTGGTGTCAGTGGAAGGAATAGTGCCCCATCATTGGTATGAGTGGGAGGAATAGTGCCCCATCATTGGTATCAGTGGGAGGAATAGTGCCCCATCATTGGTATGAGTGGGAGGAATAGTGCCCCATCATTGGTGTCAGTGGGAGGAATAGTGCCCCATCATTGGTGTCAGTGGGAGGAATAGTGCCCCATCATTGGTGTCAGTGGGAGGAATAGTGCCCCATCATTGGTGTCAGTGGGAGGAATAGTGCCCCATCATTGGTATCAGTGGGAGGAATAGTGCCCCATCATTGGTATGAGTGGGAGGAATAGTGCCCCATCATTGGTGTCAGTGGAAGGAATAGTGCCCCATCATTGGTATGAGTGGGAGGAATAGTGCCCCATCATTGGTATCAGTGGGAGGAATAGTGCCCCATCATTGGTATGAGTGGGAGGAATAGTGCCCCATCATTGGTGTCAGTGGGAGGAATAGTGCCCCATCATTGGTGTCAGTGGGAGGAATAGTGCCCCATCATTGGTGTCAGTGGGAGGAATAGTGCCCCATCATTGGTATCAGTGGGAGGAATAGTGCCCCATCATTGGTATGAGTGGGAGGAATAGTGCCCCATCATTGGTGTCAGTGGAAGGAATAGTGCCCCATCATTGGTATGAGTGGGAGGAATAGTGCCCCATCATTGGTGTCAGTGGAAGGAATAGTGCCCCATCATTGGTGTCAGTGGGAGGAATAGTGTCCCATCATTGGTGTCAGTGGGAGAAATAGTGCCCCATCATTGGTGTCAGTGGGAGGAATAGTGCCCCATCATTGGTGTCAGTGGGAGGAATAGTGCCCCATCATTGGTGTCAGTGGGAGGAATAGTGCCCAATCATTGGTGTCAGTGGGAGGAATAGTGCCTCATCATTGGCGTCAGTGGGAGGAATAGTGCCCCATCATTGGCGTCAGTGGGAGGAATAGTGTCCCATCATTGGCGTCAGTGGGAGGAATAGTGTCCCATCATTGGCGTCAGTGGGAGGAATAGTGTCCCATCATTGGTGTCAGTGGGAGGAATAGTGTCCCATCATTGGTGTCAGTGGGGGGAATAGTGCCCCATTATTGGTATCAGTGGGGGAATAGTGCCCCATCATTGGTATCAGTGGGAGGAATAGTGCCCCATCATTGGTATGAGTGGGAGGAATAGTACCCCATCATTGGTGTCAGTGGGAGGAATAGTGCCCCATCATTGGTGTCAGTGGGAGGAATAGTGCCCAATCATTGGCGTCAGTGGGAGGAATAGTGCCTCATCATTGGCGTCAGTGGGAGGAATAGTGCCCCATCATTGGCGTCAGTGGGAGGAATAGTGTCCCATCATTGGCGTCAGTGGGAGGAATAGTGTCCCATCATTGGCGTCAGTGGGAGGAATAGTGTCCCATCATTGGCGTCAGTGGGAGGAATAGTGTCCCATCATTGGTGTCAGTGGGGGGAATAGTGCCCCATCATTGGTATCAGTGGGGGGAATAGTGCCCCATCATTGGTATCAGTGGGAGGAATAGTGCCCCATCATTGGTATGAGTGGGAGGAATAGTACCCCATCATTGGTGTCAGTGGGAGGAATAGTGCCCCATCATTGGTGTCAGTGGGAGGAATAGTGCCCCATCATTAGTATCAGTGGGAGGAATAGTGCCCCATCATTGGTGTCAGTGGAAGGAATAGTGCCCCATCATTGGTATGAGTGGGAGGAATAGTGCCCCATCATTGGTATCAGTGGGAGGAATAGTGCCCCATCATTGGTATGAGTGGGAGGAATAGTGCCCCATCATTGGTGTCAGTGGGAGGAATAGTGCCCCATCATTGGTGTCAGTGGGAGGAATAGTGCCCCATCATTGGTGTCAGTGGGAGGAATAGTGCCCCATCATTGGTGTCAGTGGGAGGAATAGTGCCCCATCATTAGTATCAGTGGGAGGAATAGTGCCCCATCATTGGTATGAGTGGGAGGAATAGTGCCCCATCATTGGTGTCAGTGGAAGGAATAGTGCCCCATCATTGGTATGAGTGGGAGGAATAGTGCCCCATCATTGGTGTCAGTGGGAGGAATAGTGTCCCATCATTGGTGTCAGTGGGAGGAATAGTGCCCCATCATTGGTGTCAGTGGGAGGAATAGTGCCCCATCATTGGTGTCAGTGGGAGGAATAGTGCCCCATCATTGGTGTCAGTGGGAGGAATAGTGCCCAATCATTGGCGTCAGTGGGAGGAATAGTGCCTCATCATTGGCGTCAGTGGGAGGAATAGTGCCCCATCATTGGCGTCAGTGGGAGGAATAGTGTCTCATCATTGGCGTCAGTGGGAGGAATAGTGTCCCATCATTGGCGTCAGTGGGAGGAATAGTGTCCCATCATTGGTGTCAGTGGGAGGAATAGTGTCCCATCATTGGTGTCAGTGGGGGGAATAGTGCCCCATCATTGGTATCAGTGGGGGGAATAGTGCCCCATCATTGGTATCAGTGGGAGGAATAGTGCCCCATCATTGGTATGAGTGGGAGGAATAGTACCCCATCATTGGTGTCAGTGGGAGGAATAGTGCCCCATCATTGGTGTCAGTGGGAGGAATAGTGCCCCATCATTAGTATCAGTGGGAGGAATAGTGCCCCATCATTGGTGTCAGTGGAAGGAATAGTGCCCCATCATTGGTGTCAGTGGGAGGAATAGTGCCCCATCATTGGTGTCAGTGGGAGGAATAGTGCCCCATCATTGGTGTCAGTGGGAGGAATAGTGCCCCATCATTAGTATCAGTGGGAGGAATAGTGCCCCATCATTGGTATGAGTGGGAGGAATAGTGTCCCATCATTGGTGTCAGTGGAAGGAATAGTGCCCCATCATTGGTATGAGTGGGAGGAATAGTGCCCCATCATTGGTGTCAGTGGAAGGAATAGTGCCCCATCATTGGTATGAGTGGGAGGAATAGTGCCCCATCATTGGTATGAGTGGGAGGAATTGTGCCCCATCATTGGTATGAGTGGGAGGAATAGTGCCCCATCATTGGTGTCAGTGGGAGGAATAGTGCCCCATCATTGGTATCAGTGGGAGGAATAGTGCCCCATCATTGGTATCAGTGGGAGGAATAGTGCCCCATCGTTGGCGTTAGTGGGAGGAATAGTGCCCCATCGTTGGTGTCAGTGGGGGGAGGAATAGTGCCCCATCGTTGGTGTCAGTGGGGGGAGGAATAGTGCCCCATCGTTGGTGTCCGTGGGGGGAGGAATAGTGCCCCATCGTTGGTGTCAGTGGGGGGAGGAATAGTGCCCCATCGTTGGTGTCAGTGGGGGGAGGAATAGTGCCCCATCGTTGGTGTCAGTGGGGGGAGGAATAGTGCCCCATCGTTGGTGTCAGTGGGGGGAGGAATAGTGCCCCATCGTTGGTGTCAGTGGGGGGAGGAATAGTGCCCCATCGTTGGTGTCAGTGGGGGGAGGAATAGTGCCCCATCGTTGGTGTCAGTGGGGGGAGGAATAGTGCCCCATCGTTGGTGTCAGTGGCGGGAGGAATAGTGCCCCATCGTTGGTGTCAGTGGGGGGAGGAATAGTGCCCCATCGTTGGTGTCAGTGGGGGGAGGAATAGTGCCCCATCGTTGGTGTCAGTGGGGGGAGGAATAGTGCACCATCGTTGGTGTCAGTGGGGGGAGGAATAGTGCCCCATCGTTGGTATTAGTGACACAAATGATGGGGCACTATCCCTTCCACTGACACCAATGATACTTACCTTGCTGACTCCTGCTCCAGCCTGGGCTCGCTCTCTCCCTCTCCCATCTACAGCCTGCATACCTGGCTGCAGCAGCAAAATTTGCACTTACCTGTCAGCTGTCTTCCTTCTCTGGCCTCTCTCTTCACTCGTTCCTGCAGCTCCCTCGATCTTCTTCGATCTCCGTGCGCTGCCGCTCGGCTCCTCCTCTCCAAGCTCCACCTTCTCGCCGGTGATTGGCCGCCTGTGTGCCTCTCCTGAGCTACAGTTCTAGTGGCCAATCAGCGGCGAGGAGGCGGTGACAGGGGCAGCATATTATCCCGCCCACACATCGCCGGAGACAGCAGCGGTGTCTCGGTTCCTAAGACCATCGGAAATATGTGTTTTCCGATGGTCTTAGGCGACCCCTGGGAAATGGTCGTTCGACCCCCAAAGGGGTCGCGACCCCCAGGTTGAGAACCGCTGGACTACAGGATTTATAATGTGCATAGAGAAGTGCACATGGCTACAACTAATGTGTACTGTGTATTCCAAAAAAATGGAATTGAGGGGGGAAAGGAGAGGTTCAGAGCTCATAGAGTATATAACAAGGCAAAAAAAAACCACTGTTGGGGTGAATTCACAATGTATGCAGTGGCAGATGTTTTACCATATAGTAAAACGTCTGTCACTGCAGGGAAGCACAAGAAGCAATTGTTTCCTGTGTGTCACATTCACCTAGAGCTGCGTGCTGCTGCTGAAGACAAGCTGCATTTTATTGCAGCGCACTGTGCCAAATTGCACGCCAAGGTACAGCAACACAGCACATCACACTGCTGTACATTGCCATGAAAAATGTGTACATTTTGTACTCTTCAGATAAAGTTCATACAAAACAAAAAAAGGGAACTGTGTGATGTGCTGAATTGTGCGCCGCACTGCCCCCTACAGTAGATGGCAATGAAGAGCTGTCACAACGGTTAATTGTTGTCGCAGCTCTCTGCTATGTGTGAATTCAGCCTAAGAAATTCCTAAATGAAAAAACAGATTATAGGGCCTTTAAAGCGGAGTTCCAGTTGCACTGTGAAAAAATAAAAGTCAGCAGCTACAAAAACTGTAGCTGCTGACTTTTAAAAAACAGCGACACACCTGTCCCATGATCCCGTGGTGTCCTCACCACAGCCTGTTTCACCAGCTGCCTGGTGCTACAGGGTCCGGCATCTTCATTGTGGGCACCCAGCTGTGACAGCCTGAAGCTTCACAGCCGGGTGCCCACTGCGCATGCGCGCTGCACTTCCTGAATGGCCACATAGTCTTCTGGAACCCGTCACGTGTCCCAGAAGACTACAGGGAGGGAGGGTAGGAGGACAACTTCTGCTTCCAATCGCCTTAGGCGATCGCAGCGGAAGTGGGAGCGGGTACCTGTCAATTTCAGGTACCCGGTCTCCCCCCGCTTTCTAAAGGTGGGGAGTGGGGGACCAGTCTTTAACCTTCCTGGCGGTAATCTTGAGTGTGGCTCAGGGTTAATTTACAGTACCAAGAGCGGTAACCCCGAGCCACATTCAGGATTACACTGTAGTGCTTGTCCTGCGATCCCCCGATCCTTACATTGTCCTACGATCCCCTGATGTCCTCCAGCTGTGTCCTCTGGCTGATGCCGGCAACCGTCTTCTGGGTTCCCTTCCCTGCGAGATTTGGGAAGCAGGGGGGTAGAACCAGTGGGAGATTCAAAAAAGTAAAAATATGACATACACACAATACATTGTAATCTGTTAGTATTACATTACTGTATCAAACCATTTCACCTATATTTTGTCCAGTGCCCTGCCTGCACTTTTGCCATTCTGTCTGCCTAGAAACTTGAGAACGTCCATGGCATCCAAAAAGCATCCCTTTAGGTCGAAAGTGGTTTTAGAGCAGCTAGAGAACAGCGAACGTGAATTAGAATCACTTGCAGAATTGAGCGATAGTGATTGGTGGGGAAATTTATCATTAGACACTGAAAGTGACGACAACAACGATTCTGGGACTGAGCTCAGTGATGTGCAAACTTGGTGCTCTATTTCATATTTCAGTGTTTTGGTTTGATTACATTATTGAATTACATTTATTATTATATTATTATTTTTTATAATTATTTATTATATTATAATTTATGATTTCGTGTTTCAAAGTTGTCATACCCCAGATGTTTACTAGACTCTTGTTTGAACAGATTTAAGTGAGTTATTCCTAAGAATTACAGGTCTACAATATAAAACAACCAATTTCCATGCAAAACAATGAACTGTTTTGACATTGAAAAATATTGACATTATTTAGACCGCTAGGGAGGTTAAAGTGGAACTTCCCCTTTTGGGTGGAGCTCTGCTTTACGTTGTGGATGCGTATGAATTATTTTGTAAGCATAAGGATATTGTTTAGTGTCACTAACATGGTAAATAAACAATTTATTACTTAAAACGTATAGTAAAGCTGGTCATAGATGATTCAAACAGATTCTTCCATCCATACACAAAAGAGGTGGATGAAGGAATCTCCAATCCCCCCATGCCTCGCCGAGACATTGGGGTTAATTTACTAAAGGCAAATATACTGTGCACTGCAAGTGCACTTGTTCCAGAGCTTAGTAAATGAGGTAAAGCTTCACTTTGCAAAGAACACCCAATCACATGTAAGGAAAAATAAAAAACAACATTTTTATTTGCACATGATTGGATGATAGAAATTAGCAGAGCTTCCCCTCGGATCTAGAGCAACTACACTTGCAGTGCACAGACTATTTGTCTTTAGCAAATCAGTCACCCTGTATTCTGACAGCAGGACTTGATGCTATCAGATCGCACTGATCAGATGATTGGCTGAAGCAGCTGATCAACAAAAGTACGATTAGAAAATCGACCGATCGGTCATCCAACGACTGAGAGGCATTCGTTCGTTGGTTGAAATTGTGGCCCACATTAACCAATCTAAAAAAAATTGTTCGTCGGGCAATTTGTAGTGTTGACATCTTCCGTACAAGTGGAAGTGATGCAGTGTGCGTGTAGCCACACCCTTCCGGCCAGAACGAGTGATATACACAACAATTAACAGCAATGAGTATAATATAGTTTATTACATGGCCTATATACATAAATAGTGATACATAAAATATAATATGCAGAATTCTGGTTTCATTATCTCATTAGGCCAATCTACTTTTAAGATTTGGATTTTTTGTCCGTGTTTACGAAGATTCCTTGGACATAAACATCCGAGTCATCTTTTGTTTCTCATGCGTGATAGCGCTTGATAGATTTTTTTTCGTACCACCGTCATACCACCGCATAGAAAAACGGTCGTTCATATGCGAAAAGACAATATTTCTCACTGTTGTTCAACCGGATTTTTTTCGTTCATAATATCGTTATTGGTTAACCACCTCCCGTCCGGCCGTTGTATATAAACGGCCGGACGGTGGCACTGCAGGGTCGGGTGGCCGTTTATAAACGGCCTCCCTGCACCCTGCTTGTACACGCTCCCTGGGAGCGCGTAGCACCACGATCCGGTGCCCGCTGTGTCCTCCGGACACAGTGAAACACTGATCAATGGATGGGACCTCTGTACAAGGTCCTGATCGTGTGATCACTGATTGGCCAATCAGTGATCACATTCAAAGTAGTAAGCATGTGACATCATTGCTTACTATGTATGAAATCTTATCATGATCATGTGAAATCTGAACGTGAATGCTCACAGAGGTCACATGGTACACAGCCTTGTACCATCTGACAAGCTGTGACCACTCACAGCTCACCAGGGGCGGACTGACCATTTGGAAACTCGGGCACTGCCCGAGGGCCCGGGGTCAGTAGGGGGCCCCATGAGATGCCCCTGGTACCTTTTTCATAGGATTTTTTGAGTTTGGGCAAGGACACAGGGGCCCCATGATCCCCTATTGCCCGGGGGCCCCATGAGTTGTCAGTCCACCCCTGCAGTAATTCTCAATGGCTGCAAGAATGCAGACAGAGAGAAAGAGAAATGATTGCTTTTACATCCTATATGGGTGTAATAGCAATCAGTGTAAAAAAAAAAAAAAATCTTCATTACCCCCAACAAGTAGTACAGTGTCACCATGGTGACACTGTACTGCTAGGGTGACAGTATGTAAAAAAAAAAACATAAATAATAATCTAAAAAAAAAAATAAAAAATGTAAAACTATGTTTGGTTATAAACTAATTTGGCTTATTTTTTTTTTTCTAATAAAAAGATAACGGAATAAATTTTGGCCAAGATTTATGATGAAATATTATTTATTTGCAAAATTTTATAAGAAAAACACTTTTTTTCCAAATTTTTGGACTTTTTCATTTACATAGCAAAAAAAATAAAAATTCCAGTGGTGAATAAATACCACCAAAATAAAGCTTTATCTGTCTCAAAAAAATGCTAAAAAATTCATATGGGTACAGGGTTGCATGACCGCGCAATTGTCATTCAAAATGTGACAGCGCTGAAAGCTGAAAATTGCCCTGGTCAGGAAGGGGGTAAAAGTGTCCAGACTGGAAGTGGTTAAAACAGTCTGCTCATCAACGAAGAGAAAATCGTTCGATCAATGGTTCTGCAAAATTTTGTGTACGGGCCATAAAGCTCCATGCACGCTGGATGTTTTCATAACGCTGGTAACGTTAGCTGTGTAAAGTCACATTAAAAACATGAGTTTTTCAGCTTTTTTTAGCGTTTTTGCATTAGCATTTAGTGGAGTTTTGCAGCATTTAGCTGAGTTTTCCTGCGTTTGCATTTTTTAACCAAAAAACTGCATATTGTTGCGTTTTTCAGCGTTAGAGCATTTTTACAGCTAAAAAACTCCTCTAGAATCCCACTAGTCCTGGGTTTTTTTTCCAGCCAAAAAACGTCCATGCCAAAAAATGTTCATTACAGTCTATGTGTGAATGGACACATAGGATAACATGCTGGGGAGTTTAATGGCTGTAGAAAAAAAACGTCAAAAGCCAAAAACAGCAGCTGTAAAAACATTCAGTGTGCATGAGGACTAACACCCAGGCAAATAGCATTTTCAGAAGGATAAGTCAGCAATGGCAGCCCAGAAAAGCTAATCTGCTGGTTTTCTTTGAGTCCTTGCACCTGACTGTTGCATTGCTGTGTATGTGTTACTGCCAGGGGCGGACTGACCATTTGGAAACTCGGGCACTGCCCAAGGGCCCGGGGTCAGTAGGGGGCCCCATGAGATGCCCCTGGTACCTTTTTCATAGGCTTTTTTGAGTTTGGGCAAGGACACAGGGGCCCCATGATCCCCTATTGCCCGGCGGGCCCATGAGTTGTCAGTCCGCCCCTGGTTACTGCATGATCTAATGGTGTTTCATTTATATATTTATGACTGAACAAGGACAGCCAGCCACTGCTGTTTCTTTCGCTGTTTATAAATCCAGCATCTGCCATCAATGATTATAATATTCGTATTTCTTATATTACTTTTTTTTTTTCCTGTAGCACATTTCAGTTCTGAAAAAGGAATAAAAATCTTTGCTATCCCAGCTTCTGTCAAGTATATAAATAAATGCACTTGTGAGTATGAAGTACATACTAGTCTTGTGTTCTCAAGGGGAGCGATGGAAATTGGTAAGTGATATGCGTGATGCTGTCTTCAGGAGGAGTGACCAGTCATTGTCACTTTAAGAGCATCTGTGCGTCCTATATATAAGCTCGGCCTACATTTGTCATTCAAAGCTGCATAGTTTCACCTCTAGCAGGCTCTTGATTCAATCTCACTCATCATGGATGATATTTACAAGGCAGCGGTAGGTGATATTTTTAATTTATTTCTAAATTGAAAATATGTCTCACTTTTGTATTATATCAAGTGTTAAAATGAAATGGAAATTTCAGCAGAACTTTTAAAGAGCAACAAATTGCTTTCTCAGTGTATGCTAAGTGAAAAAGCAACTAAAGTTGCAGCGATAGTTCAATATTTCTTTCCTTTTCATTCTTTGTCATTTTGTGGAGTAGAAGAAATGAAGCCTTGCAAAGCAGACCTACATCTGAGACATGAAGCTGTGCAGATTTCCCAACTTACTTCACCTCCATTGACCTGAAGAAGAGTATAGTTCATAGATGTCATTTTTACTTTAGATACTTAGGCAGCTGTTTTTTTTTCCTCTAGCCTCTCAACAATCACAAAACAAGCTTTTGCCATCATTCCAAAATGACTGCTGTAAAAAATATGAATTGCTTGATCATAAATGTTACTGTGGCTTAGGTTTTAGAAATCCTATCAAATAAAGTATTAGAATAACCAGGGGCGGACTGACCATTTGGAAACTCGAGGGCCCGGGGTCAGTAGAGGGCCCCATGAGATGCCCCTGGTACCTTTTTCATAGGCTTTTTTGAGTTTGGGCAAGGAGACAGGGGCCCCAGGATCCCCTATTGCCCGGGGGCCCCATGAGTTGTCAGTCCACCCCTGAGAATAACATATAATTAATTTGTAACTTGTGGCTAAATGGTTAGCACTTCCACCTGGTAGTACTAGGGTTGTTGGTTCAAATTCCAACCATGGCATCCCCTGCCTGGAGTTTGCATGTTCTCCCTGTACCTGCGTGGGTTTCCTCCAGGTACTCCGGTTTCCTCGACATACTCCAAAGACATGCTGGTAGGTGAATTGGCTCCTTTCTAAATTGCCCCTAGTATGTGTATGTATGAATGTGAGTTAGGGACCTTAGATTGTACAATATATATGTAAAGCACTGCGTAAATTGACGGCGCTATAGAGGTACCTGAAATAATAATAAATGAGAATCTTGAAGTCTAATGTTAAAGAGAATATGTTCACAAAATCAGACAACTTGCACATGCAGCAATTCACTAATTATAGAAATTAATGAGCTTACTTTGTACGTCTACCAGTTAGCATCTACGCTCTCAGTGGGGTTCCTTTTATTGAAGACAAATAGGCTGTTCATCTAGCAAGGGAAGTTGCACTTTGCAAGGGGTTTCCCCCAGAGCTTAGTGTACATGCTGAAATTTCACTTTGCAAAGAATGCCCAATCACGTGCGAGGAAAGTTAAACCAAAAAGCCTTTTTTATGTGCATGATTGGATGATGGAAGTCAAAAGCTTTGCTGGTTTTTTTACCTTCCTCTGGATCAAAAGTGGGTATAGGATTATAACTTTAATGGTTGAACTGGATGGACTTTTGTCTTTTTTCAGCCAGACTAACTATGTAACTATGTAAGAAGAGCTTCACCTCATTTACCAAGCTTGTGGAAAATTGCCCTGCAAAATGAACAGCCTATTTGCCTTTCGTAAATCAACCCCAATGCATCTTACTGCTATTTTGTATGAAATTTAACTAAGGGTTCTTTCACATGGGATGGACCCGCTTAGTGGATCCGCTTGCTCAGCGGGGGATCTCTCCGCTGATCCCCACTGAGCAAGCGAGCAATCCAATGGACAGAAGGGGAATTGGATCCCCATCCGTCCCTTTTTGGCAGATCGGATCGGATGTTGGTGGGTGTAAATGGACATATGTCCGTTTACACCTGCCGCTCCATAGAGGAGAATGGAGGTTCCGTTCGAGTCTGCCTGAAAAACGAGCAGGAAATCAGAACGTTCATGTGAAAGAGCCCTAAGAGGTGTCATAATGTGAATTTTCCACAGCTGATTACTTAGCACTGGATTCCTAAAGGGTGGGAGAAACGCACTGCACTTGCGATCTGCAGCAGGTGTCAATGTTAACATAATGGCACACCGAACTCAGGTAACAAACGCAGTACATTTTCCTGCGTTGGATCGCATGGTACAGTAGTACCATGTGATCCAGTTCCTGTGAATTTTATAAAGTGCGGACTGCTGTGATGTCAGCCCATTCAAATAAATGGGCTGAAATCGCAATGCACCCCTAAATGTATGGTGTGCACCAGCCCAAAACGCAAATCAGAAATCTTCATTATGCAGTTATGCATTGTGCTTGTGTTTTTAGATTTGACCGAAATACACTAAGTACATAAGCATGTGCATTGTATCTGATTAATGAGAAGATTTGTGTATTTACAAGTGCATTGTGGTATTTACTTACTTACAAGACATATACAGTACATAGAAAGATTATGAATGGCAGAATCTGAAAAGCCCTATGATAAACACACGGCCACAGGCATGTCAAGCATTCAAGCAGGACATTGACCTTGAAATTTGTCTTTGCCTTGGACTTGCCCAGGCCTCACCAGTGACAGAGCTGCACTGTAACCTCACACCTCGCAAGTGTCTTGTGTAATGTTAGCACTCAAATGCCCAAACTATTTATTACAAAACTATAAAACGTTGGTTATAGCAAGACATAAGGTCAGCTCCTCCCATAACTGCCCATATGGAAGAAAAATCTGTTTGAAATATATTTTAAAAATATTCTTCCCAAACATATTGCCATATATTTAAAAAAAAAAAAATATATATATATATATATATGTATTTAAAAAAAAATAATATATATGTATATACATATATTGCATGTTGAAATGCATTTTTATTACATAATATCTGAACATGTTTTTAAAAATACACTTCAAATATACTGTATGTCTTCAAAAATACAAATCTACAATTTGGAATGCATTTACAAATCTGAAGAATATATTTAAAAAATAGTTATTTTTAAACATATATATTCTTTAAATATATTCTTCAGATTTTTTTAACATTAAAAAAGTCACTTTAACATATATTTTTACATATATTTGTAAATGCATTCCAAAAATGTAGATTTGTTTTTTTAAAGACATACAGTATATTTGAAATGTATTTTTAAAAATATTTTTCAGATATATTGTAATAAAAACGCATTTAAACATGCAGTAAATATATATATATATATTTATATATTTATTTATTTATTGAAATATATTTTGAAATATATTGAATATGGCCACCAACATTGTAGTATTTCAAATATATGGTAATATATTTCGGAAGCCTATTTTTAAAAAGATATTTCAAATATACTGGTATTTTTCTTCCACGTGGGTGGGTTTGCACAGTTGCTGTAAACCTACATTAATATTACATGGAAATATTGTATCGCAGAGGTTTGTATCGCATGGTTGGACTTATAGCATTAGCAAATACACAATTTTAGAGGTTAAATATAGCCATTACACTGTTTATAAAGGTTAAATATATAATAATAATTACTTTTACATTCAATACACACTATTACATATACTATTTTTTATCATTATATTAGAATATTAGAATGAAGTACTGGCAAGGAGCAGCAAAAGATAGTGAAAAAGTACTGCTTTTTATATATATATATATATATATATATATATATATATATAGTGTATGTGTATATCTATACACACACACATATATATATATATATATATATATATATATATAGATAGATAGATAGATAGATAGATAGATATACGCACATGTATCTATTTTTGCATTAATTTAAAAACATCATGAATTTTGAATTTTAAGATGAGCTAATCTGTCCAGATACCCATATTACATTCCAAATACTGGGCCTACAAGCATACTATAGTTCTGGCTATATATAGTAACATAAACTTCAACAATGGGACAATTGCATATCTTCTATAAACAGCTGTTTTGTACAGGATGATAGCCACATGCATTCCTACAGGGTTGGTCATGATTTAAAGAACTCATTGCTTGCATGGTGTAATAAATTCTTTTCACAAAAGCCCTGTCCTTAAAATCCCTTGCAAGCTAAAGTTTAGGAAGCACAAAAAAAGCCCAGTGACTGCACCAACATAAATATACTGCTTCAACTCTGATGCTGACTCTGCTTTTTAGCCAGCTTCACTACAGTGCAAAAGTAGCAAAAAAAATGGGGGGGGGGGGGTGGTAAAACAGGTGGTTGAGCTGGGTATACACAAGCCACTGATGCTTTGTTCTGCAGTCACAACAAAAATGATCCCCTCTATTGTGTTGATTGTGCAAGCATGGCTGCTGAATGTGACCCATTCAAGCAAATGGGGAGCCGTAATGCCATTGCCCTGCAATTGCATGTAGAGTAATACCTTGATTTAAGAACGCCTCGGTTAAAGTAATTTTCGGTTTACAAATGAAAATCCACTGAAAGTAATGCCTCAGTTTACAAATTTTGCATGAATTTTTTTCGCAATATGAAGTGTATGTCAGTGCTGATTTTTAAATGCAATTGCTGGCTCTTTTTTTTTTCTTCACTATAGCTCACAGAATTAGCTGTCACTTTCCCCAAAGTTAATGGAAATGTTGTTTCTTTTAAGAAACTAAAAAGAAACATAGTTTGCCTCCCCCCCCTTTCCTGACCTGCCAGGCTGCATGCTCTGAAAAGGGTCTGGTATGGATTTTGGGGAGGACCCCCACGCCATTTTGTTTTAAATTTTGGCCCCTCAAAATCCATACCAGACACGAAGGGCTTGGTATGGATGGGAAGGGGGACCCCACACAGTTTTTTAAATTATTTTTTTAATTGCTGGCAATTCTTTTACATTCAGCTGTCAGTGGGGAACCCCGCTGACAGCTGAAATATTAACACATGGTTGTCACTACTAAAATGCCGCTTGACTTGATAAAATAACTCCTGCAGTATTTATTAGTGTTTACTTTTTTCTGATCTCCGGAACAGATTAATTGGCTTTCAATGCATTCCTATAGGAAACGGCGTTTCAGTTTAAGAATTTTTTGCTATAAGAAAAGTCCTGCAGAACGAATTAAATTCTTAAACCGAGGTATTACTGTAATGCCCACAGCTACAACACAATGGTGTGACATTGAGCCTGGGTTCACATATATGCGGTGCGATATATCGCATGTGATTCACACAGGAACCGCACCACATTCCTGTGCAAATCACATGCGATTTGTGTGTGGTGCGATTGGAGCCATACACTTTGTATGGCTCTAATTGCACCACACCCCCACCAAAAAGGTGCAAGACCCTTTTTGGGTCCGCACTAGAATTGGATTGCATGGGTATTCACACCAATGCAATCCAATTCTGCACATCGCACCTTGTTTTCCGGACCGCTTTTGGGGTGTTGTTAGCTTAACATACACACCTGCAGTGGTTCGCATTAACGGGATGCGATTCTGATTTGGTGCGGAAATTGCACTGAAAACGCTGCGAATTCCACACCGTATCAGTGTGAACCAGGGCTAAGCCTGGGTTCACACATATGCGGTGCGGTATATCACATATGATTCGCACAGGAACTGCACCATATTCCTGTGCAAATCACATGCGAATTGTGTGTGATGCGATTGGAGCCATACATGTTGTATGGCTCTAATCGCCCTGCATCAAAAAGGTGCAAGACCTTTTTTTGGGTCTGCACTAGAATTGGATCGCACGGGTATTCACACCAATGTGATTCAATTCTGTACATCGCACTGGGCTTTGCGGACCGCTTTCGGGGTGTTGTTAACGTAACATACACACCCGCAATAGTTCACATGAATGGGGTGCGATTGTGATGTGGTGCACAATTCGCACAGAAAACGCTGCAAATTCAGCACCGCATCAGTGTGAACCCAGGCTAACAGGGCTAAAACAGACAGCGATAATATATTACCTCCTCACTGCCTGTCAAACACCTCTGAAAAATGATCCATCATGGGTAGATTTTCAGGGTGATGTCAAGCACTGCAGCTAGTATAAAATGTCTTGTATGAATTGCAGCCCAAAGCAAAAGTATAGTAGGTGCAGACAGACATACACTGCAGCATACCAGAATACACATGGGGGAGATTTACTAAGACTGGAGCACTCCAAATCTGGTAGAGCTGTGCATGATACCCAATCAACTTTTAACTTCAGCTTGTTCAATTAGGTTTGGCAATAAAACCTGGAAGCTGCTTGGTTTCTGTGCAGAGCTGGACTGGATTGTGCGCCATGAAGTTTTAGTAAACGACCCCTATGCAGTTACTGGCAGTCCTGACTGAATACATGGGCTGTGTAGCACACACATCTTAAAGCATCCCAACCACAGCACCACCTACCTGGAGTTTGCATGTTCTCCCTGTGCCTGCGTGGGTTTCCTCCAGGTACTCCGGTTTCCTCCCACATGCTAAAGACATGCTGGTAGGTTAATTGGATCCTGTCTAAAATTGGCCCTAGTATGTGTATGTATGAATGTAAGTTAGGGACCTTAGATTGTTTGCCCCTTGAGGGTTAGGGACTGATGTCAATGTACAATATATATCTGTAAAGCACTGCATAAATTGACAGCGCTATATAAGTACCTGAAATAAATGAATAAATATATAAATGAAACACCATTAGCTCATGCGGTAACACATACACACCAATGGAACAGTCAGGTGCAATGACTAAAAGATAACCAGCAGATTAGCTTTTATGGGCTGCCATTGCTGACTTATCCTTCTGAAAATGCTATTTGCCTGGGTGTTAGTCCTCATGCACACTGGGCGTTATTACAGCGGCTGTTTTTGGCTTTTGACATTTTTTTTTACAGCTAGTAAACCCCCCAGCATGTTATCCTATGTGTCCATGCACACATAGACAGTAATCAACGCTTTTTGGCTGGAAAAAAAAACCCAGGACTAGTGGGTTTCTAGAGGAGTTTTTTAGCTGTAAAAACGTTCTAAAGCTGAAAAACACGGCAAAATGTGGTAAAACGCCACAAACCGAAGTTTTGGGACTTTTTTTACCAAAAAAAAAATTTGGGGGGTAAAAAAAACACTATTAACCGCAAACGTGGAATAACGTAGCAAAACACCACTAAACGCTAATGCAAAAATGCTAAAAATCAAAAGCCAAAAAACTCACATTTTTTACGCAGCTAACGTTACAAGCGTTATCAAAACGTCCAGTGTGCATGAGGACTTATGCTACATTCTCCTTTTCTTCTGCTTTCTAATGCAGGCCATAGACAGGCCGTTTATAGGCCGAATTGTCGGCCGATAAACAAAAAAACAGTCGTTGTCGTTGCGATGCTGCCACCAATGTCTACGAAAAACGGACGTTTTTCGTGGATTTTCCAGCATGACCAATAAAAATAAACGAGAAGATCCGCGAAAAATGGCCGACGGCATTGCCCCACTAACGGCGTGAATATTGGCCGATTTTTCGTGCGGATGAAAATTCGGCCGATAAACGACCCGTCTATGGCCTGCATAAGTCTTTGATATGAAACAAGAATGCAGGCTACATTCTGACTACTTGGCAAGCTGCTTGCTTGTTCTGGCCATTGACTAGAAAAAAATCAAGTCCGGGGATCAGCAAGGCAGTCAGTCAACTAGCATTCTAAGAGAAATATATATAGCTGCCATTGATAAGATTTTGCTGTTGAAATGTTAGAAGGCTGTCAGGAGGATCCATTGGCTTCTCAGTCACTGACCTGCAGAATTGAAAAATATATAAAATGAAAATTGCTCTTGTTCTTAGTCAGTAGTATTAAATGAACCCAGGAAAAGTCAGGCAAACTAGCATATTGATTTTAAATAGTTATACAGTATAGTAAGTTTTAGGCTCCATGCACACTGGAACGTTTTAGTAATGCTGGTAACGTTAGCTGTGTAAAGTCACGTTAAAAATGTGAGTTTTTCAGCGTTTTTGCATTAGCAGCATTTTGCCTAATTTTTTCGCATTTTTTTTTTTAGCGGTTTTTTTGGGTCCAAAAAAAGTCCCAAAACACTGGTTTGCTGCGATTTACTGCATTTTGCCGTGTTTTTCAACATTAGAGCATTTTTACAGCTAAAAAATTCCTCTAGAAACTCACCAGCCCTGGGGGTTTTTTTCCAGCCAAAAAGCACCCCTGCCAAAAAATGTTGATTACAGTCTATGTGTGCATTGACACATAGGATAACATGCTGGGGAATTTACTAGCTATAGCAAAAAACGTCAAAAGCCAAAAACAGCAGCTGTAAAAACGTTCAGTGTGCATGAGGACTTAGCAATATATAATAACTTTGTAATTAGAGCAAGATCTGATAAAGATTAGAATCTAGAGATAATATATATTTCAGAATGTATAAAGATGTGATATAATGCATCATGTTTATTTTTTATTTGCCAAGATAGATTCTGCACCTCCATCTTCAGATCTTCTTATATACGCAGAGACATTGCTGACCTCTCCCTCAAAATGTTAGTTACTTGGCTGTGCTGCTAGCCCTTTCACTTTAATAATTTGAATCACGGGCCAGGATCAAGTGAAGCTATGAATAATGTTGATTTTTTTTTCTGACTTTTCAGGCCTGTATACTTCCAGTTTAGTAAATTGAACTATTTGGCCAGATTCACATTTTTTCTTTGCAGTAATGCTTGTGTCATGCACGTTGGCGCACTGCGGCACAATTCATTTTAAGTAGCACCTCTACCCACCTTGTTGATAGGCATACATTACTCCGGTATACTGCCAAATATGTTACATACACATTTTTGGTGCATTTTAGTGCATTTGAAAGTCTATACAGATGTTTTGTAGTTGTGTTACAAGTTTTAAGGGTCAGCTTAGCAACCAAGTAACTAGCATTTTCAGTAAGTTCCACAATAACCAATTTTGTAATATTCTTATGAAAGGTTTATATGAATTAAGTGCAAATGTTAAAGCAAGGCCGGATCTAGCATGTCCAATGTGGGGGTGAAATAAAAAATGTCAGGGGGCAGAGGATGGGAGGTTAGCAGGGCAGTGTACATGTGGTCAGCAGGGCACAATATAGGGTCAACAGTTTGTAGGGCAGTGTACAGGGGCCATTAGTTAGTAGAGCACTGTACATGGATCAGCAGGGCAGAGGACAGGGATCAGCAGAGCAGAGGACAGGAGACACTGCTGGCAGGGCAAAGGACAGGGGTCACTTTTGGCAGAGCAGAGGGCAGAGCTCCTTCTCCAATCATTGCATTGCACACAGCATGGACAGAGGCAGCAGAGTTCCTCCTCCCTAAACAATGCATAGCTGAGATCAGTATACTGTAGAGTCAGGCAAGGACAGTATAGTGTCAGACTAGGGCAGTAAAGTATCAGATAAGGGCAGTATAGTAAAAGATTAGGGTGGTATAGTGGCAGGTTAGGGTAGTATAGTGGCAGGCTAGGGCAGTATAGTGGCAGTATAGTGGCAGGTTAGGGTAGTGTAGTGACAGGTTAGAGTAGTATAGTGACAGGTAAGGGTAGTACAGTGGCAGGTTATGGCAGTATAGTGGCAGGTTATGGCAGTATAGTGGCAGGTTAGGATAGTATGTGGCAGGTTATGACAGTATAGTGGCAGGTTAGGGCAGTATACTGACAGGTTATGGTAGTAAAGCAGCAGGTTAGGGCAGTATAGTGGCAGGTTACGGCAGTATAGTGGCAGGTTAGGGCAGTATACTGACAGGTTAGGGTAGTATAGTGGTGGGTTAGGACAGTATAGTTACAGGATAGGGTAGAAAAGCAGCAGGTTAGGGTATTATAGTGGCAGGTTAGAGTAGTATAGTGATAGGTAAGGGTAGTACAGTGGCAGGTTAGGACAGTATAGTGAAAGGTTAGGGTAGTAAAGTGGCGGGTTAGGAAAGTATAGTTACAAGTAAGGGTAGTAAAGTGGCAGGTTATGGTATTATAGTGACAGGTTAGAGTAGTATAGTGACAGGTAAGGGTAGTACAGTGGCAGGTTATGGCAGTATAGTGGCAGGTTAGGGTAGTATAGTGGCAGGTTATGGCAGTATAGTGGCAGGTTAGGGTAGTATAGTGGCAGGTTAGGGCAGTATAGTGACAGGTTCAGGTAGTATAGTGGCAGGTTGGGACAGTATAGTGACAGGTTAGGGTAGTAAAGTGGCAGGTTAGGGTATTATAGTGGCAGGTTAGGACAGTATAGTGGCAAGTTAGGGCAGTATAGTGACAGGTTAGGGTAGTATAGTGGCAGGTTGAGACAGTATAGTGACAGGTTAGGGTAGTAAAGCAGCAGGTTAGGGCAGAATAGTGAAAGGTTAGAGTAGTATAGTGGTGGGTTAGGACAGTATAGTTACAGATTAGGGTAGTAAAGCAGCCGGTTAATGTATTATAGTGGCAGGTTAGGACAGTATATTGGCAGGTTGGGGTAGTATAGTGGCAGGTTAGGGTATTATAGTGGCATGTTAGGGCAGTATAGTGGCAGGTTGGGGTAGTATAGTGGCAGGTTGAGACAGTATAGTGACAGGTTAGGGCAGTATAGTGGCAGGTTAGTCTAGTATAGTGGCAGGTTGGGACAGTATAGTGGCAGGTTAGGGTAGTATAGTGGCAGGTAAGGGCAGTATAGTTGCAGGTTAGGGTAGTATAGTGGCGGGTTAGGATATTATAGTGGAATGTTAGGGTAGTATAGTGGTGGGTTAGGACAGTATAGTTACAGGTTAGGGTAGTAAAGCGGCAGGTTGGGGTATTATAGTGGCAGGTTAGGACAGTATAGTGGCAGGTTGGGGTAGTATAGTGGCAGGTTAGGGTAGTATAGTGACAGGTTAGGGTCAGGGGCGGACTGACCATTCGAGCACTCGGGCACTGCCCGAGGGCCCGGGGTCAGTAGGGGGCCCCATAAAATGCCCCTGGTACCTTTTTATAGGCTTTTATGGGTATGCTTTGAGTGTGGGCAAGGACACAGGGGCCCCATGATCCCCCATTGCCCGGGGGCCCCATGATTTGTCAGTCCGCCCCTGGTTAGGGTAGTATAGTGGCAGGTTATGGCAGTATAGTGGCAGGTTAGGGTAGTATAGTGGCAGGTTAGGGCAGTATAGTGACAGGTTAGGGTAGTATAGTGGTGGGTTAGGACAGTATAGTTACAGGTTAGGGTAGTAAAGCGGCAGGTTAGGGTATTATAGTGGCAGGTTAGGCCAGTATAGTGACAGGTTCAGGTAGTATAGTGGCAGGTTGGGACAGTATAGTGACAGGTTAGGGTAGTAAAGTGGCAGGTTAGGGTATTATAGTGGCAGGTTAGGACAGTATAGTGGCAAGTTAGGGCAGTATAGTGACAGGTTAGGGTAGTATAGTGGCAGGTTGAGACAGTATAGTGACAGGTTAGGGTAGTAAAGCAGCAGGTTAGGGCAGAATAGTGAAAGGTTAGAGTAGTATAGTGGTGGGTTAGGACAGTATAGTTACAGATTAGGGTAGTAAAGCAGCCGGTTAATGTATTATAGTGGCAGGTTAGGACAGTATATTGGCAGGTTGGGGTAGTATAGTGGCAGGTTAGGGTTGTATAGTGGCATGTTAGGGCAGTATAGTGGCAGGTTGGGGTAGTATAGTGGCAGGTTGAGACAGTATAGTGACAGGTTAGGGCAGTATAGTGGCAGGTTAGTCTAGTATAGTGGCAGGTTGGGACAGTATAGTGGCAGGTTAGGGTAGTATAGTGGCAGGTAAGGGCAGTATAGTTGCAGGTTAGGGTAGTATAGTGGCGGGTTAGGATATTATAGTGGAATGTTAGGGTAGTATAGTGGTGGGTTAGGACAGTATAGTTACAGGTTAGGGTAGTAAAGCGGCAGGTTGGGGTATTATAGTGGCAGGTTAGGACAGTAGAGTGGCAGGTTGGGGTAGTATAGTGGCAGGTTAGGGTAGTATAGTGGCGGGTTAGGATATTATAGTGGAATGTTAGGGTAGTATAGTGGTGGGTTAGGACAGTATAGTTACAGGTTAGGGTAGTAAAGCGGCAGGTTGGGGTATTATAGTGGCAGGTTAGGACAGTATAGTGGCAGGTTGGGGTAGTATAGTGGCAGGTTAGGGTAGTATAGTGGCGGGTTAGGATATTATAGTGGAATGTTAGGGTAGTATAGTGGTGGGTTAGGACAGTATAGTTACAGGTTAGGACAGTATAGTGGCAGGTTGGGGTAGTATAGTGGCAGGTTAGGGTAGTATAGTGACAGGTTAGGGTCAGGGGCGGACTGACCATTCGAGCACTCGGGCACTGCCCGAGGGCCCGGGGTCAGTAGGGGGCCCCATGAAATGCCCCTGGTACCTTTTTATAGGCTTTTATGGGTATGCTTTGAGTGTGGGCAAGGACACAGGGGCCCCATGATCCCCCATTGCCCGGGGGCCCCATGATTTGTCAGTCCGCCCCTGGTTAGGGTAGAAAAGCGACAGGTTAGGGCAGTATAGTGGCAGGCTAGGGTAGTATAGTGACAGGTTGGGACAGTATAGTGGCAGGTTGGGACAGTATGGTGGTAGGTTAGGGTAGTATAGTGGCAGGTAAGGGCAGTATAGTGGAAGGTTAGGGTAGTATAGTGGCGGGTTAGGATACTATAGTGGAATGTTAGGGCAGGGCAGAGTGGGGGGAAGGGGGCAGTTGGCTTTGGGGGGGGTACAACTAAAATCTGGGGGGAAATAGCCCACTTCAGCACCCCCTAGATCCTGCCATATGTTAAAATGTAATTCCAGTCAAATGCTAGCTAACGCTAAACCTACTCCTATTCCTCATTCTAGACTATTCTATCTACCCTGTTAAAGAAATTATGTCTATACTTGCTTATTTTGTGGCCACTCCAGTCTGGTCACATGATCGGGTCAAACACTGGCTTCAGTGTAGAGGAGACTACCCCATAGAAAGCCTATAGTTGACGTAATTTCCCAAGTTCTACAGCCATTGTTGCTACCCTTCAGCCAAGTTCTACAGCCATTGTTGCTGAAGCTGGAGCTGGGGCCCAATCATGTGACCAGAACAGAGCGACTTCAAAATAGGTAAGTATAGACATCTTTTCCTTCTCAGGGTAGATAGAATAGTCTTATTGGGTGGCAGTAGGTCAAGCCTTAGTTAGAAATTGGTTGGAATTACACTTTGAACTAAAACCAAATCTCAAAATAATGATTCTTTTCATCTGAGATTCCCAAAATCTGTACCATTTACCTGTCATCTGACTCAGTAAAAAGAATATGGTGGGTCCAGGCAACACTCAACACATTCTTAGCCACCATACAGAAATAGGACACATGCAATAAGGATTAAGTTACTCCAAGTACAAAAGTAGTAACAAGCACATGTCTTCCAAACTTACCGAACGCCTTAGCATCTAGACTTCAGACTACAAGGCCAGGACAATAAAATGACTGCTGGACAGCTGATATTTCTTTTCTTGAGAGAGTTGGTGACAGATAGGTTTCACATTTCACCCTTCAATGCTTTTGTGAATCGAATAGAGAACTGAAAATATATTTTATTTTTTTCACTCACAACTGACCAGTCTAAGCAAAATTGATATTTTAACCAATTTAATCCATACAGTCTGGTATCTGTAAAATACTAAGCAATAAAGAATGTCTTTGAAAATACAGTATACTTTGAAAATACAGTATACTTCTATCTATAGTAGAATAATAGATTCTCATCTTGATATGATTCAAATATACATTCATTATAAGTCATTTATGCTGGGCAGAAAAAAGACCTAGCCTACCAACAATCTGATGACCCAAAGAGTAGCTTGGGCAAATATGGGATCATATAGCCTGTGCTCCTAGGAGAAAATAATGAGTGCTTGCAATGTTGGAAGCATTTTTTATGGTTCAGATAAATTTTCCTTGTTGGATAATCTTTAAGTAGCCTGCCTGATCTGTTCCTCATCTCTTTTCTCATGAGCCTGCAGTGCATTGCACCTGCAAACAGTGGATCACGGATGCAATGTCAAACTCCTGCAGACACTTAGTACAGCTTTCTGCCCTTACCTCTGTATGGGCAGACAGATGCTGAGCTGTAGAAAGTGTCAATGGACTACAAGGGCATTGATCAGCATGCTCATAGTCCATTGAGAACTACAAGTCAATTTGCCACTGTGGAAGTTTGGAGCCAGCGACAAGCAGATCTTCTTTATGGCACTGTTCTCCTGTCCACAGACAATTACGGACAGGAGAAAAATGTCTGTTTTTTTCACAAATTGTCTGTAATTTTATGGATGGTTGGTAACACTGTACTGTGACCTCTATCATTTCCCAGGCAGCAGTGCATGCATCTCTGGTTTACAGTGGTATACCAAAGCGTACATGTAATCAGTTTTTTTTAAGTTATTTCAATATTCGTACTTTTGCTCTCTTATTTACAGGTAGAGCAACTTACAGAAGAACAAAAGAATGGTGACTATTCGATTTTTTATACTTTATGTATATATTTTTACATGTCCTAAATTGAATTTGTGCTTCGTCCATTCACTTAAAGAGTCCTCACCCACTACGTTGCTGATGATTAGAATCCCTGTACTCAACCCTTTTACCAAGTGCAGTCAAATGAAAATGACCTATATACCCAAATGGAAGAAAAATACATTTGAAATATGTTCTAAAAATATTCTTCCCAAATATATTGACATATATTTGAAACGCTCCAATTTTAGCCATATTCAATATATTTCAAAATATATTTTTTATATATATATATATATATATATATATATATACACTGCATTTTGAAATGCGTTTTTATTACAAATTATATGAAAATTATTTTTAAAAATACATTTCAAATATACTGTATGTCTTTAAAAATACAAATCTACACCTTCCACAATATTATGCATAGAAGCATTATTACCTGTCATACAAGATTTCTATGCACCACAGAGTTACAAAAGCGTTTCGAAAGTCTTCATCAGGGGTGAGTGGTAAAGTGCCTAGGTAAGTAAACAAAAGATATGCAAATAAATGGCAAAAGAACAATTATAAAGTGAAAGATGTATCAAAGACTGAAGATCAAAACATCAAAGATCACTTACATTCATTGCCAGAGTAAAGAGTACATAATAATAAATATTTTAAAAGAATTTGCCCTGGTGGACCCTCATTCCCACAGTGATGGACCAAAGAACTCACAAAGAGCCAAGATGGGATGCCGTAGCTGGCCAAAGAGTCCAACATCCACAGCAAGGTCTACACAGAAAAGGAAAAAAGGGATTCATGTATAAGCACTCTAATAGTGAATAGGAGTATTAAATACGAATGAGTGAGGACACACAAGATTTTAGCAGGGATAAAACAGGATATAAAATACATCAATAGAGGAAAGAAAAAGTAAATATTTTGAAGATGTGTCAGAGTTTTAGAAGGTTACCTACAATTGTGACTTTCATAGAGTAAGTCCTCAATCAGAACAAAGAGTGCTGCAAGAAGAGCAGTAATTTTGAAGGTGTTTAAATGGACCGGTATAGATGAATAACAGCTGTGGATTGGCAATCCAGGCCGGCCAAAACACCCACAAAGATGGCTCCTCTGGCATCTTCGTAGCGGCTATTTCAGCCAACACCCCCGGCATGGATGGTATTGGGAGTGCTTGGCGTCACGGAAGTGATATCACGTGCATACGCAGTAATGCCAGCAAGCAGCACTACTAGAAGAGAGCATCACCGGCAGTGGGCATGACAATGTAGTCACGCAGAGCACAGCACCCAGACGCCATAAGCATGTAAGAGACGGCCGCCACTAAATTGAGGATGTCCACCCATCCCTGCACACTGGACACACAACAGGGCTACTGGGGCCAGAAGTGCAAAAGAAAAGGAAAAGGGGGGCACGTAGACCAGATGATCTTTAAACCTCCCACCGTCCGCACTGGGGGAAGAATCTAAAGAGGCCAACACATGGGAGGGAGGGTGTACCCCCAAGGAAGATGTACAAAGACCAAAAGCAGCAAAGGAAAATATTTCACAAAATTAACTAACTATACAAAGCATTAATATACTTACAGTATCACTATGTATAGTTCACAAAATAGGATTATTTATAGTTAGAATCACACTGATACCTATGGTAAATAAAGAGAAAAAAGGTATAATGTTATACCTTGGATGGAAGAAAAAGGATCACCCCACCGGCAAGTGAGAAGAGGGTAGCATGAGTCTGAGCACTTTCAGTGTCAGCTAATACAAGTGAGAGGCCTCTATGATCAAGCTCCAGTAGGTGGGGTGAAACACATCAGAGGGCGTGGCCAGTATGGCGGCTGAGGCCATTCCTTAACATTGGACTCCTGGTGTTGGTTGAGCAGTGTCCATCCCTTCACAAAGAGAAAAAAAATAACACACTATAAGATAATACAGAAAAATAAAACAATAAAGAATGAGAAAACAGAGAGGGAAAGATGAATGAAACAGACTGAAATGATGTGTATAATTCTGTCTTTTTACCTGATACAAAGCCTTTTAAAAAAAAGGTTTAAATGCAGTTTAGTGTAATTAGGTCCTGGTGGACAAGTGGCTTTTAACTAAAATATCCATTTCAGTTCTAATTGTAGAAGTGATTTATTCCAATAACCTTTCCTTTGTGATATATGAACTTGATCTATTGCTGTAAATTTAATCTTAACATGTTTATGGTCATGCAGAAGAGCTGAATGTCTGCCCACTAGAAGATCTGGATTGCAAACTTTCATACTGTGAATGTGTCTATACATTCAATGCCAAAATTCTTGCTTTGTCTTTCTATGTAAAAGGCTCATTCACAAGTAAGCATGTATACTACTACTTCAGTTTGGCAGTTTGCAAAGTGTTGTAATTTATTATTTTTTCAATTGGGCAACAAGATGTTGTTTTTACATAACATAAATGGACAATAAGAGCATTTTCCACAGGCAAACGTACTGGGGTAACGACAAGGGTCTCCCTGGTTGACTCCTTTAAATTCTCTTTTTGCCAATTTGTCCATATCGGAAGTAGCTTTCCTGAAAGTAATGGCTGGCATCTCACTGATAAATTATTTAATGATAGGGTCTTCTGTTAGAAGAGGTCAATGTTTTTTGAGAATTCTTTTGATACTTAGTTATTGGTTGGTGTATTGTTAATCCCTCGTAGATTGTTTTTTTAAGGATTTCCCAGAAACTAAAAGTTATCAAGGTAGGGTTCAAATATAGTTTCATTTTCCAAACTAATACATAACTCTGCAAATCAATAAAGCTGAATTACTTGTTGCTACTATTCACAGAATTCCGTGCAGCCTTTGACATCTTTGTGCAAGATGCAGAGGATGGGTGCATCAGTACAAAGGAATTGGGCAAGGTAATGAGAATGCTCGGACAAAGTCCAACCCCTGAGGAGCTGCAGGAGATGATAGATGAAGTGGATGAAGATGGTGAGTGCTTCAAATTGTGCTCTGCACAAACTCTTCTGAAGTTTTGTTTAGTCTAACGCAAGCAGAATGTAATGCTAACTATCACAGCACACTGAATAAGTCTTGTCTAAGAGAGTAAAGGAAAACAGTCACTAGAAAGAGACATTTTGAAGAAAGTGTTGCTGGCAGCTATAAACCTATGGTTATAAATCTTTTGCAGTCATATTTAGTCATTAAATACCCTCACCTTCAAGAGGTGAAGCTTTGCTTACTTCCATCATCCAATCATGTACAAGCAAAAATTATGTTTTTTTTTTCCTTGCATGTGATTGGGCATTTTTTGCGAAGTGAAATGTCACTATATTAACTAAGCCTGGGGAAAATTTGCGTTCAAAGTGAACCCCAATGGATCAATTTAGGCTGAACAGCACCCATCAAAGGAGTCTGTTTGTGCATTTACCATATTTTTACACTGATTTCCACATTTTAAAAATGTCCCACGTCTCTGATATTACTGGATTTCAGAGAGTTACATACACATAAATAGAGAAAAACAAACTGTATATACACAACAGCACATTCCCACACTTGTATTTTTTTATAAATAGAACTTGGTGATGTAATTTGTCACAGAATTAAGTCTTTTCACTACCAATGTAAAATTGTGAGGTTTCGTGTTATTGCAGTATTAAACAATAAAATACTTACACAGTCATTATTTCCTTTATATGTCATCCCTAATTGCTGGCATATGTCACCGTGAGAGGCTAGGCATATCACAGAAATTTGCCTTAAAGTGCAGAAGGAGAAGAGGTCACAAAACTGTTAGAAATTATATGTAAAGTGTATTTAGTTCAAAAATAGTCAGGCAAGGTGAGCTTCCTTTTAAAATCTCTTGTCAGTCTGTCAGTTGTGTGTTGTTAGAATAAATGAGCTAGCAAACAATGATCAATATTGCATTTGTTTTGCATTTTAACATTCCCTAGTTCTTGAACATAGTAATTAGATTATTAAATCATTTGAGCTATGAGAACATATAGTTTGTGTACTGTTTGCAGAATTGAACTGACTGATTATTTTCATTTCAGGAAGTGGCACTGTAGACTTTGATGAGTTTCTGGTCATGATGGTCCGATGTATGAAGGATGAGAGCAAAGGAAGATCAGAGGAGGAATTAGCAGAACTTTTCCGAATGTTTGACAAGTAAGGGATGATATTAGAAAAACTGCACATCATGCCTTTATTAGTATTGAGATCTCAGGCTCAATGCCAAAATAACACCATAGTGGCTTACAAAAGAAAAAATGAATGTCTTTCAATGCCCCACAATATATGCCCAAGTCTCAGAACTTGCCTTTGTATTGTTGTCATTCATCAAGTGTCACATCTGATAAATGCCATTGTCCAGAAACATATTACTTACTGTTCACAAAACAAACAGGGGCTTTGAGCCAATAGTGTGCCTTCTTCATTTCTTTGTGATGTTAACAAAGCCCATAAAGGTATAGGTACTAGCATCCAAAAATTGTAGGACCTAGACTGTTAGACATTTCTTACTACAGTTATTTCTTTTCATTTCAGTTATTTCTTTTCATTTCAGTAATTCAAAAACTGCTACAGTGAAAATGAAAATTACATTTTAATATGCACAAAGAGAGCATAGCCTGTCTGCTTGCTTAATATATAAAATGAAACTATAGTTTTAGAAAATAAAACTCTATTCATGTATTCTGGTTCAATATTTTTGTTGTTTAATTACAGCAAAAGACATGGTGCACATTGTACAAACAAAAACGATAATACAAGACATATCTCAATGCACAAAGTGCTTATAAAAAAGAATGTCACCAAAAAGGACTGAACAAATGGATAATAGTAACCAAGGTAGTTGATTGACAGAAATATTTTGTTAATTCAATGCAACAATGTAGAGAAGATGAGGAAGAAAAAGACAATCAAGTGATCTTAAGGAAGTGTTCTACATTGGGTATCTGAGCTGAGGTTGAGAAGGAAAACTCAAGGAGAACACACGTCCTGTATTGAAGGAAGAGTTGAGAGAGGAAAGACAGGGAAAAGAAAAGGGGGAGGGTTAAAGCAAGGGGGCTACCCTATGAGGCTAAGCGGTGTCTGGGGCTCTATAGAAGATCAGGGGTATGAATATTGGGAACCCAGGTAGATGTGGTAAGGGAGTAATAAAGAATCATCAAAGTGGGGAAGTAGGAAGTGAGGTACCCACAGTTTTGTATAGTATTCGACCCTTTCTTGAAGGATGTCGCCAATTTTAGCATGAATCTTAGACAAGTATGTGTTCCAAACTCAAAAAAGTACCTTCTGTTGCTCTCAGCTGCCTCCAGATTCCTTTTTTTTTTTTTTTTTGCTGTGATCCGACTTCCTGTTAGAGAGTGGCTACTTTTGTTCTTTACTGTGTGTAGAAACATAGCCAGCCCTTTTGCTTGCTCCTGAGATGGACTAGGGACTACAACCTATGGAATATGGGATTTGTGCATAGAATAGTGAGCATGACTGTAACTGGCATGAGAACCCCTTCTTGTGAAGCTGAAGGGTTATTCCCAGACACACCCACTGCAGGCACCTTGCTGTCTCTCACATATAGAAATCCTGATGCCATTGTTAAGAAGTATCTCAGAGTCATCAATCAGATTCAAACTGCATGGGCTTCGGGAAGTACACTCTGAGTAAGCCAAAGAGTTGCTATCTTTTCTGATTTTAGTGCAAATTATTGTCTGCTTTATAGCAGTAAGTATTAGCACACTTATTGTTTTGCTGGATGCCTGACATTGCTCTTTTAAAAACATTTATGTCACACTAAAATTTTACTTTGTGTTTTGGTTCTTTGAAAGATAAAGATCACATATACTAACATTTAGGTGTCATTCATTGAAGTGAGTAAAAGGTCAATGGTCTTTTGTAAGGCACTCAATATTTTGTGAAATAGTATACATCAGTGTGTTTATCAGTAAACACATACTGCTGTATTAATACTTGGGGGGGGGGGGGGGCAATCTTCAGTCTTTCTAAATGTAAAGAATAGCTAGAATTAGGTCACAACACTACTATTTTTTTCTTACAAAAAGAGAGATGAAAAAATCCTAAATCATAAGTGCACAAAGCGTACAGTGAAAGTTTTACCTTAATAAAAACTACTTTTGAATTAATCAGTCTAATTTCATAAATGTCACACTTACATACAATTTCCAGAAGTGAAATTAAGTGTGATAATTATGCTTGGTTCAAAAATTAAATGTAATGTGTTCCATTTGTCTTCTCTGTTTGTAGGAAATGGTATTTAAAATATTCTGTGCTTTTTCACTAAAGTAGAAGTCATATTTCACAATGTAATGTTAGAATTTCTTAAGTCTTAGTTCACATATGCGGTTTCCCTGTGGCTACTTTTGCTCATTTATTTGAATAGGCTGCTGTATCCACTGAAAACGCAGGGAAAAGGACTTTTCACCTTTCTCAGAAAGCGTGGCCGCAGGAAAACCATGGGAAAAAAAGTGAGGAAAAATATGCTTCAGTTTCCAGTGCTTGGGGGGTGCCATTAGGATTAATGGTACCCCCACAGATCTCCTGAGTAGCAGCACATTTTTCTTTGCAGGTGGTTGTGGGTACAGGTGCAGTCCCACAGCAGCAACCTCTCACTCTGTTGACCTCCATGATCCAATCATGTGCAAGTACTTTTTTTTTTTTTTAATTTCCCTTTAACATGATTGGGTTTACTTGAATTGAATTTTCACTACGTTCACCAAATTAAGAGAAATCCCCTTGCAAAAAAAAATAATTCCCTGCAAAGTGTACAGCCTATTTTCCTTTAGTGAATCAACCACTTTAACCCTACTCCAGGTATTATTATAATGTATATAAGTTATTGAAACAACACATGTTAAAAACCTATGGCAGGCATATCCCTACTGTTAATAAATGTTTCCAAAGATGTACTCATTACGTAGAGTACACAACATGATTCATTTTGCCCATCTGACTTTAAATGAGGCACATCACTGGATAAACAAATCAGTTAAGCATAAAATATCAATTGGTGTCTTCCATCTAATACATCACACTAAAATGGGTTGTGAATTTGTGCATAAAATTGGCATGTGTAGCATTGAATAGGGATGGAGGCACACCACTTTTGTGTACCAGATCTAAATCCATTCTGCTCTCATTATGTAAAGTGTACACTTCCATCACAATTCTGCACAGTGGCTTATTAGCATGCGCAATGCCTTAATACTAAAGCAATTCACATGGGACACTAAAAGATTTGATGAATTTATAGCACATGTGTTAGAGAGCTCACATTGAATACTGAATGTCGTCCTTGCAGCATCTCTCCAGTGTTAAAGGTATGAAAGTATACCAACCATATGGAATATGGGCTATTAATCTCCACTAGTCTTAGCATATAAACAGGATGATGCTGAACAGCAAGATTTGATATTTAGTCACTTTCTACACATAAACATGAAATATGATTCCACTTAAAATTTATTAAAAACTGGGACTATATGTATTATTACCTGACAGAGGATTTAAAGTGCCCTTGTATTTTAACAGCAATTTATATACAGGCCTGAATAAAGTTGGGTGCCCCTTTTTTTTAAGATCTGTCTATTTTTAATAAGTTTTTGTGATTGGAGAGTTTGAAGGATAAATAATGATTGTTTTTTATTATTATGTACAATGTTGAGTGTTTCCAGTTCTTTATCATACGAGTTTATAATAATATACATACGTTTTTTTCTAATAGATCTTGGTGAGTGCAGGTACTTTGTGTTGTTTTCTTCATTCTTTGGGTTATTTCTATTTGTCATATCAGTGCTAATAGCACCATTTTCAATATTTCCTGTACATAAGAATTTGTAAATTTGTATAATGGGGTGGAAATGGCTTGATAAATTTTATCATATCTAAAGTGGTTCTAGATTCAAAATATTTTTACCCTAATGCATTCCTTGCATTAAGGTGAAAAACGCCTCACTACCTGTTTTACCCACCCCCATCCCTAAACATTTACCGGGCTCCTGTCACCTGTCCAGCACTGTCATGGCTGTAACATCGCTCCCCTCACTTGCTGATATTGCAGATAACACTGATGGCAGAAGGAGCCATAGCTCCTGCCAGTAAAATTCTAGTGAGGAGGGAGCTGGGGTGTGGCTTAATGGTGCTGTATGAGTCTATGGATGAACACAGTCTGGTTCAGGAGTGTGGACATATAGGTGCCTCCATAGCACCCAGCTTACTATGGAGGAGGGAGGAACAGGCAACACTGGCAAATTACTGCCAGAAGATGAGATAAGAGACCTTTCTGTACAATATCATCGATGGGGGCAGGTAAGCATCATATCTTTTTAATTTAACCAAACAAAGTTATCCCTTAGTATCATTTCAAGTTGAAAATGTGATTTTTTTTATTGCTTACATTAAGTAAAAATGTATTTTTTGTATAAAGCACCATAAATATTAGGCATCTAGTGATGTGTATCCCATTACCTGCAGGCTGCTGCTTCTACTCAAAATCCTCCATGTTGTGCGCTCTTCAAAGCCACTGAATACTGCCTCAAGCAGCTGTCCTCCAGTGCTGTGAAGGTTAACACCAGTGGCTCCTAATCAGAAAAGCTGAACTGCTCACCCATCCCCTCCTGCCTCCTCTGCCCTTCATAGAACTCAACTTATTATTATTATACAGGATTTATATAGCGCCGACAGTTTGCTCAGCGCTGTACATTATGGGGGAGACAATACACGAGACAGTACAGTAACAATACGATTCAATACACGAGGGGTTCGAGGGCCCTGCTCCTTGGAGCTTACAATCTAGGAGGGAGGGGATAGTGGTACAGGAGGAGATAGCTGTGGGGGATGGAGTGGTAGGAAGAGTGGAGGAGTTCAGTAATTACCTGAGGGCGGGGTAGGCTTTCCTGAAGAGATAGGTTTTCAGAGTGCGCCTAAAGGTGAGCAGAGTAGGTGATAGTCTGATGGATTGGGGTAGGGAGTTTCAGAGGATGGGGGAAGTCCTGGAGATGAGCATGGGAGGAGGAGACCAGGGAGATAGAGAGTAGGAGGTCTTGTGAGGAGCTTATTACACCACCATTGAGTTTTGTGAAAGGGTGGAGGAGATGCTGTCATTCAGCTGCTACTTCTCCATTCACAGAACTATGTGCATCATGGGAGTGTAGTAAGACATGTTCTGTGATCAGCAGAGGAGGCAGGAGGGGCAAACAAGCATTGCAACTTTCTTGATTAGGAATTGCTGCTAATGTCAAAAGACAGACACTTAGGGCAGTATCTGACAGCTGTGAAAAGGACAGAGCATGAAGTATTTTGAGCACAAGCAGCCATCTGCAGGTAATTGTATACACATTACACATACCTAGAGTGTATGGTGCGGTATCCTAAAAACAAATTCACTGAACTTCAGCTTTAATGACACTGCAATGCATCAATGCATGCATGCCAGAGTTACTGTGCATGGAAGTAATGTACGTATTTTACTGGCAGTACCATAATGTTTTGGTGTGAACAAGCCCTACATTTTACTGCCTACTTTTGTAAGTTGTAATGCAAAGGAGTTGCAATCCCCCAGCACCCCTTTAGATGTGCATTCATCTCTGTGAATATCTCGCAAAGATGAAAAAAAATACTGTAGGACAATGCAGGCAATGTCTATATTGTGAATTCAAATTCTGTGCAAACTGGGAAATGAAATGAGACAGATACAACAGAGAGATGGATGAAAACTCAGGGAAATGCAATCTACAAACTGCAGAACACAATAGCAATGGCTTTTTGGAAGAGAAATATAAAGATGTCAATGATTTATGTGTTAGGAAATCACATTGCTTCATATGCTTCATATTCATATTGGGCAGCACAGTGGTTAGCACTTCCGCCTGGCAGTACTACGGTTGTTGGTTCAAATCCCAGCCACGGCACCAACTGCCTGGAGTTTGCATGTTCTCCCTGTGCCTGTGTGGGTTTCCTCCGGGTACTCCGGTTTCCTCCCACACTCCAAAGACATGCTGGTAGGTGAATTTGCTCCTGTCTAAATTGTCCCTAGTATGTGTATGTATGAATGTGAGTTAGGGACCTTAGATTGTACGCCCCTTGAGGGTTAGGGGCTGATGTGAATGTACAATATATATGTGAAGCGCTGTGTAAATTGATGGCGCTACATAAGTACCTGAAATAAATAAGGAAATAAATATGCAAAGAAAAACATAATTTTTATTAACACTAATATTTTTATTAATCATAAACAAAGTATAAGTGTTGACATCTTCACATTGAAAAGGACATGGTTAAGGGTGGTAATCAGCAAAATACATGAACAAGGTTACAGTGTGGTGCCCCTGGGGGACGTACATTCACTATTCCTACTAGACTGGTATAACCATTAAAGACCCTTTTTGTGATCATAGACATTGCACATCTAAACCTTGTTACTTCTAAGGAACGTTTTTGCATGGCTATGCAAATCAATACAGGGTAGTTTGCTTGTCCAACCACACTAGTTAAAGCAGAGGCATGGCCAAAGCTTTTTTGGTCCTACTTCTCCTATGGATCATAGGAGTGCACTTTGTTTTGCACTCCTGTGACCCGTTTTCAGCTGACTGCAGGCTAATGCCTGCTTTTGGCTGATGTCACTCAGCCTAACCAGGCATTACAGTCTAGATCCACCCAGTTCTCTTACCGGCAGCTGGCTCAGTCTCACAGTGAGCCATTGAGAGCCTAGGCCAGCTGCTTCCACCCCCTCCACAGCCCAGTGCTCCAGTGAGCACTGGAGGGGCAGAGAAGAGAGCCAGTGACTGACAGTCACTGGCTCTATGCTCACTGAAGACTAAGAACCAAGTGACCAGTGGTCTTTGATCGCTCAGTTCTCAGTCTTAGAAGAAGTGAGGACACATGCAGCATCAGGCTGATGCTGCATCCACCTTGATGAGTATATATTTTTAAGAAACCCATACTGCTCTATTAACCTCCCTGGTGGTATTTCCGAGTGTAGCTCGGGGTTAATATCAGTGCCAAAAGCGGTAACCCCGAGCTACACTCGGGATTACCCTGCAGTGTTGCTCCCGGATTCCTTCGATCACTTACCTTGTCCTGCGCTCCCGTGATGTGTCCCTTGCAGCGTCCTCGGCCATCTCCTCCGGCTTATGCTGGCATCTGTCTTATGGGTTCCGGTCCCTGCGAGCGTTGGGACGTACGGGACATATGGGGGCCGGAACTGGCGGGAAATTAAAAATTTTTAAAAAGTGACATTCATTAATACACTAAAATCACATTACTGTTTCAAAGCATTTCACATACATTTTGTCCCTAATGCTTTGTCCTGTGCCCTGCCTGCATTTTGACTGTTCTTTCTGCCTGGAAACTGAGAAACATCCACGGCGTCCAAAAAGCGTCCCTTTTAGGTCAAAAGCGGTTTTAGACCAGCTAGAGAACAGCGATAGTAAATCAGAACCACTTGCAGAATTGAGTGATAATGATTCGTGGGGAAATTCCTCATCAGACACTGAAAACGATTTTGCGACTAAGCTCAGTGATGTGCGAACTATATTTCAAATTTCAGTGTTTTTGGTTTGATTATAATATTGAATTAAATGCATTATTATTATATTATTATTTTTTATGATTATTTATTACATTATAATTTATGATTTCGTGTTTCAAATTTTATCATACCCGGGATGTTTACTAGACTCTTGTTCGGACAGATTTCAGTGAGTTATTCCTAAAAATTACAGCCTACAATAAAAAAACCCGACATATTTCCATGCAAAAAAATGTACGCTTTTAGCACAGAAATATTGACATAATCGTACCGCTAGGGAGGTTACGTTTACCCTATATTTTATATCAATTAAACATACATCTATCAATGAAATTAGATTTACACATTCTAACATGAAAACCTCAACTTTTATAGGAATGCTGATGGTTTCATAGACCTTGAAGAGTTGAAGGGTATGTTGGAAGCAACTGGAGAGACCATCACAGAGGATGACATTGAGGAATTGATGATAGATGGAGATAAAAACAATGATGACAGAATTGACTATGATGGTGAGTAGTTCTTTAGGTTGGAACATGGACATTGGACACATGCTATTGTGTGAATTTGTTTTTGTGCCAGTAGCATCATTTGTGAACCAATAGTGCCCAGATGGAAATAAGAGTAAAATGAATAGGTTATGAAATTTAAAATGTACTGTATGTAATGCCAAAACATTTTGTTTGGGATAACATGTGGAAGGCTAGGTTCACACTGTAAGGGGTGGTTGTGGATCATCACAGCTGTTCCTGCATCTGCAACCACCAGCATCCAAATTGCTCTGCTCTTAAGAGAGGCGCAGGGCTGTCATTCATTCTTAATGGCACCTCCATGCATCTCAACCCACAGTGCATTCGTGGGTGCAGGAACTGCAGGGAAATTGCATGGTCAAAAGCACCATGTGGTTTCCCTGCATCCACATTTTGAAAAATGTGCAGGAACCTTTTGCCGGAAACGCAAGCACAGCAGTCCATTCAAATGTAGTGTGAACCTAGGGAAAGGGATAGAACCCTTTGCCAGGTTTTATGTTGCTGTGGTATAGGTATGGGGTGCTAGGCCTTCAATTATTAGTGTCCAATATAACTGAGACCAAAACTGAACTTAACCTGATTAGTCAGCTTTTACAAGCCAGGAGACCCAAAACGTCACATTGCAAAGTGTCCAGAATTAGAAAATGAAATAAAAGTGCCAAACCCATAATTGTGAAGTCCAAAAAGATTTTAAAATACTTAATATTGGGGTCATGGTAGAATTATACATCCAATGCTTTTTTGTGGGCTTGGACACTCCTATTTCATCAGGGTTTATAAGTGTGGACTGGAAAGGTAGGGCTCCAATGTAATTATAAGTGGAATGCTATAGTGTGCTGAAATTAATGCAGATTAGGGGCTTCAATAGCATATAGTAGGACTCCCTCCTCCTTGGAGATATATAACCATGCTTATTGTACTGTCCCTGGGACAGGATATGAAGAGAAATCTCATGGATGCTCACTACTTCACTACTCCATCCAAAAAAAGAATAAAGTTTTGGCTTTATATATACAAGTTACTCTTAAACCTACACTCCATTCACTTCATTAAAAAGCCTGTATGCATCTTGTCCAGCTGCTAACAGGCTTTCTCACTGGAGTAAATAGGGTTTGGGCCAAACATGCTGAGGGGATGTGCAAAAGTAAAAAGATACTGAAGAAAAAATGTTATGCATTACTGGATAGGCTACACATACACAAGAAGCTGCATTTTCACTAAGTATGTTATATTACAAAAACATTGGGAGAGGGGAGGGAGTGCTAACAATGATAAGATACAATTAAAGGTGCACTTACCCTTTAAGTACTTAAGATTCAAATAGTACAAAACTTTTTTTTCTTAATCCGTAACCCAAAAGTATATAAAATTGTACAAATGCCAAACACGTTTATCTTTTGCATATTCGCTTTATGTAATCATAATTATATATAATTTCCCCAAATCATGAAGGGAGGTCTTAGTTGCTTAGCAACTGTTGATGCTGTGGCCAAATACATGATATGTTGTTGCTTTTTTTATGTTCTGCATACCAAAAAGCAAAATCTACAGAATTCTTCAAAATGCTTGTCATTCTGTTGCTTTCCACTGGAAAAAATACATACGTACAAGTGAAAGTAGTGGATTTTCTTTATTCCCATCCTTTAAATTCATTTTTGAAATGTTCTTTTTTGTTTCCGCAATCCGAGTAATGTGTTTTGTTGTGGCACAGTTGATGTCAAATGTCAACAATCAATCAAAATGTAAAATTACAGCATAAACTAAACTAATTTGTATGACATATACATATTAGATACACTGAAGTCTATGTCTCTGTAGTGCTGCAATAAAAATATGCGGCACAGCAAAATTGGTTTCATTAACTAAGGAATATCCTTCCTTCCTCACTAAAATGTATATTTTTGTAATTTATTATACCAAGTAAAGACATTTCATATAAATATCTCATCATTACCAATATCAGGCTGTGTAAGGTCTCTGCTCTATGAAAACCTTGATTACTCAAAGGGGAAACACCCTCCGCCCTCTCTCCTATGACCTACTGTTTTATTGTGAAGCTGTACCCCGCAAGGTTGTTAAAAGTTAAGTGATTTATTTATGCTTTTATGCCTTTTAATAATGTTAATGCATTTGTATGTTTTACAGAATTCCTGGAATTTATGAAAGGAGTTGAGTAAATGGAAGGGCATAAGGAGTTCCACGCAGTTCCACCTCTACAGTGTTTTTCCTAATTTTGTGCTGTATTGCATAACATACCAAAAAGCAAACATAATACAACTGTAACTACAATTAATACATTTAATATATTTTAAAATGTAATTTTTACATTTAGAACAATGTTTTCAGCACTGTAAATATTTCAGCAAATCTAGTATTTAAATAAAGGAATATTTTGAACAAAAAAGAAGCCATGACTTTACAGTAAAGCATTTTGACTTGGTGCTGTTCAGAACACCAATATGATGCCCGTGTGCTATGAATAAAGTACATGACTTTAAGGTACAGTTTGTTGTTGTTTTTTATATTTATATACAGTAAGTCATTCCCAAAGTACAATTACATTGAAAACATTTAATTGCATGTTTCCAGCCCTGGTATAACCCAAACCATTTTTTTTTCAAGTTTGGATAGACTCTTTCTATTGTGTATTTGACTGCAATGGGAAGATTTTACTTCACTCCCTGTCCCGTTGACAGCCTGTGACAACAGCAAAAGTAATGATGTGAAAGTTGAAAACCCAAATACTCCTGCGCTTAGGGATGGACTCTATGTCATAGGGATCACACAACGAATGTCTTGGAATATGCACGCCTTGCTGCCCTCAAAGAACCGGGGACTCCAAAAGTACTAATAGAGAAAAACAAAACAGAGGGCGCACCGGCCTTGCGCATTACCTTTAAATATATGTTTATTAAATTTAAAAGAAGGAAGAGGCTAGTCCTCGAAACGCGTCAGCCATTTTGGATGTCCATCATTCGTTTCACCATTCAGAAACTCACTGCGAATTGGACAGAGCGGTCTCATATGATGTGCTTATATTCATGTACTTTTGTAAAATACCTTCTTTTAAATTTAATAAACATGTTTTTAAAGGTAATGCACAAGGCCGGTGCACCCTCTGTTTTGTTTTTCTCTATTAACACAAAAGTAATGATGGAAGTGTTCATCACCGAGGCAGAAATAATAGGCTAATAACTTGACAGGGGTTCTAAGACTGATCATACATTATACAATTTTCTTGAGATTTTGGTTTAGATTTAATAAAAACAATATAATAGGAGGTCAAACCTAGCAACACTTTCAATTGTATCGACTTAGGCAGACTCTTGCACTACATAGTTGAAGGTAAATCTAAAGAAAATTGGACAGAAATTGGATAGAAAATTGTATAGTGTATGGCCAGCCTTACTCTTCCCACATTTTATTGATAAATTGATTTGTTTTAGTCTGTATCCTCATTGGAGAGATTTGCTATTGATTTCCTTTGGTACAGAAAATGAGGGGAATCCCAACAATGGGGACTGACAAATACACTTGACAGGGGTTCTATGTTCTGGGTTCTTATTTATAACATCAAGTCAGAAAATTTTGGACATTTTTTTCTGTTAGATTATTATATATCAGGAAAAATTTCTAGGGCCTTAGAGCCATGGCAAATTGTGATCTGAGATCTGCCAAAAACTTGGGACCTTAAATGATAAAAAGTCCCCACTTTTTACAATTCTGCTTATTTGGCAACAACTTTGTCATTACTAAAGATAACAACGTAATACATATATTGTTTTTTTTTAAGGACAAACAAGGCTTTTTTTCATGATGTTGTCTTATTTAAAAATAAATAGTGTTACTGCATACAAAATGTGTGCATTTTACTCTGTAATTTGTCCCGTTTAACCACTTGCCGAATGCCAGCCCACATTTTACTGTGGGCAAGCTGCACAAATCAGGGAGAAGCAACAAATAGATTTTTAGTGAAAAGCAGCACACATAATGTAACAACTAACATAGGCATTGTTAGGCACACAGTTAACACTTTGATTGCCCCTAGATTTTAACCCCTTCTCAGCCAGTGCCATTAGTACAGTGACAGTCTATAGTGTTATCACTGATCACTGTATTAGTGTCACTAGTAATGTCATTGTTAGTTGGTCAGTTAGGTTTATTTACTAAAGCTGGTTCATTCAGAATCTTTGGCACTTCTGCATAGAAACCAATCAGCTTACAGGTTTTATTGCTAAAGCTTATTTGAAGAAGCTGAGGTTAGAAGCTGATTGGCTACCATGCACAGGTGCACCAGATGCTGAGTGAACTAGTTTTAGTAAATAAACCCTACAGTGTACCTCCCAACCAGCATAAGTTAGTGTCAGATTGCCCGCTGCACTACTGCAGTCCAACTATAAAATAGTGATCACCGCCGTTACAAGTATAAAAAATAAATAAAAATTCCAGTATATATACCATAGTTTGTAGACACTATAACACAAACCAACCAATATACACTTTGGGGGGGGGGGGTTACCAAAGACATGTAGCAGAATACATTTTGGGCTGAATTTATGAAGAAATTAGATTTAGAATTTTTTTTATTGGGTATGGTTTAAAGCAGAAAGTAAAAACTATTTTTTTTCCAAAGTGTTCGGTCTTTTTTTGTTTATGTAATAAAATAATTAAAAACCACAGAGATGATCAAATACCACCACAAGATATCTCTATTTGTGTGAAAAATATGATATAAATTTCATTAGTGTACAACGTTGTATGACCGTGCAATCACCAGTTAAAATAGCACAACGCTAAATAGCAAAAAATGGCCTGGTCATGAAGGGGGTAAAACCTTCCAGAGTGGTTATGGGAAATATGTAAATATACAGTATGTTAGATGTGTAAAAATATTAACAAAGGAAACACAAAAGTTTACATATAATTAGTTAGCCACTTGACCTCTGGAAGATTTTACCACTTTCATGACCAGGACATTTTTTGCTATTCAGCACTTCACGTAACTGACAATTACTCTGTAATGCAACACTGTAACCAAATGAAATTTTAGTCTGTAAAAATTATATAGACTACATATATGGCATGTATATTTGAAAATTGATTAATTCTGATCTACTGATGGCCTATCTCATTTCTTGAGGCCAGAAAATGCCAAGACCATGAAGTTCACTAATCTATGATGTGTTGGATTTTGCCTCTTCAATCCCCCTATGTGGGAATTGTGTCCCCCCCAGTCGAACTTCTTTTCTTTGCTGGCCTGTCTCTTTCTTCTCTCTGTTCTTTTCCTTCTCTTTTGTCTTTTCTGTTTTCTATGGATTGGGGGGGGTCTGGGGGTTTTTTAACCCCTTGGCCCTCTCTGGATCTACTCAACTCTTTTTTCCTCTTTCTCTCTTCTTTCATATGGTTTGCTTATGTTAGACCAATCGTCTATCATTTGCTATTGTTATCTAAATAATCTATGATTCTCCGAGACAATATTGCCTCAAGAGGGTGAGGCTCTCTGTGTTTTTTTTTTTTTTTGCTGCCTTTCTTGAATGTAGCTTTTATATTTCTGGATGTGATTGTGGGCCTCGCAGCCCTCTGTTTTGCACAGTGTTATCTAGACCCCGGCTTGGGTCTTGTATGTGCATTTCTGTGTTTTTTGTATCATGTTTCCCTGCCCTTATTGTTTGCTGTCGCTTTGTATCATACGATTTGTCATGGTTTGTATGTTTTTTTCAATGTGCTTAATAAAATCTTTGGTAAAAGAAAATGCCAGGACAGTACAAATACCCGCCAAATTACCCCTTTTTGTAAAGTAGACAGTCTGAGGTATTAAGTTAGAGGATTGGCAAGTTTTTTTAAGTTGCAATTTTTTGTCACAATTTTTTGAAAAATGAAGAAATAGAATCTTTTTTTTACAATGTTTTTACATACTGGTGACAGTATGTCAAATAATAATATTAATAATAATTAATTTTTTTTTCAGTTTTGTAAAAAAAAGGGTTTTTTTTACCATTTTTTACTTTTTTTTAACATTTTATACACGTCATCAGAGTAGTTCAGTGTCACCATAGTGACCGTAGTTAAAGGGGCTTCCAGATTCTGATAAGCACCCCACCCACAGACCTCCACAACTACCTGCCAGTGTTGTGTGGAATAGGCCCTGCCCCCCCAAACAAAGCGTTTGGGGGGGCAGAGCCCTCCTTGCCCCAAAGCACCCCCTCATGTTGAGGGTATGTGGCCTGGTATTCCTTACCTGCTGGGCTGCATGCTCTGATAAGGGTCTGGTGTGGATTTTTAGGGGGACCCCAAACCATTGTTTTAAATTTTGGGTAGGTGTTCCCCTCAAGATCCATGCCAGACTCGAAGTGGTATGGATGGGGGGGGGGCCCACGCCATTTGTTTTCTTAATTTGTAATTGTCAGCAATTCTTTCTTTTTACATTCAGCTGTCAGCAGGGAACTCCATTGACAGCTGAGGACACATCGGTTGTTAAGGATGTAGCGACCACCTGCTCCTTAACAACCATGACATTTACTGGTTGTTAAGGATATCAGCTGCTGCCTGTTCCTTAACAACCAGTACATACCACATGCCTCAACCACTACTTAATTAGTCCATGCATTTAATTATTAGTGAACTGACTTTAACATCTTTGTATGCAGTATTTACTGATCATTTTTGCTATTTGCTGTAAATACCGCATACTAGCAATAGTAAATTGACATTTTCAGTATCGCATGCGATATGTGATCACGTGACCGGTATAATGCATGTGATAACCTTTAGTGAATTGTCGCCATTGGTGTTTATATATTAAAACTGGAGAGTGCAAATCAGGCTTAATTCTGCATAGAAACCACTAAGCTTCTAATCACAGCTTGTTCAATTAAGCTATGGCAAGAAACACTGGAAGCTGATTGGTTACTATGCAGAAGTAAGCCTGATTTTGCACTCTTCAGCCTTAGTAAATAAACCCCAGTGTTTATTGTGATTCTGAGAAGCTGAGATTGGTCACACGTTATCACATGGTACAGGGTGCTGTAATAGTTTTGTTACATTGTAATCATGTGATCATTATGATTGGTCACAGCAATAGACTATTGAGCAATGAGATATGTCCAACAGACACAATGCTCACAGGATCCTGCTGCTGTGCACCAGTGCACATGTGTTAGGTGATGTATGTATGTCACCTAGCGTGTAGCTGCAGCTTGCCCACAATACATGTACTGTGGGCAGTTGGCAAGAGGTTAATAAAATAGAAGCAAATGCAAGAATCAGCCGGAAACTAATAGTTGAAGAGAGAAGGAGATTAAAGTGTTAATTAGGGCTGCTTAGTATAAACTAAGGATTAATAAGGGGTTAACCAGAGGAACATTTTATTTTAAAAAAACAACCTTTTTTACTTGTCAGGTTGCTTTAACTGGCATCCATCTGCCAAGCTCAGTTCATCCCTTTGACCTGCAGGCAAAGGAACATAATGATACAAAAGTAACCAAATATTACATTATATCTTTGTATAATCAAAACTACTGTCCAACCACTGTGTACAAAATAACCCTTTCTTACTAACCAAGAGTATAGGTTGCTGCATGCATTGATATGTGTTCCAAGACCTTAAAGCGGAGTTCCACTCGACCTATCAAAAAATAAAAGTCAGCAGTTACAAAAACTGTAGCTGCTGACGTTTAAAAAACAGCCACTTATCTGTCCCTCGGTGTGTCCCCCACAGCTGGTTTCACTGGCCATCCTGTATTCCAGGAGGCTGGCATCTTCAGTGTGGGCACCCGGCTGTGACAGCTTGTGGCTTCACAGCTGGGTGCCCACTGTGCATGCCTGAGTAGCACTGCGCTTCATCAATGGCTCCATAGTCTTCTGGGACCTGTCACGTGTTCCAAAAGACTACAGGGAGGGAGGGAGGGCACCTTCCACTTCCGATCGCCTAGGTGATCGGACCGGAAATGGGAGCGGGTACCTGTCAAATTCGGGTCCCCGCTCCCCCCCGCCAACCAAAGGTGGCATCCTTAAAGTGGCACTTCCCCTTTTGGGTGGAGCTCAGCTTTAAAGTAATGCAAAGTGTTTAATGCTGCGCTACTCGCATCAGAGTCCCTGTTTCACATGAGAGTCCCCATTACAGCAGAGTCAGCCCTATCACATCAGAGTCCCCCTTCATATTAGAGTCCCTCCTGCACATCAAAGTTCCCCATAACATCAGAGTTAACCCCCAATCACATTAGAGTCAGCCCCACAATAGCAGAGTCCTAAGCCCTCCCTTCAAAGAGTTCTGCATTAAAATCTTCACCATCATGGCTGCAGCATCGTGGCAGAGGGTGGGAGGCAATGCCCCCTCCCCCCCCTTCATAATGCCCAAGCCTCCATCACATCAGAGTTTGTACATTACATCAGAGTCTCCCTTTCATATCAGACTTCCCCTTCACATCAGAGTTCTCCCTTCACACCATTACCCCTCCTTCACAGAGGGTTCCTCATTACATCAGAGTCCTCTGAACATATCAGAGTCCCTCCATCACATCAGATTCCCTCATTACATCAGAGCCCCCTCTTCACACCATCACCCCCGCTTTCATATCAGAGTCCTTGATTACATCAGAGCCCCCCCCCCCCCCCCTTTCACATCAGAGTTTCATCTTCACATAAGAGTTCCCCCTGTATATTTCAGTCTCCCCATGACAGCAAAGTCCAGTGTCTTCACATTAGAGTCTCTCTTCACATCAGAGTTCTCCTGTCACACTAGAGCCCCCTCCACATCAGAGTTACTCTCTCACACTAGAGACCCCATTTGCATCAGAGTCCACCCATGACACCAGTGTCTCCCTTCACATCATATTCCCTCCATTACATCAGAGGCCCCATTCACATCAAAGTCCCACATCACATCAGAGTTCTCTCCTTCAGACCAGTGCCTCCCTTTACAGCAGTGTCCCTCTTCACATTAGAGTCACCCCTTCACATTAGAGTCCTCCCCCCATTCACATAAGGGCCCCCCCCCTTTAAATTACAGTCTCCCCATGACATCAAAGTACCCCTTTTGCAATAAAGTCACCCCTTCACATTAGAGTCCCCCTTCACATCATAGTCCCTTTATTACACCAGATTCCTCTTCACCTCAAAGTCTCCCCTCACATCAGAGTCTGCCCCCTTCACATACCCAAGCAAGATTGGATGAAGGAATCTCTCCTGCTGGCTATTGTATTCTGACTGCCAGAGCATCCACTAATGTCAGAATACCTGAACAGTGACTGATTCTGATAAGATGCAGTCATTGTTTGGCTGACAAATGTCTAAATGGCCCCCTCAATTATAAGATCAAAGTTTGTCAAGCTGGTTGGTGCTGTCAGAGCCAGCCGCCGCTCAGTTTTATCAGATTCTACTGCAATTGACTGAAATTTGAGCCATGTGTGGCCAAAGTAATTGACTCCACAGAAGTGTAGTGCAATCCAATAGCATTATCTGCAAACAGGTGCCTCAATCACTTGTTCAGAGACATCCCATTAGTGGCTTCTGGACTGCACTCTTCGTGCCCGGATGCCCCCAGGGAGGCACTTGCCATGCTAAGCAATCCCTTCCTGTTCTGTATAAAAGGTAGTAGTTGTACGATGTATTTCAGGACAAAATCAGGAAGCAGAGGATATTTATGTCATGTTCATGAAATATGAGAACGCCTGAAGAGCAGTTGAAGGACATAGACCTTGTCCTGTAATCCATACAACATTTAACCTTGCCCTATACGTAACACTAACCTACATACATGCAGGAATGTTACATAAAGGATTTCACCTTTACCATTTCTAAAATAGTTAGCTAATGGTCTACTTAGAACTCTTCAAACTAAATTTATCCTGGAGCCATCATTGTTTAAATAACTAGATATATAATCTTCATATATAGAATGTTCATAAAAAGATACTCTATATACAGTAATTGGCATACATCTTATAACAAGGGTTTGCAGATGGTTATATAGAGAATGTTTTTGGTCATTTGTTTGAATGGCTTAAAACCCCTTGGGAAGGTATGAGGAATGGTGTGGCACAATGATGCCAGGACTCTACAAGTCATTTTATAATATAATACACACACAGTACATGCTTCTCACAAAATTTGGTGCAGCTGTGCAGTAACCAATCAGCTTCTAACTTCAGCTTGTTCAATAAAGCTTTGACAATAAAACCTGGAAGCTGATTGGTTACTATGCCAAGCTGCACCAGATTATGTGTGCACTAGTTTTAGTAAATCTCCTCCATTACGTCTTTGCTTTATTCTGGATCTACATTGGAGAAATTCCTAGTCAGTCCTTATGAAGTCCCATGATTGAAAACATTACTTGAAATAAATGCAATTACATGTTGGCTGTGTAAGAATATCATTATTACCACTGATATTTTAGTTACTTGTTATTCTTTTTGCTAATTAACCGCTAGCCTACAGAGCACTTATACCCCTTTCCTGCCCAGGCCAATTTCCAGCTTTCAGTGCTGTCACACTTTGAATGACAATTGCGCAGTCATGCAACACTGTACCCATATGACATTTTTATCATTTTTTTGTGACAAATAGAGCTTTATTTTGGTGGTATTTAATCACCTCTGGGTTTTTTATTTTTTCTTAAAACAAACCAAAAACTACTGAAAATTTTGAAAAAAAATGTTTTTTCTTAGTTTTTGTTATAAAATTTTGTAAATAAGTGATTTTTCTCCTTCACTGCTGTGAGCTAATGAGGCTGCAGTGATGGGCACTGATAGGCTGCACTGATGGACTCTGGATAGGTGGCACTGATGGGCACTGATGAGGAGGCACTGGTAGGTGGAACTGATGGGCAATGGCGAGCATCACTGATGGGCACTGAAAGGCAGTACATATATATGGCACTGAGAGGCGGCACTGATAAGCAGCACTGACGTGCACTGATAGCTGGCACTGATTGGCAGCACTGATAGTTGGCACTGACTGGCATTGATAGGTGGCATTGACTGGCACTGATGGGTGACACTGAAAGGCATTTCAGATGGGTACTGATATGTGGCACTGATGTGGCACTGATGGGCACTGGCAGGTGGCATGGAGGAGCACTGACAGCTGGCACTGATGGACACTGACAGGTGGCACTGCTGGGCTACACAGATCATTAGGGCACACTGATCATCAGTGCTCTGATGATCTGTGTGCATGTCCCCTCTGAGGAATGCCGATTACCGGCTCTCCTCTCCTCAGTGTGACAGCTCGTGAGGAGAGAAATGCCGATAACCGGCATTTCCCTGTTTACATGTGATCAGCTGTGATTGGACACAGCTGTTCACATGAACGAGCCCACATCTTCGGCTCTTTCCATTGATCGGTGATCCGCTGTGTCTGAGAGACACAGTGCACCACCGATCGCCGTGCTGTGCACTCCTGAAGCCGCACATGTCCGGTTAGAATGGGAGGAAGTCATATGACGTCTTCCCAGAATGAGAGAACCACCTTGCGCCCATCATTGTACTGTATGGCGGGTGGGAGGAGGTTAAATAATAGAATGTGTGATCAATATTTTTTCACTGATTTCCATTATTAATGATTTATATTGCATAATTATTCTGTGCAAAACCTTTGAGTTACATGCAATGCAAAAGAAGAGGCTACGGGGTCAATTCACTAAAGATTACCGCATATGATAAAACTGTCATGTGACTCATTTGCATAAATTTCCGCTTGCAGTAACAAAAATGTCCAATTCACAAAAAAATAACAATTCTGCGGTATTTAACGCAAAATTAAAAAATGTGTCTGTAAATACCACAAAAAAATCATTGGCAAAATACTTTTCAAGAACACCATTTTCATATAAAAATTTTATACTAGCAACATACTTTCTGGTGAGAAGCATAAAACCTGTGCAGCAGATGCTGAATAAAATAACCACTTGCCCTCCGGAAGATTTACCCCCCTTCCTGACCAGGCCATTTTTTTGTGATAGTGCACTATGTTACTTTAATTGACAATTGCGCGGTCATGCAACTCTGTGCTAAAATGAAATTGATGTCCTTTTCTACCACAAATAGAGCTTTCTTTTGGAGGTATTTGATCACCTCTGAGATTTTTACTTTTTGCGTTATAAACATAAAAAGACCGACAAGTTTGAGAAAAAAAACATTATTTTTTAGTTTCTACTAAAAAACCCAATAAAAAATCCAATAAAAAAAAAATAATAATAAAATGTTTTCATAAATTAGGCCACAATGTATTCTGCTTCATATTTTTGGTAAAAAAAATCCTAATAAATGTATATTAATTAGTTTGCACAAAAGTTATAGCGTCTACACACTATGGAACATATACTGGAATTTATTTTTTTATATACTAGTAATGGCAGCGATCAGCAATTTATAGTGGAACTGCAATATTGCGGCAGACATTTTTACACTAAGTGACACTTTGTGGATACCAGAGACACTAATATACACCATATACATGCAAAATGTACAGCACTTCATTAACCACTTGCCGTTCGGCCTATGGCCAAATGGTGGCCGAGCGAACACTTCATCCCTCCGGGAAGACGCCACATGGCGTCCTTCCCGGATCACGCTTTGTGCATGCCCTCAGGGCCACACTGTGATGAGATCTGTCACCAGCTGTGTACCTCGGACACAGACGATGACAGATCTGTGTACCAGCCCCATTGCCAGTACCATGTGACCTGCTGTGACCAATCACAGCAGGTCACATGACATGTATACAATGGATGGCTTCATTTCATGCCATCCATTGTATACAACTGTGTCTAGCTGTGAATGGTCACAGTGATCACATGCACAGGCTGGGCCACTCACAGTCCATCTATCTCACGTGATTAGCCGTGGCCAATCGCAACAAAAAAAACTTGAATGAATCAATTTAATTCAGTTAAATGCTTGCTGATAGCAAATAAATTCTAAATACTGATCACTTCCCCAAAGTAGTATAATGTTACTATGGTAACATTATACTACTTTGTTCATAGTGCAATATGAAAAAAAAATCTTAAAAAAATAAAAAAAAATAGTAATAAAAAAAAATTGCTAATTTTTTTTTTTTTGTACTGTCGCCAGTCAGTGTCTCTGATCACCACCACACTGCCATATGTTGATGCTGTACAGCACTGGTGACAGTATGTAAAAAAAAATGTTTTTTTTTTTAATTTCTTCATTTTCCAAAAAATAATGACAATATAATTACAACTTCAAAAAACCTGCCATGTCTCTTATGAAATACATCGGACTGTCTACCACAAAAAGGGGTCATTTGGGGAATATCTGTACTGTTCTTACATTTTTGGGCCTCAAGAAATTAGATTGGCTGTCAGTACTTCAGGATTATAAAAATATAAAGTGCAGCACTAATAAATAGTCATAAAATATAAAATTATAAGTTCATCCAGTGTAGGAAATAAATAATAAGTAGGTAAAAAGTTCATATAGCATTAAATGAATAATCCTCTCAGCAGCAGATTTCTAACAAGCTTGTGACTGGAACCAATGGTAAAATGGCGCACTCACCGGAAGCGCATAGATAATGCGCATATAAATATAACCACCAAGGATCTCTTAGGTAGGCGGAATGTATCAGGTATATGGTGAGCTTCCTTCTATGGATCGGTCAGGGTCAGACTGACAACTCATGGGGCCCTCGGGCAATAGGGGATCATGGGGCCCCTGTGTCCTTGCCCACACTCAAACCACACCCAAAAAAGCCTATGAAAGGTACCAGGAACATCTCATGGAGCCCCCTACTGACCCCTGGCCCTCGGTCAGTGCCCGAGTTCCCCAATGGTCAGTCTGCCCCTGGGAACGGTCATCAAGTCTTGGGATAATAAGGAAATCTGCTAGGTCCAGAGGTCCCCTTAAGGATGGATGGGTGCTCAGCCTGGATACAGGGCTCCCTTCCTCTGGGTGTTCAATTCAATGGGGGTTATCTGCAAGTTTAATAGCTCCATAAAGGAGCAATAAAACAGGTACCCATAGTGTAGTATATCAAAAAACATTTATTCCAGTAAATTATTAAAAGACAGGGTAGTATTGCAAAGTAATTGCATAGTAAATGCAGAGTTAAGCAGCACTGACAATATTAAAGATTGCCGCCGGGCTTCCTCATGGCTCCGGCAGCAATGACGTCACATTATGTCAGCTCCTCCTCCGTCATTGCCACCGGAGCCACGAGGAAGCCCGGCGGCCATCTTTACCTTTAGTGTTACAGCTGCTAATCTAGAATGCTCATTTAACTATATCAGTACTTCAGGATTGGTCAATTTTCAGATATATACCATAGTTTGTGAACTCTATAACTTTCCTACAGTCTAAATAATAAATACTGATTTGGGTTATTTTCACCAAAGACATGTAGCAGAATACATCTTGGCCTAAATTTATGAAGAACAATTATTTATTGCAAACTTTTATAACAGAAACAAAGAAAAATGTGGGTTTTTTTTTTTCAAAATTTTGAGGATTTTTTTGTTAATTTAGAAAAAAATAAAAACCCCAGTAGTGATTAAATACCACCAAAAGAAAGCTCTCGTTGTGTGAACAAAATTATAAAATTTTAGTTTGGGTACAGTGTTGCATGACCGCACAATTGTCATTCAAAGTGTGAGAGCACTGAAACCTGAAAATTGGCCTGGGCAGGAAGGGGGGAAAAGTGCCCAGGATTGAAGTGGTTAAACAAACCCTAAAAGGAGTAAGTGATTTGGTGTTATTAATATACCATGTTACTTTATGTTACAATCTAAAATAGCATTTTAAAAGTAATACTGTGAAGGGATTATTAAAATTCATATAGCATGTGCTTCCTGAAATAAAATATCCTACTTTGTGTTAGTTGCTTTTATAGTTCTGACAGTCTGTAAAATTTTCAATGCTACTCACACAGTAGGTTTCGTGTTTCCAAAGATTGTGAAAAAAATAATAAGATCCTTGATGTAATCAATTGCTATTGATGTTATTAATAGTAAAGTACAGATTTCTGCAATTATACGACATCATGCACCAATGTCAATCACGTGTTTCAAAAAACAAAATAGAAATAGTATGTATTGTGTTTGACTTTGCTGGTTTATGTTGTGTTTAAGAGATGTAACTAAAAGGTATCTATCGAATTAATACAAGAACTAAGAGGCCAATTAGTTAAGCATTTAGCTCTTGTGTACTTCTGCATACTTACAATGTCATGCCTTTAAGAGTGGTGTTAAGTTTCTCATGCTTGGAATTTCAATAGGCAAAATATTCTGCTCATGCTATTCACACTTAAAGTACCACTGACCTTCCATAGCCTGTGATTCATACACATAAGTTAACCCTTTGAGGACCGTAAGGTTTTGGAACGCCAAAAGAATCAATTTTTTTGTTTTTAAAGTTTTGTTTTTAAAGTTGCCCTCCCGAAGATGTAACCCCTCTTATTGTTATTCGGTACTGTGCTATTTCAACTGGTAATTGTGTAGTCATGCAATGCTATACCCAAGCAAAATTTACATCCTTTTTTTCACATAGTTCACATAGTTTCACATAGTTTTTCAAATAGTTCTTTTTTTGGTGGTATTTGATCACCACTGGGTTTTTTATTTTTGTGTGATATAAACGAAAAAGACTGACATTTTAGAAAAAAAGACATTTTCTACTTTTTATAAAAAATATCCAATAAACTCAAATTTAGTCATAAATTTAGGCCAAAATGTATTCTGCTACATGTCTTTGGTAAAAAAAAATCCCAATAAGTGTATATTCATTGGTTTGTGTGAAAGTTAAAGCATCTACAAACTATAGTAGAGATACCAGAATTTACTCAGCTTTGACTGCCTATCACATTTCTGGAGGTATGAAAATGGTAGGGCAGTACAAACACTCCCAAATGACCCATTTTTGGAAAGTAGACACCCTAATTTATTTGGAAAATGACAAAAAAAAACCTTTTTTGTTTTCTACACAAAGTTGTCACTTAAATGATTTATTGCTCACACATGCCATGGGTATATGTGGAAATACACCCCAAAATATATTCTGCTACGTCTCCTGAGTATGGGGATACCACATGAGAGAGACATTTTGGGAGCCTAGCTGCATACAGGTGCCTGAAATCCAATGACCCCTTTGAATGCCTGATGGTGTGTCATTTCCTCATTTCACTTCCTCACTACCTATTACAGTTTTAAAGGCTCTGAAATGCTACGATAACACAAACCCCCCCCCAAATGACCCATTTTTGGAAAGTATACTCCCCACACTATTTGCTGAGAGGCATGTTGAGTCAATGGAAGAATTTTTTTTAGACTAAGTTGTCACTTAAATTATATATTGCTTACACATGCCATGGGTATATGTGGAATTACACCCCAAAATATATCCTGCTACTTGTCCCGAGTATGGGGATACCACACGTGTGAGACTTTTTGGGAGCCTAGATGCATACAGGATCCCAAACTGCAATGACTCATTTGAAAGCCTGAAGGTGCATAATTTCCTCATTTCACTTCCTCATTACCTATCACTGTTTCAGAGGCTCTGAAATTCCAGGATAGCACAACCCCTCCCCTCAATAACCCCTTTTTGGAAAGTAGACATTCCATGGAATTGAATTTAATAAAAGACATGGTGAGTATTTTGTTGATCTCATTTTTTGTCACAAGCTTTTGAAAAGAAAAAAGAAAAAATATTTTCTTTTTTTATATTTCAAAAACTTGTGGCAACAAATGAGATCTACAAATATTCACCATGCTTCTTATCAAATTCCTTGGAGTGTCTACTTTCCAAAAAGGGGTAATTGGGGGGTTGTATTATTTTGGCATTTCAGGGCCTTTGAAACTGTGATAGGTAATCAGGAAATGTAATGAGGAAATAAATCCCTTTAAAAGCCTGATAGTGCTTATTGGTTTTTGGGGTCCTGTACTTGGCTAGACTGCCAAACCATCTCTCACATGTGGCTATACTCGGGAGAAGTATCGGAATGTGTTTTGGAGCATAATTCCACATATACCCATGGCATGTGTGAGCAATATATAATTAACGTGACAACTTTGTGAAAACATTTTTTTTTGTCATTTTCCAAAAACGTGTGGTAAAAAAATAAATTCTTCTATTGACTCAACATACCTCTGAGCAAATAGTTTGGTATGTCTACTTTCCAAAAAGGGGTAATTTGGGTGGGTTTTGTGCTATCCTGGCATTTTATGCGCAACATTAGCACACATTTCCCACTCTTCCAACTACCTTTATTCACATGAAAATGAATCAGTATTTTTTGCTAGAAAATTACTTTGAACCCCCAAACGTTATATATTTTTTGAAAGCAGAGGCCTTAGATAATAAAATGGTGGGTGTGACAAACTTTTATGTCACACAGTACTTGCACAGCAATTTTTCAAAGGTATGTTTTTGGGGAAAAATACACTTTTTTGAATTTCAATGCAAAAATACACAATATATTGGCCACTTGTTTGGTAAGATATAAAATATTTTATTATGCTGAGTAAATAGATACCAAACATGATATGCTTTAAAACTGTGCTCACCCTACAGCGACAAACTACATACATAAAAACCTTTGCAGGCTACTACTTTAGATTTGCAGAGGAGGTCTAGTGCTAGAATTACTGCCCTCAATCTGATATTTGTGGCAATCCCTCACATGCACTCTATATGTTGTTTTGTTTATTACTTACACTTGACCAAGGTGTTCACCGTCTTAACAGTTGCTAGTTTAATGAGTTTCCTCTTTAACCACTTGCCCTCTAGAGGATTTACCCCCCTTAATGACCAGGCCTCTCTTTGCTACTCGGCGCTACACTAATTCAACTGATAATTGCACGATCATGCAATGCTGTGCCCAAATGAAATGTAAGTCCTTTTTTTCACACAAACAGAACTTTCTTTTGGTGGTATTTGATCACCTGTGAACTTTTTATTTTTTTCACGCTATAAACAAAAAAAGACCGGACAATTTGAAGAAAAACAATATTTTTTATTTTCGGCTATAAAAAATATATAGTAAACTCAAAGCTAGTTATAAATTTAGGCCAAAATGTATTCTGCTACATGTTTTTGGTAAAACAATCCCAATAAGTGTATATTGATTGCTTTGTGTGAAAGTTATAGTGTCTACAAACTATGGTATAGATACTGCAATTTACGCCATTTTTTTGCTATACAGTGCTGCACTAGTTTAACTGACAATTGCGCGGTCATGCAATACAGTAAATAAATGAAATTTATGTCCTTTTTTCACACAACTAGAGCTTTCTATTGGTGGTATTTGATCACCTGTGCGCTTTTTATTTTTGGCACTATAAACAAATTAACTTTGAGAAAAAAAAATTTGGGGAAAAAAACTATATTTTCTCATTTCTGTCATAAAAAATATAAAAAAAAACCTAAAATTTTGTCATAAATTTAGGCCACAATGTATTCTGCTACATGTTTTTGGTTAAAAAATTCCAATAAGTGTATATTGATTGCTTTGTGTGAAAGTTATAGCATCTACAAACTATGGTATAGATAATGGAATTTACACAGCTTTTACTTTCTGACTGCCCATCACATTTCTTGAGGTGCTAAAATACCAGGATAGTACAAACACCCCCAAATTACCCCTTTTTGGAAAGTAGACATCCCAAGCTATCTGCTGAGAGGCATATTGAGTCCATGGAAGATTTTTTTTTTCCCGCACATTTCTGGAAAATAACAAAAACATATTTTTTTCTAACACAAAGTTGTCATTTAAATTATATATTTCTTGCACAAGCCATGGGTATATGTGGAATTACACCCCAAAATACATTCTGCTACTTCGAATGAGTGTGGGGATACCATAAGTGTGAGAATTTTTGGGAGCCTAGCCACATACAGGAGCCTGAAATCCAATGACTACTTTGAAAGCTTGAAGGTGCGGAACTTCCTCATTACACTTCCTAACTACCGATCACAGTTTCGAAGGTTCTGAAATGCCAGGATAGCACCAAACCCCCCCCCCCAAATGATCCCTTTTTGGAAAGTAGACACCCCAAGGAATTTAAAAAGAAGCATGATGAGTATTTTGCAGATCTAATTTTTTCTCATTTTGAAATATAAAACAAGAAAAGAAAAAATATGTTTTTGTGATTTTTCTTCATTTTCCAAAAACTTATGGCAACAAACGAGATCACCATGTTTCTTATTAAATTCCTTGGGGTGTCTACTTTCCAAAAAGTTGTCATTTAGGGGGGTTTGGTGCTATCCTGGCATTTCAGGGCTTCCGAAACTGTGATAGATAGTCAGGAAGTGTAATAAGGAAATAAAGCCCTTTAAAAGCCTGAAGGTGCTTATTGGATTTTGGGGTCCTGTGCTTGGCTAGACTGCCAAAATGTCTATCTCATGTGTGGTACATCCATACTCAGGAGAAGTAGCAGAATGTATTTTGGGGAGTAATTCCCACATATACCCATGGCACGTGTGAGCAATAAATCATTTAAGTGACAATTTGTGTAAAAAAAATTTTTTTGTCATTTTCCAAAAACTTGTGGTAAAAAAAATAAATTCTTCTATTGATTCAACATGTCTCTCAGAAAATAGTTTGGGGTGTCTACTTTCCAAAAAGGGGTCATTTTGGGGGGTCGGGGCATTTTATACCCAGAATTAGAAGTTTATGCCACACATCTCTCACTCTTCTAACCACCTGAAGACCAAGCCTTTTCTGACACTTTTTGTTCACATGAAATCTGTATTTTTTGCTAGGAAATTAATTTAAACCCCCAAACATTATATTTTTTAAAAAGCAAATAGTGAATAAAATGGTGGGTGCTGAAATTTTCTTGTCACATAGTACTGGCGCAGCGATTACTTTTAATGCACAAAAACACAATATATTGGACAATTATTTTCTAAAATATAAAAGATAATTGCATGCTGAGTAAATACAGTTGTGACCAAAATTATTCAACCCCCACTGAAATTGAGTGTTTTGGCCAGTTTGACATTGCTTTTGATCATTCAGTCATCTTGCTTACATTTACATTAAAGAGGCACTTGTAGGTCAGACAAATATAACATAACAGTTATAATGAAATAACCACAAATGTCTTTTCTGTGCTCACAGCATTATCAGTTTTATTCAACCCCCAAGTGACATTCAATCTTAGTACTTAGTACAGCATCCTTTTACAGTTATAACAGCTTTTAAACGTGAAGCATAGCTTGACACAAGTGTCTTGCAGCGATCTACGGGTATCTTCGCCCATTCTTCATGGGCAAAGGCCTCCAGTTCAGTCACATTCTTAGGCTTGCGCACTGCAACTGCTTTCTTTAAGTCCCACCAGAGGTTCTCAATCGGATTTAAGTCTGGTGACTGCGATGGCCACTCCAAAATGTTCCAGCCTTTCCTCTGCAACCATGCTCTAGTGGACTTGGAGGTATGCTTGGGATCATTGTCCTGTTGAAAGGTCCAACGTCTCCCAAGCCTCAGGTGTGTGACGGACTGCATCACGTTTCCATCCAATATCTCCTGGTACTGAAGAGAATTCATGGTACCTTGCACACGCTGAAGCTTCCCTGTACCTGCAGAAGCAAAACAGCCCCAAAGCATGATTGACCCTCCACCATGCTTCACAGTAGGCAAGGTGTTCTTTTCATCATAGGCCTTGTTCTTCCTCCTCCAAACATAGCGTTGATCCATGGGCCCAAACAGTTCTAATTTTGTTTCATCAGTCCACAGAACACTATCCCACAACTTTTGTGGTTTGTCCACATGGCTTTTGGCATACTGCAGTCGACTCTTCTTATTCTTTGGAGACAGCAAGGGGGTACGCCTGGGAGTTCTGGCACGGAGGCCTTCATTACGCAGTGTGCGTCTTATTGTCTGGGCTGAAACTTCTGTACCCACATCTGACAAATCTTTTCTCAGTTCCTCAGCAGTCACACGGGGACTTCTCTCCACTCTACGCTTCAGGTAGCGCACAGCAGTCGAAGTCAGCATCTTCTTTCTGCCACGACCAGGTAGCGTTTCAACAGTGCCCTTTGCCTTGAATTTGCGAATGATGCTTCCTAAGGTGTCTCTTGGTATGTTTAACATCTTTGCAATCTTCTTATAGCCATTGCCCTTCCTGTGAAGAGAAATCACCTCTTCTCTTGTCTTCCTGGACCATTCTCTTGCCTTCACCATGTTTGTAACCACACCAGTAAATGTCTAGAAGGAGCTGAGTATCACAGTCATTTTAAAGCTGCCTAATTGGTGCTTATTATGCTTGATTGCTGCTCGGTGACATCCACAGGTGTTTTCAATACCTGATGGAAAGCACCTGTATGAACCTCTGTTCTTCAGAGTGGTAGTCTTTAAGGGGTTGAATAATTGTGGCAATGAAGAAACCACATAAGAACCATTTACTACTGTATTACATAAACAATTGATGTCATTTTAGTTGCATTTGGGTAGTTACAACGTCCTTGTAGGATTTGATTCTGAATACAATTCCAAATGTACACTATAGTCCCTAAACCCCTTTACAGCATTGGGGGTTGAATAATTTTGGTCACAACTGTAGATACCAAAAATGACATGCTTTAAAACTACGCATGCCCTGTGCAATGGCGACAAACTGCATAAGTTTTTAATATCCATTAGCAACGATTTAAGAGCCTTTACAAGCTACCATTTTAGACTTACAGAAGAGGTCTAGTGTTAGAATTACTGCACTTGATCTGACGTTCACGGCGATACCTCACATGCATGGTGCAACTGCTGTTTACATACCAACACAGGGTCAATGCTCGTGCACACAGGTGTGCGAGCGCGGGGGGGGGGGGGTGAGGGTGATTCTTTAAATTATTTTTACACTGTCCCTTTCATTTTTTTTTTATCACTTTTAATGCTATCACAGAGAATGCAAATATCCCCTATAACGTCAATGGGCATTGTCATATATTCTTTTTTGAGAAATCTGGGGTCTATCAGACTCTAGATATCTCCTCTGCCCTTACATTATCTAATCTCACCAAGATTGGTGTGATCAGATGCTTTCCCAATTTACAAATGGCTCTGTTTATATCCTGCGAAACTGAAGTGATGAAATGCTTGTAGCTTCCGATTTCTTAGGCTATAGAGATGATTGGCACCATTCTGGTCTCCAATTATCTCTATGGTAAGCTGGCAGAAACACTGGCTGCATTCTCAGATTCCCCCGATGGCACGGGACTGCCCGAGAAGGCCGTGGAAGGCAGCGAGGGGGGGCATCATCTCCCACTGCTTGTTAAAGTAATCCTGCAGCTAATTAGCCACTAGCATTGCTTTTACATGAAAGCCGATCACCGGCTGAAAAAAACGATACCAGGATGATGCCTGCAGCTGTAGGCATCATCCTAGTATAACCATTCAAAGTCCAGTGATGTACCAGTATGTGGCTGGTCCTTGTTGGGTATATATGCAATGTTCTTTTTTTTTTGTTGTATGCAGCCTGGGGGCTGAATGAAAAAAAAGAGAAGAAATCTCTGCCAGAAACAGTGTGTGGTATGCCCACCATTAGAATATACCGCCCTGCATCCACCCACTTCTAATGGTGGGCACACATTAGGTCTCACAGTGCCACATGTGCCAGTTTGAAGATTGTACAAATGTCTAAATAGTGGCACGCTTGAATAAAAATTGTCCACGTATAAGTGGTACCCCAAAAAAAGGAAAAGGATGACACCAAGTCCCAAACTACCTTGCCACTGCTCCCCATGTTGTCTGGACATCCGGGGGCTCCACGTGACTATCTTTTCCCTCGTAAATTCAAAACTTATATGTATAGCCTGTTGCCCTCTCACAGGTCTTATACATCTTGACCCCATTACTGGCACGCTTGCAGGGGAGAAATAGTTTGAAAGCAAGGCGGCCAGAACAATAAATGAGGGACTCATCAATGCAGATTTTTTGCTGGGGAGTATAGACATCTGCAAATTTTTGGTTAAGGTGATTTACGAGGAGCAGAATTTTGTGGAGCCGGTCAAATTCAGGGTCACCTCGAGGATGACAGAGTGTATTGTTGCTGAAATGCATCAAACACATTATACTCTCATATCTATGCCTGGCCATGGCAGCAGAGAACACAGGATATAATGAATCGGGTCTGTGGACCAATACTACCACAATTCATTTTTTTTAGTATTGCCCATGTTGAGGATTAGGTCCAAAAAAAATGTAAATTCAGAAACCATAATGAGTTTCCATGCGAATGGTCTGGCAAGTTTTGAATTTGGGTTGGCGGCGATAAATTGTTGTGCATATAAATTGCTTTTATCCACAATCAATGCATACAGATCTTCCATGAAAAACAGCTCCAAAAAATCAAGGGGAGTAGTTAAATTTGCTGTTGCCACCTGAATTCTACTAGTAATGGCGGTGATCAGTGACTTATAGCAGGGCTGAGGGACTGAAGTGGGCATTTTGACACTGGGGGGAAATGACTTGGTGTCACTGACATCCACAGTGACACCCAATACATGTAAATTAATTGATTTACGTGAAAATTATAGCCCTTACAAATGGCGGTATATATACTGGGATTTGTTTTTTTTTTACTAGTAATGGCGGCGATCAGCGTCTTATAGAGGGACTGCAGGACTGAAGTGGGCATTCTGACACTGGGGGGAACTGACTTGGTGTCATTGACATCCCCAGTGACACCAATACAGTGATCAGTGCTAATAAAATGCACTGGCACTGTACTAATGGCACTGGACAGGAGGGGTTAGCATGCAGAACGATCAAAGTGTTAACTGTGTGCTGTTTGCTGTTTTACTGTAAGCTGTGTGTGTGCTTTCAACTGTAAGCACACTGCTTTGTATGGCTCTGCTATGCAGAGCTATACAAAGCAGTGTGCAGGATCTGACAGGGGGGAGAACTGTATTGTTTACATACAGTTCTCTCCCCCCATTGATAATGCTCGGCGAGCACCGGGTGCCGCCGAGTGATCACCGAATGGGACCCGGTGATTGATAGCCAAAGCCGCATATCCGGTGCGGGTAGGGCGCACGCCCCCTACCTAGAAATGCAAAATCACATATATATACGCTTTAGGGTGGCAGGAAAGCGGTCTGTTAGCTTTTAAATTGTGCAGCTTAAAAAAACAGCAGTTTATACGAAAGATGTGAAGTCATTTTGTAAAGTTTGACTTTAAACTAAAAAAGTAAAATTCAAAGTATTTTTGCAAGTATTATACAATTTAATTTTTAAAATGTTAATAAACACTGTTATATGTTTACCCATGTTATTAGTCTGGAACTATATTGTATGTAGACGGGGGAACATTTTAAAATCACTCTTGTCAAAAAAGAAACAGCCCTGTAATATATTTTAGCATATTACTAGATGTTTTACATTAATGTTTTTTTTTTTAAATTGCATTACAATATTTGGTAATAAGTGTCAGATTTGATACTAGTTTCATCTGGTCTCTTGCTAGCAAGTTGGATGAAAAAATTAAATCAAGTAAAAGATTGTGTTCCATTAATATCACAATATTAAATGAATGAGGTGCCACCTGCTGGCAGTTTATAAAACTGAAAATAGTATAAAAAAGGCTGGTACAGTTTACATATCAATATTATTATTATTATTATTATACAGTATTTATATAGCGCCAAAGGGTATGCTCAGCGCTGTACAATAGCGGGGGGGGACAGAACATGAGACAATACAGTAACAAAACAAAACACGAGGGGTTCGAGGGCCCTGCTCTTTCGAGCTTACAATCTAGGAGATTCTAGGAATATCTCTTTTAATCTACAGTATAATGTTATGCCAGGTGGGAGGCAAATGGCAATATTAATATATAAAGCAATTTATGCAAGCAATTAGCATATGGTATATGTAAAAAAAAAGCATACACAGTTTTATAATAACTTATGCAACTATATGAAAGCAATAACAGTTAATAGGAAAAGAGAATAGCATACTTTGCAATATAATCACTATTTTAACAAACCTACCAAAAATAGAGTAAGCTCAATAAAATTGGATGGTCAATATGACATTTCTAAACATCATCCCCTTCATATAGCCATAAGAAAAGTAACTACATCTCATAGAAATTATTGACTTTTCCAGTATATTTGAACAAGAAAATATTAGATCTACATTTAGACAGTGCCTGCATATAAAGGTGATATACTTGAATAAAATCAAGAGAAATGACTGCACACCAGGGAACTCCATAAAAAGGGTCCAGCGCTTTATTGAATGATTACATCCCAGCAGAATATAGCAACATTTTGGAGCCACGCAGGACCCCCCCCCCCCCCTTGGTCACATGCCTGATGAAGGTGTCCTGTCTAGATCCTAATGTCACTATCTTCTGCTGTGAGGTGATTGTTCAATAAAGTGTTGGACCCTTTTTATGTTGGTAACATGTTTCTTGATTTTATTCAAGTATATCACTTTTATATGCAGGCACTGTCTACATGTAGCCAATGGCTGCTACAGTACCCACTTACTCTTCAAGCACATAAAGGAATGTGTGCATTGGGAATATTATTTTGCACTTATATTTAAATAAAACAAGGAAATAATGTATTTAATAAAAAAACAATAGATGTAATTGTGTGCCGTGGAAAAAGTAATAAAGTAGCTAAAACCTGGTGCAATAGATCAGCGTGGTAGAATTCCTTCATAAATCTCTCAAATTGCCACTTACAAATAAGATGGAGTTGGGTGGGGGGAGCCAATTCCAGAATTCCATGCCTCAATCTGTAGCTCTTCATGGCCTGGGGCAGAGCTGAGACAGCATGGAAGAACCACTGACAAAAGCTGGCAAAGGAAAGTGTCCTGGCTCTAAAGGAAGTGTCAGTGACAGCCAATATCTTACTGCATCCATGCTTGTCATGGGCACAGCTGAAAGGCATTCTTTCCAGGTGACAGGGTAGTGTGTTTTGTAGCCAGGCAATGCGTTTTGGAGTGTGGCTCCCTTGTCAAGCCTGAAAATGGTCTAAGAGAACAGGTATATACCAACCTATATGGCCACAAATCAATAAGGGATTATGAATTGGTGACACATACTTATTTCTTAACAGAAGGCTAACACATGACCTTTAATTAGTACTTATAAAATATACTTTTTTAGTTTCTTTCTCGGTGAATAGATTAGAGCTACAGAGGGAGAGCTGGATGCAAAAATAAGATCTAGGGGTAGGGGGCTGGGTGCAAATGTGAAAGTCACAGAAGAGGAGCTGGGTGCAGAGGTGATAGCTGTGAAGTGGAGGGGTGCAAGGGTGGGAGCTGAATGTGGAGGTGAGAGCTTTTGAGGTGGGCTGGGTGCAGACGTGAGAGCTGTGGAGTGGGGGTACAGAGGTGAGAGCTGTAGAAGGGGAGCTGGGTGTGGAGGTGAGAACTGTGGATGGGGGGCTTGGTGTACAGTTGATAGCTGTGAAGGGGCTTGGTACAAAGTAGAGAGCTGTAAAAGGGGTGTTGGTACAAAGGTGAGAGCTATGGAGGGGGAACTAGATGCAGAGATGAGAGCTGTGCAGGGGGGTGGGTGAAGAGGTGAGAGATTTGGAAAAGGGGCTGTGTGCATAGGTGAAAGCTGTGAAAGGGGAGCTGGGTGCAGAGGTGAGAGCAGTAGAGGGGTAGGGAGCTGAGGGCAGAGTTGAGAATTGTGGAGCAGTTGAATGCAGCAGTGTGAGCTGCGGAGGTGGGTCTGGGTGCTGATATGAGAGCTGTGGAGAAGGAGCTATGCAGAGGTCAGAGCTGTGGAGGTAGGACTGGGTGAAAAGTTGATAGCTGTGAAGGTGGGTCTGGATGATGAGGTGAGAGCTGTGAAATAGGTTTGGATGCAGAGGTGAGAGATTTTGACGTGGGCTGGGTGCAGAAGTGAGAGCTGTGGAGTGGGGGTACAGAGGTGAGAGCTGTAGAAGGGGAGCTGGGTGTGGACTGGGTGAAAAGTTGATAGCTGTGAAGGTGGGTCTGGATGAGGTGAGAGCTGTGAAATAGGTTTGGATGCAGAGGTGAGAGATTTTGACGTGGGCTGGGTGCAGAAGTGAGAGCTGTAGAGTGGGGGTACAGAGGTGAGAGCTGTAGAAGGGGAGCTGGGTGTGGAGGTGAGAACTGTGGATGGGGGCCTTGGTGTACAGTTGAGAGCTGTGAAGGGGGTGGTGCAGAGGTTACAGCTATGGAGGGAGAGCTAGATGCAGAGGTGAGAACTGTGGAGGGGGATAGGTGCAGATGTGGGAGATATGGAAGAGGGGCTGGTGCATAGATAAGAGCTGTGGAGGGAGGGCTGGGTACAGAGGTGAGAACAGTAGATGGCTGGGGAACTGGGTGCAAAGTTCAGAGCTCTGGGAGTGGGACTGGATGTTGATAGCTTTCAAGGGGGCTGGATGAAAAGGTGAGAGATGTTAATGGGGGGCTGAAGGGGTGAAAGCTGTGAAATAGGGTTGAGTGCAGAGGTGGGAGCTTTGAAGGTGGGCTGGATGCAAAGGTTAGAGCTGTGAAGGCGGTAGATGCAGAGGTGAAAGCTGTGAAGGGTGTGGTGTAGAGGTTAGATCTATGGAGGGATAGCTAGATGCAGAGGTGAGAACTGTGGAAGGGGATGGGTTCAGATGTGGGAGATGTGGAAGAGGTGCTGGTGCATAGATAAGAGCTGTGTAGGGGGGGCTGGGTTCAGATGTGAGAACAGCAGAGGGGTGGGGAACTGGGTGCAAAGTTCAGATCTCAGGGGGTGGGAATGGATGTTGATAGCTTTCAAGGGGGCTGGATGAAGAGGTGAGAGCTGTTAATGGGGGGCTGAATTCAGGGGTGAAAGCTGTGAAATAGGGTTGGGTGCAGAGGTGAGAGCTTTAAAGGTGGGCTGGGTGCAGAGGCTACAGCTGTGAAGGAGGTAGATGCAGAGGTGAAAGCTGTGAAGGAGGAGAAGCTGAGTGTAGAGGTAGGAGCTGTGGAATGGGGGTGCAGATATTAGAGCTGTGCATGGGGATGTGGGCACAGAGGTCAGAGCAGGTGACGGGCCAGGATCTGTTTGAAAAGGTAATGACTGTGACTAGGGAGCTGGGTGCAGAGGTGAGAGCTGTTGTGGAAGGGCTGGGACAGAGGTAAGAGCTGTGGAGGAGGTACTGGGTGAAAAGTTGAGAGCCATGAAAGGGTGGACTGATGGTTGCAGAGACAAGAGCTGTTAATGGGGGAATGGATGTAGAGGTGAGAGCTGTATAGGGGTTTGGTGCAGAGGTGAGAGTATTGGAAGAGGGCTGGATGTAAAGGTGAGATCTCTGCAGTGGGGCTGACTGCATAGTTACATAGTTAGTCTGGCTGAAAAAAGTCCATTCAGTTTAACCAAAAAAAAAAAAGAAAAAGTTATAATTCTATACCCACAGTTGATCCAGAAGAAGGAAAAAAAACCCAGCAAAGCATGATCCAATTTGTACCTGCAGGGGAAGAAAATTCCTTCCTGATCCCTCTAGAGGCAACTGGATATTCCCTGGCTCAACTTTACCTATAAATTTTAGTAACCAGTTATATTCTGTGTATCCAAGAAAGAATCCAGGCCTTTCTTAAAGCAATCTACTGAGCTGGCAAGAACCAACTCTTGAGGGAGTCTATTCCACATTTTCACAGCTCTTACTGTGAAGAAACCTTTCCGTTTTTGGAGATTAAATTTATTTTCCTCCAGATGTAAAGAATGCCCCCTTGTCCTCTGTAATGACCTCAAGGTGAATAATGCTATACCAAGTTTACTATATGAACCACTGATGTATTTATACATGTTGATCATATCCCTCCTTAATCTCCTAATCTTTCCTCATAGCTAAGCTCTTCCATGCCTCTTATCAGTTTGGTTGCCCTTCTCTGTACTTTCTCCAGTTCCCCAATGTTCTTTTTGTGAATTGGTGCCCAAAATTGAACTGCATATTCCAGATGAGGTGCTACTAATGATTTGTACAGGGGTAATAGGATATCTCTCTCTCTGGAGTCTATACCTCTTTTAATACAAGAGAGATAAGAGTTGTGGATACAGGGTAGGGATGTAGAGGTGAGAGCTGTGGATAAAGGAAATGTGCAGAGGGGAGATATGTGGATGGAGGTGAGTGGCATGAGCAGAAGTGAGAGCTGTGGGGCAGGGACGGACTGACAACTCATGGGGCCCCCAGGCAATAGGGGATCATGGGGCCCCTTTGTCCTTGCCCAAACTCAAAAAAGCCTATGAAAAAGGTACCAGGGGCATCTCATGGGGCCGCCTACTGACCCTGGGCCCTCGGGGAGTGCCCGAGTTTCCAAATGATCAGTCCGCCCCTGCTGTGGGGGGAACTGGTTGCTGAGATGAGAGCTGCGGGGCACTATGACTGCCGTGTCTTTCAAACACAGCTGATCACAGATCATGGTAGTGTTCCTAATTGCCATCACACTGAGTCTTCAGTGTTAATAGACCAGCGTAAGCCAGCAACAAAGTTCCTGATCACTACTATACCAGTGCAGCCAGCAGTAGTGTTCCTGATTGCTTTGCTGCCACACCAGTTCCAGTGTGGTAAGAGAAGTGTAACTAGGAACAGTGTTCGTGACTGCCACCACATCAGTTCTAGTTTCACCAGACCTCTGTAAGCCAGCAACATTGTTCAAGATCATCGCCACACCAATCCTAGTGTCAACAGCTCAGTGTAAGCAAGCAACAGTGTTCCTGACTGCTACTTCACAAGTGAAAATCATACAATCCAATGATAGCACCAATAAAACATCCAAGAAAGAATTCTGTATTCATTGATATAGTGTAGTTGTAACTTCCCCATCTCGAACTTTCCAAGCAGTAAATCACAGTTTTATTTGGTATCTGCTCACTTGAGTCCATTTAAGTGCAGTCAGAATTCTGAAGTCCTGATGAAGGGAGAACCTGTCTGGCTCCCAAAAAACATTGGCAATGAATCAGTATTATCAATAAATTACCGTGGACTCTTGGATGTTTGTTTGGTGCTCTCATTGGATAGTATGCGTGTGGATTCTCAAAATTTGATTCTTTTGCCCTTTTCTTGAGGGTGTTCCCCATTTTGTGGAATGCTGCTGAACTGGAGCTAGCATTCCCAGTGACACTTTCAGTGACATCTTTAGAAAATCTGCATCCAGCATCCTGTTTGTTCTTGTTTAAACCAATGACAATGTCACCAGACCAGTGCAGCCTGCAACAATGTTTTTGATCACTGGCCACACCAGTGCAGTATTTCCTGCTACCTGTACCAACCCTGACTTTTTATCACATTTCTGTCTGACTTCTTGACCAATCCATTGCCTGTTTATTTACTATGTCTCCGTCTGCTGCATAAACTGACCTATCTGCATGACTGACTAAATTTCTGCAAGTTACCAATCCCAATTATCCTCTGAGGACATCTGTGCTCCTGTTACAGGAACTCTTTTGCTCACTCTTTGTTCTAGGTCAGTGAACATGGTATTCTTGAGGCCAGCCACATACCAGTAGGCTAGACTTTCTTGGCTTATAGGAATGGGGGCTGCTACAGGTGATGCTACACTTAGTTATTTTCCCTGAACACTTATACAGAGGTTTTTAAAGTACACAGTTTGTAATATAATGTTCATTGATTTTTGTGATACACAAGATGTAATGTCTAGTACAATCAGTCCAAACATTGAAAAAGTCTCACATGTGGTATCCTATACTTGGGAGAAGGAGTAGTGGAATGTTTTCTGTGGTGAAAGTATGCTTATGCTGTGTGTGAAAAATATTAAATTGATAGATTTGTTTAAACAATAAGTTTTCATTTTCTTTCAGCATTTTCCAAAAACTTTTTGCAAACAAATGAAATCTTCAAAATACTCGCCATTCCTCCTAAAAATACCTTGAGGTGTTTACTTTTCAAAATGTATCCATTTTGTGGGTGTTTATGCTTTTCAGGTGCTCTAGGGCGGCCTCCAAAAATGTGATAGGTAGACAGGAAATTGGAAGCATTATTTATGCCCCTTGAAAGCATAAAGGTGCTCATTGGATTTTGGCTCCCTCTATGCATCTAGAGAATGAAAACATTTTTTCTTTATATAGTAAAAAAGAAAAAACTGCAGTAATTAAATACCCTAAAAAAACCCTCAATCTTTTTAATAGAATTATATAAAATTCATTTGGGTACAGTTATATAACTGAGTAATTGTTATTCAAAGTATCACAATAACACAGTGCTGAAAAACTTAAAAATGGGTTGGGCATGAATGGGTGTTTAACTTGACAGTCTTCAAATGGGAAAATGGGAAAGTGTTATCCCTATGTTGTGAAAAGCATATGTAATGGAAGAGCTAATGTTTTTTTATGATTATGCTAATGTTTATATGTATATATGGCACTTTTACTTGTGGCACAGTATTTAACCACTTCAAACCTGATCATTTTACCCCCTTCCTGCCCAGGCCAATTTTCAGCTTTCAGCACTCACACTTTGAATGACAATTGTGTGGTATGCAACACTCTACCCAAACTACATTTCTATAATTTTGTTCACACAACTAGAGCTTTCATTTGATGGTATTTATTAACCACTGGGGGTTTTTATTTTTTGCTAAATTAACAAAAAAAGACCAAACATTTTGAAAAAAAATGTTTTTCTTTGTTCCTGTTTTAAAAGTTTGCAAATAAATAACTGTTCCTCATAAATGTAGGCCAAGATGTATTCTGCTACATTTCTTTGGTGAAAATAACCCAGGTCAGTGTTTATTATTTAGTATGTAGGAAAGTTATAGAGTCCACAAACTATGATGTATATCTGAAAATTGATCAATCCTGAAGTACTGATGGCCAATCTAAATTCTTGAGGCCCACAAATGTCAGAACAGTACAGATATCCCCCAAATGACCCCTTTTTGCAAAGTAGACAGTTCGAAGTATTTCATAAGAGGCATGGCAAGTTTTTGAAGTTGTAGTTTTTTTGCCAGAATTTGTTGGAAAATGAAGAAATTAAAATAAATTATATTCATTTTTTTCTTTCTTTTGTTTTTACATACTGTCACCAGTGCAGTACAGTGTCATCATATAACTGGTGTGGTAGTGATCAGGGACACTGACTGGTGACAGTACGAAAAAAAAAGAATAATTTTGTTTTTAATTTTTTTTCAATTTGTTTAATTTTATTATTTTTTTTTACATTTTGTTCTCTTTTTTTAAGATTTTCTTTTCATATTACACTATGGCCAAAGTAGTATAATGTTGCCATAGTTATATATACTTCTTCTTAGTATGCCTATGTAGATAAACAGTACATGGTCTTTTTTGGATCCCCCTATGTTCGCCTGTCAGACCTTGCATTTGGGTCCTTAATGTGAGCTTATGTATACATGTTATTTTTGATTATTTAGGGTTTAATTGTATGTTTCCTTATCTTCTAGTGATATATGTACTAATATATGTCATTAATATACGGTCCTGAGGAAGCTATATGAGAAACACGTTGACTGTTGAAGCTGGGTAAGCTATAAATACAGTCTATGTGGCTATACAACTAACTGAAAAGAGGAGGTTGTGTATTTTGGGGGATTCTTTTCTCAGTCTCCCCTGCTTTTAAAGATATGAATTGTTTCAATGTATTCTAAATTGTTTTCCATCTATGTAGAATAAAATATTTATTTTTTTATTAAATGACGTGTGGTCTCATGTAGTGCCTATAAAGTCTGCCATTATACTGTCTAGGTGTCTAGCAGTTGTTTTCTTCATAATTTCAATTGGATGTGGCACATTGAAAGCTCTTAATACTCTTTATTTTTAAGCATAGTTAGTGTAAGGCTCTCAGTGCAGTAAGGCCACACTGATTGTTCACTACATTTGTTACATCATCCTTGTTTTTAGAATGCCCTGGGGTGCCTCAGGGCTTTCACAATCCTAGCAACATTCCTGGCTTTGACTAGGTCAGACCATAACCTTATAGTTTCCTTTTTGGAACCATTTTTTGATGGGTTTGCTAGCATGCCTTGGATAATTATCATATTGAAAGATACATTTTCGTGATGACTTTTGGACAGATGGCATCAAGCACACATTGGTATGATGCAGAATACATGGCTGACTTGATGACTGCAAGCTTCACAGGCACTGAAGTAGGAAAGCAACCAAAAACCTTAACATTTCCACCAACATGCTTTACACGTGGCCTAAAATTCCTCTCTGAAGCTCTCTTTTTGTTTTTTGACAAACATAATGTTACCGTTGCCAGACAACTCTGTCTTTGAATGATCAGTGTACAGCATATTGTTCCAGAAAGGCTGTTTTACTGTCACACATCCCATGCATGTTTATTGTTTGCAACTGCATGTTAGTACTCCCTCCTACCCAAGGGCGGACTGACAACTCATGGGCCCCCCGGGCAATAGGGGATCATGGGGCCCCTGTGTCCTTGCCCAAACTAAAAAATGCATATGAAAAAGGTACCAGGGGCATCTCATGGCACTCCCTACTGACCCCAGGCCCTCGGGCAGTGCCCAAGTTTCCAAATGGTCAGTCTGCCCCTCCTCCTACCCCCCTCATAGAACTGTTGCCCCCTGCCCTCTACTGAGAACTATTGTTGCTCCATCCCACACTGGGCACTGTTGTTCCTATCACTAAGCCATATTATTTCTCACACTCTCTGATGTGAGGATAACTCTATTGTTATCCTCAAACTGCCTTCTCAGGATAACTATTCATCCCACCTCCTGCTGAGCTCCAACAGCCCCAACCAAGCACTCTTGCTACAAATTCACATCTGGTGCAGGTCTGCATAAAAACCAATAAATATCCATTTTTATAGAGTCTACAAACTATGGGATATATACTGGAATTTGTATTTATTTATTTATACTAGTATAAATATACTAATGTAGGTGATCAGAGACTTCTAGTGGGACTGTCATAGTGCGGTGGGCAATCTGACACTAACTGACATGCAGTGATCAGTGATAATACTATAGATTGTCACTGTACTGATGACACTAGCTGGGATGGGGTTAACATCTTGGGGCAATCAAAGGGTTAATTGTGTGCCTAACAAGTGTAAAGTGTGCTGGGTGTGCTACTTTTACTAATTGATGTGACTTTGCAGGGAGAATAAAAACAGCCACATCGCTCCTCTCCATAAAGAGCCCAACACAGGGTTCTCTTCTGTCATTCGCTCAGCCGATCAGCAGATCTCAACCATGATACATTGGCCGGCACCCATTGATCGACTTGTGCTGTAGCAAATGACAGCACAGTCAGGGTGCAGGGTGGTGTGTGCAGCACCCCCTGCCTGGAAATACTGGATCACATATATATACATGATCTAGCACAGCAGGGCTGCACTGTAGCAGTAAAGCTACAGGCGATGGTCAGGCAGTGGTTAGCATCAGGCAAAGTGTTCATTCTGTTATCCACTGTAAGAGCAGACCTTTTTTTTCCTTCCTCTGGATCAACTGTTGGTATAGGATTAGAACTTTTTTTTTTATTGGTTGAACTGGATGGACTTTTGTCTTTTTTCAGCCAGACTAACTATGCAACCTTTTCTGACACTTTTTGTTTATATGTAAAAAACAGTCATTTTTTTGCAAGAAAGTTACTTAGAACCCCCAGACATTATATATTTTTAAAGCAGAGGCCCTAGAGAATAAAATGATGGGTGTTGCAATTTATGTCACACAGTATTTGCACAGCGGTTTTTCAAATGCAATTGTTCTGTAAAAAATAAAAAAATCAAGTTACAGAGTTGAGAGGTATGGATACATGAGTGCAGAAATGTAAACAAAGCAGAAACCAATGTAAAATGTTATTCAATGTTCTCACTGCATTATGCTGTACCGTGTGCAAGTTCCCACTCTCAGCCTCTTTGCATAAAGCAGGGATCTCCAAACTTTCTAAACAAGATTACTGTACTTTAGGCTTTTGGGGGGGGGGGGGGGCTAGACTGTAGCTAATGCTCTGGAGCCAATGGGATTGAACAATACTCCATCATTGGTATTTGTGAAAGGAATAGTGCCCATTGTTGGTATCAGAGGAAGGAATAGTGCCCCACTTTTGGTATCAGTAGGAGGAATATAACCACTATTGTAAGACCAAACATGGCATTTAGTCTTCTTATTCAGTGTTCTTCCTTCACATGTGATGTGGCTTTTATAAAGTCAGAAGTGACGAAACGCGTCAGGCCGTGACGTGGGACATAAACCAGATTATTGTGGAATGAGAGGAGCCTATGCCTATCTATGCTGGTGGTTATATATCATCCAGTAAAGTGAGCGTGATAGAGTGCTAATTGTTTTGAAGATATTACACTATATTTTATTTCTTCAGGAGGTGTATCTCCTATGCAGAGGAGGACGGAATAGGAGGTTGCACTGTGGAGGAAATTGGAATTTGTTAAGGCTATTTCCAAGTTTATAGAGGGTAAGAGTAAGGATGACAGACATTTAGAAGTGGACACATAGTGGAGTGATTTAGCACTATTTGGCACTAGTTTTGTAAGTGGGTTTTTTTTTTTTCAGTTATTTTTCTTTTGAGGGTAACAAGTGGAATAAGAAGACAATGCAAATGGGTCACGCTCCACTTATAATATTAAACGTGAAATATACTCAACAGACTATATATATAAACAATATATAATTCAAAATAATTTTAAATTAATTAAATAACTTTGGTTTGCAGTCCTACTGAAACTCACCATGATTTGTGAGGTGTCACATTTAATTTTATTAGTGGAACTCAACACATTTGCATTGTTTTTGATTATAGTGACGCACATGTATGAGTATGTGTATGGTGTAGGCGACCCACTTAATTGATTTTAATTTATTCATTTATTTAAATACTTTCTCATATCACACACACATATCTTTTCAGCACGTTATTCATAGTGTTTTTTTTTATATATTTACTTATTTTATTTTTATTATATTTTTTATTAAAGTTTAATTTCATTCACTTTACAAAAACATGAATGCATAAAATACACCATAGTAGCTCACAAGAATCACGTTTTTACAAAGAGGAATAAGAAGGTTGTATCACATGTGAAGGAAGAACACTGAATAAGAAGACTAAATGTCATGTTTGGTTTCACAATAGTGGTTATATAGGACATTGAGATGCTGAGAAGGACTTGGATTGTACATTTTGGACTTTCAGGGGAGAAAGTATATTTTTGGCGTATGGGGTTAGACTAGGTACTTATGTAGGCATTACTTTATCATACCAGTATATTCACTTAGTAGGAGGAATAGTTACATCTTTTTGGTATCAGGGGACTGAATAGTGCCCCAACTTTGGTGTCAGTGGCATGAATTAAGCCCTACTATTGATTTCACTTGGAAGAATAGTGCCCTTTGTCATTAGGAGGAATAATGCCCCAAGGGTCAAATAAAAGCAAGCAAAGGACCAATGCATCTGGCCTAGATCTAATAGCCTAGGGAGGCAGGAATTTGCATGCATATGTGTCAGCAGTAGCAATCTCAGTCCTTTTTTGATGTCATACACAAGACAGGTTATATGCATAAAATAATAACAAAAAGATATAGACGTAACATTTTATGGGAAAATTGCTGATGAAATAAGCTATCTGGCAATAAGGTCTTTTTAGGTTAAAGATCACTATGGCAGTTGGACAACTAGTGGCTTCAGCAGGGGAGGCAGCAGATACTGCATTGTGTTTCTATCATGAAAAGTTGTTTTTTTAGTTAAAGTGTAGCTGAATCAAAGCACCAGTAGATGGCACTATGCCACACATTTTCAAAAAACACTGTTGCTGAACAGCTAAGAAAAAATCAACTAGGAGCCAGAGGATTTATAGATAACAAAATATTAATGAATTTCAGTTTACAGTTACAATTGCTTTCACTTAAATCAAACTAGTTAGCTTTTAAGAATTGTCAGTCATTAATCATTCACAGCTTCAAATTATCCATCATCTGATGCTTGTGGGTTTTATAGGGTCAGATAAAAATATGCTTGTCTTTATGATATACAGTGCTGTGAAAAAGTATTTGCCCCCTTCTTGATTTTTAACTTTTTTGCATATTTGTCAAGCTTAAATAATTCAGACAATCAAACAAATTTTAACCACTTGCCATCTGCCCTATAGCAGAAGTACTGCTACAGGGCATCACTGCTGCACAAAATCACATATATAGGTGATTTGCATTTCCGGGTAGGGGGCACATGCCACCCTACCCACGCCGCTATTGGCGTCTGGGGATGTCAATCATGGCCGGCACTCGGTGATCGTCGGCAAAGCTGACAGGGGAGAGACCTGGGTGTAAAAAACACAGGTCTCTCTCCTGTCAGCATGGTCATGCTCTCTCTGCACAGAAGCAGCATGTCTTCTAAGTAAAAGAGCACACAGCACACAATGTAAAACACACACAGTTAACCCTTTGATCGCCCCAGATGTTAACCCCTTCCTGCCCAGTGTCATTAGTACAGCATCAGTGCTTTTTATTAGCATTGATCACTGTATTGGTGTCCCTGGGGATGTCAGTGGCAGTTAGTCAGCTCCCACCCAGTGTCAGAATGCCTCCCGCAGTCCCGCTATAAGTCGCTGATCACCGCCATTACTAGTATGCAAAAAAAGTTCCAGTATATATACCATTTGTAACTTTAACGTAAACCAATTAATATACAATTATTGGGATTTTCTTTTAGCAAAGACATGTAGAAGAATACATTTTGGCCTAAATTTATAAAGACATTTTATTTTTTAAAACTTTTGGTAATGGATATGTTTTATAGCAAAAATTCTAAAACTTTTTTTTTTCAAAATTGCCAGTCAATTTTTGTTTATAGCGCATAAAAATAAAAAACCACAGAGCTGATCAAATACCACAGAAAGAAAGCTCTATTTGTGGGGAAAAATTACATACATGTTATTTATGTACAGTGTTGCATGACCACAAAATTGTCAGTTAACATAACGCAGCTTTGTATTGCAAAAAATGGCCTGGTCAGGAAGGGGGTTAAATCCATTTGCAATCCAATTTTTAAATGATGATTTAATTTATTAAGAGAAAAAAACTGTCCAAACTTGCCTGGCCCTATGTGAAAAAGTAATCCCCCACCTTTCGAAATCATGAATGAACTGTGGTTAACCACATTGTTTGGAAAGCTGAGACCTGTTTGAATCAAGAAAGTACTTAAATAGAAGCTGTCTGACAAAGTGAAACACACTAAAAGATCTAAAAATGGAACACATCATGCCGCGATCTACAGAAATTCAAGAACAGATGAGAAACAAAGTAATTGACATGTATCAGTCTGAAAAGAGTTACAAAGCCACCTCTAAGGCTTTGGGGCTCCAGCCAACCATGGTGAGAGCCATTATCAGCAAATGGAGTATACTTGGAACAGTGGTGAACCTTCCCAGGAGTGGCGGGCCTACCAAAATTACTCCAAGAGCACAACAACGACTCATCCAGGAGGTCATAAAAGAAACCAGAACAACATCTAAAGAACTGCAGGCCTCTCTTGCCTCAGTTAAATTCAGTGTTCATGAACAATAAGAAAGAGACTGGGCAACAATGTCATCCATAGGAGAGTTCCAAGATGAAAGGCACTGCTGACCAAAAAGAACACAAAGGCTCATCTCACATTTGCCAAAAAACATCTTTATTATCCCCAAGACTTTCGGGCAAATATTCTGTGGATTGATGAGACAAAAGTTGAACTTTTTGGAAGGTGTGCATCCCATACATCTGGCGTAAAACTAACACAGCATTTCATAAAAAGAACATCATACCAACAGTCAAATATGGTAGTGGTAGTGTGATGGTTTGGGGCTTTTTTGCAGCTTCCGGACCTGGACAACTATCTATAAATTGATGGAACCACGAATTCTGCCCTCTACCAGAAAATCCTGAAGGAGTATGTCCGGCCATCAGTTTGTGACCTCAAGCTCAAGTGCACTTGGATTATGCAGCAGGACAATTATCCAAACCACACCAGCAAATCCACCCCTGAATGGCTAAAGAAAAACAACAAAATTAAGCTGTTTGAGTGGCCTAGTCAAATTTCGGACTTAAATCCAATTAAGATGCTATGGCGTTACCTTAAACAGGCCGTTTATGCTCAACCCCCCCATGCGGCTGAATTAAAACAATTCTGCAAAGAAGAGTGGGCCAAAATTTCTCCACAGCGATGTGAAAGACTCATTGCCAGTTATTTCAGACATTTGATTGCAATTGTTACCGCCAAGGGGGCAATTACTTTCTTACATTGGGCCAAGCAGGTTTGGACAGCTTTTTTCCTTAATAAATTAAATCATAATTTAAAAACTGCATTTTGTATTTGCTTAGATTGTCTTTGTGTAATATTAAAATTAGTTTTATGATCTGAATCTTTTGTATGACAAACATGCAAAAATATAAAAAAAATCAGGAAGGGGGCAAACACTTTTTCACAGCACTGTAGATGACTCACAGATAGACTTGGGACATTGTTAAAAGATGTGATCAGAAAATGTGTAAGGACCATGAAATATGTGCTGTGACCCAGTCACAATACAACTACATGCTAGTAAAATAATATTAGATTGGTGGAGGAAATTTTATGATTTTAAATAATGTTACCTCTACATTTCCTGTTCTTGATATGTACAGTGGATATAAAGTCTACACACCCCTGTTAAAATGTCAGGTTTCTGTGATGTAAAAAAATGACATAGCTAAATAATTTCAGAACTTTTTTCACCTTTAATATGACCTGTACAACTCAGTTGAACAACAAACTGAAATCTTTTAGGTGGAAGTAAAAATAAAAAACCAAAATAATATGGTTGCATAAGTGTGCACACCCTTAAACTAATACTTTGTTGAAGCACCTTTTGCTTTTATTCCAGCACTCAGTCTTTTTGAGTATGAGTCTATCAGCATGGCACATCTTGACTTGGCAATATTTGCCCACTCTTCCTTGCAAAAAACACTCTAAATCTGTCAGATTGCGAGGGCATCTCCTGTGCACAGCCTTCTTTAGATCACCCCACAAATTTTTGATCGTATTCAGGTCTGGGCTCTGGCTGGGCCATTCCAAAACTTTAATCTTTTTCTGCTGAAGCCATTCCTTTGTTGATGTGGATGTATGCTTCGGGTCGTTGTCATGCTGAAAAATGAAGGTCGTCTTCATGTTCAGCTTTCTAGCAGAAGCCTGAAGGTTTTGTGCCAATATTGACTGGTATTTGGAACTGTTCATAATTCCCTCTACCTTGACTAAAGCAGGCCATAGACGTGGGGACAATCGGCCATTTTTTTTTTTTTTTAAAGTTGTAAATCGGTCGTTCAGACAGCCGACGTTGCCACTAATTAAAAAAAAAAAGTCGGCGGGTTTTAGTCCCGTCTACGCCCGTCAATTAATACAATAGCGGTGTCCCTGCATAGAGACCCGCTATTATATTTGACAGAAGAAATAGATTATGAAGAAGAAGAAGAGAAACAACATTGTATCTATTTGTACTTGAATAGAAACCTCTGTATCCGAAATGCATACAAATAGATACAATGCTGCAACTTTTTTTCTTCTCCGTCTTCTTCTGCAAAATCTATTTCATCTTCTCCTCTTTTCTTCTATTCTTCTTCCTGATATTCTATTTCTTCTTCTCCTGCAAAATCTATTTCTTCTATTTCTTCTTTTTCTTCATAGTCAATTGTCAAATTGACCAGAAGAATGGCTGATTTGACCATAAATTACTGTGAAAATCGGCCAATCTAACAAATCGTCCCAGGATTTTCCACCTTGGACGATTTTTAAAATCTCTTAAAATTAAGAAAAACGGCCAACATTTTTCCCCACTAACGGTACGAATATCTGCCAATTTTTTTTTTAATCGGCCGATAATTCGCCAAGAAAATCGGAAATCTATGGCCGCCTTAAGGCCCCAGTTCCAGCTGAAGAAAAACAGCCCCATGATGCTGCCACCACCAAGCTTCACTGTAGGTTTGGTGTTATTTTGGTGATGTGCAGTGTTGTTTTTGTGCCAAACATATCTTTTGGAATTATGGCCAAAAAATTCAACCTTGGTTTCATCAGACGATAAAACATTTTCCCAGATGCTTTCGGGAGACTTCAGATGTGTTTTTGTAAAATTTAGCCGGGCTTGGATGTTTTTCTTTGTAAAAAAAGGCTTCCGTCTTGCCACTCTATGGTCTACTGATATCTCCATGGATCATTCATATGATGCAGTATTTAGTATTTTCTGTTTGGTATAGATATCCCTGAGCACCCTGGGTAAGAGAACCATCCTCATGATCCATATATATTTTTGTATATTTAAACAGTTATTATTGAATTTGTAGTGTACCCTCATTATAATGTTCTTACTTATACCGAAGCCAGTGATCAAAAGATGTCGAGCTGAAGTTTGCTGCTTATGTATACTAGCTGCATGAACATTTTGTGCTGGAATTTATTTCAATAAAATTTTGATATCTTTATAATTTTGTGATTGGCACCTTAAAAATCCTGTTTCTTTGTATATTTTGGGTGATAGTTTGCAATAAATTCTAGCTAAGTTCAAAATATCCCTGCTGAAAGTTAAAACTCTGCTGGCTACATTTAGCTTTAAAGTGATAGTAAACTCCGGATTTTTATTTTTACCTACAGGTAAGCTTAAAATAAAGCTTACCTGTAGGTAAAATGAATATCTCCTAAATGTGCAGGAAATATAAAATTTTTTTTTTGACAGCCAGCTCATGTGCTCTGAAGGAGCAGCATAGCCGCATGTGGGGAAGTGACGTCATCACAGCTCGGCCAGTCAGACGGCCGTAGCTTGAGAACCCGGATGGAAGACCGGGTGAAGATGGAAGCATCTGCAACGGTGACAGCATGCCGCTGGAGGGCTTCGTTATAAGGTAAGCCCTTCACAGTGTGCTAGTATGCACATTATGACTTTACCTTGCAGGGAAAAACTATCTTTTTTTAAGTGAGGTTTACTACATCTTTAAGAGATAAAATTTTTGATTATGATGAGTTAGATTTATTTCTGACTGCCTATATTATGCTTTGTATTACAATAAATTAGGACTAGAATTAAAGCTAGAGACCTTGGGGCGGAGCCTGAGTATGGCGGCGGAGGAGAGCTCAATGTAGGAGCTCTCGGACGGAGCTCCAAGTCCTGACCTCCCCAGGTCCCCCTGTGATCCCCCCGAGATATGTAGATAGCCTGGTGGCTTGCCTCTTACCCTGGCCTGGTGGCTCCCCGGGACGGAAAGCGGAGGTGTGCGGGGGGAGAGTGGAGAGTGGCTGGTGAATAGCGGTGAGAGAGCGGTTGGATGCTGGGAAGTCGGCGCGAGCACGTGACCGACCGCAAAGCACGCCTGGGAGTTCGGGAAGCCGGCCGGCCGGCGTTCTGCGGTGAGAGAGCAGAAAGGTCCTGTCGGCTGGGGATCGGTGCATTCTCCCTCTATTCCCCCGAGACCCCCAGGGCATAAAGCAAGATAAGAAGATATTCACTGAGCCCTGGTAAACTGAAGATCAAAGAGACTCTGGAGGGTCCCCCCCCCCCCTTCTCCTTGAATAAAGACCCTATGTGACCTGAAGGAGAGAGCAAACAGCGGGGCCACTGGAGGAAACATACGAGGAGGGTGAGTGACTTTAAGTTGAAATCTTCTATACCCTAACTGTGATGCATTACATGGCTCCCTAAAGGGTAGCAGGGGGTAAGTGAAAGGGGGGACCCCGGCGACTGCAAAAAAGGTGGAAAAGATTTGAGGACAGAACAGCCCAAAAAGACCAGCCGGGGAATAGTGCAGAGACTAGTATACAAGACCTTTGATTCTCTATCCCCCCTAAATCCAGGAATTTTAAAATAGAAGAGCAAAGAACAAAAGTTACAGAGAAAATGAAAAATAAAAGTGTAAAAGGAAGTGGGCTTAAAGGGTCCCAGACTGGTACAATTAAAAAATATACCTCCCAAGGAAACGTAACCCCAGAAAGATCCCAGAATAGGACTGAAAGAGGAGAAGCTGATTTCAGCATGGAAAATAGCCCTAGAGTATCATTAGGCCTGGACACCAGCAATCAGCAAGCATTAGGAAATACAGAGACGGAAAAAGATCTACAAATACCTAATAAAAAAGAAATGGCAGAAATGTTTAAAGAACTGGAGAAAACAATAAAACAAGAAATGGTAAATATCCGAAGTGACCTGGGACACCTGCTGGTGAGAGTGGAGGAAACGGAGGAGAAAGTTAAAAATCAGACCCAGGCTATCTCTGAGCTTGAAAAAGTAATAATTAGCATAGGGAAAGCCCAAGAAAAATTGAAATATAAAGCTGAGATACAAGAAAATAGAGACAGGAGGAGAAACATCATGATACGTGGGGCCCCAGAGAACTCTAAGGGAGAAAACCTGCAAGAAGTGGTTTGTAAAATATTAAATATTATAACAGACAGCACTGAAATGGAAAAGTCTAAAATAGAAGGAATTTTCAGAAAAGGAAACATCCAGAGATACCTGGGGAAAGAAAACCCGAGAGACATTATAGTTAAATTTTATGAGTTTCGAGATAAAGAAAAAATTTGGAAGAAGATCAAAGGGAAACCAGCTATTAAGTATGAAGGTGGCGACATACAGATATATGCGGACTTGGCCCCAGAGACTCTGTGGAGAAGGAGAACTTTGAGGCCCCTATTGGAAAGGTTAAAAGAATATAATGTGCAATACAGATGGGGGTCTCCTGAATGTTTAATAGGATGGAAAAACGGGGTTACGGCGCACCTCAGGTTCCCAGAAGATCTGAAACATTTTTGTGACAGTTTAAAAATACAAAGAATGGAGATTCCAGGCTGGGAAGAAGATCAATGGGAATTTAGAATGAAGAGAAAAGAGGATTGGCAACTTGTGGGGGGGAGGGGGCGGGGGGAGAGGGGGAGGGGGAGAGAGGTGGTGGAGGGAAGATAAGGCTGTTTTGTTTTTTTGTTTTTTTTTTTTTTTTTTTTTGGTCTTTCCTCTACACTGGTCAGCCCTCACCCTACTGCCCCTGCCTTACGGTGCTGGAGATGAACCTAGGAGGGACCAGGGGAGCTATGAGGAGGTCGGACAAGGGGAAGGTCGTCCATGCCCAGAGTTTTTAGCCCAAGGACTAGATCAAAAGTGGAAGTTTCTTCCATAAATGATCAATAGGCAAAAGATGGGCCTAAAAAGAGGGGGGGGGAAGGGGGTGGGGGGGAGGGGGAAGTTGGGGGGGGTGAGTAAGTGGGGAGGGGGGGTATTTTTCCTGCAAAAAAATACAAAAGCAAGTGAGAAGGGAGAAGAAGGGGAAGAGAAGATTTATGGAAGATGGAAGAGATTCAGTTTATAACATATAACGTAAATGGGTTGAACTCCCCTGGGAAAAGATTTAGACTGTTTAAAGAATTACATCATAGAGCAGCCTCAGTAGTATTCCTACAGGAGACACATCTTGAGATAGAATCGAACGTTAGGCTGAGATCCAGAAATCACCCAACATGGTATTATGCTGATTCCCCGGTTAAGAGAGCGAAGGGTGTTGCAATAGGTATGGCAAAGAATACTAGGTTTGAGCTGGACGATAGAATGACAGACCCAGAGGGGAGATTCTTGTTCTTAAAGGGAAAACTACAGGAGATCGAATGTACATTGGCCAATATTTATTGTCCTAATAAAAGTCCAGAGATATATCTGAAAAAAGTGCTGAGGAAGTTGACGGACTTTAAAAAAGGCTGTTTGATTCTCGCAGGGGATTTTAATTTTTGTATGGATCCACAAAAAGATGCTACCTCCCATGCACAGAGAGAAGGAAGTAGGGCTCTGAAACTCTTGAAGAAAGAACTACATATAAGCCAATTAGTAGACGCCTGGAGAATTACACACATGCAAGATAGAGATTATACCTTTTTTTCAAACATGCATAAGAGGTATTCAAGATTAGACCACATATTAATAGAACATCAATTAATCGACCACCTAGTTCAAATTGAAATAGAGACAATCTCTTTATCGGATCATGCCCCAGTCAGAATGAAATTGGAATGGGGGAAGGGGAAAACAAGAGGGCTGGGATGGAAACTTAATGAGACACTATTAGTAGATAACGAAATAGCCCAGAAAATAGGGGAAGAGATTGAACGGTATTTCCAGGAAAATGAGACAGGTGATGTGTCCATAGCTACAGTGTGGGAATCTCATAAGGCATACATAAGAGGAATATTGATAGCGATTGGGGCAAGAAAGAAAAAAGAAAGAAGAGAGAAAATGAGCAGACTCTTAGAAGAAATAAGTAAGCTAGAACAACAACACAAGAATAGAATAATAAAAGAAATAGAGTTGAAGTTAAAAAAAAAGAAAGAAGAATTGGAAGGTGTAATAGAAGAGGAGAGGAGAAAAGCATATAATAGGGTTTTGAGTGAGAGATATAGATGGGGAGAAAGACCGGGAAAATACTTGATGAGGGCCCTAAGGAAAAAGAAAAATAGAAATTATATAGAAAAAATAAAAGACGTTAAGGGGAACCTGAAACACTCAAATAGAGAAATCACCAAAGTTTTTATGGAATATTATAGAGATCTGTATAATATAAATCCCCTGCGGGAATCTGAAAATATAGAAAGTGAGAAGAACCATAAGAGAAAGAAATATATAGAGAAGGCGGGGTTACTAAAATTAAGCGAAGTCCAAATGAACTCCCTGGATGCAGATATCTCACAAGAGGAAATAAAATTAGCTCTGAAGGGTACAGTGTCTGGGAAAAGTCCAGGTCCAGATGGTTATACTGTGAGATATTATAAAAAATATAGTGAAATCTTAGTACCAAAACTTAGAAAATATATGAATGCATTAGGTGGAGAGATGGAAATAAGAAAAGAATCGCTACAAGCTCAAATGGTGCTTATCCAAAAAGAGGGAAAAGATGCTACACAGTGTTCGAACTATAGACCTATCTCATTATTAAACACTGACACTAAGCTATACGCAAAGGTCTTGGCAAATAGATTGAAAGAGCTAATGCCGGAATGGATACATCAGGACCAGGTGGGCTTCGTTCCCGGGAGGGAGGGTAGAGATAATGGGCTACGATCATTGATGCTGATCCAAAAAAGTAAAAAGGGAAAAGAACCGGTGATTCTACTCTCTATAGACGCTGAAAAAGCGTTTGATAGAGTGAATTGGAGATTCATGATGGATACGTTGGAAGTCATGGGAATTGGGCCCAAGATGAGAGAGTGGATAGGAAAGTTGTATAGATACCCCTCTGCAGTTGTTGTGGTGAACGGGGAGAGGTCAGAACCCATTGAGATGTCAAACGGTACAAGACAGGGATGTCCACTGTCCCCATTGTTGTATGTTGTATTACTGGAACCACTTCTGTCAACAATACGGCTAAATAGAGATATAAAGGGAATTCAGATAGGGGACACGGAACATAAAGTCGCCGCTTTTGCTGACGACTTGCTGTTCTACGTGAGAAACCCCAGGATGACACTGCCAAACCTAATGAAGCTATTGAAGGAGTATGGAGAATTGTCAAATTTAAAGATAAATCCAACAAAAACGGAGATTCTAAATATAAATATTTCAAAAAATGAAAAAGAAAAAATACAAAAGGAATTTCCCTTTAAATGGAAAGATAGAGATATAAAATACTTAGGAGTAAATCTCACAGCTTCATATAAACACCTTTATAAATTAAACTATATTTCACTGATTAATGAGATTAGAGAGGAGCTAAAAATATTGCAAGAGGGAACCCCGACATTGATAGGTCGTATTAACCTAGTAAAAATGATAATAGTACCAAAAATCATGTATAGATATCAAATGATACCAATTAAACTCCCAGAGACCTTTTTTAAGTTAATTAAGAAACTGATAACAAAATACATATGGAGGAATAAAAAACCAAGATTGTCATATGAGTTGTTGAGTAGGAGGAAAGAAAGAGGTGGTTTAGGGCTTCCAGATTTTAAAAGATACTATAAAGCTGTAATATTGGCTAGAACTATAGACTGGATACAGAACTATAAAAAAAGTTGGGTGAGGATAGAGAATGAACTTAGTGGAATAGATTTGGGTAAAGTGATATGGATACCAACACAGTATAGGGGCCTAAATGATAATGTAAATACATACACTTTGAATGTTTTAAAAATTTGGGATAACTTACACAAAAGTTTGAAATGGTCTTTTAATTCAACACTAATTTCACTAAAAAACACGGAGTTTTTCCCCCCTGGTAGAGAAGAAATAGGAGGTAGGTGGTTTAAAAAGGAAGAGGTTCAATTAAGAGATATTTTGGTGGGGGATAAAATAGGATCATTTGAGGAATTGAAAAAAAAAGAGGGTGAGATTTTCACTAAATTAGACAAGTGGCGGTATTTTCAATTGAAGAGTTTTGTTGGAAGCTTGCCAAAACCTTTAAGGACAAGAGACAATTGGAACTTGTTTGAAAAGGTTTTGGGCACACAAGGTGACGGGAAACACGGGATTGCTAAGGTATATAAAATACTCACAGAACTAGATATAAATACAAAGCCAACATATATAATAAAATGGGAAACTGACATGGGAAGTGTGATAGATGAGGAGAAGCAGAGGAGAATATATAGATTAACCCACGAAAACATCTCTATGAGAGAAGTAGAGATGAACTATAAGTGTTTGACAAGATGGCACATTACACCAATTGTTGAAAATAAGATGTGTAAAGAGAGTTCACCGTGGTGCTGGAGGGGATGTGGTGAAATGGGTACAACATATCACATATGGTGGGGTTGCCCAAAAATTCAGTTATACTGGAAGACAATAACCCACTTGATAAGGAAAATAACAGAAATAGATATTGGATTAGACCCAGAAGTGTGTATTTTACATAACATGGACATATCAGTCAATAAATATAAAAAATCAGGGATATGGTGCTACATTAATGCTGCAAAAGCTCTGATACCCAGGTTTTGGAAGCAAATAGAAGTACCGAGGGTAGAAGACTGGGTAGAAGAAGTTGAGCAGATTAAAAAGATGGAAAGGTTGTGCCATGTCCAGGAAGATAGGATGGAGATTTATAATAGGAAATGGGAGAATTGGGAAAAAGCTAAGTTATATACGAAATATAGGAAAGATTAAAGAAAATAATAGGAAAACTGCACTTGCTGAGATAAAATGATGCAGAGAAAAGGAAAAGTAGGAAGATGGGATTTGGGAGAGGGTGGTGGAGGGGGGGGAGAAATTTGGAATAAAGTAAATAAAGTAGAAATGTTGGATACTATGGTGTATAGATATATTTATATGTTTGTATATCATGATGTTGAAAAGTATTTAAAATGAAAATCAATAAATATTTAAATTATAAAAAAAAAAAAAAAAAAAGAATTAAAGCTAGAAATTCTCAATGACTTGCCCGTATCTGAGGTTGTTTTTGTCATGTTGATCCTGGACCTTACTTGGCTTTTTGTTGAAACATCCCCCTGTAGTAGTAAAAAAATTAAATGTGCAAAGGGCAGCGCTAAACATCATAGGGTTGGGGTTTTACATTGGTAATTCATAACACAAACGAGCACTTTCAAGGACCCCCTCTTTAGAAAAATGCTAGGTGCAGATTGAACACTAAGTTAATTCAGTTGACCTTAGAGCTGCGCTCGGAGCAGTGTCTCTGACCGGCAACTAGACAACATTAATGTTGTCTATGATAACAGAATGCTCAAGTATATTTTCTATTCTTGGTTCATTCTGTCAGTTCCAAAACATATGGATCTTATGCTTGATGGATAACCTTAGTAGTATATTGTAGAGTAATTTTTGCAACAGTCCATAGATATAGAACACTATCAGGTATTACCTAACATTGAAGTGACTTTCCTTATGTCTTGTTCTGATAGATCAAATTTAAGATGCTGTATATTTCGATAATTACCTATAATGAGACTTCTACTGTATATGGTTGTATCTTTCTTCGTTTTGTCATTTTCTGTTCATTCTCTCCTTGTTGACCTAAAACCCTCATCTCTCTCTTATTTCCCTCTCTTTCCTTCTTCTTTTCCTTCTTTTTGTTTTATTGACAGTATATAAGATGTACAGGTTAGGTTTCCCTGAGCCCAATTTGTCAGCTATACATCTTCTGGAAGATTCTTTTCATTCAAACCTATACTGTTGGATTACTCAGTACTGACAAATACAGTATTTGTATTGCTTATGGTATTATTCTGTACTGTCTTTACTATAATGCAATAACAATGTATAGTTAAAAAAATTATCACTTTCAACTTGCCTAAGCTTGATTAGATGGATTCATGGTAGTCAGTAGAGATGAGCTTTTGTGTCCTCCAAGCTAATCGCTATCCAAACCTCCGCTTCATGGGTCTGGGTGAAATCCCTGACAGATAGCACATGTGAAAGGTGGGATGCTAGTGACACCAGTGCATTTTTAAGGATATGTGCCCATATTTGGTCAATGACATCGAGGTTTGGATAGAGTTGAGTTTGGAGAATGCTCTGGGTCATCTCTAGTAATCAGTTATGCTTGCATACTGAAACCCTCAGATACACATTTTAAATGCTTAAGAATACATATTTTTAACTGTGTTGTGTTTCTGGACTATTTATAGCCTCTGTGAGCCTTATATTTGGCTGGAAGCAGAAAATCTGGAAAAATCTATCATTCAGTTTCATAACGCTATCATTTGTTATTTTAAAAAGTAGAATTATTCTTGAATACCAGCTGAGCACATTTTAAATGGTTCTAAGGCAACTTTTGAAGCCTGAATTTTTTAAATGAGTTAATTAAAATTTCTGGTTTTAAATATTTATATTCAATATGTTTATCATTTTGTAACCTGCACTTCTCACATCAAACACCTAGTACGGAAAAGCATTATCATATGTAAAACATCTCCTGAATAGAACAGGTTTGCAAATAAATACCTGGTATTGATATTAATATTAGCAGGCTTTTTCAAACACTATTGTCAGCTGATTAGTAAAGAGCTTGTAGCTGTTCTATATTTAAAAAGGTCTTTCACTTAAAGCATGAAAAATAATTTGCTTTCTGAAAATGTTTGATGTGGGTGAGTTGGTAGGCAGCTGGTTTGAAACATGTGGTTCTGTATATGGATCTCAAAAAATGAAATATATTTAGATGTCTTGGGTAACGTACCAATATGAAATGAAGAGAATACCAGTTCGGGTCTGTTTTATAGATTCTATGCTCCCCAAAAAAAATAAAATATTCTAGTTGTTGAGGTAAAAAAAAATCTTATATGGATGCTATGTTAAGGTTCCTTTGGTATCTGTAGTAAGTATGTGCAACCAGGAGTCCCCAAGAAAATCCCAGAACAGTCTAGCAAGATTATAAACCACATGAATCCTGGAACCTCCTTAAAATTCCCAGTAACAGACAGAAATGTATGGGCTGAAAAAAAAATTAGGTGGTGTGCAGAACAATGCAAATTGTGGGTGTGGTAAAATTGTGCTGACAGTGCTAAGAACTTAAAAGGGCATAGTTAAACAACCCCTTCCCCCATATTTAGCACACATACTGTATACCACAGTTCTGTTACCCACAAAATATGCTCTAATGACTGCATCTCAAGCAATAATACGTATGTGTAATAGACATATAAAACCTCAGCAAGCTCAATTTAGTAAACTGTAGCAGTTCCATTACATGTGCTTTTTTTGTACACAGCCTACAATAAAGAAGAATTTTGGAGTAATGTACTTAGAGTGCAGTGGTTAAGAGTATGAAATATAAAACACAGTGTGGGGAAACTATCAAAACTGGAGCAGGGAGAATCTGAAGCAGCTGTGCATAGCATACAATCAGCTTCAGCTTGTTTAGTTAAGCTTTGAAAATGAAAGCTAGAAGCTGATTGGTTACCATGCAAAGCTACTACAGATTTAATAAGTACCTTAACAGCTTCCCGTCCACCCTATAGCAGACATACTGCTACAGGGCGGCACGGGTGTGCAAAATTTCATATATATATATATATATATATATATATATATATACACATACATACATGATTTTGCAGTTCCGGGTAGGGGGGCGCACGCTATTCATGGCCTTGGCTGTCAGTCCCCGGTTCCTGGTCGGTCATTACTCACCGGTGCGCGGAAATTGCCGAACATCTCCTATGGGGGGGAGGGAGAACTGTTTGTAAACAATACAGTTCTCTCCTTTTTTTCTGGACATATTTAATAGCAAAAAGTCAAAAATATTGTTTTTTTTCTCAAAATTGTTTCTTTTTTATAGCACAAAAAATAAAAACTGCACAGGCGATCAAATACCACCAAAGGAATGGTGTATTTTTTTGGGGAAAAAAGGATGTAAATTTATTTGGGTGCAGCGTTGCATAACCGCGCAATTTTCAGTTAAATAATGCAGCACTGTAATGCAAAAAATTGTCTGGTCAGAAAAGGGGGGTAAATCCTCTGGAGGGCAAGTGATTAATAAGGCAGAGTTCATTAGATCGTAACTCACTTTACAGAGCAACCAAAATTACCCCCCCTTCTCAGTACAAATCACCCCCCAATGTCCCCCACAGCACAGATCTCCTGCAACATCCCTAAATCCCCTCTCCCAGCCTTTCTTCTCAGTACAGATTCCCCAGCACAAACCCCTCAGTAAAGACTCCCCCCCCCACAGCACAGACCAACACCCCTAGCACAGATCCCAGTACAGATAGACTTCCCCCCAGCACAAAACCCTCTGTACATACTTCCCCCTTCCAGAGCACAGACCTTCCCCCCAGCACAAACCTCCAGCACAGACTACCCTCCCAGAACAGATACCTTAGGACAGACCGATTCCTCCATCATAGACCCCAGTACAGATGGACTTTCCTTCCATTACAAACCCCTCTAGACTCCTCCTCCCAGAGTAGAGACAGATCCCCCATCACAGACTGCTCAGCACAAACTGACCCCCTCAAGCACAGACTCCCCAGCACGGATTACCCCTCAGCGCAAACCCCTGAGCACAGACCGACCCCAACAGCACAATACCCTCCATGCAGGCTGATCCCCCAGCAAAGACCCATCATTACAGACTACCCCACCAGAACAAACCCCCCAGCATAGACCTTGCAGTACAGACTGACCCCCCAGGAAAGACATCCTAGTACAGATGGACCCCGCAACAAAGAGTGACCCCCTCAGCACAACCCCTTAGTACAGACTCCCCCCATCCCAGACCCCTCCCCTAAGTCTCCCCCCAACCAGACCCCTCCCCCTAGTATAGACCCCTCAGTACAGAACCCCTCACATTCCCTAGTACAGACCCTTCAGTACAGACAACCACTCCCTTCCCCAGTACAGACCTCTCAGTAAAGACACCCCCCATTCCCTGCTCCTCAGTACAGACCCCTAAAGGCTCATTCACATGTGTTTTGCCTTTGGATATATCTGAATCAATATTCAGGTCGCTCATCAAAGAGCATTTGACAGATGGTGAGGGGGCGTTGTATTGTCTCCTCATTGCCTGCTTGAAACCCCCCTTGATTGCTGCATTAATGCACTGCACAGGGTTGCAGGGTGTTGCAGAACTGCCCCATTGACTTGACAGATGGTAATTACTGTTGCATATGTACATCCCCAGCTCCTGCCTCTACAGCTACAGGGGGCCATGGTTGGGAAGTAGTAAATTTTACTGCCCCCTCAACCTCATGTGTGCCGTAGGTTGTAGAGGCCCTCCTTCCTCCCCACTACAGACCCCTCAAAATACCAACTCCACAGTACAGACCAATCGGCAGAAACCCCCTCACCATACCTCCCTAGTATGGACTTTCCAGTAGTAGGAACACTCCCCCTCTTTGCCCAGTACAGACTCCTTAGTAAACACACCCCCCATTCCCCCCAGGTACAGACCCCCTCATCACAAATCTTCCCCCCTAATCTTAATTACCAGACCATGCAGTGTGAGATTAGAGAAAGAGGAAGTCTTCTCAGCTCTGTCATATGAGTGGATAGGGCAGGAGAATTCCTCTCACTCTAAGGTTGGCTGTCGCTGAAGCAGCGACTGTGGACTAACTGGGAGTGCTGCAATCATCTGACATTTCTTTTACTGTGTTGCACAGTGCTGAGGTGCAGTGCTGTGCAACACAAAAAAAGAAATATCAGGCGGCCACAGCAGTCCCGATGACTGCACACTGGGTGCAAACCACACCCCGCTCACACCCATAGCATGCCACTGCCTCCTTGTTTGACTGCAGCCAGTTGGAGGGACAGGCATCATACTGGTATAACCAATCAAAATTGGGCAACGTACCTGTGCGTCGCTTAGCATTAAATGGTTAAAATGAAGCCATCCAGTGGCATGCTGCCACCACTGACAGGGCTTCCATCTTTACCTGGTCTTTCTGCCAGGTTCATGAGCTCTCGCTGTTTGGCTGTTTGAATGGCAGAGCTGCAATGATGGCACTGCCATGTATGCGCATGGGAGCCACAGCCATGTGTCAGGAATGGACTCAGCACTGGTGCTGGGACTCACCTGCCGTGTGGGCTGCAGTACAAGGGCTGACTCAGCAACCAGAAGCTCACTCCTGCAGTCAGCCATCAGCTGAATCTGATTGCAGGAGGTATATTTAAGCAGGACCAGGCCTGTGATCAGTGCCTTGGTGTTGTTTCCCATGAGCCCCTGTACCTTGTATCCTGTTCCTCTGCCTATCTGATTTGTTGCCGACTCTGCATTGTTCCTGACCCTGCTGACTGTCTCCTGTTTAACCCCTGGCTTGCCTGACCATCCTTCTGCCTAATCCTCTGTACTGCGCTGCCTGTGAGTTACTGAACCTGGCTTGTGACCCTGACTATTCTCTGCCTGCTCCTCCGGTACCTCGCTGCCCGCACGTTGCTGACCTGGCCTGCCTGACTACGCCTGACGCTACCCAGACAATCCATCCATCCATCCCGCACGGATCTGTCCCTGTTACCAGGTCTGCCAGTCTCTTCACGTCAGACTTTCCCCCGGTACATACCCTCGGCGGACCCCTCTACCACAGTTGGGTGCACTCAGGGGCCGCGACCTGGTCTCAGTCCTGCGCCATGTCCATCCCCACCATCAGGGGCTCTGGTGAAAAGGCAGACTGGGGCTTAGACTCCGCACCCTGGGGAATTCCATTCTGTGGGTACTAGAGATCCCACCGGGCGGTGCCTGACAGTACCTAACGACCTGCCTGACCATTCCACCTCTCCAGCCCTGACTACGCCTGTGTTCCTGACGCCTGCTACTTCCCTGTGTCAGTCCACACATTTCTGGTCATACCCGGATCCCTAGCACCATGGCACAGCACTCTGAAGGAATGGCCTTCCATCCCTTCAGAGCACAGTGTGCATGTGTCGGTTGTGTCACCGACTGCTCAAGTAGTGAATATCTCCTAAACAGTGTAAGTTTAGAAGCTATTTCTTGAATCTATAGGTAAGCTTTATTATAAATTTACTGTAGGTACAAGTGAGCAAGCAGTGTATACTACCATTTTATGGCACAACAGAAAGCAAAACTAAGCTCATTCCCATAAATGTAGCTGCTAACTACCTTAATTATCTGTCTGAGACCTGGGTAGAGAGTATGGACACATTCCCCACTACACACTCTCACAAGAAAACATGCACAACTGAGGCTGTTGATGACCTGTTGTGTACTAGGGAGGGGTAAATGGGGAGGTCATCACCTGGGATTCTTTGGTGTTGAATTAGACTATCAGAAGAGACTCATACAGATAGCAAAGAGAGAAGAGATCAGAGATCACCACTGGGTGCTTTGGATTGAGGCAAGTAAATGCTATAGAGGGATACACTTTGTTGTTTTTTCATTTCAGAGGTTTACACCTCTTTAATCTTTATCTAACCACTAATTATTCCCTTTTTCAAAAGGGTTCAAAACCTTTATTTCTATGAATGCACACTGTGCTTAGAATAAATCCCATAAACTGTGCAAATGAATTATCAGATCCACAAGTTTTTATTCATAACCTGTAGAAAAAATACACATTTTTCTCTATACATGTCACTTCTTTCATCATATTGACTCCTCTTCAATGTCCATAAAATTTGACACTCCTTGGAAATGAGCTGCCTTACTCCAAAATAGATATACTGTAGTTCTTCACCCCTGTTGTTGACATTTTCCTTGACATGCCCTCTAAATCTTGGGGGGTTTTCAATATGATGGCTTCTCACGAAGGCACTCTATAGGTACACTGTATACAGTAAAAGGAACCACAGGTTATTCAGCCGATGCATTTTTACTTCTTCCTCAATAATTTCAGATGACATCTTTATTATTTTTGTTACTTTCTAGTTAATACTTTTACACCCTTACAAATTGAATATTCATTGTTCCAGGTGCTATGATATTTTTCAAACTGGATGCTTTGTGTGTCATAAGGATTGTATTTCTCTGCTGTTATTGTTCATCAAATCTATTAACAAATGCATATTGACTAGCATGTCCCCTCCGCACATTCTTTTCTTCATACTTTATTCTCCTTTACTTTTTTTTAAACCTACCCCTGTACATATTTGATTGGTTTTCATTGCCCTTACTACAAGTATTTACAGTTTCTTAAGCAGATCATGTAGTATTACTGATAATTATACTAGTGCACATGATTTCCACCCATTTTAAATAAATATATGCATTTTATTGTAAGACCGCTGATTTGTGGTCATTTAAAATTGAATATTCTGATTCTTGCTCCCACTCCATTATGAGTAGTCATCCTAAACTTCTTAAAAATGTTAACCTTTTGTTATAAATCAGAGAGAGAAACATTGAGAAAAGTGGAATTCTGTATAAATAAACCATTGTATGAGATGTAAATACAAGATTGTTGAAACAATTATTTGATAAATAAAAGTATTATGAATACTAGCTATGTACAACTAATAACAGCTGGAACCTGTATTTCTAGCATTTTTGCTAAGTCCTAACCTGCAGGGATCTTGTACCAACAGCAGTCTGCTATATTAACATAGTTATTTGCCAACTCTTATACAACTTATTTGTATGAGTCCTGTCCTTATTCCTCTGAGGATGAACAGTTCTATTCTCCACCTGCAATAACAAGAGCAGCACCAGTTATAAACCTGTAAAGGCCATTGCTAGGTCACAACTGTCATGTGAAGTGTGTGGATGGAGGATGGGAAAAGGAGGAATCCTTTGAATAGGTACTGAAGTCTTTGGTAACTAAGACGACCATTTCAGTACCTTTACAGAAATGTATTATCAGAGAAACGTGGATTTTCAGAAGTATGCCAACCTCTAAGGTTTCTTGTAAGCATACCTTGATATCAACCTGGAATTAATGCAATTTTTAAACCTAATTTTAGTTTTTTTTTTTTGTTTTGTTTTGTTTTTTTAAATCAGCACAAGTGACAGTACATATACATTATATGATCAAAAGTTTGTGGACACCTAATATTCTCGCATACTATCTGGCAAAAATTATGTTTCCATTGAAGGTTCTTCGTAATGCTACAGCATACAAAGAAATATTAAACAACTGTGTCCTTACAACCTTGTAATGACAGTTTTAGAACGTGACTGTGCCCAAAAGTCATGTACAAAATGATATGGTTTGATGAGCCTGGTGTGGAGAAACTTGAGTTGCCTTCACAGGACCTTGACCTCAACCCTATTGAAAATCATTGGGATATACTCAAATGCCTATTGCGCGCCAGACCTTCTCATTCAACATAAGTACTAGACCTCACAAATGCTCTTTTTACTAAATGGGCCAAGTTCCCACAGACACATTTTTTCAGTGGAACCTGTTATAGACCCAAAGTGTTGTTCAGTTGAGTATTAATGCTCATGATATTTGAATACCATATGTAACAAACTCATATATTGTAGGTGTGATGGTCAGGTGTCCACAAACTTTTGATCATACTGTATTTATATTCAGTGAGAAGTGTCCCTTGTGCTGGTGGCTGCTCTCTTAGTTGAAGTCTTCCATCCTTTACCCTCCACCCCATACTGTTGCTGAATTATTATGCCAGTGCTATGGGAGTATGATTTTTTTTTTTTTTACTCTTGATCGAATTCACCCAAATAAAAGAGGGGGATTGGAATAAAAAGCTTTTACAAAGGGAACTAAAATGGATCCACCTTGTAAAGACCATACAACCCTCAGGTCAAAATGAAGCAGTATGCTTAAACCCTTCCTAGAGAGTTTTGTGTCAGGAGGAATGGAAAAATAACAATCAGGTGTGTGTGTGTGTGTGTGTGGGGAGGTATGTTTGCTCAGTTTTGTTTGCTCTGTGCAAAGGATTTCCATGTGCACCTCACACTAATAGCTAATAATAAATTGGGATGGATGTGTACTTTAAAGTACCTTGTCCTAACAGTATTCTTGACAGGAAAACTGTTGTTCAATACAGGGTACAACAGCCAGAGCCTCCAGCTCTATCACATGCCCAGTGCTCCAATCAATAGTTCTGCTGATCTGGACTTATGCACTCTGTGTTGAGCAGTGGTCAGGATCTCTAGTGCATGGATACCAAATGGTATTTCAACCCTTGCCACATCAAATATAGTAGTAGTGATAAAAAAACAAACAAAGAAAAACCAAGCCCCATCCCCTTTTCCTCCCCCTTCGCATTGTCCCCTACTTTGCTAGGGATCACCTCCCCTTCCTCCCCCCTTTTCCCTTGTCCATATTATTTTCATGTCTTTCCATTCTCCCTTTCTCTTCTCTACTGTACTTCAGAATCTCTCTGCGATATGGCAACACGCACATACAAGGCATATTAGTGATCTGATTCATATTCATATTGTTGAAACCTGTGGTCCATAACTTATACATGCTTTGATACCACTTTCACTCAATTATCGGATGTGACCTTTGTATACTGTTCTTTATGAAAACTGAATAAAAACTACCGAACAAGAAAAAAGCTAGCTCCAATTATTACTGTGTATGGAGCCAGCATTACAGTGACAGCTTAGAACAGTCTCTCAATCTTTTTACTCCAGAGGAACCCTCAAAATAATTTTCAGGTCTCTGGGAACCGCTGCCAATATTAATTTACCAGGGTTCAGTGGGAAGAATCCCTCCTTACATTGTAGTCAGAATACCACACAGACAGACAGCAAAAAAGATCATTGGTGTCATGCCTCTGATGTTACCAAGTGTCACTGGCCCCAGAACTACGCAGACACCATCAAATGGGAGCTCAAGAAACCTCTAGCAACCTCTAAAGGAACCCTAGGGTTCCACTGAACCCTGGTTGAGAATGGCTGCCTTAGAAGGTTTAATTGGGCTTTAAAATTCCTAAATAAGAAAAATAACATTTACCTTTTCATTTCAGCGTGGGCAGTGCCATAGGGGCAATTGCCCTGGGTGCAAACTTCCTGGAGATGCAAAATTTCAAAAGAACAAAGCCACACAGTGGAAGGTGGATCACAGTTCAGCACCAGTGGCAGAGTGGATAGCTCCCTGCATTGAAGGCTACATGTACAATGTGAAGGAGATCTCTGTTTGGCATCTCACCAAGGTATTGTGTGTTGGCACACTGGTACACAGGGGCATCACTGCAGTCATAGGCTAGCAGAGGAACCTCTCCAAGGGTGTGGATATCTTTGAACAGATGCAGAAAGCAGGGTAATGACAGTGCCATAAAATGGTGGCATGGCAGGCTTGTTCCACTTCACAGAGCATAGCTAGAACCTGTGTACCAGTGGGTACTTTGTACAGGGTGAAGACAGGTGATACGTGGCTGAGCAGACAGAGCAGTTTGGAAGATGAGCAGGAGGACATGGAAGGGGGGAGCCTACAGGCTCTTGATGTATGCTGCTGGAAGGCACTCAGGGATTGCTAACAGTCCACAGGTTTAGGGGTGGAGTGTGGTTTACCCCATGTGCTGGCAACCTATGCTACACCACTGGTTGCAATATGGCAGACTGAGTTGTTCTGTGTAATTGGCTTTCAGAGGCTGTACATAGATAAAGGGATGCAGAAGGTGTTTTTCATTTTTTACAACATTGAGATTTCTCTGGCAGAGATAATGAAAGGAGACTCACTTCTTCAGCCTTTCAAGAAATGGCAGGCATCAGTTTGTGAAGTGAAAAGGTAACATGAGAAAAGAAAATAGAAAATGGTAAAACGCTTAAATATTTATAACATAAAGCTATATTGTCTGAATGCACAGAATTATTGGACTGAATTGACTTACAACTCACCAGAATCTCAAACAGTCCATTTGCCTTTAGTAGATCATCCTCAAAGTGTTCAGGCGGGGGTTTTACTAATTAATTAATATGATGTACCCCCCAAGAGCCAGCAATCAGATAGGTCCCTGAGGTATTTTCCCATAGTTTTCCCCACAGTCAGACATACAAGCACACTCTTTGGCACAGTAAACATTCCAGGGGTGTTCTTTTTGCTGTTTTTTTATTTTAGTGGTAACTTAGATAAGTATTGGGGATTAGTGGTATGCACCAAAAAGAACTACATACATGATGAGAACACTAATTTTCTTCCGCAGCACTTTAAGCACAGTCCTTAGAAGGGCCAGTAATGGACTTAGCTTAGTTGAAGCATTCAAAGGCACAAACTTCTTTCTTTAAGCAACTTGAGCAGAGTCTCATTAACACAGAACAATATGGACTAATGTCTTCAGGTTGCCAGCCGGTATCTGCCCTTCCTGTACTCTCAGATGGCTTTCCAGCACCAGCAGCAGTTCACAGCTTATAGGATCTCTCACAGGGTCTGTACTCACAAATGTCTTCAGGCAAATAGATGCCTACTTCCATTGTCCTCCAGACACCTTTACCTGTGATCCCAGATCAAGAGACAGTCCCTCAGTCAGCTACTTGGCCTCTCAGCTAGCCCAGCTGAGGCCTCACAAAACAGAAAGCATGCAGCAGGCCCTCTAGACTGGAATAATCTTTTCCAAGACAAGAAGACACTAGATCTCAGACTATTTCTACCCATTTCCCAGCAGCCGCCCACTAAGATTGGATGGGACTGTATAAATATTCATGTGACCATTTACATTACTCCACACCTCCAGAACTATGTAGGTGGCTTTGGAGATACAGAGTGAGAGCAATTAAGTTTGAAACCTGTGACACAGAGTAAACCATAAACAATCACATGAAGCTGACCTGACTACAGTGGAATTTCAGCCACACTCCCTACAGTGAGACAAGCTAAATTTACATAACAAAAATGCAGCTCCACTGGATACACAGAGTCAGAACTGAATCAATCTACACCTAGCACCTATTTAGGAGGGTGCTATATTAAGGCACCAAAGATAATATGATTGGTCAGAAGCAGGAGATTTTAAATGAGCAAGACTAGGTCCAAACGTACCAGAGCACAGGCAGGTGTGCATATTATACAATGCATAAAGGTAAAAAACCTTGAGCCTTTACAAACCACTTTAAGTCTTCCAAATACAGAGTAAGTGTAATCTTCTGCAGAACTTCACTCCAAACAAATGTATATTGTGCCACACCTTACATTCGTGACTTAAGTGTGACCAATGGGTGACCCCAACTCCACCAGCACTCACCAGATATCATTGACCTCTTGTACAAATGAGAAGGTCAGAATGCGCTCTTGTTCCTCCTTAATGGGTGCTCCAAATTCAACAGCAGGTCTCACAAATCCCTTAAACAGTGCAAGGACAAGGATGTTCCCCTGTATCTCCCCATGGATACTCAGATTCCCACATTATCACAGGGGGGAGAGAGGGACAGATACAGAAAAAGAGAATCTATATTCCTTTATATCATTAACATATTAAAAGCATAATCTAATACACTCACTTGTTATTGTGCTGTGCCAGTTTCAGAAAAAAACATGCATGAGGGCAACTAGGAAGCACCACTACACCTACAGGTGCTACTCTCCTTGACTTGGATTTTATATACAGTATAAAGCTGTAACTTTAAACCTAGGTTCACACTGGTGCTGTTGCATAATTGTGTGTATTTTCAGTGTGTTTTTGTAGTGCATTGTTGATACATTTTCATTCTTCGTGCATTTTTTTAAGCCAGAGACTTGTTTTAAAACACAAAATCTTGCTATAAATGCACCTAAAATGCCTGTATATACATTTTTCATGTGTTCTTATTAAAGGCCATGGAGCCATAAATGCATCAAAAGAAGTACCTGCACCCTTTCAAAAATTGCACTGCACCAGGTTGCACTGATGTGAACAGACACCATAGAGAAACAACAAAGCTGTAAAAAAATTATAATTTTGATTGTTCAAACCATAGCCAAATGTAGGCTTTATGCATGCTTGACTAATGCAGGCCATAGACGTGCCGTTTATCGGCTGAATTGTCGGCTGATAAACGAAAAATTGGTCAGTGCCATTGCCGATGCTGCCACCAATGTCCATGAAAAACGGCCATTTTTTGTGGATTTTCCAGCATGACCGATAAAAATTAGAAGATCCTCTAAAAAACGGCCGACGGGCTGGCCCCACTAACGGCATGAATATCGGCCGATTTTTCGTGCGGACGAAAATTCGGCCGATGAACGACCCGTCTATGGCCTGCATTCGTTCTATGATGGAGACTTTATTTTTACATAAGAGATAGATAGATATTACACAGCTATTCACTTATATTAATGTCATAAAAACATCCCATTTCTCTATAATTTTTATGTGAACTATTGTACCAAATAACAAACTTGCATTCATGTGTTTTGTCACATATACAGTTATTAAGATATATATATATAATCTCAGAACAAATAGAAATACTTTGAAAATAAATGTATAGGGGAAAAGTACTACTAAACAGCATCAGCCTTCATTATTTGTATTCTTCATTTTTCACATATACACTTTCTGACAAATGATTTCATTGTTGTAGATGATAATAATGAACCTGATTTTTGGTTGGTTGTAGATGATAATAATAAAACCAATTTTGACGTGGCACTGTATTTCATTTCTATAAACATGTCTTACAGGCCACCGTCTTCAATAAGTGTTTTCTGACAACTAAATTATCCCTTAACCTTTTCACAGAACTGAATCAATTGATCCATTGTTATGATTTTTCATCCTGCAGCATTCCACCATTTATATTTACAATAAAACATTTCAGTGCAATGCTGTCAAATGAAGCTCCTTTTCACTTTTTCTCTCAAGAGTCTCAGAGCTTTGCTCATATTTTTATCGTTCCAATTATTTTGCCTTTTTTGTCCATGCAGCATAAGAAAAAAGGAATGACGTGTGTGCGTAACAATTTTTCCACTGAAGAATTAGCCATTATAAGCATTATCATAATTGCTAAGATGTTTTTGTATATCCAGGGAGTCAAGGAGTGAATGACCTCTCTAGGAGTTACAAACAAGAGTCAAGTACAGTAAGATAGTATATAACCATGCTACATTTCTTCAAGGTTAATTTTCACTTCAGTTTATTCTATAACTATGAAGGTTCTGGGTTCTTGACTCACCATTTGCATTATCTTTTTTTAATTATATTAACAATGTTATATGATCAAAGTGTACTGTATTTTCAGAAGATGTACAACAAGATGTTGGACCCTCAACAGGATGTTGCCTCTTCCCCACAGTGAAAATCGGGTATATTTTTCTTTTTTTCTTTTGTTTTTACTTTTTTATTACTGAAAATTTTATGGCCTGCACCCCATGCACGTCATTCGCCTAGATGAATGATGTGCACTTTGCTCACTGTGTCTCCTGTGTTATGTAAATTACATATCCCAGGAGGTATAATCCTAAGCAGATCCCAACAGGACAATGCTGGACCTGCTGGGCAGTTCAGTACATTAAATGTACAGGATCAGGTAATCAGGGGTTAAAAAAAAGGTGGGGAGAGGATGGAGATCCGCTTTAAGTTATACTTGCTAATCCCATAAGTGTGACTCTCAATGGGCCACAAAGCGAAAATGTGAAGGGTCATAAAGTGCTAAATGCACAAGCAGAAAAAATGTGCTGAAGAAAGTAGAAAGCAAAGTTTTACTCTTCTAGGAGTTTCTAAGGGGCTCATTAATAATGTAGAGCCGATGTCACATTACACTCTCTGTACTATTGTGGTGTGTTCCTGGCTATTCTTCAAGCTTTTCAAGAGACTGTGGAGTAAAATGCACATTTGAAAAGCTCATAACTTTGCTTTATAAATGAGCAAAGCTTGTTTTTTTAGGCAACAGAATGGCTGCAGTACAGCCTTAATTGGACCCTTAGGGGCCCGTTCCACCATCTTGTTGCAGACATGCACCATTTTGTGGCAGCTTCTGGAGCGGGCAGAAGCAGAGAAAGAGGATGCCTGGATCCAGAAGTGCTTCTCCTTAATGTTGGATCAAGAGTTCGCTGGCCTTGCCGAAGATGATGTGGGATTGTTGGTGGTATTCTGGGAAGAGTTGCCGGCAGATGTTGACATCCCTGAAGCCACAGTGAACTCAGCAGAGGAAGATCCAGGTCGCAGCAGTGAAGTATTTTCCTGCAGGAGGAGCTGGAGGAGAGGGGAGGGTGGCGAAGAGGAGGCAGAGACCGCAACAAAGAGGAGACATTTCCCCACCTGCAGTGGCTGCGGTAGCCTGTCCCGGGCTGACCTCTCCTAGGAGGTGGAGGCCAGAGAGCGACAGAACGACAGCTTCATCTAGCGAGAGGCAGAGATATAAACAGAAGGGAACATTGATTGGCTCCCGGCCTCCATTTGCAATGAGCAATACCATCAACATCTCCAGTGTGGATGTCAACATTGTCAGGCCCATCACACAGCGGTAGTGCGGTAGCAAGAGCAGAGCAGCACAGCAGCATCCCTGTTATAGGTTTCAACTCTTAGCATGCAGAATCTAACTTAGGACCGTCATGTTTATCTGGTGAGTTTTCTCAGTTCTTACTGATCTCTCTGCCTCTGTAACTAAACTAATGTCTGATATGCAGAATATATCTTTAATCAATACTTCATTCTGCAGAGACTGCTACTGTAACCTGGTCTTCTCTTGTTCGGTTGGTCACCCCCATGCCTGTTCCCCTATCTATTTTTTCGATTGGAAAAGGTGCTTCTGGGGTTCCAGAAATTTGTTTTAAAGAGGCAAGGCTGTGCATATTATCACCACAAGGTTTTCATTTACCTGCCAGTATCAAAGGTAAAATTTGGCGGAGTGAATTTATTGATTTACCTCCATTTAAAGAGTTCCTCTCGAAAACTGATAAAAAAAATTACAAAGTTAAAGCTGGTAGACGTAGACCTGTGGCAAAGTCTTTTTCAAATTGGTTGCAGGTTTTTTTTATTTATGCGAAGAGATTTCAAGAGAAAAATCTAGGACTTTTTCAATATGGGTATATCATTTTAGAAGCTTACACAAATGGTTCTCGTATGATGAAGCCTTCCGACAAAAGATGGCAGCTCATCCTTCGGTTCTTTGGGGGATGAAGGAGATCGGCCTATGTCTTAATCTGTTTGTACCTCCAAAGTCATTTTTTACCAGACAACCCAGTGATCTAAACAGCCCCAATGTACCAGCTGTTCATAAAAAGGTATTGAGTATGTTTTGCCTTTAATAATAGCCAGTGCAGGTGGTCCAATTCCTGTAAATATAGACATGAATGCACTTTCTGTGCCGGATCTCATCCGGTAAGCAAGTGTTTTCATAGGTTATCAGCCGTTAAACTTTAATCCAAAGAACCTGCTCATCACTGGTGCAAAACAACATCACTGGTGAATTTACAAAAAAATGTTTCCATGGTTAGCAGCCTATTCAAAGCAAAAGAATTCAGCACTTCTCATTAATGGTTTTTCGGATGATTTAGGTAGAGTAGCTTCTCATGAATGGTTTTTCAGATGGTTTAGGTAGAGTAGCTTGACTTTTTAAATCACATCCATTTCTTAACTTCAGGATTTCTCCACTGGGCACTATACCAAAGAAGGAACCTAATTATTACCGCTTAATACATCATTTATCATTTCTTTTTGGATTTAAATGATCAAATTGATGATGGCCTATCCACTATTTCCTGTACACTATTTGATACGGCCCTGGAAAAAATTTGTCTGTTAGGAGCTAATGCATTATTAGCAAAAGCTGATGTCAAATCAGAATTATGATTGTTACCCATTTGTCCTAGCTGTTTTAATTCCCTTGGTTTTCATTTTAAAGGTAAATTTTACTATGACAAATGCTTACCAAAGGGATGTTCCCTATCATGTTTTTTTGAGGCGTTTGAGACTTTCATGGAATGGGTAGTGAGTCAAAGATCAGGTTTTTCATTTTTGATGCACTACCTTGACGATCTTTTATTCATGGTCTCTGCAGGTCTCTTATGTTCTTTTCCTCTGTATGTAAGGAATTTGACATCCCTTTAGCTCTCGAAAAGACAGTTTTGCCTACTACATGCATTGAATTCCTGGGAATTACTATTGATACAGGTCATATGAAATTTAGGCTTCCAAGGGAAAAGTTGGGAAAAATGACCAATTTGTTACTATTTATAAGTCACAAGAAAAAAGTCACTCTGAAGGAACAACAGCCGTTGCTAGTTCTTTTAGCATTTGCAACCAGGGTATGGCCTATTGGAAGATTTTTTTGTAGAAGATTATATTTATCTACAGCAGGTCTTAAAAATCCAGGTTCTAATGTTAGAATTACAAGTGATATGAAGGAGAACATTACTAGTTTGACTTCAAGTTCCTGGATCATTTTAATGGTAAGACAATATGGCAATCTGAACTTATCTTGAATAAAGATTTTAATCTTTTTACTGAGTCTGCTGGATCCATTGGTTTCACTGCTGTATGGGGTCCCCATTGGTGTTCAGCTCCGTGGCATCTTTCATGGGTTAACAGAGGGCTTTGTAAGAACATTTTATTAGAATTGTTTCCTGTAATTGTTTTCCTTGAAATATAGGATGATTTTTTTGCAAATAAAAGAATCTTATTTTTTACAGATAATAAGGTAGTGTTATTTGCCATAAACTGTTTGACTTCTTGATCACCACCTGTTATTATATTTATCAGATATATGGTTTTTCAGTGTCTTAAACATAATATTTGGATCAAGGCAAAATATGTTCCAGGTTTGAGAATAAATTGGCAGATGCCCTCTCTCATTCGCAGATGGAGCGATTTCTTTCCATTATGCAAGAAGCGGATGCTGTGGGAAAGCCATGTCCACCTTTTTTATGGGACCTCATATAGTAGCAGATAGCATTAACAATTCCCTGGCCTCCACTACATGGGCAGAATATAAAGCAGCGTGGTTATTATGATTGCAATTTTTGGCTACACGTCAGTTAAGTATGTCTTCCTATTCTGAAAAAGTGGTTTTACTTTTTCTTGCATGCTTGATGACTCATCATTATTACTGGTCTAAAATGAACAAACTTTTATCAGGTGTTTCCGTTTTGTAAAACTTCAAGAAATGCCAGCTAGTTATTCCTTCTTTTCTGTGTAAACAGGCCTTGAAAGTCTATAAAAATGGGCATTTTGCTTTAGCACTAGAAAATCCATTAGCATGAATATTTTTTCTCATTTATGAAGTATTTCCAGATCAGTATGTTCCTCCTATGAAATGATACTTTTTAATGCAATATTTTCATGAGCCTTTTTTGCAGCTTTGCGAATACTGGAGGTTGTCTCAGCCAGCAAACACTGTTTATCTGGCATTAAGTTTAATCAAATCATTTTTCGTGGTTAAACACTTTGGATTTTTGTTCAAAAGAGTAAAACTGATCAATTGGGTGTGGGTTCTTGGATTCATTTGGGTTTCTGTCCTGGTTCCCCTATTTGTCCAGTAATGTTTTTGCGCCAGTATATTTCTATCAGACCTGACCATTATGATTTACTTTTTATCTATTTAGATGGTTCCCCCTTGACTAAGTTTCAGTTCAATGCTGTTCTTAAGAAATGATTTCAAGCACTTAATTTAGGTCATGATTATTAGCGTAAAAAATAAATTAAATCTCAATACTGGAGATCTAAATGCGCTCAAGAAAAAGGTACCACTTCGTCAACCTGCTCAAAGGACCATCCATCCAGTATGGATCATCAGCACAGATCTCCATGTGGTAAACACTTCTCCCATCAACTCAGGATGGATCATCAGTACAAAGCACTGTTTAAATGATTTTTATAGCCACAACATCCACAAAGGTATGAAATAAAGAAGCGTTATGTTGCAGTAAACCTTAAACATCATTTAATATTGGAATATAATAAAATTCTTTTTTTTTCCTTTTTTTTCACAAACTCTCACCAGTGCAGTACATCATCATATAACTGGTGTGGCAGTGATCAGGGACACTGACTGGTGACATTATGAAAAAAAATAATTTTTATTTACAATTTTTTAAACTTTTTTTAAAATGTTTTCTTTTTTTACACTTTAATTTCTGTTACAATGATGATAACAGCAATGTTTTGAACTGTCTTGAATGGGTTACATTGATAACAGCCATGAATACTAGTGATTTGTGATTGGATACAGCTAATCTCACGTATGCCCCCAACACGACAGATGGCAGAGGCAGACGGACTGGCCTTAGCAGAGGAGGATGTGGTGACTGGTCTTAGGGCTCGGGCGGCTTGGATGGTGAGGATGTTTAGTATGTGCAGCAGCAGTCTTTTTGCATTGACAGCCCTTCACAAATATGGTGTGCCTTTGGAAAAACTGGCATAACCAACAAGTGAAAAAGCTAGGGGAAGGGAGGAAAAATTAGTAATATAAGAATGTGTTGTGATTGCATGTGCATAAATGGTTTGTTTGGGAGTTACACTTTTAAGAACTTAGTATGCATTTTTATGATGCCTCCTATTTCCTGTGGGCCTTAAATCAAAATACAGTATGACGGGTATACCTGCCATAAGGACATACACTATATTGCCAAAAGCATTGGGACGCCTGCCTTTACACGCACATGAACTTTAATGGCATCCCAGTCTTAGTCTGTAGGGTTCCATATTGAGTTGTCCCACCCTTTGCAGCTATAACAGCTTCAACTCTTCTGGGAAGGCAGTTCACAAGGGTTAGGTGTGTGTCTATGGGAATGTTTGACCATTCTTCCAGAAGTGCATTTGTGAGGTCAGGCACTGATGTCGGGCGAGAAGGCTTGGTTCGCAGTCTCTGCTCTAATTCATCCCAACAGTGTTCTATTGGGTTGAGGTCAGGACTCTGTGCATGCCAGTCAAGTTCCTCCACCCCAAACTAGCTCATCCATGTCTTTATGGACCTTGCTTTGTGCACTGGTGCACAGTCAGGTTGGAACAGGAAGGGCATTGCTCTTGGTGATGTAAGGCTTGGATGCAGCTGCTCGGCCAGGGAAACCCATTCCATGAAGTTCTCTACACACTGTTGTTGTGCTAATCTGAAGACCACATGAAGTTTGGAGGTCTTTAGCTACTGAATCTGCAGACAGTTGGCAACTTCAGTGTACTGTACACTTCAGCATGCGCTGACCCCATTCTATCATTTTACGTGGCCTGCCACTTTGTGGCTGAGTTGCTGTTGTTCCCAGTTGCTTCTACTTTGTTACAATACCACTGACAGTGGACCGTGGAATATTTAGTAGCAAGAAAATTTCACAGATGGAATTATTGCACAGGTGGCAACCTATCACGGTAGCACGCTTGAATTCACTGAGCTCCTGAGAGCCACCTATTCTTTAACAAATGTTTGTAGAATGTCTAGGTGCTTGATTATATACACCTGTGGCCATGAAGGTGATTGGAACACCTGAATCCCATGATTTGGAGGGGTGTCCCAATACTTTTAGCAATATAGTGTAAGTAAAATTGCAGGGAATAGAAAATGTGTAAATTAGCCACTACTAACTTAGTACTGCCAGAGTGCCTCCTTAGATCCTTCAAAGTGTCCCCTTACAACCACCTCCATGTTCCCCCTTACATCCTCCTCCAGAGTGTCCCCTTTGTGCCTCCAGAATGCCCCCTCAGAATAGTAGTGCTAAAGGGGCACTTTGGAGGCACAATTGGAGCACTCTGGAGGAGGATGGGCACTTTAAAGGATCTAAGGAGGCACTCTGGCAGTACTAAGTTAGTACCACTAGATTGTCCCTTTAGATCCTGCAGAGTTCTCTATTTCATCCTCTAAAGTGCCCCCTTAGTACTGAGAAGGCACTCTGAAGATGTAAGGGGGCAATCTGGAGGCACTAAGGGGCACTCTGGAAGATGTACGGGGGCACACTGGAGGATATAGATAAGGGGAGATAAGACTGGCAGAGGAGGACATGGGATTGGACTGGAAGAGGAGGACATGGGATGGAGAAGGAGGACATGGAATGGGGGAGATGAAACTGGAAGAGGGGACATGGGAATGGGGGGGAAGGGACTAGAGGAAGAGGAGGACATGGGATGGAGGAGATGGGACAGGGGGAAGACAAAGGATGGAAGAGATAGGACTGGAGGAGAGTGGAGGTCATGTGATGGAGATGATGAGACTGGAGGAGGAGATGGGACTGGAGAAGGAGGATATGGTATGGAGGAGATGGGACTGGAGGAGGACATGTGATGGAGGAGATGGGACTGGAGGAGGATATGGGATAGAAGAGATGGGACTGGAGGAGGATATGGGATAGAGGAGATGGGACTGGAGGAGGACATGAGATGAAGGAGATGGGACTGGAGGAGGACATGAGATGAAGGAGATGGGACTGGAGGAGGAGGATATGGGATGAAGAAGATGGGGCTGGAGGAGGACTTGGGATGGAGGAGATGGGACTGGAGGAGGAGGAAGACATGGGATGGAGGTGATAGGACTGGAAGAGGAGGACATAGGATGGAGGAGATAGGACTGCAGGAGGAGGAGGATGTGGGATAGAGTAGATGGGAATGGAGGAGGAGGACATGGCATGGAGAAGATAGGATACTGTCAGGAATGGACTTGCCAATAGTGGTGGGACTCACCTGCCTTGTGGGCTGCAGTACCAGGGCTGGCCAGCGGGTACTCTCAACAACCAGAGGTTCACTTCGGCAATTAGCCATCACCTGGGGCTGATTGCAGGTGGTGTATTTAAGGAATGGCCAGACCTGCAGTCTGTGCCTTGGTGTGTGTTTTTCCATGGGCCCCTGTATCTTGTAACCTGCATTCCTGTTTCTGTTCCAGTTCCTGCCTGACTTGTTGCCGACCCTGCCTGATCCTGACCTCTGCTGACTTCTGTTTGATCCCTGGCTTGTGACCCTGACCATTCTCTCCGCCTGCTCCTCCTGTACCTACTTGCCCGATAGTTATCGACCCGGCCTGCCTGACTATGTTGTGCTCTATATGTGTATGTACCTGTGTATCTATATCAGTTTAGGTTTGGGTTTGTTTCACCTTGTTGTATGTATTTGTGTTAGCTTGGGGTTTGGTGCACTGTGTTTATATTTGTATTGTTAGTCTCAATAAATTATATTATTTACTATATCTGAAGCCTACGTTTCCCTGTGTCAGTCCACACACTTCTGGTCACACCCGCATCCTTGACATTACAGCAAGGCCATCCTGACCAGAAGTGGCTGCACAGGGAAGCCATCTTGGCTTATTGTTGCTGGGAAGGATGGATCTTGATGAGGTTGTGTATTTATCTCTGCTAGTGTTTGATGACAAAGACTATGCTTTTCAGACTCTGAAGGAGTATCCCAGGGATCAACTACTAGAGTGCATAAGGATCGCTCATTGCCTAGTAGATCAGGGCACAGAATTCTCTGAGGTGCAGCCATTGATTCAGGTTTGTGCTGAGTTGGTTTCATCTGGTACCCCCGAATGCAGGGATGAATTTTTGCCGCCATTTAGTGCCAACCAGGTAGAGTCCCTGGTATGGTTATTAGAGGATGATGTGGATTACTTTCTGGAGCGTTATTCTGCATGTTCACAACAGGTACTAAGAGATTGTATAAACGCAGTGCAGTCTTTGACCAGACAGGCTTTGTGTAAGTGGAGCTTTGTTCAACCCATACAGCAGACATGGTCAGACTTGTTGCACCCAGCCTCAGTCAGCTTTCAATGTCATTCCTCCGCTCAAGGCACTCTTCTTGCATCCCCGACAGCACCCCCAGTGACGGCCCAGTATACTCTGCTAACTACCACATATCAGTCCTCTGCTCCCACTCGCTGCACCTATCCTTTCTTTAACCCTGTAAAGAAGTCCTCTGTAGCAACTGCTCCCTCCTCTGTTCCATCCTCCAGCTCTTCTCTGTCCTCAGCTGCCCCATCCGTTTACAAACCTGCGCTTACTTACAGTGCTCCGGTAACTAAAACCAGGAAAAAGCGAAAATTCTTTCCAACCAATACCATTCTGCCAGTATCCAAACCGGTCAGCCTGCAATCTGAGAACCCGCCTTCCGTGGTGCAGCCTGGTGCCTCGGCGCCCACAATTCAGCCTGATGTCTCTACCCAGCCTGATGTCTTTACCCAGCATGATGTCTCTACCCAGCATGATGTCTCTATTCAGCCTGATGTCTCTACCCAGCCTGATGTCTCTACCCAGCCTGATGTCTCTACCCAGCCTGATGTCCTTACCCAGCCTGATGAACTGATCCAGCCTGATGATCCTATTATGCCAGACGACTCAGAGCCCACTGTCTTGCCAGACGACTCGGTGCCCGCAGTCTTGCCAGACGACTCGGTGCCCGCAGTCTTGCCAGACGACTCGGTGCCCGTTGTTCCGCCAGTTGACTCGGTGCCCGCAGTCTTGCCAGACGACTCGGTGCCTGCGGTCTTGCCAGATGACTCGGTGCCGGCGGTCTTGCCAGACGATTCGGTGCCCGCAGTCTTGCCAGACGACTCGATGCCCGCTGTTCCGCCAGTTGACTCGGTGCCCGCGGTCTTGCCAGATGACTCGGTGCCCGCGGTCTTGCCAGATGACCCGATGCCCGCTGCTCCGCCTGGGGGCCTGGTGCCCGCCGCTCCGCCTGGGGGCTCGGTGCCCGCCGCCCTGCCTGGGGGCCCGGTGCCCGCCGCCCTGCCTGGGGGCCCGGTGCCCGCTGCTCCGCCTGGTGGCCCGGTGCCTGCTGCCCTGCCTGGTGGCCCGGTGCTGGCTGCTCCGCCTGGTGGCCTGGTGCCCGCTGCTCCGCCTGGTGATCCGGCGTCCAGCCTGATGTGCCTCCGTCCGGTGCCCAGCCCGACGTGCCTCCGTCCGATGTCCAGCCTGACGTGCCTCCTTCCGATGTCCAAGTGCCTCCGTCCAGTGTCCAAGTGCCTCCCTCCGGTGTTCAGCCCGAAGTGCCTCCCTCCGGTGTCCAAGTGCCTCCGTCTGGTGTCCAGCCCAAAGTGCCTCCGTCCGGTGTCCAGCCCGAATTGCCTCCGTCCAGTGCCCAGCCCGAAGTGCCTCCATCCGGTGCCCAGCCCGAAGTGCCTCCGTCCAGTGCCCAGCCCGAAGTGTCTCCGTCCGGTGCCCAGCCCGAAGTGCCTCCGTCCGGTTCCCAGCTCAAAGTGCCCAATGTGCCAGTCTTTGATATCCTGCCAGTCACTGGACCCGGGCGGTGGAACATTTTTCCCAGCTAGGACTGTTTGGAGCGTCCTGAGGCCGCTCCTTGAGGGTGGGGGTAATGTCAGGAATGGACTTGCCAATAGTGGTGGGACTCACCTGCCTTGTGGGCTGCAGTACCAGGGCTGGCCAGCGGGTACTCTCAACAACCAGAGGTTCACTTCAGCAATTAGCCATCACCTGGGGCTGATTGCAGGTGGTGTATTTAAGGGATGGCCAGACCTGCAGTCTGTGCCTTGGTGTGTGTTTTTCCATGGGCCCCTGTATCTTGTAACCTGCATTCCTGTTCCTGTTCCAGTTCCTGCCTGACTTGTTGCCGACCCTGCCTGATCCTGACCTCTGCTGACTTCTCCTGTTTGATCCCTGGCTTGTGACCCTGACCATTCTCTCCGCCTGCTCCTCCTGTACCTACCTGCCAGATAGTTATTGACCCGGCCTGCCTGACTACATTGTGCTCTATATGTGTATGTACCTGTGTATCTATATCAGTTTAGGTTTGGGTTTGTTTCACCTTGTTGTATGTATTTGTGTTAGCTTGGGGTTTGGTGCACTGCGTTTATATTTGTATTGTTAGTCTCAATAAATTATATTATTTACTATATCTGAAGCCTACGTTTCCCTGTGTCTGTCCACACACTTCTGGTCACACCCGCATCCCTGACAGATACCAAGCAACTGCCATCTGCTGTTCACCAAGTTCCAGGTCTGGTGCTCCTGCTGTCATCTGTCGTTCCAGATACCTGACCCATCTCTGGCGACACACCTGCTACTCATTGCTCTGGTCGACAGAACATCTTACAGGCATTCATACCCTGTTGTGCTCTAGCAACCACTGTCACAACATCAGTGGTTCTTTAGCTGGTGCTGTGAGAGAGGCATCTCTCTGCACATCAGGCTCTGCTACAAGATACATTACTGCCACCTGCTGACAGAGGGATAACTTAAAGTCTAAGTTGACTTAAAAAAATAAATGCTAATTTTTTGCAAGTAGAAGAATATGTATTTATTATATTTTTCTTAGGAGCCTGCAGAGCATTGCACCCGTGATCAGCTGTTTGTCGGTGCAATGTCAGACTCATACAGATACTCAGTACAGCTGTCTGCCTTTACCTCCCATACAAGCAGATAGTTTCTGAACTGCAGGAAGTGTCAATAAACTAAGAGAGCACTCATCAGTGCCCTCACAGTTCATAGAGAACTATAACCCATCTACAGTGGCACACAGGACTTGTAGTTTTTTTTATTTACAGATCTGTGTGAATGAATCATGCAGCTGTGAGGGCAGAGCAATGTTTTTAAATTGTGACAGTGCCTGTGGGGAGATGATCCCCTGCCTGCTGTCACAATGGAGGATCGGGGGTGAGGGGGGTGCTGCATAAGTACATGTTACATGTTACAACCTAAATACGGGTGTAGCATGTAACATATCATAAAACAGAAGGTGGAAACATTGCACACCAGAACCCAGCCACTATATAGAGAGGTAAAGATAGCCTCCTGGCTGTGTTCCTCCAGCATGTTTTGCCCCACCAACGGGGCTTAATCATAGAGAAGACTCTGCAGGCTGTTATTAGTTAGTATTGTTCCCAGCACTCTCAATGGACGACAGAACACCCTCATGCTGTGCATATGGTGAGATAGGGAAGTGTTCTGTAGCCCTAAAATACTTCACATCCTAAAAATGCCATGCTACTCCTTCATAAATGGATATGCAATATATTTTTATTCCTGAGTTTATATACATATTAACTGTTGACCCATGGAAAGTCAGTCCCCAGTAACATAACAAATCAGAAAAGGGCAAAAAAGAGGCTTCCTTGGCTAGTAAAAGGTTATAACAGAAAACCTTTGCCCCTAAGCAGAACTTTGACTTTTAAAGCTTAAAATAAATTACAGGCTTACTTTAAAGTCATCTATCATTTAGAACATAGAAAACATTGCCATTGTCAGGACCTCCACTGTCCACTGGAATTACAGTCGATTTGAATAAGTTTGGAATAGATAATTAGCACAATGAAATCACTGAGAAATGTTTGCAAATATTTTTTTTAGCCAGAGAGAGCGAAGGACAAATTGGTGGATAAGGAGACCCAGTCCTAACTGGCAAGTTATGACAATTTCATGTCTAATTTGTCATAATAGAAAAAACATTTTCAAGAGAGGATGCTTTTTGAAAAATGAATTAAATGGGAAATCATTTCCAATGGTCTTCTGTGTTGAAGAATAGAATGGGGCACATCTGCCAAAGGCCATATCAGCATTTCCTGAAGCATGTTATTACAATCTAGTTATGTCTCGAGGACAGGCTTGTGTTCAGCTGGTTCTGTGTGGCTTGCCTTTCAACTTCTATTGTTGTCTCAGACCAGTATTTCAGTGACATAAAAACCCCAGTTTTACTGATTGAAATATTAAAGTAACATGTAGCATTAAGCTGCTTGAATGACTCTTATTCAAACTTCATTTTTGCGTCTTGCATTCTGGAAATGCAGCATTTCACTAAGGTACACTAAATACTTTTTAAATTATGTTTCTTGCTACACTTTTTCATAGATATCTTAGAAATAGTGACAAAAGAATGAAAATAAACAGCTGAATCATATCATAAAAAGGTCACAATGTTGAGTAAATTGATGACATTTCCACAGTCAGCAAAGCTCACAAAAGTAGCATAAACAACTAGCAGTTAGTTTTCAGCATTTTATCAAAGACCTATTAAAGCTAAAATAATGATATCAAACCTATCAACAAGTACAGTTGCACACAGTAACACCAACCAGATTGCAGATTGGTTTAGCTTTAAAACCAAAACAATTAATTACTGTCTGTGATATAACTCTTAAATGAAGTGATCCATCAATATGCTTATTCACATCCTTCCCCTTTCCCCAACCTCCTTCTCTTCCTCTTTTGCTCTCCTTTTTGAATATCTGCAGCAGAGCAGTATAGAGGAGCACTACACAATATCTGTAGCAGAGGTAAGAACACAGACTACACATTCCCTCTAAATTAACTATCATTCACATAAACCTGTTATAAGTAATTATGATTATGTAGCAGGATACTAATATTTTCATCTTATGTAAATGTATTAATGGTGACAATGATCAATATGTAACTCTCTGTAACCGTGCAAAAAATCTCTTTCATCAAAAATGATTGAAAGTGAGAGAAAGTGGGTACACCTTGAAATTTGTCCAATTTTAATTTTAGTGCCAGTTTAAAAAAGATCACAGACAGTACCAGGGGTGGACTGACAACTCATGGGGCCCCCGGGCAATAGGGGATCATGGGGCCCCTGTGTCCTTGCCCAAACTCAAAAAATCCTATGAAAAAGGTACCAGGGGCATCTCATGGGGCCCCCTACTGACCCCGGGCCATCGAGCAGTGCCCGAGTTTCCAAATGGTCAGTCCGCCCCTGGACAGTACTAAATAGTTTTTGTTGCATGTGCACTAATATGGCTATAATTAAATCCTATCAGGTACATGGAGCTGAAAAGTTCCTGCAAGAGAAGAAGTAGTATACTAACCTCTCTGGAAGTCCATGTCTCCTACCTTCCTTCCATTTCTGTGCTGAAACCTCTATTATTCTCTTCAGAATTTGAAACGTCTGGTGGTGTTTGATGCAGAAACACACCAGAGGTCTTCAGCTACCTTTTGAGTGAAACTGGGCTTATGGTTGGTTTGCAGCTGTACATGAAGTTGAAGGTTGCCTCTGGGTAAGCCTGCTTTTAATTCATGCATTACTATAATATATGTCCCTTAGTTGGAGTTGGGGACCACATTTTTCAGAGATGCCTTAATGTTGCAGTGTGGCTGTACATGCATTTGCAAATGTAGAAAACTAAAACCTCTGTTTTGTTTAAAACAGTTTAATTAGATTTTTTTATAAGTGAGGTTGGGAAGCATATATGTATGAGATCACAAATATAGGTGGGGGCCTGGGGGAGTTGTGAGATGCTTTAAAAATAAAGCATAGTAACTTGAATTTTATTCTTAAGTTGGCAAGATGTCAATGCCAGATAGGTATAGCAAGTGGTGGCATAAATAGATTGTTGACATGAGAGTTTTGTTGGTGGAATACCAGAAAGGAAGGTATTGCAGTAGTAAAGGTAATATATTATAAGGACATGGAAAAAGACTTTGGTAGTCTGTTGACCAAAGATGGGTATATTTAGAGATATTAAAAATCAGAAACAACTTGCCATGGAGAAGTTCCCAAAGTGAGGAATGAAGGTGAGAGCAAAAATCAAAGCTTACACCAATACAGTAAACTTATGAGGCAGGTAGACATAATTAGAGATATGTCAGAAAACTTAAGGAGGAAAGATAATTAACTTAGCTTTATCCAGGTTAAATTTTAGTTACCTCTCAGACATCCATGAAAAGAGAGCACTAGAGAGTATTTCAAGGATAGACAGAGGCAGGCCAGGGAAACCACGACAAAGGTCTTGTGCAATGAAAGCAATGACTGTAGCAGGAGGGTTTAGTTGACAAAGAAGCCAAATGAAGCAAAGCATTGGAGTCTACGAAAAACCAGGGAAAGTGACTGGGTATTAGTGTGGGCTGATGATCCACGAAGTGTGTGCAGAGAATGGAGGAGTTATATTGAATGCAGTGCTACCCTAATTTCTTCACAATTTCCAAGTTGGTGACAAAAACAATCAAAAATAACATTTCATGTCTGTGCTGGGCAGCAATGTAAGGTGAAACATTTGACTAAAACATTCCAGTTAAAGCACAATTGACAGAAAAAAAAGCCAAAGCAGAGATGTCCTAAAACTCGATTAGTAGGATCTGTAAAAGACTCCTATTGAACCCTGTGATTAAGTAAATGGAAAACTCTTAAAACTGTCTGCAGGACAACTCAGAAATAAACATCTGTGAGCCTCTTTTGTTTTGACCTGAAACAGAACCACCTTTTCTATATTAATAATTCCTACTGTAATGGCATTACCTTCATAAAAGTTGTTACACTAATGTATAAAAGATACCAATCAGACATCAAGCACCCCTATATTACAAGATCCAGCAGGCTAATAAGATACCATTATACCTTCTAAGAGAAACATACACAAGGTTACATTTCACACTGTGTTTATCGAATTGCAATTTCATGATCTACAATAATATGTTGGTTGGTTGGTAAAAACGTTTAAGAGAAAAATATAAATGTATTTAGAATAGAGACATTAAGCGTGTGTCTGCTAAACATAATAAAAATTGCTCTTTCAACATATCCATAAAACCTTTTGATTGGGTGGATGTTGGCTCTGCAACACCTTTTCAAGGTTGTGCTGGCAAAGCTTTTTTTTTTTTACATCGAAAGTACTAAAGATCCTGAGAGAGTCACATTTCTGAAAGCCAGTGACTCTGCTAAATCAGATAAATCAGATTGCTCTTGCTCTGTGAGTATAACAGACATGCAACCAAAGACGAGGTGATCTATGGTGATAGCTTTTCAAAGGCATTTTACACAGTTGCAGAGCAGTTGTGGCCCAGCGCCATTCATTTAAAAAGGGTCATGTTTGGTGGCAGTAATGCTTGCTGAACGTGACCTGTGGTATAATTTTTTTGTCCAATTTTCCACTTTTGTCTGTTTTTTAATCTTTTTTTTGTAAATATTTTCTTGCATTGTTTTTTTTCTTTATCTTTTTAAAATAATATTTTAAAATCATAAAGTTAAATCTCCAGTGTGAATTAGATACTAATTAAATGTGTATACTGTATGCTGACAAACTGAAAGCTGATTACAGCTGTGGGGCAGGGTCAAATAAAGTTTGATGTCCATAATTTTACATTTTTAGACTACTATTTTAATACAAATAATAACTAAAGATGAATAATCATTCAATGCTGTGGCGTGCCATCATCCCATTTGTAAATAGAGAATATCAAGCATAAAATGTGAAAAAGGACATTCAGGGCACACACAATATTAAACTTTCCATGCATAATGACAGTAATGTATAAAATCAGCAGACAGAAAGTACTAAATCCTCATATAGTTACATTTTTTTCAACAATCCATGGTCCACATAACCTTAATAATACTAACAGATCTTGTACATCAGGTACTATAAATACAGCGTTGTGGATAAACCAATGCATTTCCAATTAAATTGTTTTCAGGAAATAGAGTGATATTTGTAATATATAAACCTACAACATTGCTTCAAAACATTACATAGTATGTATATAATGTAACAAAAAGTACAAATATGCATATTCATACACTTATCTAATAAAGGGTATAGAGTTTGTACAAGATCAGCCATGTATATTTTAACACTAAAGATACATGTATAAGTCTTTCCACTGGGTGCCACACTGATCTTAGGGAACAGAGATGTATGCAAAAAATACTCAGGAAGGTCCTCCAATAGAAACTGTAAAATGAAGTAGAACCAAATATCAAACAAAAAGTTATACTAACTGATCAGTTTAATTACTTTGGTGTCTTATAAAACCATTGAATAAAGATGCATACCCAGGTTAGACCCTAAAAAAAAAAAAAAACGCCAAATGGTGCAGGGGACTGATGTCAAGTGGCCTACCATAGCCAATGAGATACATTCGCTGAGCAATTCACATGTCTAAATGCACCAAATCATGCCTAGAAGTGACCGAGAACACCTTCTTCCTATATTCCCCATCACTTCTGGGGCATGATGACGTCACATCTGGTGTCATGATGCAAAATACCAGTGATGCCTTTGTGTATAACCAGGAAAGCTGGAACCACAAAGTCCATCCTCCCCCTGACACAGAATGGAAGAGGGGCATGCTGAGGTCACAGTCAGGTCTGAACAAGCTTGGGGAGGGTACACACGCCCCCTACCTACTCCATCTATCCTGATCACAGTCACAGTTTCAAGGGGGTAAAAATCTGCCCCCCAAAGAAATAGTGGGAGGTCTAAAGGTTCCAGGCATTATCCCTATTAACCCAGCAGGACTCAGGATGAAGCCAGCAGAGAGGCAAAGAATCAAACCCATACATGCATATGTGCAGCAATGCAAATATTTAACCACCACAAAACCATAATTTCCAAGCAACAAAAATTACAAAAATGGAAAATAACTATATTATATTCTGAGATCAAACCAATCAATAATTAAAAGCAATATATTGATTCTTTATAATGGCAGAAAAAAACTATTTCAAGCAGGATCATCAGCAGAGGTCAAACAAAAATTGCCCACCCTATAATTCTTGGAAGTACCTTGGAGGTTGGATATGTAACAACAAAACTTGCTTTGGCAGCTCTGAGCTCTCATTTGACATTAAAACTACCAAGGATACTGACAGTCACATTTCCAAAGGGGCTGGTGTCTCTGCTTTTTGAAATTGGACAAATAGATCCCTGCACTGAACCAAAGGTCAGGTGGACTCTGTTTAAGTATGTTTTCGCATTTAAATTCTTTATTTTACTGTTGCGTATAGCTTGTGTGCAAATATTTATTGCACCATTTTTCTTTTCATTAAAACAACATATAAAAATAGTTAATCCTAATTTCTGAATACATTGCCTCTGAAATGAGTTGGGATAGAGGAAAGCCTGTGGATGTGATGTATCTGGATTTCACTAAAGCATTCCAAATAGTTCCCCATACATACGTTATTTAAAATTTGGCACTGACAATATGGTATGTACCTTGTAACAGTGCAGCACCCTGTTACAGTGTTAAAAGACTTTTATTTCACCCAGGAGTCTCAACTAAGCAGGCTGAGGGGCTTTAGGGTGCTTACTACATTTGAAGGAAACTCTTTTTTCAGTTTCCGCACTGGTTGGTAAAACCCAGATTGGGACCTGGAGCTCAGATTTTGTAGAGATTTGGGAAGGAGGAAATATCCAATCCTGAGACCAGGTGTTCTAGACAACTGGCACACTGATGGGGCTGTTAAAGAGAGCCTGGAGGCTGAATATTACTTTATTTTGTGTTGGTGGTAGAAACCACTGCAAGGGAATCCATTTATTCTTCTGGTCTATTCTTTCAGTTTTAATAAAAGTAGACCAACAAGCCCTTAAACAGCATTTCTGGTGTGGACTGTACCTACAGGTGAGTGCTACACTTGAGGTAAACAACTATAAATATCACAACCTGGTCAGAAAACTGGTTACAGGAGCATGTCCAGAGGGTGGTGATAATTAATCATTGTGCATAAATGATATAGAGGTTGGTATAAATAGTTTAATTTCAATGTTTGCTGATGATGCCAAGCTAACATAGGGTAATAACTTTACAGTAGGATATAGAAACTTTACATGAAGCCCGTGATAAAATGAAGCGGTGGGCAACAACATGGCAAATTATTGTAAAATTTAAAGTAGTGCACATGGGGATAAAAATATGAATGCAAATTACTCACCAAACTGAGCATGTGCAAATGCCTATGGTTCAGGCTGTCTTATCAGGAGATAGGAGGTGGTCACTTGAAAAAGGGGAGGCACAGAGAATAAAGGATCAAACAGCCGGTTTACACAATGAGGAGGATTAACCCCTTAGGTTCCACAGTGAGTATAACAAGCATGCTTTACTGCATATACAGACTGATTTTACTGTTGTGGGTTTAGTAACACTTTAATGTCAGAGCAGTAAGGACTCCCATGGTGTGTCAATACATAAAACAAAACTTTAAGATGGGTATATTAGCGAATGCAATATACAAGGATATGGGAAATGGTAGTGACATGGATTCTTTATTCAACCTTACAAAATACGTAACTTATTAACAGGGTAAGTTATGTTACATTCCTATCTGGGCATCGCAGCAAGTGATACAGACAGTTATTTAAAGTTCACACTTGTAACAGCAGATGCTGTTAACTGGACATGTTTTCATTAAAACAAGTAGCAGTGGATGCCGCGTGTGTAGCTATCTCTGCGCAGGGTGAAGATGACAGTTTAATCATCAGACCCATAATTCCATTTTACTGGTGAATGCCTGTTTTACTTTCTGTACTGCTATCTCATGAGCTTAAATAGACTTTGAGAAGATATTCAATCTAAATTCTTTGTAATATCATGGATTGAAAGGATACTGGTACAGTATGTGCAATGTTAGGTGTCACCATGATCAGGAACGCTAAGGAATGTTACTTTGAAAGGTATATTTATTTTTCAGGGTTATAATAATAACAGTTATAGGTAAACAATCCACTCAAAAAATCAATAGGAAAAAACTTGTTTTCTGAAATATTGGCATATAAATTTAACAGGACCACGCTGACTGGGAAGAACACGCAAGCAAGTCCATCGGAAGTCAGCACCTCTGAGTAAGAGGGGCCCCTCCAAATGCAGGAATCATTGCTTATTAACAGAACCTGGTGTGAGGGTTGAAAACCCATCTTCCTTTTCTTTCTTGCTTTAACAGACATTGACATTCTAAATCCACATTAGTATTCTCTGCCAACTTCACAGGAGGCTCTACAAAAGGCCAAGCTTTTTTGTAGGCAGCAGCATTGACATTATTGACACATGCTCAAACACAAAAACCATCAACTTAGAGATTTCCATTTTCCATCATCCTGCAATTGCATCGAACTTGTCACCCTTTCTCTCTTGAACAAGTTTCAGCTTTAAATCAAGATTCCCACAGTTATTCTGTTTTGTTGCTTACTGACTTTACAGGAAAGATCGCATGGATCCTACCAAACCTGCACCGCCATAAGTGCCCCAATTCAGCTGGACAGCTATACAGATTTCCCTGTGTCACTAATTTTGTGTTTGTTATGCTTGCCCATCTGATACGGAACATCATTTCTTTGATACTGATATCTGTCTGTCTGAAGCCAACAGGCTTACATGTTCAACCCCAACCTTCTCTTGAAACTCTGTTTACAAAGGTACTGCCAAGACCTGTAGGTAGACTCACACTTAATTGGGGTTTTCAAAGGGAACTGGATGCTGGCATAGCCAAATAGCGGGTTTGTTTCTATAACTCAGCTTTTATCACTGTATCTTTCATGCCCTTGCTACAGTTTAAGCTGAATTTCAGTTAATAATTTTAAATCCTGGCTCCGTCATTGTTTTCATGAGTCTTTCCTCTTTGTACTAGCATAGTAGGTCTCTGTATAGAATTTGGGGTATTTTGGTCTCCATTTTTTGTTTTTCCTGACTGTTTTCTTGTCTGTTTGCCTGAAATGGTGTTCTTTAATGTATTGCCAGGTGTATTCAGAGGGGTTAATAGAGTAAGTTAGGTACCATTACCCCAGGTCACACTCAGAGTGTATTTAGACTGAGGCTCCTATAGGTGTGTTACAATTGACTCCTTGCACTAATTTTTCCTCTCACACCCCATCTAAGAGGCAGGAACCAGGTAAAATTCAAGTACTTGCACTGCTTGCCTATATACTATATTGCCAAAAGTATTGGGACGCCTACCTTTACACAGACATGAACTTTGATGGCATCCCAGTCTTAGTCCGTAGGGTTCAATATTGAGTTGGCCCACCCTTTGCTGCTATAACAGCTTCAACTCTTCTGGAAAGGCTGTCCACAAGGTTTAGGATTGTGTCTATGGGAATGTTTGACCATTCTTCCAGAAGCGTATTTGTGAGGTCAGGCATGGATGTTGGATGAGAAGGCCTGGTTCGCAGTCTCCACTCTAATTCGTCCAAAAGGTGTTCTATCGGGTTGAGGTCAGGACTCTGTGCTGGCCAGTCAAGTTCCTCCACCGCAAAATCACTCATCCATGTCTTTATGGACCTTGCTTTGTGCACTGGTGTGCAGTCATCTTGGAACAGGAAGGGGCCATTCCCAAACTGTTCCCACAAAGTTGGGAGCATGAAATTGTCCAAAATGTCTTGGTATGCTGACACCTTAAGCGTTCTCTTCACTGGAACTAAAGGGCCAAGCCCAACCCCTGAAAAAGAACCCCACACCATAATCCCCCCTCCACCAAACTTTACACTTGGCACAATACAGTCAGGCAAGTACTGTTCACCTGGAAAACGCCAAACCCAGACATGTCCATTGGATTGCCAGACAGAGAAGCGTGATTATTCACTCCAGAGAACACATCTCCACTGCTCTAGAGTCCAGTGGCGGCGTCCTTTACGCTACTGCATCCAATGCTTTGCATTGCACTTGGTGATGTAAGGCTTGGATGCAGCTGCTCAGCCATGGAAATCCATTCTATGAAGTAATCTCTGCACTGTTGTTGTGCTAATCTGAAGGCCACATGAAGTTTGTAGGTCTTTAGCTATTGACTATGCAGACAATTGGTGACTTCTGTGCACTGTGTACTTCAGTATGCACTGACCCCACTCTGTCATTTTACGTGTCCTACCACTTCATGGCTGAGTTGCTGTTGTTCCCAGTTGCTTCCAGTTTGTTATAATACCTCTAACAGCTGCCCATTGAATATGTAGTAGCAAGGAAATTTAATTGATGGGCTTATTGCACAGGTGGCAATATAGTGTATATTTAATAATGTATTCATGATTACAGAGCTGCATTAAGTTGTGTCTTATTTGACTGCATAGAATTCAGCTTTAAGCCTAGCTAGCTGCACCTTAACTGCCCTTAGCCATGTTAACTTCCAAAACTGAAGTAACATCTGAACAGTTGAGACAACAAGTGCTTCAGTGCCAGCTTGCTATCAGTAAGTATATACATCTAGCCTGCCACTAGATGGCAATAAAGCTGTGTGTGTATATATATATATATATATATATATATATATATATATTATTATTATACAGTATTTATATAGTGCTAAAAGGTTTGCTCAGCGCTGTACATTATAGTGGTGGACAGAAAATGAAACAATACAGTAACAAAACAAAACACGAGGGATTCAAGGGCCCTGCTCTTTCGAGCTATATATATATTATTGGCAAAGTAATTTCCAGTTCTTGCTATGTTTGTAACTTTTATTGATTTTCAATCGATTTTAAGTGCAGCAATCCCTGTTTGGATTTTTCTATATATGACCAGTGGGATGGTCTGATTGCTTTGCACTCTATCCACACCCCTTGTGCTGTTCACCATTGTGCTGTTTTACAGCTTTGTGTGGGTTTACCTGACAAAGACCATTTTAAATGAAATATGTAGTTAGACATTTGACCTATACCAGTTTATCAATGCACATTTCAAACTAATATTCAAATTTATATAACCAAAACACCTGTGCTCTATTAACCCCCTTTTTATACAATAGCTGCTGTAATATACACAATAATGTGCGAAAATAAATATAAATCAAAATATACAGTGCTTACATAAAAAGTGCACAATAAATTAAGGTGCAAAACAATAAAAGTCCACATGTGATTCAGATAATTATGATACAAACCAACAAATGTTCACATGTGATTATTATTATACCACAATACTATTTATGAAAAACTACACGTATATCCTACCAATTAGTCCATCATCCATAAGTTGCAACAGTGCTTCCACAACAAAGTGAAATGCTGTGAAACTTCTGTAAATTAAAATTCTTCATGCAGAAATCCACCACTTCCTGATGTTTGTGTTCCACTCCACCTGCGTGTACCACCACCATCACAGAGAACTCACCAGACAGCCATGACCTTTTCAGTTAAGCGTTGGTCTATATGCACTTGTGTGTGTGTATATATATATATATATATATATATGGACTCTCCCATGCCAGTCGATCAATCTGGGTTTAAACATTCAATGTATAGCTGTGCTCTCTCTGTCTCACAGCTCTCAGAGCACTCCACACTGCTTGTATATCTCACCACTTCCAAGTCACAAGATGACAACTTCCGCCTCCACGTACGTTTCGTCATGCTGACATCAGGAGGCATGACAGGAAGTTCTCAGTGTAATCTTTATATACCCTATTGGTTAACTATTTACATACCAATTATTACAATACCAACACAACCCAAGATGAAGGGGGATATACAGGAGAGGAAGAGGAGTTGGTTGGGTCAAGTATGGGAACAGACCAAGGTATTATCAGGAGCCAGAATGGAGAGAAGAATATGGAGAAGGAAGGGATGTAGAGGAGGGAGGAGGAATAAAAAGAAAGACAATAGGAGAGGGGGTGTTTAACTTGAGCTCAGTAGATTTAACTCAGGATGAATTGAAAGTCCTGGATTTGAGCTTAAAGTATACACCAGGGGCGGACTGACCATTTGGAAACTCCGGCACTGCCCGAGGGCCCATGGTCAGTAGGGGGCCCCATGAGATTCCCCTGGTACCTTTTTCATAGGCTTTTTTGAGTTTGGGCAAGGACACAGGGGCCCCATGATCCCCAATTGCCCAGGGTCCCCATGAGTTGTCAGTCTGCCCCTGATATACACCCTATCAAGGTTTAAATAAACTCAATGTATTTACTGATATTGAGAAATATATCAGAAAATTGAATATAAAAAAGTATTTCTTAAACAAGAACTTGCGAGAGGAGACCCAGGAACAGGATGTATATATTCATACTGGTTTGTGAAATTCATCCACTTTTAATCCAAAAAGCACTAATGATCAATATCTAGAGGTTTTTAAAAAAAATGGTTGAGAATGACATAAGGAAGGTATGCACTAAAGCTTGGATGACAGCACCTGAAATCAGAAGGGGTATTCAGCTATTGGAGAGTAGGAAGAATTTAGTCATTAGACCAGCGGACAAAGGGGGTAGAATAGTGGTTCTTAACAAAGAGGATTATGAAGAAGAAATGGAAAAACTTTTAGGTGAAGAGGATATTTATGTAGTCCTACCAAATAATCCTAAGAATAAAGCTCTGGCACATCTATAAAAAAATAGTGAAAAAAGGCAATAAGAAAAGGATATTGAATAAAAAAGAATAAAAAAGAAACAAGGTATCTAATTCCTGAGAATCCTAAGATGCTGGTTATATATTATACCCCAAAAATTCATAAAAGGATCAATAAACCACCAAGGAGACCAATAGTCAGCGGTATACTGTAGATTCAGCATTCAGCAGGATGGGGGAATACATAGATTTTTTTCTTCAAGAAAAAGTAATACAACAACCTGCCTACTTGTAAGATAGTGGGCATTTGATTAAAATTTTGAAGGATGTTAGTTGGGAGGACAATTATATTATGGCAATAATAGATGTTAATAGTTTGTACACCAGCATAAAGCAGTAGAATGCAAGTGAAGCAGTTAAATGGGCAATGGATAGTGATGAAATAATGAGAAGAGACAAGATGAAGAAGTTTGTTCTTGATCGCTTTGATTTGGCATTGAGAAATAACTTTTTCTGGTACAACAATAAATATTAAACTCAAGTAAAAGGTGTTGCGATGGGAGCTAAGTATGCACCTAGTTTAGCCAACCTGGCAATGGCCTGTCGGTAAATCTTTATCCTCCTGATAAACGTGAATATGAAAGAAAGACCTGTGTTACAAGCATCAGGAGGATAAGACTTTACACACAGAGCCAGCTACATTAATATCAGGTGCTTTTGGAAGATCAGTGGTGGCTTATAAGGGGAAGATTGCCCACATAGGAGCAAGCTATGTGTTACCCCACTAAAAGGGGAGATGCCTATCTGACCTTTCTTCAAATATACAGGTCCATGCAAGAAGGTGAGGATCCACCTGGATCTCTATGTTAATTGTGATGATGCACTTGTAGTGAGGAATTAGAGCACTGGGATTTTGGGTGCAGTCACCAGTAGGAAGATGTTCTTCTCCATCTGGATTATTTGAAGAGTTTTTTTCATTATTACTTGTGCGGACTATGTCACCTTGGAATTGTCTTTTGATTATTTTATTGTTCATTTCACATCATTATTGATTTCAAGCAGTGCAACACCTTTATTCACTGAATATTTATGGATTGACTTTTATATCCACATGGAGTTGGGAAAAGATCCAGTTGCTGGATCTGACCGTATTTACATTTTATAATACAATTCTAACTAAAATGTATATAAAAGAGACAGAAATAGTTTCCTAATGACCAGTAGCTGCCATCACCCAAAATAGATGGAAAACATACCTAAAGGTCAGATGATAAGCATGAAAAGGAATTGTGATTTAGAAGATTTTGAAAAATGCAGCAAAGACTTGATTGATATATTTCGTAAAAAAAAAAGGGTATAAAAAAAGAAACCTTCCTGAAAGTTAAAGAAGTCAAAGCCCTAAAGAACATGATAGTGAAAAAAATTATATATCCTCCCCCTAGGGGTAGTAATTTCCTTGATGTAAAGGGGTTTTATAGTTGTCAAAAATGTATAGCATGTAGAACCAGTAAACAAAGATAGAAATAGAACCCATTTTCAGTCAAATGTCAACAACAGAAGGTCTTAAATTAATTCATTAATATCATGCAAAAGCACCTATGTCACCTATATATTGGAGTGTCCATGTCACTTCCAATATGTGGGTAGAACCACTACAGAACTAGGAAGAAGAGTGGGAGAACATATGAATAATATCAGAAAAGGATACACTCAGCATAGTGTATCCAGACACTTTAAAGAGTGCCATGGTAAAGATGCTAGTTTGCTGAACTTCTATGGGACTAACAAAATAGAAGGACATTGGAGAAGCCAAAATATAAAACAAATGATATCCCAAAATGAAACAAAAATGGATATAAATGTTGGACACATTAACCCCTGAAAGCTTCAACATAGATATTGACCTTAACTGCTTCATTAGCAATTATTAAATCCCTGGGTCTCCTCAACTATAAGGGTGTTTTTAAATATGTTTTTATGGTATTTATTTCTGGGTTTTTAAATATGCTTTTAGGGCAGGTGCATATTCACTTTATAAGCATGTTTCATGTGCGCTCAATACAAGACCTTATTCCACCTTTGTTTAACATTATATACTGACCAATGTACATAACCTGGGTAATTGGGAGATGTAATACTTATATACAGGTCAATAATTCATCAATGGGTGGCTGGTAGCAATTTTGCTGCTTTACAAATTATGATGCAAGTAGTATAAATAACTAGCAGTGCACAAGAAAAATAATTGGTATGTAAATAGTTAACCAATAGAGTATATAAAGATCACACTGAGAACTTCCTGTCACATCTCCTGATGACGTCAGAACGACGAAACGTACGTCAAGGCGGAGCTACAAGAAGTTGTGATCTGGTGACTGGGAAGTGGTGAGATATACATGCAGTGTGGAGCGCTCTGAGCATTGTGAGGCAGAGAGAGTTGAGCTATACATTGCACGTTTAAACCCAAGTGCAGGGCTTAATGCACTATGAAATGTGAGCATATTCACTGATGGTTTTATATATGTTGATGTAAAGTTTTAATAAAAGGTATTTTACACTATTGGAGCCTCCTTCTCCCCTTTTAATATATGATACCTCTGGCGGAGCTCATTATGAAGAGAATGTCGGATCGATCAACTGGCATTGGAGAGTCCATATATACAAACAAGTGCATACAGACCAACTCTTAACTGAGAAGGTCATGGCTGTCTGGTGAGTTCTCTGTGATGGTGGTGGTACACGCAGGTGGAGTGGAACACAAACATGAGGAAGCGGTGGATTTCTGCATGAAGAATTTTAATTTACAGAAGTTTTGCATCATTTCACTTTGTTGTGGAAGCACTGTTGCAACTTATGGATGATGGACTAATTGGTAGGATATACATGTAGTTTTCTTAAATAGTATTGTGGTATAATAATATTAATCACATGTGGACATTTGTTGGTTTGTATCATAATTATAGGAATCACATGTTGACTTTTTTATTTTTTTGCACTTTAATTTATTGTGCACTTTTTATGTAAGTGCTGTTTATTTTGGTTTATAATATTCAAATGTGTGGCTTTAGGCTGACAGAGTGCCCTGTAAAACCAGCCATGTGTGCTCAAAGCCCGACTGGAATTTGTCTCCCAAATAGCATTGGTAATCAAAATGAATGAGCTCTACTTACTTATCCAACAAGCTTTATCTGCTTCAGAGCTACAATATCCTCCCGAACCCTGGCTCCTCTCCTCAGTCATAGAGCCACTCCCCAGGTACAGTAAAAAGTAAGTAATTATAAAAATTTGGAGCACCCAAAGTTATCTAGGCCATTATGTGCATTCCTGTATATCTGTTTTTTAGGGGCTTCTGTATGCTTTGAAATACAAAGGCAAGAATTGTAAGATTTACAAGAGTTAAAAATGTAGAGGTAACCTTGTAGGAGCTAGCTGCTAGAGCGGTTCCTAGGGTTTTTTTCCCGTCTTCTGCCCCACAACCAGGCACACAATCATAGCCACTCTTTAGCTCAAAAACACTCTAGGGGTGTTCTTTTTGTGGTTTTTATTTTGGAGTAACTGGGATAGGGTTGAGGGAATTGAGTGGGATGTTCCAAAAAGAGAACTATGTACAGGCTGAGGACAGTAAACTTCTTTCTGAAAAATTGAAAGAGAAATCCTTGCAATAGCAAACTGTGGACCTGGCTTTGTAGTAGAAGCAGTTAAAAGACATCATTCTTAAGAGCAACCAGAGCAAAGTCCCTTCACATAGAACTAAATACACTGAGCTCTTCAGGACACCAGCCGATGTCCCCTTTAGTCAAACACACAGCTGACTCTCTAGCACAAGAGGGATGGCAGCAGCCCAAAATTCTCTAAGATCTCTCACAGCAGTTTGTACTCACAAATGTCGAGGGAAATTTGGTTGCCTCCTTCCAACATCCATGCGACACATTTCTCCTGTGATATTAGACTAAATCTTCAGATGAAAGCTCCTCAGTCAGCTCTCTGTAGCTTCATCATCCAGGCCCTCAGGTCGACCACCTGAGGCCTCACGAATAGCAAGCACATGGCAGTGCTGCCTAGAAGACAGCAAGCCCTTCAGGCCCAATTTCCCCTCTTTAAGCAAGCAAAGAAGCAGAAGCTTTGTGTCTCTAAGTATTTATGCAGACTCCCAGCAGCCTTCAGGACCATCCTCCCTGGGATTGGCCAGTGCTGCATAAATATTCATACTGCTATTCGCATTGCTCCACACCTATGTTCCAGAGGATTCTACTGCTCTCTAGAAAGCAGAGGAAGCAGTCAAACTAACAGCAGCTGAAAAATTGAGAAGACCTAACTAATCACATGCAACTGCACTAATTACAGTGAGCTCAACTAAATTGACCTAACAAAAACACACAACACAAAAACACAGCTCCACTGAACATAATGAGCCAAAGCTAAATCTACCTAATCCTAGCACTTATCCAGGGGGGTGCTGAATTAGCCATTTATTGAAAATATGTACATTCAGAAGTACTATTTGCAAGACAAAAACAAAGACAGGACTGTTATGTCTCATTGCTGACACTGGTGTGAGTTTTGGCCCAGTTTTTCATGTGTTATGGTTTTGGAGGTTGACTAGGTGAAAACTAGGCTTGCACAGATACCGATACTAGTACCGGTACCGGTGCCAATACTAAGCATTTGCATGAGTACTCATGCAAATACTGATACCTAAAACCAATACCTTTGCAGTGCGATTTAAGCCCATGCAAAATTAATAGACTCAAATTGCACAAAGAATTGCATGTTATTTGAAAAGGAATGTGGTTCGATTCCTGTCCAAGTCACATGCTGTTCCCCTGCAGGTGTGATTTGAGCTGTTCATTTTGTATGGTTCAAATTGTACTGCAAATCGTACCGCATGAGCTCAAATCACACCGCAAAGGTATCAGTAATTGGTATTGGCGAGTACTTAGAAACAAGTATCAGTAGTCATACTCACAGATAAAAAAACAGTATCGGTGCAACCCTAGTTAAAACGGTAGTAAAGTCCCCTTTTTTTTTTTTTCTTAGGGGCCCCCTGTGGGTATACTGTATGTCATAGTGTGCTATTATGCACCACATATTAGTACATTATGGCAGATTCCCCTGTGAAAGAAGCCCTCCAGTGCTGTGGTGAGATTGATCTGGAGGGTCCTGGGCACTTCCATCTTTGCCCTGTTTTCTATTCAGGTTCCGTGTTTTCAGCTGCTTGAATGGCCAGACCAAGATTACATCGCCCTGCATATGCTCGGAAGCGTCATATTGCCGCGGCACAGATCAGGGGTCGCAAATAAACGCTGAGCTGCGCATGAGCAGTTTTGCACAGTGCTCTACAATGCTATGAACAATGCGATATTGTGATACAGTTTTAATTTCTAAAGGGTTAAAAAAAATATATGGGGCTGGAGTTTGATTTATACATTTTTTTGTGGGGGAGGTATAGTTTATTTGAATGTACTTTCGCTAGTACCTTTTTTCAGGGTCAGCAGTGTGAACTTGTGATTTTTTTCAGCACGTCACCACATACTTGTGCACTAAAGCTTTTTAAACCAAATCTACACATCTTTAGTGCACCAATGGAGTTAGGCAATCCCATATATTCACAATGTCAAGCAGACTTAAAAGGGAAGGCAGAGGTTCTGCAGGCAAAAGTAATGGGAGACAAGTAGGTCCTGCAGTACAAACTGGTGGTCACAATTGAGTGGCAAGGCATGTCTGCCATTCCTTTCAGAGAGTGGCCATGCTCTGCCTACACCCAAAGAAGAGGAGATAGTTGAGTAGCTTACAAGACTTTTGTTTTCTTCCTTCTCCAAGGCACAGTGCAGCCAGTTTACAGCAATTGCTACTAATTTGCATTCTTCTTCTCCTATTTTTCTGCTAATACTGCCATAGCTCTACAAACTGGCATGGATAAGTCAGTGGAATTATTTTATCACATGATCAATCAGTTCCTGAAGGAGAATGTGCAAGAAATGTTGAGGCAGAGAGGGCCAGGCACATAGAGGAAGAGAACATCAAGGAGGAAGAGGCAATTGCCAGCGATATGTCTGCAGCTGCAGCTTACTGCCAAGTGGGCTTCACAGATGATGAGGGCAGGGAATTTGAGCTAACAAACAATAGGTGGGAGCCAGAGAATAAAGAGTAGGAAAGTGATGAAAAGGCAAAACAGCAACAAGAGAGGATTTCCTATGCAGACGCAGGGACAGCATGAAGTCGAGTGGAGGAAGCAGCAATCTTAATCTAATGGTTTTCACTACTCCCTGGGTAGAGGCCACTGGTGTACTCAGGGCCACTCCATGAAGCTCTACAGTCTGGACCTTTTTTTGCACATTTTATGCTGACAGCACCACTATGGTATGAAGCATCTGCTTGAAGTGCATCAGCTGAGGTAAAACAACCAGTCATTTAGGTACCACATGCATGAGGACCAGGGGCGAACTGACAACTCATGGGGCCCCTGGGCAATAAGGGATCATGGGGCCCCTATGTCCTTGCCCACACTCAAAAATCCTATGAAAAAGGTACCAGGGGCATATCATGGGGCCCCCTACTGATCCCGGGCCCTCGGGCAGTGCCCGAGTTTCCAAATGGTCAGTCCTCCCCTGATGAGGACACACATGAATCTAGACCACAAAGCTTAGTGGAAGCCGTACCTTAATGATACCAGTCATTACCAAAATGTCTGCACTCTTCCTCCTCATTCAGCCCAATCAGGCTGCTAGCACAATGTCAAGTGGCTGTACAGTCTGTGTGGCTATTGTCTTTGAAATAATGTCAGATAGAATTTCAGGACTTCTCTTGCATGGCAAGAATAGAGCAATGGTAGATATTGAATAGGAAGGTAAATACAGCCTTGTTCATTTGTATTCAAAGTTTCATGATGGAGTGACTGCAGTCCACAATTCGGGTAAGGTGCAACACCCTGTGGTACAAGGAAACATCTGCAAATCTGGGAGGCCTATCCCTCTGAAATGTTTGGGGAAGGTGAGCAAGGAAAACATATACAAGAGGGTGTAGCCCCAGATAAATTGCAGCAAGAGAGAACGAATGTTGTTAAAGAAGGATTGAGGAATAAGATGGGGACTGTTTGGATTAGGTATATCATTTTGGATTGCCCAAAAAGATGTGTCAGTAAATGAAGAAAATAAATACTTACCCCATATGCTGCCTGTCTGATAAAAGCCTCTCCATTGAAGAGAAATCTTTGTTTAGAGTCTGCTTAGAAACCGACTCTTTCAGGAGTGCCGATCTCCTGTGTGCTCAGTTGCTCTCAGTGGTTTCTCCCACCAGCCTCTTTGACACTTCAACATTTTAGGAGATTTAATAATGGCAGTCGGGAGGAAGTAGAGTTGAGATGTTGCTGGAAGTGGCAGCAGAGGAGCACCCCAACTGCCGCTTTTTGCGCTTCACTGATGTCACTTCCGTGGACATCCGAGGCAGCATCCTGTTCTGTGAGTGGTACCTGCTCACAGTCGGCGACCTATCTTCCAGCAGAGCAGCCCACAAGATTCCTCTCCACCTCCTCCTGCACCCTGGTCCGGATGTACCTGTTTCCTCAGCAGTAAACCAATTTTATTGACCACATTCACACATTTGGGCTATACCACCCATTTTTTCCTTCATTTACATTGGACTTATGACTATGAACAATGGTTTTAATTCCTTTCAAGTGGATAATAAAATCCTTTTTTACTCTGGATAATATTGTCATCATCCTTGCTCATTTTTAACACTTAACTGATCTCTATTAATTTGGCTCTATACCAATAGCGCTCAGTATCAGCTACTGTTCTATTCACATATGTCTCCTATGGTTATAGCCTTTACAAGCTACAAGACCTCATTTTGCCAGCACCCAAGAAGTTTGTCAATTTCTAATAATGGCAACCCCCATATTCTGTCATGGCAGACTTACTTTAAGGGACATAGTAACTGTCCTTGCTGTAAGTTCTATATGTTCACATTTCCTATTGAATTATTGAATGGATTGCTTTTCTGTAACTCTCATGAACATAAAGACTCAAAAATAAACACACCTTTCAAGGTAACATTCTTTACTGATTCCTGATCTATTGTAAACATGATCACACTTAAACATTGTACATACTGTGCCAGTATCCTTTCAATCCATAATATTCCAAAGAATTATTATTTAATATAGAGACTGTTAGAGCTCATGGGACATCTGTACAGAATGTCAAACAGGCTACTCGTAAGGAAAATGGAATTATGGCACTGGTAAAAAAAAAGGAAAGGGGGGGGGGGGGAATCTGGCTGACCTCTAATTAGGTTACACATAGATTTAAATCAGGTTTACATGTTCTTTGTCATTTTGTAATGTACTTTCAGGAATAGTGGGTTGGAAGGAGGTTAGTGTTGCATCGTTACTGATGATCCTGCAAGAAATTTCCTTTTGTAATTTAATTGTAATCAGGGGTGGACTGATCATTCGAGCACTCGGGCACTGCCTGGGGGCCCGGGGTCAGTAGGGGGCCCCATGAAATGCCCCTGGTATCTTTTTTATAGGCTTTTTTGAGTGTGGGCTAGGACCCAGGGGCCCCATGATCCCCTATTGCCCGGGGAATACAAATTTTGAACATTAAACTATATATTTGATGCCAGTTTCACAACATTAATTAGCTCTCAGTTTGTCAGCATACACACAATCACTAAGCATAGCCATAAAATAGTTTAAAGGGAAGGAGGTAAACCCTGTTCATTCTTAGCTTTTTCTCGGCTTTGTTTATGCTTCTGTTCCATTACAATATATTTGGGTTTTTTTAGAATTCAAAGACATTTGATTTATAAAAAAGGATATATATGCATGGATGGTCCAAGCAACAGGAGTTAAAAACAAGATTTCCAGTCTTGCGGATACTGTGGCTAAAATTACAGAGCAATTAGGAACAAAGGTGGAAATCTGCAGCACTGTGTTTCTGCTCCTAAAAATGCCAGCCGTTGCAGGTGATCCTAGATATGTACTGCAAATGTACAGCATCAAGAATGTGTGTAGGTATATACCTGAGAAGTTGCATTTAAAATAGGTGTTGCAATCTTACAATGTCTACACTCTTCTCATGACCAATTGATTTCCCTAACTTTTAGCCTACTCCACCAATTTGCTACTTTGTTGTCAACAAAACACTCCTACTACAGTGATTGCTTTCATTATACAAGACCTTGTAAAATGTCTTTGTCATATTTTCTTGGTATATGTTTACGTGGTGCTGCATTTCTCTCTCCTGTACCCCTTTCTGTAATTGTCTACCATGTCTATAGCCAGCCATAGACGGTTCAAATTTTGGACAGTTTAGCAGGGACCGCCCAAGATTCGAACCATGCATTGGGAAAGCTGAATGTACGCAAGTTGATTGATTGATGCAATTGTTGCTAGTGGCTATTATAGCCACTAGCAGTAATCACTGTGTTTTCCTGGCAGGGATGGCTCCCCCTGCCCGGAGAACACAATGTCTCCCCAGGAGGGATTACCCCGTCAATACTAGCTGTGTTGATGAGGGAATCAAGCTATTTACTTTCTTGCAACTTGTGGTTCTAGGAAAGAAAGTTGCTCCATCTATGGCCGGCTTTACTACTTTCTCTGTTTATATCACCTTGTGTGGCAAACTGATTTCTTTCTTTAGCTTACTTATTGCTACACAGATGAAACCCAGGTCTACTTACAGTATTCTGTGCTGACCTGCTTCTATCTATTGTAAAACTAATCTTGCATTATCTATGATTTCATGGAAGTGTTAAAAGTAGCTGCAATTCAATCTGGATAAAGCTGAGTTATTTATCTTCCTTCTCTGACTTTTAAAACTTATTCTGACTTCTCTCTATCTCCATATTTCTGTAATTCTCCATAATTATGCTGGTGTAAAGCTTGATTTTTGCCCTCACTTTTATTCATCACATTGAGAACAATTTCAAGTTTTCTCTAACTTTTATTACATCCAAATACCTCCTTCCTAATTCAAGGCTACCAAAGTCCTTGTACATGCCCTTATAATATCTTTTCTTGACTACTGCAATATCTTCCTATCTGCTCTTCTATTCAACAATCTATTCATTCCACCTGTCCCCCTTTGCAGATATCAGCACTGGCATCTTGTCAACCTAAGAATAAAATTTGTGTTACCATGCTTTGTCTTAATAGAACATCACAACTCTCCCCACCTATATTTTTACTTCATACACAAATACACCCCAAACCATTCCCTCTGATCCTATCCTTTATTGACCCACTTACTAACAACTCCCTCATTCATAGTTTCTTGCCATGTTTGATTACAAGATTTTTCTGAAGTAGCCACAATTCTTTGACATGTACTTTTATTAGAATAACCTTCATTTTTAAAATCTATATCAGATCCCTAAATACTCACCGCTTCCATATTGCCTATGTTTTTCCATCCCAATATTCAACATGTAAAGAATTGATCTACAGCTCATGTCATCTCCTATACCCAGGGGAGGACTGACCATTCGAGCACTTGGGCACTGCTCGAGGGCCCGGGGTCAGTAGGGGGCCCCACAAAATGCCCCTGGTACCTTTTTATAGGCTTTTTTGGGTGTGCTTTGAGTGTGGGCAAGGACACAGGGGCCCCATGATCCCCTATTGCCCGGGGGCCCCATGAGTTGTCAGTCCGCCCCTGCCTATACCTATTATATGTTTCCATACCTTTTAAATTTTAAGTCATTACTCCTGCTGTGTCCTGCATTTGCAATTTTTATTTTTGCCTGTAGTCTGTAACAAATGTTATTATAGTACAGAGCTGTATAACATGTTGTTACTTCATAAATAAAGGAAAATAAAAAAATGCAATAAATAATAAATGAACTCTGACCTTAACCAGTCTGTGGTTTTATTTCTCTAGTTTTCTATTACAATGTACAATGCAGTATATACAGTACTGTACCTATTCATTCCAGGAACTAGCAAAAGCGTTACTAAACTTTTCACATTACTTTTTGTGTTATTAAAAAAACTCTGACTATATACACACACACACGAGTATTTTCCTAAATGCCCCCACCTCTGTGTATGGCTCCTAAAAAGTCTCACACATGTGGTATCCCCATAATCGGTAGAAGTAGCAGAATGTATTTTGGGGTGTAATTCCACATATACCCATGGTTTGTGTGAGAAAAATTTAATTTGACAACTTTGTGTAAAAAAAAATGTTTTTGTCATTTTCCAAAAACTTGTGGAAAAAAATAAATCTTCCATGGACTCAATATACCTCTCAGCAGATAGCTTAGGGTGTCTACTTTCCGAAAAGGGGTCATTTGGCGGTTTTTGTACTGCTCTGGTATTTTAGCACCTCAAGAAATGTGAGAGGCAGTCAGAAAGTAAGAGCTGTGTAAATTCCATAATCTATACCATAGTTTGTAGATGCTATAACTTTCACACAAAGCAATCAATATATACTTATTGGGATTTTTTTTTACCAAAAACATGTAGCAGAATACATGTTGGCCTAAATTTATGACTAACTTTGAGTTTACTATATATTTTTTATAGCTGAAAGTAAAAAATATTGTTTTTCTTCAAATTTTTCATCCTTTTTTTGTTTGTAGTGCAAAAAATAAACAGCACACAGGTGGTCAAATACCACAGAAAGAAAGCTCTATTTGTCTGAAAAAAAGTACATAAATTTCATTTTGGTACAGCATTGCATGCAATTATCATTTGAAATAGTGTAGCGCCGAATAGCAAAAAGAGGCCTGGTCATTAAGGGGGGTAAATCCTCAGGATGGCAAGTGATTAACCACTTCCCATCTAGCCCATGTATATAAATGGCCGGACAGGGGCAGTGCAGGGGCGGGTTGCCGTTCATAAAGGGTGGCCGCCATTTTGGACTGTGCGCACTCCCTCGCTCCGATCCAATTGCTGTACGGGACCTCTGTGTGAGGTCCCAATCATGTTATCACTGATTGGCTGATCAGTGATCACATGAATAGTAGTAAGCAAGATGTCACTTCTGACATCATTACTTACTACGTGTGAAATCTGTGAATGATCACAGAGATCACATGGTACAAGGCTATTCACAAGAGCCTTGTACCATGTGACAAGCTGTAACCAATCACAGGTCTCACAGTATTTCTCAATGGCTGCAAGAATGCAGCCAGAGAGAAGGAGAAATGAAATGTTTTTACAGCCTTTATGGGTGTAAAAGAAATCAGCGTAGAAAAAAAAAAAAATCTTCATCACCCTCTACAAGTAGTACAGTATCACTATGGTGACACTGTACTTCTAGGGTGACAGTATAATAAAAAAAAAAAAAAACAAATAAGAATATAAAAAAATAAAATAAAAATGTAAAAAAAAGTTTAAAAAATTATAATTTTTTCGCTATAAACTAATTTGGGTCATTTTTTTCACTAAAACGTTTATACATTTTGGCCAAGATTTATGAAGAAAATATATTTATTTGCAAAATTTTATTATAAAAACCCTTTTTTAAAATTTTTTGGACTTTTTCATTTATATAGCAAAACAAAAATAAAAATCCCAATGGTGAATAAATACCAGCAAAATAAGGTTTTATCGGTCTCAAAAAATGCTAAAAAATTCACATGGGTACAGTGTTACATGACTGTGCAATTGTCATTCAAAGTGTGACAGCGCTGACAGCTGAAAATTGGCCTGGATAGGAAGGGGGTAAAAGTGTCCAGACATGAAGTGGTTAATAGTAAAAAGTCAACAATATAGTTTTTTTCTGAAAATTGTCGGTCTTGTGTTTTTATAGTGCTAAAACCGCACAGGTGATCAGATACCACCGAAAGAAAGCTCTATTTGTGGGAAAAAAAGGACATAAATTTAATTTGGGTGCAGCGTTGCGTGCCCACGCAATTGTCAGTTAAATGTTAAATGGCCTGGTAAGGAAGGGGGTTAAATCCTCTGGAGGGCAAGTTTTTGAAAGCTAGAAGAGTGTTTGTGTAGTTCTTATTTCTTTTTTTGATGTAAAGTTTGATTTATTAGCTGCAGTTGCTTATGCAACCAAATGTGTACTTGTTTGCATTGCCAGGAAGAAATGTAACAAAATGAAGAAGGCACTCCACCAAATCTGAGTTTGGTATGGTTAAACAGAAATTATACAACATTATTAACACTGGGATTGTTACAACATGGAAAATCACCGCTTATTATAGCTGCCCAAGTTACAACTATAACACTTAAAGAGGAACAAATATTGTAGCTGCTGACTTTTAAAAATTGAATATTAACCAGTGCCTGGAATCCAGCACTGTCTTCCTGCAACTGCCTCTTCTTACTGCTGCGGGTTCCCTGGCACAAACATCTTGGATGCGGGAAAGAGCCGTGGCTTCCTGAGGGCTCACAGCCAAGTTTCTAATCGATAATGTAGTAACAGAGTGGGAGCACATGAAGAGGGGAGAGAGATATGCTGAGACATGACAAACAACTTCACTGCTTTTATGGATTGAGGATGCATTGGTTCATGGTGTCTGCAGCTACAGAGCTCAGTAAGGACTTGTTTTAAAGCATATTTACTGCTTGATAAGAATCTATAAATGTCAATAGCCTGGCCATAGTTCTACTTTTAAATTGTAAAAACTATTGTTATCATTGTAATAGTGTAACTCCAGAGCACTGCCATAGAAGCATGCAACTTATAGAGTAAAAAGGTAGTATAAGCAGCATATTTGCTGACAGCTTCTGTGGCATATACTGTTGCATGCATTTCTAGAGTGAGTTCCTAGGTCCAGGAAAAAAAAAAATCACCCATCTGGTGTTATCTGATCATATAGCTCATGTGTGTAATATTCTTTAGAAACGTCACCAGCATGCTGCTGTAAGTTCTAAAACCTTAATATCAGCTTCAAAAATCTTAAAATAGTTTTACATGAAAGTTTTAATTTTAATCTTTGCAGATTTTAATATTGTTTTCAGATATTAAATGCCTGTCAATATCAAGCTTTGCTGAGGCTTTATTGTGTAAAGAATTGATGAAGATAATGGCAAATGATAATAGAAACATAACAAAAAAAGCCATACATGTCGACCTTGTTACTCAGGAAAGCTTGATATTGACAGCCATTTAATACGTAAACTATTTTAGAATCTGCAGAAGTTAAAATTAAAACTTTCATCTCAAATTATTTATATAATTATTTTGAAATAATGTAAATAAAAGGTTTCATTTTAATGACTGCAGATTCTAATATTGTTTTTATATATCAAATGTCTGTCAATATTAAGCTTTGTTGAGTCTTTATTATGTGAAGAATTGGTGAATATAAAGGCAAATGATAATAGCCTTTTAAACATTACAAAAACCTTTTACGTGTCAACCTTGTTATTCCAAATGATAGTTGTATACAATTTTCATTGTAAACACTGGAATATTTCATCTTAGCTTCAAGCATAGGAAATGGATAGCAATCAAGCACGTCATTATCAGAACATTCATACATTTTTTTTTGCTTCATACTGATTTATAGTTTTTAGTTTTTGCAATCGTATAGTTTTACAAGCTATATCTGAATTTAAGTCTCTGGGTGCCACAAATACTCAAAGCAGTGTGTTTGGGATGGCAGTTTAAATCATACACTGAGCATAGATAATGTGTCTTTGCAAATCTAATGGGCCTTTGTGTGCTACTTGTAACATACTATCAACAAATGACAGTGTCATAATAGCATTCCACATTTGTGCGGTAGAATCGTTTATTGTGTTCCATGTGTTCACCTCTTGTAGTTCTTTTCCTAACTGTATATCAATGGGTGCCAAAGAATGCAGAGATCACCGACATAGTGCCACTGTTCTTGACCCCCATGTGGATCAAATGTAAGAGTCTCTGAGAAACAAATAAGACACAAGTTAGCATTTTTCCCTAGGTTCATGTAAAAGATAATCTACCTAACACAGGAACAAGTTCTTTTATCATTATTGTGTAGATGCTTTTAGTGGAACCAGAATGCACTATGGGAATCAATACTATATTTCCATTATAGACCAACCTGCCATTGGAATGTACTGAGTCCCTATCAAGAGCTTGAAGGGAAAGAGTATTTCCAAAGCAGCCTCTTGCTTCAGTTTAACTGACAGTCAGATTCACCCAAGAGTGTCTGAAGATGTCCTATCAAATTGAGAGGAAAAACAAGATATTGTGGCTAAATTTAAGAGACTCTGTCACTGGGAAAGGAGAGGTGGTTGTTGCTGGTTAGAAATGAGCAAATCTGCCAAGGTTTAGTTTGAGTGGAGATCATTGAATCCTGCTTACAATCTGTGAAACTCAAACTTAGCAACAAACCACATTGGAGTCTAAAGGGGGACCAATCTTAGTACTGAATTCTGGCCATTTTTTTTAGATTAATAGTTAAGCTCTTGTCAAAAAGGGTGTAGAGAGCTGTGCACTGCCACAGAGGACATTTAAAGTTCTACTAAACCCAGGACCCTGCATTTACTATATCTGGTTTCCCACAGTACACACAACATGAAAATGCATATATCTTAGTAAATATAAACTGCTAAATACCTTTTTTCATCAGCAGTATATCTCAATCCTGTGACTTCTATCAGTGTCCAACTGAGAACTGGTTAAAGCTTGTAGGAGGAGATTTCTCTCTGGACAGTGCTGATTGTCCCTGTGCTGATCACATGCACCCTCCCAAAGAAAAAAAACTCTATAGCAATACACACTAAACTAAGCATGTGCAGAGTGACTCCTACAGCTCTGTACTATCAGCAGATGGTTTGGGAACTGTAGAAAAAGCGGAGGATCAGAGAAGACAGGATCAAACAGCTTTTTTACACAATGCGTGGGATTAATCCTTTAGGTTTCACAGTGAGCATAACAAGCATGCTTTACTGCATATACAGACTGATTTTACTTTTGTGGGTTTAGTAACACTTTAACAAAGCAAAAAAAAATGGAGATGCCATACAGTCAGTAGAGGCTTGTTTTAATGCAATTTCAAGGGCAGGTAAAATACCAATTCTTTAAATTACATGAAAATACATGAGCCATGTGGCACTACAGCCCTGCTGGAATTACAGAGCAAGGACAGAGAGGTAGGATCTCCAGCACACTTTGCATAGCTCTTCTGCTGTGGTGGCAGATGAGACATGTAGTAATTCACTGTGAGCAATCCTGGACCTTGATGATGCATTTTTGTGACAGGAGAAAGGTAAAAAAAATATGTTGCAGGCAGAAGCTCCCAATGTACAAAAGTGCAACAGTGGTTTCTGAATTTTGCATCTCTATAGCTATTCAGGGGCAATGAATAAGGCAGCACTGAAACCGATGCATCAGCATGGCAGCCAGGAAACTAGCATTCTCAAAAGGAGAGTTTAATAATGGCAGCCCCAATGTTTCACTCACAGTTTTGCTCTTAGGTGTCCCTTTTGTCAAGTCTGGGATTTCTTCCACTTCAGCTTCCTCATAGAGGGTTAGAGGGTACAGAGACAAAGCATCAACTACCTAGTTATTCTTCTTGGGGTGGTTGAAATTCACTGGATGGGATGCTCATCATTGTCCCAGAGTAGGGATGTTCCAACAGTTTGGTCTGGACCTAAGCTTAGACTGAACTTTTGCCCATTTGGCCCCCTGTCCCTACCACTTAGTTGTGTTGACCTCGGCTCATTATCTGACCACATCTCTGATCCTGGCAGCTACCTGAACTTGCCTGACGCAGGACTCTTGTATAGTCTGTATACCAATGCATCCAAGGTGCTGCTCTGTGCCACTACAGGCCCCCAGACTGCCAAACACAATTCCTTCTGCTGTGTCTCCAACACTGATGGCTAACGTCTGGCAAACATTCATACCTGTTACCAGGTCCACAAATACCCTTTCTACTTTGTGCCTTGCACCTCTGTCTCCATATTTAGGGGTATGTGAACCAGAGCTGCAATGGGAGCCCTCTCCTCACTTTGACCTCCAGCTAAGGTAGTTGACAGTGTATTTCCACCATTGAAGCTAAACTGGGAAAACATCTACTTTATCCTTGTTACAAGTCCTCATTCATATAGCATACTATAACTTGAAAATATTTTAAACATTCTTATTACTCTTTATATGTTCTATTCTAGAACATCTAAAATAGGAAACTGCTAGGTTGTGTTCTTTCTTATGAGGGGGCTTCCCATCTGTGTTTGCCATAATTAACTCTGTCTGCACTGTGCAGGCAGATATCCCTTATCAATTGTAACTAGATTTGGACACTGTCTGTCCTAAGAAAGAGTTAAAGATGTAGAGGCTGGGGTTCTTGCACTGTATGTTAATCAGGACAGACTTGGGATAGTCTCACTTTAACATAGTTAAAAAAAACTTGCAGTCAGCCATGATTTTGGTGGTGGGTCAGTGATGATCTGGGGAGGCATATCCATGGAGGGATGCACAGACCTCTCTACAGGGTAGATAATGGATAGGTGTCAGGATGAAATCCTTGGACCCATTGTCAGACCCTATGCTGGTGTAGTGGATCCTAGGTTTCTCCTGGTGCACGACAAAGCCTGTCCTCATGTGAAAAGAGTATGCAGGCAGTTCCTGGAGGATGAAGGAATTGATACCATTGAATGGCACCCATGCTCGCCTGACCTAAATCCAATAGAACAACTCTGGGATATCATGTTTCGGTCCATCTGACACCACCAGGTTGCACCTCAGACTGTCCAGGAGCTCAGTGATGCCCTGGTCCAGATCTGGGAGGAAATACCCCAGGGCACCATCTGTCGTCTCATTAGGAGCATGCCCCAACATTGTCAGACATACATACATGCACGTGGGGGCTATGCAAACTACTGAGTAAACATTTTAAATTGCTGCAATAAAATTTCAGAAAAATGGACTAGCCTGTTGCATCATTTTTTCACTTTGATTTTTGGAGTGTCTTTGAATTCAGTCCTCTGTAGGTTGGTAATTTCAATTTTCATTAAAGGATGGGGCATCCTTACATTCCTAAAATATTACCCAGTCCATATTATTATAGACATCCAGCATGATATTTTTCCCCATTGATATATGATGTGTTTTCAAAGTGTTCCTTTAAAGAATTTTACTTTTTTCCAGAATACACTGCTCAAAAATTATATATTTTATACCTTCTGTTTTTGTTATGTTTTAAGATGTCATCAGCACATGTTTTATGATTAACCACCATTACTTCTCCATTCTTCAATAAACAAGATTGTAGAAATATAAAACAAACACAGCTGAGTTTGTCAGTGAAAATAGACATGTTATAAAAAAGAATATGCCACTGACAAATCCACCTGTTCTTTTTCTCAATTGTCAAAACATATATATAAAACAGACCTGACAAGCACAATTCATGACTCTTTCACAAATGCAAAATGCAATGCCCACATCAGAATGAAGGAACATGTTCTACAGTCATCAGTTTGAAAGTATTTCTCAGAATTAAAAACATAAATGTCCCAAATTTATATATGAATATTCAGATGACACTCACAAAAAAATTACGACAGCTGCCATTGCTGGAGTCCTAAAGAAAATGCTAGCCATCTGGCTGTATCTGTCTTAAAGCAGTAGTCTACCTTCAGCAAAAATAAAAAGCAGTAAATATAGCAAAACTGTTATTACGTTCAATGTGCATTTACAAATTTATTTTTTATTTTTTTTGCAATACCACCTGCAGAGCATTGCGCCCATGATCAGTATTTTGTGGTTGCAATGCACAGCTTCTTCCAACTCTGTCTCCCAGCCTCATTTTCATATGGAGCTGCAAACCTGCTGGAAGAGGTTCAGCTTGAGCTACAGAGCAAGGACAGGGAAGAAGGATATCCAGCACACTTTGCATAGTCCCTCTGTTTTGATAGCAGATGAGACGTAGTATTTCCCTGTGAGCAATCCTGGACCTTGATGATGCATTTTTATGGACAGAGGAAGGTAAAATAATATGTTGCAGGTAGAAGTACTCAATGATTCAGGTAAAGAGGGTGATTTGGGTTTTGGGGATGCTGTATACAATCATTCTTCAAGTTACATCCTAAATATGGGTGTAACATGAAGCATGACCTAAAAGGTGGACTTAGCCTTTAGAAATTTTTTGAGCCACATACCCAGAACAAGCATACTGTAAAAAAGAATTATTTCTAAATTCCATTGCTCTGCATCAGTTCAGGGGCAATGATTTAGATAGTACTGAAGCCAAAGCATCATTATGACAGCCATGGAACTAGCATTCTCAAAAGGAGAGTTCAACAATGGCAGCCCCCATGATTCTCACATGACATGAGTTTCTTTTAACACTTTTCATCAGTAGCAACAGGAACAATTGAGTACTGTCCGTGATACTTTTTTTTATTTGCACTAACATACAATTTTGAGGACAAGCTTTCGGGGAATGCCCCCTTCTTCAGGTCTAAGCAGTACTGAAACAAAGATTTAGCAGAATGTTAGAAGAGATGAAGGGGATGGGAAAAAAAAACAGAGATAAGACACAGCAAAAGCAAAGTCTGGGGGGGGGGGCAACACTAGCAGAGGCAGTCATGCTTGAGCTGATAGTCATAAAACTGTTGGATAATGATTGAGGAATCCCATGTCCAAATTCAGGCCATTATCTCTTGTGTCAAATAAAATTATCATTCTTAGTTCAAAAGTTTTTCTTTCCTGAATTGATTTGAAATTTCCTTTAAGAACTAAAATATTGAGGTCTCCCAAAGTGTGATCTGGTTGTGCGAAATGGTGTCCCACAGGTGTGCAAAGGTCATCTTCTTTATGTTCCTTGATGGTATGTCTGTGCAAATTCATCCTTGTTTGCAACTTCTGTCCTGTTTCACCAACATACGATCCTTTGCTACATTTTCTGCACTGGATAAGGCACACAACATTACTAGAGGTGCAGTTGTATGATCCGGAGATACTGAGGATCCCTTTTGAGTGTCTGACACTTGTTGATGGATTGATTTGGTTGCACAGCTTGCAGCGTTTCTTATTGCAGGGTTTGCTTCCATTATTTATGACATCTTGATCAGAAGGAAGTTTCCTACTGATTAGTTTATTTCTGAGGTTGGGGGGGTTGTCTGAAAGCCAGTATTGGGGGTTGCTGGAATATTTCTTTCAGAGTTCCATCCTCTGTTATGATGGGTTGTAAATCTTTGATTATTTTTCTTATTCCTTCTAGTGCTGGGTTGTATGTGGTTACTAGAGGTACATGGTTGTTTGGTTTTTTTTCCTTGCACTGAAGTAGATTTTCTCTTTTGAACTAAGAATGATAATTCTATTTGACACAAGGGACAACGGCCTGAATTTGGACATGGGATTCCTCAATCATTATCCAACAGTTTTATGACTATCAGCTCAAGCATGACTGCCTCTGCTAGTGTTGTCTCCCCCCCCCCCAGACTTTGCTTTTTCTGTGTCTTATCTCTTTTTTCCCATCCCCTACATCTCTTCTAACATTCTGCTATATATTTGTTTCAGTACTGCTTAGACCTGAAGAAGGGGGCATTCCCGGAAAGCTTGTCCTCAAAATTGTATGTTAGTGCAAATAAAAAAAGTATCACGGACAGTACTCAATTGATCCTGTCGCAAATGCACTAATACGGCTACAATCACCACAAGTTATCTGTAGCAAAAAATTACTTCTAAGTATTGTGTCTTCATTGTTCTGAGGTCAACAGTCTTGATCTAACAAAGGAAGAAACACAGCGCCTCTAAATGTAGACTGTGATGCAAGTTTAATGACTAAAAAGTAAGTAGGCAACTCACATGTTCATGATAAATTACAGACTCATCATTAATATGGATAGTCAGTCCGCCTCATCATCAAGATGTGGAATGGTAGGACAGTAGGACATTGGGGGTGGTCAGGATGGAGGAGACCACCTGGCTGTAATCCACTGTGGTGGGCCGCTGTATAATTCCGAGCAGTGGCGTCGGCATCTGACGTCATCCAAGTGTGACACGTTTCTGAGCATGCACAAGGTCCGACATAGACCAGTGCTCTCCTTTCTTAAGCATGTAATGCAGTGTGCATAGTAGTCTTATATGGGGAACAGGGAGGATTGGTGGGAGGGGAAAAAAAGGGAGAGTGGCAGAGGGACAGGTAACAAGCAGGATGAAATAGCTAATGGTATCATGTAAATACAATAAAATACATATAAAAATGAAAATAAAGTTAAAGAGATAAAAAATTTAATTATGAAATAGGTATGATATCCCAATAAAAGCATATAGAAGAATAAATAATTAATAAATAGTCAAATAAATGGAATAGTGTGGTATACCCAATACGATATGATATTGCATGGATCACATAAGCATACAATAGTAAATGGAATAAATAAATAAATGAGCGTATATATAAAAATATATAAAGCATCCGGAAATGACAAAAGAGGCATACAATAGTAACAATATCTGGTCAAGTATATCATCATAGGAATTCTATGAACATAACATATAAAGTGACATATGCAATGGGGGTGGGGGGGCATGATATAATGAATGATAGATATATGGTATATTACCATATATCTATCTTGTTCATTATATCATGCCCCCCCCCCCATCTATAAAATTACAAAGAATATAATATAGGCTCATACCAATTTATGTGTTAATTAGATTTTCAAAAATCTAGTATTTTAAATGTTTACTTCCAGCATTTTGGTTTTTTTTTAATTTTTCTTTACTTGCAGTGTGCCTAAAATGTGCCTTAAATTTGCTAGGAAACAGACACTTCAGAAAATGTCAAGTTACAGCCCTCTAATTATTTGGAAATGTCTAATTACTGTCTGTGCTGGCTCAGCTCAATTGCCCCTCTGTTTATCTCCCTACATACCCTTTTGTGTAGCAGCAAGAGGAGGAGTGAATGAGAATACTAGAGTGTCAATTGAGTAATAACTGGGGCTGCTGACATTGCATCCTAGATGATGGAACCCAGTAACAGTCTCAGGGCTTTTGGATGTCTACACAACAGATATTTTTATATGTAAGTAACACGGCAAAAATACCGTATGTGCGTTTATGATTTTGTGTGAAGATTATTATTTTAATGTATGGAGTGGTGAACAGGTCTCTGTAATGAGAAGAAAAAAACCTTTACTGGCAGAAGCAAACCTTGTTTGTTTGCATCTTCATTCTGCCAGACACAAAGAGTACAGTATATTGTAAATTTAATATTCAGCTAACTAAACTAACATGTTCCCACTGCAAAGAAAATGTACACAAAAAATAAGTCTGATCAGTGTAATATCAATTCAGCTTAGCAAGTGTGAAAGACACATGGTAGTTCTTTAAGAACCCCCTCAGAGCTTATATCCAGCTTTCAGAGAGTTAGATCAGAGCTTTATCCATGCAAGACACAGAAGAACATTAAGGGGTCTATGTTTTAAAAAAAATGCTGTGCGGATGTTTTCAGCATTTGCGCAGGCAGCGTGTGTGATCCCTGTATTGTTTATTTTATGATTATCTCCTATGATCATCAGCTCTAATGACACTAATGTGATTTTTTTTTTTTTTGATTGAGGTATTTCAGAAAATACTGCATTATGACCGCTAGATGGAGCTGAGGATAATCATAATATAAACAATACGTTGTGCCTGTGTGAACGCTGAAGACATCAATTTTTTTTATACCTATTTTTTTATTTTTTGATTCCATGACACTGTTGAAATGTGTAACCCTTTGTACCGTCAAATATGCATCTGGACGTTTTTGTTTCCAAGACTTTCCCAGAAAGTCCTTTCACACGAGGCGATCCGATCAGCAAGGGATCTGTGAGCTGATTTCCATCGATGAGAGCAGAGCAGGACAGATGACACAGTCACGTCCATTCAGTTTTTTCAGAGCAGATGAAGGGCAGCTAGGCTTCAATGGACTCTGCTGCCTGTTTATACCCAACTACCTCTGATTCGGCCCGCCAAAACGGATAAGGATAAGGATGCAGTCCTCAACATTTCTTTTAGCGGACCTGATTGGACCAGGAGGCAGGTGTGTGTAAATGGACACAAGTCAAGTCCATTTACATCTGCCAGTCCATAGGGATGCATAGACCTTCCAATCAGACCCACCTGAAAAAAAGGACAGGTGGACCTGCTTGGAACGGTCAGGTGAAAGGGGTCCTAGAGGGTTGTTTGCACTAGCTCTCAACCTGATAGTCACAAGGCTTGTTTTTCAATGTGTCTTTTAAGTATCCATACACATGAGCACTAGGAGCTCCTGCACATTTAACACTTGCTTAAAGGACCCATCAGACCTTGAGCTCAGAACCAGGAAAACATGAGCTGCAATATTGCCCTGGACAAATAGTGCAACTCTCAGTGATGAATAAAACAGAAAGCAAAGTCTTAAAATAAAAGTCATTTTTTCCAGTGTATATGATTCTAAAAATAAAGGTATAATGCAATATATTGCTTGCCATATTGTGCATTTTGCATTTCCGGACAGATGGTTATTTTAGAGCTATGACTAAATTGAAGATGTGAAACTTAGTATTATCATACACATTGTGTCACAAGTTAGCTTGCAGCCTCTTGTGTGTTTATTCTTACCTCCTTGCTGCTCTTGATTCCTTCACATGTGTGTTTGTCTGTGCTCACATGTGGGCGTCCTCTGCTATTCCCTGGGTTTTATGTCCTTCCCTTTCATCACTTCCTGGTCTGCCTCCTAGCTGGCTTGTCTATTTAAGACATGCTCAGTCTGTCCCACTTTGCCTGAGCAACTTCGTGATGTTGGAGCTCCCGTGTGGTCCTGCTGTGAATCCTGTACTGTCTATCTGTGTACCGACTCTGGCTTCCTTCCTGACCTTGCTAGTTTTCCGCCTGTCCTGACCTCGGCTTGCCCATTGGATTCCCTGTGTCTTCTCCCTTGCACCTTTCTCCTGCTAGCGGTCTCCTCCACCTCAGCCGGGTGTACCTGGGGACGGCGACCCGGTCCCAGCCTGCTGCAAGTCCATCCCCACCATCAGGGGCCCTGGTGAACAAGCAGGCTGGGGATTAGATTCTGCACCCTGGGAAACCCCAAGCTGAGGATCTATAGAGCTCACTACCATAGGCGTTGACAGTTTGCTCAGGCCATGAGCTCTTTGGAGACACCACAGCCTGTCCTGGAACAACTTCAGGCTTTGGCGCTGAGAGTCGAGATCCAGCAGACCTTCCAAGAACAAATCATGCACTGTCTGTAGGAATTCTCTTCCCGGTTGGATCAGCTACAGGTTGTGTCCACTTCCTCACCCTCTCTTTCGGCCCCAGCTACGGCTCCGGATGCTCTCCCAGTGGAACACTGTCCTTTGAGACTCCAGCTGCCTCACTTCTCTGGTGATCCCAAGGCATGTCGGGGCTTCATCAATCAGTGCTCAATTCGAGCTAGCAGCCCACCATTTTTCTACTGATCATTCGAAGGTGGCGTATATGATTTCCCTCCTATCTGGTGAAGCACTGGCTTGGGCCTCGCCACTGTGGGAGGGACAAGATCTAACTTTTTGCAGCCTCCGAGCCTTCCTGCAAGCTTTCCGTAAGACATTCGATTTGTCCGGCAGGACTTCATATGCCGCAGGAGCTCTTCTTTGGCTTTGTCAAGGTAGCAGGACTGTTGGACAATATGCAGTTTTGTTTCGCACCTTAGCCTCAGAACTAGCATGGAATAATGAGGCCCTCTCTGCAACATTTTGGCAGGGTCTAGCAGACTGTATTAAGGACGAACTAGCTGGAAGAACCATACCCACCTCCCTGGATGACTTGATTGCTCTTAGCATCCAGATCGATATCTGCTTCAAGAAGCAAGATCTGGAAAGGGCTCATCCACGTCGCCCTCCAGTGGGTTCTTTTGCTCCTGTTTTCCAGAAAGTCCCTGATCAACTTACCTCTGCAACCGTACCGACATCTGAAGAGTGCATGCAGTTAGGCCGAACACACCTTACTCCACAAGAGCGATCGCATCGCCTAAGATATGGTCTATGCCTTTATTGTGGGGCTGAAGGTCATCTAATTAAATCTTGTTCTGTCCGCCCACCTCGCACTGTACCCATGGCTGAGGCCACCACCTCTCCAATGCTCCCTCAACATTGCCAGACCTTACAAGATGTTTCTTGTAGTAAGGCTGCTCCCCTGCCTACTCCGATTCGGGCCCCCTTCCGGTGCTGTCCACCTCTAGTTCCTTAGCCTCTTTGCTGCCCAAAACTTTGGTCCCTTTACATATGCTGCAGCTCAGAGCTCCTATGTCGCGACCTTCTGGATGGGTGGAAGTCCCAACATCTGTGACTTCTGTACCATCTGAGTTCCTGTCAAGGTCCTACCTTTCCTCAGGGCTTGTGCTGCTCCATGTGCTGGCATCCAATTTAGGTCTGCAAAGCATTGTGAGATCCTTTATGCTTTCAGCCCTCTGAGGCTCCTCCCAGGAGGTGGCGGCTTATCACATTTAAGTCTGCTGTTTGCAGCTGTCCATTGCATTCGTGTCCTGTCTGTTGCACAGAAGCAAGCTCCTGTTTAGTTAACTCTTTACTCTCCCGGATACTGACTCGGCTTTGACTAAGACTCCTCCTGTCTTCTGACCCCAGCTCTTGGGACCATTCTTCCTGGCTTCTGACACTGGCTCTGGCGACCATTCTTTCTGGCTTCTGACCCCGGCTTTGGCTACGATTCCCGCTGGTTCTCGACTTGATTATCCTGGAAGATGACTTCGGCAGGGGAACTTCTGTCCTACCAAGTCATCCGCTGTTGCTGTCGGACTTGCATAGACTCTTGCCTTGTTTCTGTGTAAATAAACCTACCTTTAATTACACCTCCTTGTGTGTCTGGCTCCTCGCTCCCTGACAGTTCCCAGATTCATGTGCTCTGCATGATGAGACCCCAAAACTCCCTTCAGCTGCTTTGGATCCAGCGTGGTTTCTACATTAGTAGCTACTGTACCCTCTGTCTCCTGTCCTGCTCCCCTACACCCTACTGTGCCTTCTGTCCCCTGTCCTGCCCCCATACATCCTACAGTGCCCCCTGTTCCTTGTATTACCCCAGGTTCCTGTTCTGTACAGCCTGTTTTGCCCTCTGTACTAATCAAAGCCTTCACGCCTACTCCTATGCCCTCCCTGGCAGCCTCCTCACCAGACCCTTCATCCTGGTTATTGGTATCTGCTCCAGCCCAGTTTTCTGTTGTATGTTCTCCTATTCCTACTCCTTCTGAGACAAATGTTTCCAAGAGCTTACATCTGTCAGCTTCTAAGTACAAAGTAGCTGCAGATTGTCATCACCAGGTGAGTCCCAAATATTTCCCGGGTGGCAAGGTTTGGCTCGTCTACGGGTACCCTTTATGAAATTTGCTCCTCGGTTTATTGGTCCCCTTACCATCCTTCACCAGGTCAATCCTGTTGCTTTCAAACTCCGCCTTCCTTCACATCTGAGAATCCCTAATGTTTTCCATGTTTCTCTTCTGAGACCATATATCATCAACAGATTTTCCCGTCCTCATCATCATTCTTCCCCAATAGCCAGCACTTCAGATCAGTATGAAGTCAAGCAAATCTTGGATTCTAAATTCATCAGAGGGAAGCTCTTGCATCTAATTGACTGGAAGGGATATGGTCCTGAGGAGAGGTGTTGGATTCCTTCTACTGATATTTCTGCACCCCGTCTGGTGGAATTTTTTCATCAGAAGTTTCCCCTTAAGCCTGGCCCTAAAAAAGTGAGGAGACCTCGTAAGAGGGGGGGTACTGTCACAGGTTAGCTTGCAGCCTCTTGTGTGTTTACTCTTACCTCCTTGCTGCTCTTGATTCCTTCACATGTGTGTTTGTCTGTGCTCACCTATGAGCGTCCTCTGCTATTCCCTGGGTTTTATGTCATGCTCAGTCTGTCCCACTTTGCCTGAGCAACTTTGTGTTGTTGGAGCTCCTGTGTGTTCCCGCTGTGCATCCTGTATTGTCTATCTGTGTACTGACCCCCGCTTCGTTCCTGGCCTTGCTAGTTTTCCTCCTGTCCTGACCTCGGCTTGCCCATTGGATTCCATGTGTCTTCTCCCTTGCACCCTGCTCCTGCTAGCGGTCTCCTCCACCTCAGCTGGGTGTACCTGGGGGGCCGCGACCTGATCCTGGGGCTTAGATTCCGCACCCTGGGGAGCCCCCAAGCTGTGGATCTATAGAGCGCACTACCATAGGTGCTGACACATTGCTTGGAAAACCAATGTTTCCTGCAATGTGTTACTTGGCATGCAGATGTTTACCTAGATGCATTAAAGTACAATATATGTGTACCCTTGCCTTGTAAAACAACCTATTCAGTTTAAATTGAAAATGAAAGACAAAACATTTGTGAATGTGTATAGATACGAATAAAAACATTCTAAATACCATATTTTAATTTTGTATATCCATAAGTGATTACATAATCTCTGTTCTCAGCTACATAGGGGGCTTAGAGAAGTAGGGGTGGAGAAACAGCAGTACACTGATCTTCCCAGCGAATGTCTGTGTGTGTGGGGAGGGGGGAGGGGGGAATGTCCGACCCTTGGAGGACAGGCAGGCTGTTCTTCAAGTACAGCCAAAAAATTGATAACGTTGGAATAAATGTGCTCTCATGGTCAGATTGAATTAGGAAAGCAGGGAGAACTGGCAGGGTCATCTTGCATTTCACACAAAGGAAGCTATACAAAGAGAACAGGATACTTTTTCCCACCCAGCCTATAGTACAATGACAGCTGGGTGGGACTTTCCTTCTTCTGGGTGGACATCATATGATGTTCTTCTAGACTCACCACTCATGTGCACCCCAGTGATTGATGGTGAGCTGTGTCTCCAATGACAGCGGCTCTTTACCATATGATTGCTGTGTGCAATCACAGCTGATCACAAGTGTAAACAAAGACCAGTAACTCGCTGTTACTGTCTTCTTCTCCTTACGCACAAATCCTGTGTGAGGAGGAGACTCTGGGAACAGTGAGTTACCTTTTTAAACCCTTCTTTACTGTGCCCTGATTGCCCTGGAATACAGATTACCTGTTCAGAAGCCATCAGTGCAACCTATAAGCAGGGCTTAAAATTTTGAGTTTAGACCTACTAGCCAGGCACAAACCTTACTCTCCACCAGTTGCCCCACCCAACCTTGTCCAGGTCCGCCTCCAACCCCACCCCCAGCCTGTCCCCCACCCCCAACCAGGCCCCCTTAAAGCTTAAAAGTAGGAAAAATACACGGTGTGCATATCCTGATAGTCTGCAATAATTACAGACTGTCGGAATATGCACACCGTCTATGTTTTCTACTTTTAAAGTCATGCATTGTTGTACTGCAGCTCAACCTCACTGAGTCTTTCGATTCTTTTTATCAAAAAATAATTTGTTGCAATAAACATTTATTGTTTTATACCTGTGTACACACTTTTTTTGCCTTTCAAAGTCCCAGGGGGATATTTCCATAGTTGTTGTCTGTTTCAATATTTGGGATGTTGGCAAAAACAGTGTAAATGGTGGGGCATTGTATCCAATTTCCTAGTCTTTGTAATCTTACCAGGCCAGACACAGACAACAGTAAAATACATAGGTTCTAGCCCTTTCTCTTTCTATACAAAACTTCAAACAATTGAGTGGTGCTTCATTCTAACTGTGACAATGAGTAAGGACCTATAGTGTGCATGCAAGCAGCTCACCTTAAGCTGGCCATACACAAGTCATTTTCCCCCAATGCGGTGAAGAGCGGGCCTCGTGTCCCCCAAGGTGGTGCAGAGTGGGCCTCATGTCCCCCAAAGTGGTGGAGAGCAGGCCTCAAGTCCCCCAAGGCGGTAGAGAGTGGGCCTCTGCTCATGTCCCTCACGGCAGCGAAGAAGAAACCGGAAGTCGGAAAATGGAAATCGGCTTCACATTGAGGCTTGGAGCGCAAGTGGAACGCAAATCAATCCCTGGGGTCTGGGGATCACATTGCAAGCCACCGCTCTATCTGTGCTTGGCACAAAGGGATTTCCCCTTGCATTTGGTGAGCGGGCGAGTGGAAATTTCCCCATCACAGCAGCCATCAGTGCAGCCTATCAGTGTACCCGTCACAGCAGCCATCAGTGCAGCCTAAGCAGTGTACCTGTCACTGCCACCCATCAGCAGTGTACCCATCACACAGTTGCCATCAGCAGTTCACCCGTCACAGCCATCCATCAGCGGTTTACCTGTCACAGCCGCCCATCAGCAGTGCACCCTTCACAGGCACCCATCAGCAGCGTAACCATCATACAACCGCAATCAGTACCTGTACAGGTACCACTAGAACCGCTATGTCCAAAAAAATTTTATACTAGTGAGGAGGCATTTCAAATCCTCAGCATTACGAATGAGAGCAGCAGGGAGCTTTCACCGTCATATTCCAATTCAGAGTACAAACCTGTCAAAAGTAGTGGATCGGTGACTGAATCAAAGGAGGAAACAGTCCCTCTTAAAAGGATAAGATGCTCTGAAGACCAGGCAACCACCAGCAGCAAAAATAGATCCCAATAGTAAATCGACAAACACCAATAGCGCTATATGCCTAGATGAAAGGCTCAGTACTAGTACTGGAGTACTACATCAGAATTAGGGCCTATACATATTTCCCAGATACACTTGCAAACCCAGTATGGTTGCCTTCCAAGTCAGAATCAGCTACAATCTCCCCTTTTACTGCTCAGCTAAGTGTTAAGTCCAACACTGAAAATTGTTCAGAAATTTATTTTTTTTATTTATTTTTCTCTGACAATTTACTTCAATTGATTGTGGACTTGACCATCTTTTTGCCCACCAAAATATCTCAAACATCTCCATTCATTCTATGCCCATCAGTTTAAAAGGAGACATCACACAGTGGAGGAGTTAAACTTTTTGGGCCTCGCGACTAACATGGGTCTCACAAAAAGAACAAATTACACACTTACTGGTCCACCCACCCCATCCATCACATGCCCATTTATTCAGCAGTAATTTTCAGGTCAAGCTATGACATGATAATGCGCTTCCTCCATTTTAGCGATAATAATTCACAGTGCCCTCCCTGAGATCAGCCTGGCTATGATAGGCTCTACAAAATCTGCCCACTAATCATTTTTTTCCCCAAAGATTCACTTAATTGTATGTCAATGAAAAAAAACATCTGTGTGGACCACTGCCTTTTCCATTTCACTGACTGGCTGGGAATATGGATATGGACTGAAGCTCAACAAGCTTTGTGAAAGAGCCACAGGATGTGTGGATGCCTTCCGTGTGTACAAAGGCAAAGATTCCCAGCTCCCAAAGTGCCCAACCTACATCGGTGCAATTGTAAAAATTGTCTGGGCAAACTGAGAAACAACGATGTGTTGGCTCTAAAGTGGAGGCAAAAGGGAGATGTATACATCCTGTCCACTGTCCAAAATGACACCTCAGTAGAAATTCACAGAAGAAGCGGTCCCATCTAAAAGATACATACATAAATACATGATTATATTTGGTTCATGGGGAAAAAGTGGATTTCAATGATCAGATGCTACAGCTCTATTTATCAACAAAAAGGTCCCTCTACTGATATAAAAAAGTTGCAATTTACCTTTTCCATTTGGCCATTTATAATGCAAATGTCACCTATCACAAGTCAATGGAAAGACCCTCCACCTTTCTCAAATGTTTAGAATAGGTCATCACTGCCCAGATCTTCCAGAGAACATTCCACTCACAGAAGCAGGCCGAAGACAACAAAAAAAAGTTAGCTATGCAGCAGAGGGTGAGCTAGGAGAGACATCAGTTTTCATTGTCCCCACCCAATCGGGCCTATACTTTGAAGACTGCTATCATCGTTACCACATGTCACTAAGGTATTAGGTACAGTGCTCATATTTCTAATAGCCTGTCATCTCCTGTTTCTAATATCTGTGCTGATAATTTGCCTGCTGTCTCGATTGACCATGCCTCTGCCTTCCACCTGAACTCACCCTTGCCTGTTTATCAACAATAATTCTTGGTATATCCATGCTGTGTTTATCTTATGAATTGCCAACGTTGTGTAAAAAAATACTTTTTCATTTTCTTTCCACATTTTCCAAAAACTTTTGGAAAAAAATGATATGTTGAAAAGACTCCTTATGCCTCATAGAATATGCATTGGGGTGTTTGCTTTCCAAAATGTGATCATTTTGTGGGTGTTTCCATTGTCCTGGTGCTCCAAGAGAGCATAGTAATCTGGCAAATAGGAAGTTCAGAAACATGGCTTAAGGTTCAAGACAAATAAGGTTATGGCAAGATCATTCAAGTAATTGTCCAGGGAGCTGCCCAGCATTTCAGGTGGTTCAGCAAGAAGAGACAGTGCCAGACAAAGCAGTAGTCCCAGGCTATAGCAATGGGTCATTTTGGGAATATTTGTACAATTCTGGTATTTTAGGGCCTCAAGAAATGAGATAGCAGTCAGTACATCAGGACTGATCAATTTTCAGTGATGCGTACCAAAGCTTGAAGACTATATGACTTTCAGACAGACTAAAATATACTGATCTGGAGTTTTTTTTTCAAAATTTTCAGTATTTTTTCACTTACTTTACAAAACATAAAAAATGCAGTGGTGAATTTATACTACACAAAGAACTGTCTCAAAAAAATTATAACCATTTAGTTTGGGCACAGTGAGTAACTGTCTTTCAAATTGTGAGAGCACTGAAAGCTGAAAATTAGCCTGGGCAGGAAGAGAGTAAAAGTGCCCGGTATTGCAGTGGTTAAATACAGGTGAAACTCAAAAAATTAGAATTTGAACCAGGTTTTGGTGCTTTTGGCAGTGTGGGCAGGGGCCAGGTCCTGCTGGAAAATGAAGTCAGCATCCCCATAAAGCTCATCTGTGGAAGAAAGCATAAAGTGCTCCAAAATCTCCTGGTAGACGGGTGCCTTGACCCTGGACTTAATGAAGCACAGTGGACCAACACCAGCAGATGACATGGCTATGTGGAAGCTTCACACTGGACTTCAAGCATCTTGCAGTGTGTGCCTCTCAATTCTTCCTCCATACTCTAGGTCCTTGGTTTCCAAATGAGATGTAAAAGTTGCTCTCATCAGAAAAGAGGACTTTGGACCACTGAGCAACAGACCAGGTCTGTTTTTCTTTAGCCCAGGTAAGACGCTTCTGACATTGTTTGTTGTTCAGGAGCGGCTTGACAAGAGGAATATGACATTTGAAGCCCATGTCCAGGATCCATCTGTGTGTGGTGGCTCTTGATTCACTGACTCCAGCCTCAGTCCACTCCTTGTAAAAGTCCACAACACTTTTGAATGGCCTTTTCCTGACAATCCTCTCCAGGCTGCGGTCATCCCTGCTGCTTGTGCACCTTTTTCTTCCATGCTTTTCCCTTCCACATAACTTTCTATTAATGTGCTTTGGTACAGCACTTTGGGAACATCCAACTTCTTTTGCAATTACCTTTTGAGGCTTTCCCTCCTTATGGAGGGTGTCAACGATGGTTTTCTGCACAACGGTCAGGTCAGCAGTCTTTCCCATGATTGTGATTCCTACTGAACCAGACTGAAAGACCATTTAAAGGCTTAGGAACCCTTTGCAGGTGTTATGGCTTAATTAACTGATTAGAGTGGGACACTTTGAGCCTAGAATACTGCACCTTTTCACAATATTCTAATTTTCTGAGATTGTGGATTTGGGGTTTTCATGAGCTGTAAGCCATAATCATCAGAACTATGACAAATCATGGCTTGAACTATCTTGCTTTGCATGTAATGAGTCTATCTCATATATTGGTTTCACCTTTTAAGTTGCATTACTGAAATAAATGAACTTTTGCACAATATTCTAATTTTTTTAGTTTCACCTGTATATATGAATCCACCATACAGTTTGTTCCCTTTAAAGTAACCCTTTTAACATATATGTTTTAAAACAAAAGTGCTGCCTAACAGCAGATGCCACAAGATGCCTGCAGTTACCTTTATTCCCCAGAAAAGACACTTCTGTGCCTGTGTCACTAGTTTTCAAGTTTTCACTTTAGGGCTTCACATTCTTTGACCTCATCATTAGGCCTTGCCAACTGCTATACCACCATGTAACCTGAAATAAAAACATTCTCACTAGGTAGGAGAATTGCAGTTAGTGGACCTAAACTACCAAGTCAGGAAATGTCACACCCTCATAACAAAGTTAAACCAAATCATAAAAAGGCACAGAAGAGACTTTTTGACTGATAAATTCTATCCTGTACAAGGAAACTGAGTTTGATCTTAAGACCATTAGGCTTTCTAACTATAGAAATCATGAATAATGACGTTCAAAAGAGCCCATATAGGTGATTCATGGCTGCCAGATCTTATTGAAGTGTTTTTGCTGCCTGTTCTGATTGCATTAGGATGGTCTCAGAGAAATTATCTTTTATGTCTGACAAGGAGATTCACTAATCTGAATATTAGAATATTAGATGCCTCCCCAGCTTCAGAAACAGATACAAACTTGCTAATAGCTTTTATTTAGAGATCTAAACACCTCTGTCATCAACCAGTTCCTCGCCGTCCTATAGCAGAACTACTGCTACAGGGCAGCAGTGCTGCACAAAATCACATATATATACACATGATTTCGCATTTCCGGATAGAGTGGCGCACATGCATGCCCCCTACCCACCACCAGCTGTCGATCACTGGGTCCCAGCTGGAGATGCCAGCACTTGGTGATCACAGAGGAATGGTGACAGGGGAAAGATCTGTGTGTAAACAATAGCAGAGCAATGCAAAGCAGCATGTTTCGCTAGTAAAACACACACAGTAAAACACCACACAGCACACAGATAGTCCTTTGATTGCCCCAGATGTTAAACCCAGTGTCACTAGTACAGTGTCAGTGCTTTTTATTAGCACTGATCACTGTACTAGCGTCATTGGGATGTCAGTGGCAGTTAGTCAGTCCCCCCCCCCCAGTGTCAGAATGCCCACCGCATTCCCCAGTCCCACTATAAGTTGCTGATCTCCACCATCACTAGTATTAAAATATTTCAGTATATATACCGCCATTTGTAGACGCTATAACTTTCACGTAAACCAATTAATTTACACGTATTGGGATTTTTTTTTTGCAAAGACATGTGGAAGAATAGATTTTGTCCTAAATTTATGATGAAATTTGATTTTTTTTATTTTTTTACTGGATGTGTTTTATAGCAAAAAGTCCAAAATATAGTTTGTTTTTTTCAAAATTGTTGGGCTTTTTTTGTTTATAGAGCAAAAAATAAAAACCGCAGAGGTGATCAAATACCCCCAAAAGAAAGCTCTATTTTTGGCGAAAAAAAGGACATAAATGTAATTTGGGTGCAGGATTGTATGACTGTGCAATTGGCAGTTAAATTAACGCAGCGCTGTATAGCAAAAAATGGCCTGGTCAGGAAGGGGGGGGTAAATCCTCTGGAGGGCAAGTGGTTAAAAACTAGAAGAGTGTTTGTAGTTCTTATTTCTTTTTTTACGTAAATTTTGATTTATTCGCTGCATTTGCTTATGCAGATTTAATTTATGCCAACCAAATGTGTACTTGTTTGCATTGCCAGAAAGAAATGTAACTGAATGAAGAAGGCACTCCACCAAATCTGAGTTTGGTATGGTTAAACAGAAATTATACAACATTATTAACACTGGGATTGTTACAACATGGAAAATCACCGCTTATTTTAGCTGCCCAAGTTACAACTATAACACTTAAAGAGGAACAAATATTGTAGCTGCTGACTTTTAAAAATTGGGTATTTACCAGTGCCTGGAATCCAGCACTGTCTTCCTGCAACTGCCTCTTCTTACTGTTGCGGGTTCTCTGGCACAAACATCTTGGATGCTGGAAAGAGCTGTGGCTTCCTGAGGGCTCACATCCAACTCCCCACTGCGCATGCATGAACAGTCTTTGAATGATCCTGCAGCTTCCTGGGATATGTGACATGTCCCAGGATGATGGAGGGGAGGGGGCAGGGAAAATGGAATCGTCCTTACCTAGGCAGGGATTGAGGAAGTGGGATCAGGTACCGATAAAAATTGGCAATTGCACCCCCCCCAAAAAAAAAAAAAAAAACCTTTAAACTTGTAGTTGCAGACTGAGGGGGGAGCAAACCTGTGTTACTTCACTTTTTGTGAGAAAAAAATGATCATTGTAGCAGCAGAAAGACAAGGGACATGCTTGATGAAATTCCTTGCTTACAAAGCTGGAAAGGTTACATGTAGGCAGAAAGATGGGAATAACTGTACTATGGCTACCCCCAGGCTTTATAGGGAAAGCTACAGGCAGTAGCAGAATATGTTGGACCTGAGCAGAGCCATGTAGCTCTGGGATAGTATTAGTCATTGGCTTAGCTAACAAGCCCTGTTATGTCACCCAAGGTGGTACAATGTATATGTCCATCTACGGTCATTCCAATTGTCTCCAATCACAATTATATATTATAATCATAATTATATACCATGTATTATTATTATTATTATTATTATATTATATTATATTATTATTATATATTATATTATTATTATATTATTTTTTTTTTATTATTATTATTATATTATAATCATAATTATATATTATATATTGAAGCAAAGAAGAAAAGCTGTAATTTATGAGAATCTTAATTGCTTGAAGTTGGGGCACCTTTAAAGTTGAATTCCAGAAAAACAGCTAAATACACTGATAAAATACAGAGATGTGAACTGATTACCTACCTAATTTGTATCTTTCCATCTAGTCCTGATATTTACACTGCCCTGCCACACATCCCAACACTATATGGCAAAGCAGGAGACATGAATTTTCTTTGCTGAAGTTCAGTAATCCTTAGGTCTCTTTCAGATGGGTGGTCAAAATAGGCGGTTGAGCTGCGGTTTTAGTGCACCCTGGCTGCCCATCCGAACTGTAAAATAACAGCCAGGCTGGGCCATTCACATTACGCGGTTGCAATGTTTTGCTTTGCGATCACAGGGTTCCGAGTTTGAAATCTGCTTGCCAAACTCACCCACTGAGTTCCAATGAGCACACGATTGCGGTACGGTAGGGTTAAATCTGTCAAATGCCCTCTGAAAAGTTATCTGAACACAGATCACTCTTCAGAAGACACCACTTACAGGTCCCTCCCCAGAATGTAAATGAGCAGTGAAAGAAAAAGAAGCAGATTGACAACCTCCTCTCTATTTAACTCTACTTCTAATAGCATGTCCCTTGCTAGCACTTCAGCACAACTAATTGGCTCCTTGTGCTACTTCTCCCACATCCGGCCTGAGCTCTTCTGAACAAGAACTAATAGAGGCTGATACAAAGTTAAATTCAGGATTGCACACTGCTTACATAAAAATACATTTAGTGATGCATTAATTAAAACTGAGCTGCATAATTATGTGTCTTTGAGATCAGCTTCAACATAACAAAGACAGTCCGGATTTAAACATCATTATCTGACCCCCTTAAAGATTGCACACACAGGAATTTTTAACTTTAGGTATGAGATCTCACATATAACTTATGGGCACACTATCTCCTTTATACGGTCCCCTTCTCTGGTGTTAGACCCTTTGAACATCAATGGAGGTAATTAATGTGTAATCTTTTTTGTGTCCCAATTTTTGATACTGTTGTGAAATCTTGAGAGGACACCATTTCCTGGGACACCTTTACTCAATGTTTAAAATCTCTTAGGGTGCGCTGTGGATAGGTGTGGCTGGTTACGCCTGGTCCATGTGGTCTCCCTTGGGGTTTGGGCCGTCCAACTGGAGACCTGGATTCCCCAGGACAATGTCTGTAGCCAAAGGATATGGTTGCTACACTCCAATGCTAATTGTACGTTATTTAAACACCTTCACGGTCAGTTCTGTGTATGAACCACTGTTTTTATAATGATATATAGTTTACATTATTAGCATTTGTATATTTCTTTGCCTATATATATATAGGTATTTCTCCAGTTTCTCCAGTCTCCTGATGAAGACCTGTATGGTTGAAATGCATTGGGATTGATATATTGGAGATTAATTTATGGCATTGCTATCTATATGCTACTGTATAATGAATGTATTAAAGTGAACTACAAGCCTTGTAATGTATATGCCACCTTTGATGCTATTAATACTGTGCAATTGTGAATTGTATTCAACTGTATAAACATGAGATCTATGATATATTGAAGCCATACAAACAAGACCAGAACTTTTTGTTAAAAAAAAGGTATATGCAAACAGAATAAAAACTGATTTTTAAGTATTTGGTGTTGTGATAGATATTGTTGTTGCAAAAATATTAGTCGCTGCACAAAAGTCCCAGGGGAGGTATTGGACTAGTCTTGTAATATGTCTAACTTTGCCATCAGCAACTAAAAAACTCCCTTCATTGCTGTCACTAAAGAATCCCCATTGTTGGTGTCATATCCTTCCTATCCCTTCCTATAGGGTGCTTTGGAGTCTTCCAATTCCCAAGCTGACTACAGCGATGGGGGCTAAGAGGCTTTAGCACTATGGCGTCTGCAGGCAGGTAGGGAAAAGTAACACTGCAATATTGCCACAAAGGTCTACCCCCATACAGACACAATATCACTACAAGCTCCCAGCCAATTCTATGCAACCACCCCTCATCCCCCCTATCAGGCATCTGCATTATAACACAGGAAAACAGACCATCTAAACTTCAGTGCAGGCTCCGGGCATTCTCTGCTACATACAAGGGTAGGGCATGGCTGAGCCTAGACTAAGGGTGCTGAGTCCTTCTTTCTTAAGTGAATACAGCCACCAGCTGCAGTGAGGACATGGACAGCTGACAGCAAGGTGCGTAGTGTACTGGGTTCTGACTGTGGGATAGTCCAAGACATGGAACACAAGCGACAGCATGTGAAATTAAAGGGCTGCTCCACGCACTCACATTGTCATTTTTCAGCTGCCGAAGGGGGTGCTAAGAGAATTTCAGTACCCACATGGAGCCGCTCCTGCCTGCTCCCAATTGCCCCTTCTGGTCCTGTTATCAGAGCTAGGCTGGCATCCCGTTAGCAACAGGAGTAGTGATGTAGCTGCCGCTGTCACTACTCCACTCAGTGCCCCCTTAATGGCCCTGTTAGGACATGTGGTCCTATGGCCACTCCGGGCATGGCTGCATACTGAGCAGCCGAGCCAATGCCCTTCATATAACTGACCTTATGAGCAATACAGGACTTTGTCCAACGACTCTCTCCAATGTGTAGGTGGTGGGCGGAGATTGACCTCCAATCCACTCTCCTGTATTTCATCCCCTTTCACTCCCAGGGATTCCAGTCACTGGGCACGTTCTGTAGGCCCAATAGCCAGGGGACACCAGTAGAACTCTCTTACACTCTTCGGAGCAGTAGTCATTCGAATAAAGGCACCACAAGGCAGGATGTGGTTAATATTTTTTTCTGAAAGCCTCACTGATACATTGCTTCAATAGATCAACACAGTGCCAATAACGGATGGACTGTTGGTCTCAGGCCATGCAGGTGGCTGCTTGTGTACCTGCAGACGGATGGGCCTAATGTTCTACCTGGCCAAGGATGGGGGCACAGAAGGGTAAACCAGCATTCAAGGTTCTCTCTTCTCTTTCTTTGGGCTATGATGGGGAACCCCAGGGAACCCTGCCCTCCCCCAGGAGGGGGGAGAGCAGGAGCTTAACAAACAGACAGATGCTGCCACTTTCTTTTCCTCTCTAGTCTGACCCACCTCCCTCTCTGGCCCTGCTTTGCCCTGCCTGGCTCTGCCTAGACTCCCAGCCTTCTCACAGGGGGAGGAGGCACCTTAACGGGCACCTGCTCTACCACCTGCCTACATGTTATACCCTAAATACAGGTGTAACATGTAACATCTGTAGCACCCTCTAGTATGTTACTAGAATACTGTAGGCAAATCTTTTGTGTATGACTCATAGTAACTATGTGAGTCTGTAATTAAGGTACTGTGTGCTAAACTGTGTTCCCCTTTATCATTTCAGACAGATAGTTGGAGGGTATTCAACTCTCATATACTCTATGTATTTAGTATGTGTATTTAACTGTTGACGTGGAATTTACATTTAACTTTTCCTGTATCAGAATAGACTTGAGGCTTAGCACTTGCAGCCTCAGACCCTATGGGGTTTATTTACTAAAGCTGGAGAGTCCAAAATCTGACTCCCTTCTGCATAGAAACCAATCAGCTTCTAACCTCAGCTTGTTCAATGAAGCTTTGGCAATGAAACCTGGAAGCTGATTGGTTTCTATGCAGAAGGGAGTCTGATTTTGGACTCTCCAGCTTTAGTAAATAAACCCCTATGGGGTTTATTTACTAAAGTTGGAGAGTCCAAAATCTGACTCCCTTCTGCATAGAAGCCAATCAGCTTCTAACCTCAGCTTGTTCAATGAAGCTTTGGCAATGAAACCTGGAAGCTGATTGGTTTCTGTGCAGAAGGGAGTCTGATTTTGGACTCTCCAGCTTTAGTAAATAAACCCCTATGTGTCCAATTAACTTGTAACATGCCTGGTCAGGTTTACTTTCCTTCATCATGGATGACAAAATGGTAACATTTCTTTTAAAATTTGTGAATTTCGCTTCAAATTTTATATGAAATATCATGATTTTAAATCAATTGCGCATTTGAATAGAAAAAGAATCCTCAAACATATATTTTTTTTAAATTATCTCTTGACCTGGGCTTGGTGTAAATTTACACTTCAAAACTGGAAACTGGAAACCTTGCTTGCATTTGATGTTAAAATGAAAATGAACTTCAAAGCTAGCCAACACACCCCAGCAAATGTTATTCTAGCAGATATCTAACAGAAAGTGATTATGCCATTCATTGGCTGTGCCCATTGTACTGACATCTCTTCTAACGCTTTATAGAATGTAATCATTGTCTTTTGTTGACCATGACAATAGTGCAGAGGGCCTGCTGTATTCACATACAGCTTCATACAATACCTGCAAGTAAGTGGATAGTCTAATTGAAAAATAGACCAAATCTGCAGGACTTCTGTAACAGAATAAATAATGAATAGGATCATAAAATGTCATCTTTTGCTGGATATGTATTGTTACTAGGATGCTATTCCCTGCTACCACCATCATCAGATGAGCACAGAAGAAAACACCCACTACTTGAAATAAGTAGTGAATTATATTTTTTTTATCCATTATTATTCATGCCGTTCTGCACGCCACCCTACTTCACGTTATAATTAGTTCTCTTTTGTCCCTTTTGAAAACTAATAAGTCTTAATTGTCAGTGGAAGGAAGACATAAGGGTACAGTTATTGAAAAGTTCAGCTGTCTAACGCAAAGCAGACACACAATTTTCCTGCATGATTTTAGAATCTCTAGGTTAGGCCACCCTCTCTCTCTCTCTCTCTCTCTCTCTCTCTCTCTCTCTCTCTCTCTCACACTCTCACACTCTCTCTCTCTCTATATATATATATATATATATATATATATATGAGTGTGTGTATATTGTGGGGGTTAGCTCAAGTGGGGATCACCTTCCATGGGAAAAATAGCACTCCAGACGGCATGTCTTTTCTTATAAGTCTGACTTGTAGCCAGTATAATATTTAAAAGGTTGCATAGCAAACAAACAAAAAATAAATCCTTGCCATCCAGGCACCAGCTAAACAGTAGAGATTTCTATCTCACAGGTGAAAAGCTTCTCTCAGTCACCAACAGAAGAAAATGTTATGCCAACCTTTTCCTTTCTCATACAAAGCACACTTTCACACCCACAGCTCTCTCAGAACTGGCTTCCTGAGTCCTAGGGCAAGAGCAACCCCTTGCTCCAGTTCTGCTTTATTTATACCACCTGCTGGTGGTCACGAGTGGAAAGGAAAATCCAGTTCGGAACCAACATTGCCAATGTGGCTGGAAAACCTGGACCAGATTCCACCTTAGTTACCTACACATGAAAGCATACAAGGTGATACATAGCATCCCTCAATTACCTCGCTTTTCATAATGTCACAATATATATATATATATAAAGCTGAACTCAAGGCAGTTAAATAAGACACAACTTAATACAGCTCTGTAATCATGCATACATCATGTAAATATACACTATATTGCCAAAAGTATTGGGACACCCCTCCAAATCATTGGAATCAGGTGTCAATCACCTTCATGCAACATGTGTATAAAATCAAGCACCTAGGCATGCAGATTGCTTCTACAAACATTTGTGAAAGAATGGGCCGCTCTCAGAAGCTCAGTGAGTTCAACCGTGGTACTATGATAGGTAGTAAGTCCAATCAGTGAAATTCTCTTGCTGCTAAATACTCCACGGTCAACTGTTAGTGGTATAATAACAAAGTGGAAGCAACTGGGAACAACAGCAACTCAATAACTAAAAACTTCCAAACTTCATGTGCCTTCAGATTAGCACAACAACAGTGCGTAGAGAGCTTCATGGAATGGGATTCCATGCCGAAGAGCTGCATCCAAGCCTTACATCGCCAAGTACAATGCAAAGCGTCGGATGCAGTAGTGTAAAGCACACTGCCACTGGATTTTAGAGCAGTGGAGACATGTTCTCTGGAGTGACGACTCGTGTTTCTCTGTCTGGCAATCTGATGGACATGTCTGGGTTTGGTGGTTACCAGGAGAACAGTACTTGCCTTACTGCATTGGGCTAAGTATAAAGTTTGGTGGAGGGGAGATTATGGTGTGGGGTTGTTTTTGGGCTTGGTCCCTTAGTTCTAGTGAAGGGAACTCTTAAGGTTTCAGCATACTGTGCCAAAACATTTTGGACAATTTCATGCTGGTCATGAGTCCTGGCCTCAACCTGATAGAACACCTTTGGGTTGAATTAGAGTGGAGACTGTGAGCCAGGCCTTCTTGTCTGACATCAGTGCCTGACCTCAGAAATGCGCTTCTGGAAGAATGGTCAAACTTTTCCATAGACATACTCCTAAACCTTGTGGACAGTCTTTCCAGAAGAGTTAAAGTTGTTATAGCTGCAAAGGGTGGGCCAACTCAATATTGAACCATAAGAACTAAGACTGGGATGCCACTAAAGTTCATGTGTGTGTAAAGGCATGCATCCCAAAGCTTTTGGCAATATAGTGTATATTCCCAAGGGTAGCCACCAAACTATATGTGTGAGGTAAGTGCCTGGGTTCTCACCCACAAATCCAAAACAGATATAGGCGCACTCATGGGTCTTGCAGCGGAGATGGATCAAAGCAACAACATTTTATTGTCAATGTTTCAATGGAGCTCAGCTTTGAGAAAATTGGACTGAGCTCCATCGAAACTTTGACAATAAACAGTTGTGAAAGAACTGCTGCTCAGTATTGAAGGTGCTATGGTACTTGGATTGTTTTATTTTTTTTCTTATTCTAAAATGTAACTTTTATGTCTACTAAAGTCCTCAGAATACCATATCAGTAGATATGGATTTAACATTTACCTGCTAGTTTGCTTCTTTACTGAAGTGAATTTAGTGCCCAGGATCTGGGGGTCTTCAAGGTCACTGAATGCATCAATGCTGGGATCTCATAATAAATGCAATATATATATATATATATATATATATATATATATATATACTCTATATGATCAAAAGTTTGTGAACACCTGACCATCCCAAAGATTTTAAATAGGGTTGAGGTCAAGGCTCTGTGAAGGCAACTCAAGTTCTTCAACACTAAGCTCATAAAAGCATATAATTTTGGACCTGACTTTTGGGCACAGTCACGTCCCTGTCATCACAAGGTTGGAAGCACACAGTTGTGTAATATTTCTTTGTATGCTGTAACATTAACAAGAACCTTCATTGTAAACACCTGCACTCAATAATTAGAAGGGGGTGTCACATAATGTATGACACTTTTATATATACACACACATTTTATATATATATATATATATATATATATACACACACATACAGTGGGCCTATATATATAATACGTATATATATATATATAAGTTTAAAAAAGTGCGGAAACTTTTCGAAGAATACATATATACAGTATATATATATATATATATATATATATATATATATATACACAAACACAGTATATGTACTATATATATATATATATATATATATATATATATATAGAGAGAGAGAGAGAGATTTTGCCTGTTTTTGCCTATTTTGGCTTTTCTCAGACCTTAATAAGCCCTGGTCTTGTTCAAACAGCCTGGAGGCTTTGTAGAGTTAAAACCAGTGGATGTTGTTTGACATTGGAGGGATCTACCCAGAAGCCTATGAGGAGGAGTCAAGGAGTGGAGAGAGGAAATGTCCTAGCATGAACACCTTAAAGAATCCATATTCTTGGATGAAGCATATTTAAAGAGACTATTTAAATAAGACTTTTTTCTGTCGTCACAATATTTTGATTTCATTCAATTCAACAATGTTTTTTAGTAAATTGTTAATGTCATGTTAATTAGCAATAGCACATTTTTTTTATATATACTATACATCACAAAATGAAGGGGAGCAATAATATATCATGTTTTGAAGGGGTCACAATAACAAGGATATAGCATTGACACTTATATTAACACATGTTTGGGGGTACGTACATATTGGCGGTTGTGTGGCAATTTTTGCTCTTTTGATTTATCATTGGAAGCTGGACACTGTCATGGGGAGCATATACCAATTCAAAATAAAAAAAAAATACCATTCAGCTGGAAGAGGGTCTTTTAATGCGGCTTAAAGGGTGTAATGCAAGGCTGGATACAAAAACCAAGAGCAAGTCACACACACTGCACAGGTATGGTCAAATCCAGCACTCACACCATAGTTTCTAAGCTTGTGAAGAACACTACCAAGTGTAAAACTGCCCTGGCACATCATACAGCATTCACTCAGCACCCCAAGAAATAACAGAATCCAACTGCAGTGTTCCTGCACTGTCAAAACCTCTACTTTTATTATCACACAACACACAGGAGGACTATATCTTATGGTCATCACAATCCGCATAATAACACACACCAATAGTAATGTGAGTATTACAGCATGAAAAAACACATCTTTTGACACTGTCACAGCATAGAATTTAATACATTACCAAAGCTATGGGAAGAAGGGAATGAAGAGACCTCATCAAACCACAGTGCACATGAGATCATGGAGAAGCCCAGAGCATGACCGACTGATGAGTCCTTGCAGCTTTGGTAAAAGTCCCAGCATCAGAGCGTCCCCTTACGCATGGGATGGCTTCCAATCGCATCGTCTCCAGGCACCTCACCCACTCCAAGATGCTTTCTTTCAGATAACACTGAAAGATTCTTTGAGGTAACAGAGTAACACCCAGTCACTTATCAATATTATGCCATCTAGCAGGCCTAATAAACACATGATCAAACTCTTACCTGCATACTGCCAGCTAAGTTTTCTCTAAGTTCAAGATGTTTAAACCTTATAGCAATATGTCCGCCAGCCGGGGGCTAGATAAAGTAACAGAACTGCACAAACAAGTCTTATCTCTTAATTCTAGCTATATCTTGTGACTCTGCAAGTTTCCTCTAGCCTAGAGAATGATGTTATGTCATTCCCCGTGCTTCTGGCATATGGACAGCAATGCTTTACTGTAAAAATCCATGAGAAAACCAAGGGCCCAAGGCCAGCACATTTCATAGGCATTACAAAGGGCAACATTGGAAATTCACTAAAGCTGGCAATAGATAGAAAATCAGCTGGTTCAGCAAGGACAGGCTGATTTTCGATCCATACATTATATGTTCATTCTTCCTCAAGGGAAGTCAATCTAATGATTGGCTTCTCTTGAATTGGAATGTTGGAAATTTTTCCTTCAATCAGCACTGCAGCCAATTGGAGGAGGGACTCTGTCAGTGGGGACCACTGTCAGAATACAATAGCACAGCTGGGAGTATTCCTCTATCCACCTCAAATGTGTGATTGGGGAAATCTGTTTGTTTTTGTCTGATCAACCCACTGGCTGATTAAAAATATGATCCTTTAAATAACATGCTTGGGGGATTCATTAAAGCTGCATGTAAAGCTGCAGATGCAATATAATGTACTCTATTAAAAGAGACATTTTGTGTTTACAAACAGGGGCTCGGGTTCTGTCATTTAGCTGCAACATCTGTAGTGCTGCTACATTACAGATCCCGGGGATCTGTCATTAGCATTGATATCATTACTTCCTCCAAATGACAGATCTCTGCTGGCTTCTGTTCATAAACAAAGGAGCAAGGGATCCTGCATGAATTCATTGACCAAATGCAGTCATCACCATATTTGGTAAATGGTGTTATCAGTGAGCCTCATGGGCTTGTTTACATTTTATGGCTCTTTTTTGAATTGTAAGGAGATTCTCATGCCAGTTTATTTTCTAAAGGGGCAGTAAACATTGTTTTAGGACACAGCGGAACACCAATCTGTGTGAGGTCCCGATCATGTGATCACTGATTGGCCAATCAGAGATCACACAAATAGTAGTAAGCAAGATGTCACTTCCTGACATCATTGCTTACTACTCGTGAAATCTGTGAATGATCACAGAGGTCACATGGCGCAAGGCTGTTCACATCAGCCTTGTACCATGTGACAAGCTGTGACCAATCACAGCTCTCACAGTATTTCTCAATGGCTGCAAGAATGCAGCCAGAGAGAAGGAGAAATGATTGCTTTTATAGCCTTTATAGGTGTAAAAAAAAAATCTTCATCACCCCCCACAATTAGTACAGTGTCACTATGGTGACACTGTACTGCTAGGGTGACGGTATGTTAAAAAAAAACCTCATAAATAGTAATATAAAAAATAAAAAATAAAAAAGTAAAAAAAATGTAGAACAATTATAATTTTTGGTTACAAACTTGGGTTATTTTTTTTTTTTTTACTAAAAAGATATCCGAATAAATTTTTGCCAAGATTTATGAAGAAAGATTATTTATTTGCAAAATTTTATAAAAAAAAATTTCAAAATGTTTGAACTTTTTCATTTATATAGCAAAAAAAATAAAAATCCCAGTGGTGAATGAATACCACCCAAATAAAGTTTTATCCGTCTCAAAGAAATAAAAAAAAATCCATATGGGTACAGTCTAAAAGCTGAAAATTGGCCTGGAAAGGAAGAGGGTGAAAGTGTCCGGACTTGAAGTGGTTAAAGGCAAGTTAAACAGAATTGGTCCCAGAACATAACCATTTAGAAAAATAGCTAATTTCTGACCATGTTCTGATATGGGAACTCAGGATCACCGACAGCTGCTTGTAAAAGTGACAGTCTTTATTAATATAGTACAACAGGCAAATGAAAACAGCTTCCTTCAGCAAAAATCAAAGTATGAACTTCTGTTTTTGTTATAACAGGGGTCCATACTCCTGTTATAACAAAAATCAAACACTTGGCTCACCACCAACCAACTTGTTCTCTAAGAAGAGTTGGTTCTGGCCAGCTCAGTGGATTGCTTCAAAAAAGGCCTGGATTCTTTCTTAGATACACAGAATATAACTGGATTCTAACATTTATAGGTAAAATTGATCCAAGGAATATCTGATTGCCGGGGGATCAGGAAGGAATTTTTTTCCCAGCAGGAGCAAATTGGATCATGCTTTGCTGCGTTTTTTTGCCTTCCTCTGGATGAACTGTGGGTGTAGGATTATAACTTTTTTATTTTTCTTTATGGTTGAACTGGATGGACGTTTGTCTTTTTTCAGCCAGACTAACTATGTAACTATGTAAGGGTTACATTCCCACCTGCCTCAGGGAGTCCTAAATAGAAGGTTTCTAGTCTTTATGCAGAGTCTCAGTCACCAGAAGTCCACCACTCTGACTCCTTCAATCTGTATTACTGCATACTCCACAGACAGCTGCTCTCAGCTTCCTGTTCCTCTTTAGGCCTCTCTTAAAGGTGGCTTAACCCCTTCAGGGGTAATCAAGGTTTGGAAGCTCTTTCCCACCCTAAAGTCTCTCCGAACCCCGGAAGTTTGGGTCCAAAATGAGGACTTGCCAACCCTGTGAGCACTGTAAATCAGTCCAAGCAAACTACTTTAGAGTCCATCACCCTGCATGGATGAGATCCCCTGAGTACTCAAACTGCATACAGTTCATCCTCTTAAGGGAACCACAACCCAAACAGTGGAGAAAAAAAAAACCTTGTCCAGGACATATACCTGTACATATCCACCATCTGCTTCAAGATAGAGGTGTCAGAGGCACTGTGTGCCACCCTACAGTGTATCCTAGAAAGGTCATCTGCATTCTGATGTTGCTTTCCTAGGATACTGTATGTTCACTTCCCTACAGAAAGAAAAACTAATAGTATTTTCAAGGTACCATATCATATTTAAAAAAGTTTTAATTTTATTGTACATGTTTAAAAATCAAGAGAACAAACATTGAGATATTGTTAAAAACAATACAATCTCCGGAACTTACCAGTATTGATTCCGAGAGGAGAATTACAGCATCTATAAGCTGAGGTCCTCCGTTTTGCTTGGAACAATAGATGGCCTCTGCTGAACCTTTTCTTAACCATTTCATAAATTTCAAGATAATGCTCCCAAGAAATCCTATAAGCTGATCACTTACATGTTTCTGGCAATGAGAATTATTATAGCTAGACATTAGAAGCAATCTTCCATTTCACTTTACTATGTTAAAAAGAAACTAAACTGGATTATGATTAATGACAAGCTCACCTGTATCCTATACAATAGTTTGAAAAAATTTGATAACACATGGAACCCGTGGATTAAAAATATCTCTGTGCCTTAATGTCCCACATCTTGACCCTCTCTTCCACTCTTTTCTTTGCTTTCTATATTCCTTTTCCACTATTCTGCATAGTCCCTTTTATGTTGGTTAAGCAAGATACACTTAACCTTGTTCTAGTTGAAATATGTGTTTCGCATTAACTGTTGATTGTTTTGTGGCAAACGTTGTTGTTTTCGGTGTCTGATATTTGTATGTATGATGGAAAATTGTTCATTTGTACTACTTGTTGTTTGTCAAATTATTCAATAAAAAAAAACCATTGGAAGTTAAAACCAACACAATCATGTAATATGCCAGAAGTTCACAGTTGCATCCCACAATAATCATGGGGAAGGAGTTAAGCAATCAGCTTGGGTATGTTTTGCAGGACAAGCCCACTTTCTCAGGGAAATCTGGCATAGGATTTAAAAAAGAGCCAATATGAGTAATAAATCAATATTACACAAAAGCCACAAACACCATATAGATTGAGGGACCTGGACCATTCCAAGAAGCAGAATTCCAGTGATTGTCAAACATCAAGAGGCAGAAAAGTGCCCTATAAAGTAATAATATTAAAAAATGGTAAAATAGAATAAACCTCACGTATCAGTTGTTACACAAAATTACCAAAAAGATGAAAAAAGAAGGGGAAAAGGAGGGGTAGTTAAGAGAATAAAGCCTCTCAGAGAATGGCAACCTGAGGGGAAAAACTAATAATACTCAAATATGGAGGTACCTATGTAATAAATATTGCCGTAGAGAATTCCAAACTGCACCCCAGACTGTAGAATAAACATTAACCCTATGGCCACACTAGTATTGCGCATGCACGTGGTACATGATGATATCACTGTGTGCATGCGCAGTACTGGTGGGGTGCCGTTTTTGTTGCCATTTCAGGACTATATAAAGCCTTGTAGTACCGAGGGGGTCTGGATAGCTTGGTTCATTGAGAACACAATGGGAGACTTGTAAACTTCAGCACAGTGGACATCTGCTGGGAGGCTGATGAGGGAACCCTGAGAGATCTTTGGAGTATGATGGCATCTTTCCCATTACTTTACTAATCTTTTGTTATGTGACATACTCTGTCTATGGTACAGCCATGGCCAAAAATATTGGCACCCCTGCATTTCTGTCAGATTCTGCACCTTTTCGCCCAGAGAACTGCTTCAATTACAAATGTTTAGGCATTCTCGTGTTTATGTCTTCTGGAATGGTCCAGGTCCCTCAATCTATATGGTGTTTGTGGCTCTCTGTATCTGGGAACTGTTTGTAAGCCACATGGGTTTCTCTATAACAGGCAACACATATGTGGAAATATCCAAACTGCAGAATGTGTGTATCATTGTTATATTACTCATACTGACTCTCTTTTTGTAATCTTAGAAAAATGTATGCTATATCTCCCTATGGATAGGATGAGACTATATTGTAGTAGTCTCCCTCCCTAAGTTTATCATGTCACTTTCCTGGTCTGTGTTCTACCCCAAATGTAAACTCTTGTAATGCCAAGAACCATCTGGTTACCCTGGCATTCATGTGTTTGTTCTGTCTCGTACAGGTCAGCTGGGCATTATCTGACACCACATGAATATTCCTGCCAAGGAGAAAATAGTGTCATGAGTCTAAAGCCCACTTAATGGCCAGGCATTCTCACTCCACTATGGCCCAACTTCCCTTGGTGGCTGTCAGCTTTCTACTAAGATAGACTATGGGGTGTTCCCAATGACCTATTGAGACAGAACAGCTCCTACGCCTTTGCTGCAGGCATCTGTTTGAACAACAAATTCCTTAGAGAAATTTGGTGCAACCAGAAATGTTTTAAGCCCCAGAAAAGCCTCTTCAGCCCTATCACTCCACCTGACTTCTTACCCTTTACAGAATTATTTTATATTTGAAATTATGTCCTGGATAGGTAAATTCAGCCTTTTCCCTGGCTTCTTTAGTTAAAGGTATCTGGCAGTAGCCTTTGATGAGGTCTAAGGTGCTAATGAACCAGGCTGGCCCCAGCCTCTTTATCAGCATATCTACTCAGGGCATCAGATATGCATCAAACTTTGATACCGCATTTAGTTTTCTGAAATCATTACAAAACCTCAGAGTCCCTTTGGACTGCAGTATCAACACAATTGGGCTTGATCACTCTCGCTGTGATTCCTCAATGATATTGAGTTATAGCATTTTCTGAACTTACTAGGAGACCACATTCTGGTGTGTCAGATATAGGGCTTTACTTAGTTTAAGTTTAGTTTGGTAAGAATGTTCTGCTCAATTACTTTGGTAAGACCTGGCAGTCTCTAGACTGTCTCTATTCCTAGAATTTACTTTTCCTTTGTAAAAACTGTTTTGCCTGTTGAGTTTATGGCTTGGTCAGGGAGGTGGAAACTGGGACTAAGTCCACTCCTACAGAGGGCTTAGAACTAACCTCAGCCAGGGCAACTACCTGCTCTTGGTCATTCCTGGGATTTAACAGATTCAACGGTATATTTGATATGGCTGCCACCTTGAACAGCACCTGCCACCTGGTCAGGAACTTACTTTCTTCTGTCAGAATAACCATAGCTACCCAATATCCAACCTGGAATAGTCTAAGCTTGGCAGACAGGTTGTACAGTCTTCTCTATGCTTCTTGTGCTTTCCATAAACTCTTATCTTTTTTATTTGGCTTATATGTTCTTCTCTGTAAAAAAGACTATCTTCCCCAAGTTTATTTTACCAGTGAAGAAACCCCTGTGACTTTTGTAGTACACCAACAAAGACAAGGAATATCTGGGGACACTTGGGATACTTCTCTGATTGCAAACATGAGTGCAGGGAGTAAGCAGCCTCAATTCCTTTCCTTTTTGTACCACCCTCTTGTGCATACATTTTAAAGTCTTATTGAACCTTTCGACCACCCCATCTGTGTGCAAGTGATAGACTGAGATATGCAATTGTTTGATTTGGAACAACCTGCATAGGTCTGCCATCACCTTTGATGTGAATGGAGTGAAATGGTCCATCAAGATTTTCTAAAGGAACTCCATCCCTGAGAATATGTTAAATATTTCCCTAGTAATTGCATTGGAGGAGGTTTTCCTTGTGGTCGAGTTCCACCAGGATATATTGGTGATTCTGACCCACATGCTATATTATACTTTTTAAATGCCAGGTCAGTTAACCACTTCAGTACTGGCCACTTATACCCCCTTCCTGCCAAGGCCAATTTTTAGCTTTCAGCGCTGTTGCACTTTGAATGACAATTGCGCAGTCATGCAACACTGTACCCATATGAAATATTTTTTGCTAAATAAAACAAAAAACACCTGAAACTTTTGAAAAAAAACACTTTTCTTTGTTTCTGTTATAAAAAATTTTTTGCAAGAATGTTCCTACTTTTTCTCGGTATGCATTGCCAAATGTTGTATATGAGCATCATTCGCATTTCTTTTGTATCATTATGCACTTCCTCAATAAACGTTTTTTTTTGGTAAAAAAAAAAACAATTTGCAAATAAATAACATTTCTTCATAAATTTAGGTCAAAATGTATTCTGCTACATTTCTTTGGTGAAGATAATACAAATGATAATAATAATAAAAAATTTTTTTTTTTCAAATTTTTCTATTTTTTTTATTTTTTATTACATTGTTTTTTCTTTTTTTACTATTTTTTTTTCAACACACTGTGACCAAAGCAATACATTGTTACCATAGTAACATTGAACTACTCTTGGCAAGTGATCAGGATTTTTCTTTTTTTTTTTTAACACATGATTGCTAATACCAATGTATTTCATTAATATTTGCAATTATTGTTACTGAATGAAAATGATTCATTCAGTCTTTTGTTGTGATTAGCTGTGATTGGGCAAAGCTGATCACATGATACAGATGGGCTCTGAATGGCCCTGTCTGTATCATGTGACTGCTTTAACCAATCACAGCTAACAACACAATTGTATACAATGGATGGCATGGCAGGAAGCCATCCATTGTATACAATTGACATGTGATCTGCTGTGATTGGTCACAGTGGTCATATGACACTGGCAACAGGCCAATGTAGTGATATGTCATCGGTTGTGTTCCATGGATACAGCCGGTGACAGATCGCTCCACTGCGTGGCCCCGCGGCCACGTGAGCAGCTCATTTTGACAGAACGTCATATGACGCCCAGTCACAACGACGAGTGTCCTGCCTGACCGTCATTCTGCTATAGGCTGGGCGGGAAGGTGTTAAGGTAATTTAATTTTATTGTTACAGGTACGACCAGTAGTAAGGGCCATATAAAGACACCCACTTAGGAGATACATAGCATTCCTTTCAGCTTGTGTAGCAACTCTGTGCCCCTCAGGGCTCCCCAGATCAATTAGGATTTGTGAATGCCCATAAAAACAAAAATGCTAAATGTATTTAAAAGGTGGACTACATTTTGTTTTCATGTTCAGTTATTAAAAGCAATACAACAACAGTTCTTATTTATGCAACAGTGAATCTATTGAGTACATAAAAATAAGTTATGATATTTTCTTTATATTTTAGATTTACTTTATGTGATCTTTTTAGTGTTCTATCATGGAAATGTATAATCTGAAGTGACACAAGGAGGTGAAACAGTTCACAAGTTTACAGATATGTGGACACTGAAATGGTGAAATTGCTTTCTCAATGTGTGAAATGACTCAAATGGTTGTGAATGAATTAAATGTTTCCTAGTGTGCATGTGCTGTATTTGCAATACATGTAATGTCCTGCTCTTTGTATTAAAGACTTTATTTGTTAGTTTTCTTTCCAATAGGTCTGTGTGCTTATGTCAATAGTCTGTATATGTCAGTATTATTTTGTGTAACACAATTTTTGTGATTTTAACAAGTGTCTCTATTTAAACTGCATCAGACCATTTCCATGTCAAAACAGGGACCTTGAAAAGGAGGACAATTGTTTATGAATGGTCACCATAAGGATTAGATTTTAACTTGTTCCATGCCTGACAATGACAGGGAGAAAACAACAAGCAAAATAATGGGAAACCATTATGATTCATTATTTTTCATACTTATAGGATTGTAAAGGGTTAATTTTTACTTGAAAAATTAGAAAACAAAAATAAAGGTCTACAGTATGTATAAAAATATGCTTACAAATAAAAAGAGCTAGGGAACATTCAACCAACAAAGTTGGTTTTGTGAGTGTAAATCTTTATTAAATTGTTGGATACTTTTATAAAAAAACTGGCTGCACCATGATTTTTCTCTTTCATTCCCAAACATGACCTCGGTGGAGAGATATAAAAAGAGAGAGTGATATAATGCTCCTGGAACCATTATATTGAGTGGTGGATACCTACCTTATGGATGAATGTGTAGCTATTGATCATCACACCTGAGAAGTTGATTCATTGCATCTGCTCCCAGAGCAAAAAGCGTTTTTTGCTGATCTAGAGATTGATCAGCATGGAGCTCTGGTGAGTTACCCAACTTTAATTTTGGTGGTGGATTTTGGCACAATTTCTTTGAGAGCACCTGAATTTGGAAAGGATTTATTTGGACATTTGAAGAAATTCAGAATTGGACATTTTTGTTTTTTTTTTATATTCACAAATTTAATTATTTAAATTACTTATGTTTTGCACATAATTTTGATATTTTTTGATATTAATTGATAATAGATATATATATCTTTTGCACTAATGTTTCTACACTAAATTAGGAATAGTTTGTGGTTTTAGCGCATTCCTTTGATTTAAGTTATAGCACTAAGAAATTTATTTGGTTTCTTTGAGGTGGAATTGCTGCTTTTAAGTATTAAGGGTGTGGCGCTTTTATTACACTTGTGATAAAGTTGGTATAGTTGGCTATAAACATATCCAGTAAAAAAAAAGTTAAAAATCAAATTTCGTCATAAATTTAGGCCAAAATGTATTCTGCTACATGTCTTTGCTAAAAAAAAATCCCAATAAGCATAAATTAATTGGCTTATGTGAAAGTTATAGCATCTACAAATGGCGGTATATATACTGGAATTTTTTTTATATACTAGTAATGGCGGCGATCAGTGACTTATAGCAGGACTGCGGCAGGCATTCTGACACTTGGAGGGAATGACTAACTGCCACTGATATCCCCAGTGACACTAATACAGTGACCAGTGCTAATTAAAATCACTGACACTGTATTAATGACACTGGGCAGGAAGGGGTTAACATCTGGGGATCAAAGGATTAACTGTGTGCAGTTTTACTATGTGTGCTTTCTCTGTTTTACTGTGTAGGCATGATGCTTTGCATTGCTCTGCTATGCAGAGCAATACAAAGCAGCATGCTGGTGCTGACAGGGGAGAGATCTGTGTTGTTTACATAAAGACCTCTTCCCTGTCAGTGTTCCTCAGCGATCGCTGGCCGGGACACGGTGATCGACAGCTGTAGCCGCTAATGGTGGAGCAGGTAGGGCCCCTACCCGGAAATGCAAAATCGTGTATATATACATGATTTATATATATGTGATTTTGCACAGCCCTGCTACCCTGTAGCAGTAGTTCTGCTATAGGGCAGTCAGGAAGCAGTTAAGGGCCCTGGGCTAAATTGCATGTTTTGCTTTTATTTTGTCTCTGTAGCGCCAACCCCAAAGGAGCCGTTTGGTGACTTTGGATTCTCTGTTCTGTGCCTCGACTCCGAGAACAACCTCGGCCCCCTTACACATCTGGTTGACTAAAAATCACTGCAAGTACAGATAAATACACAAACCTTTAACATGGCTGTGGATTATCACCAGTAAAAAGACATGCAACCGCATTGATACAGGTTAGAATAAATGGCAAATTGAACACAAATGAGCACACAGCTGATAGATTATGACGTATGCTAGACAAAGAAATAACTATGTTAAATTGGCAAAAATTTGATTTGATAACTAGGATCAGAAGGGTAAGTTAGTAAATCAGCAATAAACAATATTAGTAAATATTAAATGCAGTGTAAATGATGATAACACTACACATGGTTAGAGTGCTCTTTACGGGATTAGCTGGGATGCACAACTTTTAAGAGGTACCTCTTTAACTAAATAAAAAACAAGGCCTCAGGACAGCAACTGTTAGGCTAAACACTGGTGCCCATTGCATTAAGGTAGTCAATAAGACCTGAAGGCAGTAACAGATCTATGGAGTAACTGGAAGGTAGTTCCTAATTGCTCAGTAACTAATGGTGGTAACAAGTAGCAGCAACAAGGCCCTCTCACCAGATCCAACTACACAGCGACAGTGGTCTTTTCTATTGTGTATCCTCTCACTCTGGGTTGCAAGTGATGACTCTGATAGGTAGCTTTGTCCCTCGTAGTCAGGTCATGCTCTGTACCATCTGTTTGTCCCTCACACAACTGTGGGCTTCGCTGACCAGGCTCCTTCTCTCTTAGGTGGAGTTTCCTTGACATGATCCTGTCACACTCAGCTCCTGTCACACTCTGAGGAGAATCCTTTTTTTTTTAAAAAATCTGGTTCTCTTCTTCTTGCTGCTGATCGGTCCATTGCTGTTGCTAGGAAAGAGGGAGAAGAAAGTCTACACCTACAGTCGTCTCTTGTGGTTAATCTCTGTGCTGGTGACGGGGAGTTACACAGACAACTTCCAGCTTATCTCTCCTTTGTCACAGTTCAGTTGGCTGTTTACACAGTAAACTAGTGGAGAGGGCAGGCAGATGAGCTGGGGAGGGGGGGGGTGATTGGCTGGGGCTGGTTCAGGTGTCAAACGGCAGGAAAACATAGTGGAGAGGTTGTGGAATATTTCAGCCCAGAATGTTTGTTCTATAGGGCAGTTCCACCATGTGTGGAGATGAGTTCCAGGGTCGGAGCAGCCCCAGAAACAAGAGGAAGAGTAAGTAGGGAGTAGGGGCGGACTGACCATTTGGAAACTCGGGCACCGCCCGAGGGCCTGGGGTCAGTAGGGGGCCCCATAAGATACCCCTGGTACCTTTTTCATAGGCTTTTTTGAATTTGGGCAAGGACACAGGGGCCCCATGATCCCCTATTGCCCGGGGGCCCCAAGAGTTGTCAGTCCGCCCCTGGTAGGGAGGTATTTTGCTATCCGAGCAGTGACCAGGTACCACCTCTTGAACACTTTGTAATTTGTTTCAAAAGCAACTATGTTCTGGGATGCCGATGCAGTTGTTGAAAAAATCACATCCCAATCCGTGGTGTCCAGTTGGAGACCCAAATCCTTCTCCCATCTAAGGACATAGGGTATAGAAGAGTGAGGCTGTGGAGCCAGTAATTGGGTATAAAGTGTAGTGATCAGACCTCGAGTGTGAGGATCGTTTTTACAGATTCATTCAAATCTGGTCATATCAAGAAGTGAGGCATCTGTAAGCAAGTATGGGGTGAGAAAATGTTTTATTTGAAAGTAACAAAAAAGATCAGAACAAGGGAGGCCATGGGTCTCACATAGGGATGGGAATGATTTGAAAGTGTCTGGGGTTATGAGATTAGCGGATGACGATCTGTGGAATGAGAGTGGGGATGTCCAGGATGAAATGCTGGATTATGGAGGAAGGAAAGGAGGTGGTTGTGAGGGGACTGTAGGCCAAAGTGTAATTTGAGGGAATTCCATAAAGATAAGCAAAGGCTAGTGATAGGGTCGCAAGTTTGCAACTGAGAGTGGGTCGCAGTCTACTGATTCTAAAGCAACCCAGAGTGGCACCTCAAGGATTGCATGATACTTTGGAAGTTGGGCAAGTTAAGCTGCTTGGTAATACTTAGAAAAGTGTGGGAGGCTCCGGCCGCCTTTGAGTCCAGGGGAAAATAGGGTTGTCCTTGTAATTTGGGGTTTGGTTTTGCTCCAAACATAAGTTAGAGTACGATGCTGTAGTATCCATATTAAGTGCAACAGAACTGGGATAGGCAAGACATGGAAAAGTTATAGTATTTTAGGTAAAATTTTGACTACTGTAATGCAACCTATCCACGCCAATGTTAAAGAAGACCAAGAAGTCAACTGTGCAAGCATGGGAGGGAAGTTGGCGAAGTATAGAGAGAGGGGGTTGGCAGTGAGTTTAATACCCAAATAGGGTATATGGTGGGGTGACCAAGTAAACAGGAGGGTGTGTGAGCGTGGGTGGGGGTAATGAGATATTAAGAGCCTTGGACTTCTGTGGGTTAACCAGTAGGCCTGAGATTGCTGCAAACTGGTCTAAAATAACTAGAAGATTGGGGGTGGAGATAAGGGGGACGGTCTTAAAAAAAAGTATATTGTCTGCGAAGTGGCTTAATTTGTGGCGGTGGCTGCCCAGCTCCTGGCCCCAAATGTTGGGGTGGTTGCGTATCAACTGGGCCAGGGGTTCAAAGGCCAGAGCAAAGATTAATGGGGACAGGGGGCAGCCCTGCTGTATCCCTTGTAGGATAGGGAATGGGTCAGACTTGTATCCTGCATATTTTAAGTACGCTGATGGGTTTGCATATGAATAGATCTATTTGAGGAAGTGCAGGCCAAAACCCCAGTGGCGAAGGGCGTATTGTGTGTAAGGCCAAGAAACCATGTTGAAGACTTTTTTAATTTCAAGCAACACAAAGCAGGTAGGGATGTGGCAATGTCTGGCTGCATGGGCCTATTGGACTGCCCAACGGATACAATCTCCAGCTTGGTATGAAACCCACTCAGTCTTTATGGATGAGGGACCCTATGACCCTACTAAGGCATGATGATAAAATGTTAGCCAATATCTTGATGTCAACATTGAGAGGAAATGGGCCTGTAATTAGTACAGGAGTTGTCATCTGAGTGAGGCTTAGGTAGCATGGAGATGATTGGGAGTCTGGCAGGAAAGAATGTTCCTGTCACAGGGAATAAAAGCATCAACTAAGAGAGGAAAAAGGAGGTCTGCAAAGCGTTTATAATAGGAGGTTGTAAAGCTGTCAGGGCCAGGGCATTTGTTAGATTTGAGAGCTTCGTGTTGTGACGGGAGTGACTTTTTGGGGGTGGGGGGACCTCTGTATCATCTTCACAAATTCTTATGTTTAAGTGACCCTGTGCCTGTTAGGGTACAGGGTGTGTATGTGACTGTCTATTGTGTATTGGTGTGTTGTCCTTTGTTCTCGGCCACATGGCTGTCTATTGTCCTTTTGCCATGTGCTGCCGCATTGTTCTGTGTCTTGGTTGGATGGGGAGGGATGATGATGTGTTTCCTGTAGCCCTCCCCACTGATGGGACGGGCTGATGATGTGTTTCCTGTTCCTGGTTGTGTTTCCCCGCCCTGTGTATATAACTTGTTGTGTGTGTAAAATAAAGGAGTTGACTTCCTTTTTTAAGAAGAGTCGGGTGCTGTCCATTTCCAAAGCGATTTCAAGGGTGTGGTCAGTGGATTTGTGTTCGGACAGGGAAGCTGCGGTATAACAGAAAATATACCCCAGTGCGGTCTGGGGCCCGGTTCCGTTACATGTGTTTAGAACCTCTATGTCCTATCCTGGCTGTTTTAAGGACGTGCGTTGCAACTGCGATAATGATGGAAGATTAAGGTTGGTGAAGAGGCTCATTGAATGGAGTTTTCAGTAAGTATAGGACGGTGAGGTGTCTACAAAATACTCTCAAGATGTGCACGAGGTTGCTGGAGTATGTATCTCTGGCTATTTTCAAGTGTATGGCTTTATGGGTGTGGTCTAGTTTGCGGAGGGACAAGCCTAGTAATGTGTCCGGTTTATTAGCTTTCATGTAGATCTTGTGCCTTCTCTGCTGACTCTGTCAGGAATAGATCTAGTTCTGGCAGGCTTTTTAAAGAATATGCCTGTGGGTGGGGAAAGGGTCTGCCTGAAATGCTATGTGGGATTGTTGAAATGCTGCATCTAGACTCATTGCAGTGACCTTCTGTCCCTATGTAGGTGAGCTGCCAGACTGATGAAAGCTCCCCTGATTACAGGTTTGTGGGCTTCCCAAAGAGTTAGAGGAAAAATAGCATCTGTAGTGTTGTGGGTTAGATAATCTTTTAAGAGGGTGTCGTTGAGATGAAAATTTTTTTCATTAGTGTTGGATAGCATCACCAGTGAAGGCAGCAATGAGGCGCTAAAATGTTGCACATAATTAAGGGTCTGTCATTTGTACTTGACCTCACAGTTTTCAGTGGTGTTATCACATGTCTTCTTCCTACTGTTGTTGTCAGTGTGTATTAAAATCGCTGTTACTTAGTAAACAATGGACCATGAGAAACAGGTATTGTCCTGACCTTAGCTATTGTACCATGTGTAAATATCTGCCTGACCACATTGTGGAAATTTCAGTCATATTTCTAGCCACATGCACATATGCTGCACGGGGACAGCTTTATGGTGCCTAGTTATCTTTCACTGAGGTTTTGCAAGCTTTCTTAGATTTTTATAGGCTGTGAAATCAACTAACGATATTTCAGTGAGTAAGACAAACTTCACGCTGGCCCAAGGACCATTCAGGTGACAAACAAGAGAATTACTGGGCATAAATGTTTTTTTACTACACAACAGGGAATATCTGGCAATAGTAAGGAAGGAAAGGATGAGAGAAAAAGAGAATAATTCATGTTAGTGTAAGAAACTCACATTCTTGTTCTTAATATGGCCACCATGAGTGTTTGCTTTGTGGGTGTACTCTGTATCTGACCCTGCTTGATCTATGCTGCCAATTTAGGTTTCCTGCTTGACCTTGCTTCTTTTTCAGACTGCCAGCAGGCCTCTATCTCATTCTTGAATTTTCTTCTGTCTCCATTCTGGTACCTTGCTTTGGCCGCTCAGCTTCCTGTTAACTGATCTTTAGCGGGTCTTGTCCACTATTCTACCTTACACTCTGCATAATGTTTTGCGTCATTTGACAGTGAAGATATGCCAGGGTCTGTACTCTGGTGTGCCTGTCCCACAAGTCTTAATTACAACATCATTGGCTCTGTTGAAGATCAGGTAACTTTGGAGTTATCATCTCTGTTCTTGGCCAGAAGCATCCTCCAATAATGTAGATCATCTGGTTGACCAAGAGCAAGTTTTACTAGTTTTATGGCCTGAAAATAAAAGCCTGAAAAAAAATCTGAAATTTCTGAAAAGGGATTTACATGTCTGTCTACTTCATCTGATGATGCAGTTTTGTATTCTATGTTTAGATTAAGGTTGCCAGCCTGCTACCCTGTAAGAATCAGGTCACAATCAAGAACAAACAACTTTTCTGAGGCTATGGTTTAGCCTCTGAGAGGGGCCTACATGTGGCTAAAGAGCCAAAAGATAAAATCCAGGAACAGTTTAACTAGGGAGGAAATACTTAAAAAACAAAACGATATAATAGAACCAAAAGGATAAATGTTACTGGATATTGTAAGTTCTTTCTATACATGTATTACTTAATGACTAAATTCAGCCAAAATCACACAGAAAAAATCAGCAGAAAGGACATCATTTACAGTCAGTAGTCCCTTGCACTGATTTTTCTTCTGTTAGTAAAAATCTTTCTCATCTTGCCCCCCTCTCATTTCTGCCACCATAATCTTTCAGTGCAGTAGGGGGTTAATACAACTAATGGGCTGTCACAGGTTCTCATCAATAAAGCCTGATTATGCCCACCCTTTCCACCTAGCTGCTCCATTAATAAAAGCCATACTACAGCTTCTATGAATGAAACAGGATCTAAGAGTGAAATACAAGTGGAAGAAAATTCAGTTTAGCCTAATTATGGAAGGTAATGTACATAATCGTGTTCATTAAAAAAAGACTTTTGTACAAAAAGAGAATAAAAAATAAGACACAAAATTGTTGCAGCTTTCTCATGGTCAACATCAGCAGAAAATAGTTGCTGTTTACAGTATGTTATTGTTTAAAGGATAAATTCACCTTTTGGACAAAAATAATAAATGCACTTTTTTTGCATGTAAAAAATGTAAATTTATTATTTTTGTTCAAGGAGCCTGGAAAGCATTGATATTCTGACAGGAAGCTTCAATGAACTACCACGGCACTGCACAGCACTGTGATAGTTCATTGAAAACTACAAGCCCACAGTCAGTAAGGCTGTTGGGACTTGCAGTTCATTCATTCATAGAATGAATGATGCTGTCATGTGGGCGGAGCCCCGCAAGGCTGAGATGTTTTCAAATCAGACACATAGTAGGGGGAAACTTCTCCCCTTACTATATATCAGAGGGAGGACGCGGCTACAGCTATGGGAACATATTACATGTTCCACCCTAAAAACGGGTGGAACATGTAACATGTTCCAAAGATGAACTTATCCTTTACCAGTAGTAGATAAGTATTGACTGGTTCCTAATCTGGTGGGTGAGCTCAGATTTCACACCTGGCCCCTTTTAAGGGATAAGTTCACCTTTTCCAAAAAAAAAAAAATAATAATAATAATAAATGCACATCTTTTTGGTAAGTAAAAATATTTGAATTTATTATTTTTTTACACTGCAGTCTGTCAGGCATTGCACCCATGACCAGCAGATCGTGGGTGCAATGCCAAGATCCTGTAGACACTCATTAAGCTGTCTGCCCATACATCTTACGGGCATGCAGTTACTGAGTGGCAAGAAGAATCAATGTACTACGTGAGCACTCACCAGCACCCTTGCATTTCATTGAGAGCTACTGTACAAGCCATCAGCCCCAATGGCAGATGGTACTTGTAGGCATTCATTCACAGGTACATGTGAATAAATGATGCAGCCGTATCGGTGGAGCCCTGCATGGCTGCACTGTTTTTCATTTGTGACTGCAGGTGCCATTGTTAGCGACACATCAGTCTAGTGTGACTCTGAGACTACTGAGAACACCAAAAGACCAATATCCATGCCAAGTATCTCAGTCCCAAGTACTAAAACTTTGTTGAAAAACAATTCTGGAAAACCGAGGTGTAAGAAATCCTTCCCTAATAGCTCTGTAATTCCTGTACGAAACAAAGCAGCGGGCAGAGAATGGTCGGGTCACACGCCAGGTCAGCAACAGAAGATCGGATACAATAGGGGGCATCCAGGAGGAAGGTCAGGCAAGCCAGGGGTCAGAGCAGGAGAGAACAGCAAGCCAGGAACGATCCGAGTCAGCAACAATCAGGGAAACACAGCAACAAGATCAGGAACACAGGGAGACCAAACGGCAATTCCTGTCAGTGAAGGGCGATTTAAATATCGTGCCCTGCACTGTCATTGGTGCTAGATGCGCACCCGCGGCTCCGAGTGCGCATGCGCGGGTTTCTTCTCCACCGCGGCCGGCCAGGACCTAGTGCCCGCATACTAGCGTGAGCGGGCACAGTGAGCCTGCGCCGAGCCGCGGATCATGGCGGCTCCTGACACTCAGGTTGTTCTGACCTAGTAGGGTTTTGCTTTATAGGTTCAGTTGTGTTCAGCCTTTTTCTGTAGGTTCCCACACCTCTGGGCATCACTCAATGGACTTCATGCTCCTGAATTTCTCTATAATGATATGGCTTACCCTTGTCCCTTTGCCTTGTGCCTTGTCTCTCAGTTACAGATTTGATCCTTATTTTCTTCTGCCAGCTTTGGGTGTTGCAGAGCTCTGATACACTAATTGAGCTATAGTTGGACAGGCTACTCCTGCAAAGAGGAGATAAATAAAATGCCCCAGTTTTATTGGAAGGAACAATGCCATCAGTGGCAAGTGGGAGGAAAAATTGGTTGGTGTTGGTAGCCAGTGGGGGTAACAGAGAAGTATAGGTTTTGCCAGATTTTACCTGCTGGTTTATATAGCACTTAATGGGCAGTCACTGCCCAGCATGTCAATCAACCTCACTATTTAGTTATGCTCAGACCAGTACCTGTTGCCTAAGCAATATGTTAATTTCCTAGCCTATGGCTTCAAGTCAGTATCAGTTCCTACACTCCTGCACACTTGATTACTGCTCTCCCTGATCTGGTTCTATCCCTGGTTAGCTGTTGCCTGCACAGGTGAGTCTGAGGGTCACAACCTGATACACCCACCAGTAAAGTCATTATTCCTTGCGGGGTGCTCTGGTGAAAGTATGGTGAATGTCCTTAGACTGCGCCATAACCCCTTTAAGGACCTTCACCCTCTTCAATGTGCAGAAAGCACACAGAATCTACTATACAGATTGTCCATGACATTTATTTAGGATGCAACCTAGTAGAAATTAAAAATACCACTGTTAACCTTTTCTGTCCCCATGCCTTTTTCTCCCCCAAATCTTCTTTTTTATGTTTTGGCAATGTTTTTGGCCCACATGTTGTATCTTTTAGGTTTTGTAGTCTACCCTAAAGTATTATACTTAATTGTATGTGTGGACAGATAGAGCTTTATTTTTGGTAGCAAATTTGGACACATATATTTTTATTCCTTGTGTTTTGTCAGAAATGAAAAAAAAATTTTGGAAAAACGTTTTTTTCTGTAGTTTTACCCTGTGCAACATTTATGTAGTTATGTACATTGTGCACCCCCATATATTTATCAAAAATATTAACAAAGTCTGCTGATAAAATTGATATAGCATTAGTGCAACATTTAGGTAATGTAGTGGAATCATAAAGCTCAAGTGAATATATGCATTTTACTTTAGGAGAGCTTTATTCCCATTATGGCATTACATTGCAGCACACGCAAGGGAAAGAACAGTTTGAGTTAATTCTTAACGTAAGGTTATGATAAGATTAAGTCTGGTTGATAATGGCACAGATTAGCACTGCAGTGATTTTTTCACAGGTTTGTGATTGTTAAAAATTCAATGACATTGTGTTCACCCATATAAGCAGATGCTTGCGAAGTGAACACAAATACAAATGCCATCCAGATTATCTGACATCATTGTTGTGATGTTGTGACCTGGAATGATTTTATTTTATTTATTTAGGAGATAGATAGATAGATAGATAGATAGATAGATAGATAGATAGATAATACATTGATGATAGATAGATAGATAGATAGATAGATAGATAGATAGATAGATAGATAGATAGATAGATAGATAATACATTGATTATAGATAGATAGATAGATAATACATTGATGATAGATAGATAGATAGATAGATAGATAGATAGATAGATAGATAGATAGATAGATAGATAATACATTGATGATAGATAGATAGATAGATAGATAGATAGATAGATAGATAGATAGATGCATTGATGATTGATAGATAGATAGATAGATAGATAGATAGATAGATAGATAGATAGATAATACATTGATGATAGATAGATAGATAGATAGATAGATAGATAGATAGATAGATAGATAGATAATACATTGATGATAGATAGATAGATAGATAGATAGATAGATAGATAGATAGATAGATAGATAGATAGATAGATAGATGGATATGCTGTATATGTATTTATTTACTATTATATTTTGGTACACCTTTATTTTTTACAATTGTTTTTCATGTCATTACTTATTCTTCATGGATATCTTGATTTGTACAGTTGAGACATAATCTTGTACAGCAGATGATCCCTTCTAATAGTAATCTATTGCTGTCTGCAATCAGCAGTGACTGTTGCAGGGGGAGGCTGGACATAGCTGTATCAGCACAGCCTGAGCCTCAGTACTGACAGAAAGTGTGGTGGCATTCCCCCGGGACCACTAAGACCAGGCTTCAACAACACTGGGATGAATAGCTGCTACTAGAGATGAGCGAATCGAACTTGGCGAAGTGGAATTCGTTTCGAATATTAGGAAAATTTCGATTCGCGACGAATCTGAAAATTAGCAGACTTCGGATGCGCGAATCGAAATTTTTCCTAAAATGGCGGCGACATGTGCGGCGACGGAGCGGGGATCTCTGGGAAGGCGCGCAGACAAGGCGCGCTGACCCATTATGCATTCATTCATGACATGTGATCGCATTAGCCAATCAGCAGCCAGCCAGCCAGCACTGTGTAATGGTCGAGCTATAAATTGCGGCCATTTTAGAATTCTGCATTAGCCTCCAGTCATTCAAGAGAGGCAGAGCTGTCTGTATTCAGGGAGAGAGTTAGGGCCACAGAATCGTTACTCAGGGACACAGAATCGTTACTTAGGGACACAGAACCGTTACTTAGGGACACAGAACCGTTACTTAGGGCCACAGAAACGTTACTTAGGGACACAGAACCGTTACTTAGGGCCACAGAATCGTTACTTAGGGACACAGAACCGTTACTTACGGACACAGAACCGTTACTTAGGGCCACAGAACCGTTACTTAGGGCCACAGAAACATTACTTAGGGACACAGAACCGTTACTTAGGGCCACAGAACCGTTACTAAGGGCCACAGAACCGTTACTTAGGGACACAGAACCGTTACTTAGGGACACAGAATTGTTACTTAGGGACACAGAACCGTTACTTAGGGCCACAGAACCGTTACTTAGGGCCACAGAACCGTTACTTAGGGACACAGAACCGTTACTTAGGGACACAGAATTGTTACTTAGGGACACAGAATTGTTACTTAGGGCCACAGAACCGTTACTTAGGGCCACAGAACCGTTACTTAGGGACACAGAATTGTTACTTAGGGACACAGAATTGTTACTCAGGGACAGACACAGAATTGTTACTCAGGGACACAGAATTGTTACTCAGGGAAACAGAATTGTTACTCAGGGACACAGAATTGTTACTCAGGGACAGACACAGAATTGTTACTCAGGGACACAGAATTGTTACTCAGGGACACAGAATTGTTACTGAGGGACACAGACTTGTTACTCAGGGACACAGAATTGTTACTCAGGGACACAGAATTGTTACTCAGGGACAGACACAGAATTGTTACTCAGGGACACAGAATTGTTACTGAGGGACACAGAATTGTTACTCAGGGACACAGAATTGTTACTCAGGGACACAGAATTGTTACTCAGGGACAGACACAGAATTGTTACTGAGGGACACAGAATTGTTACTGAGGGACACAGAATTGTTACTCAGGGACACAGAATTGTTACTCAGGGACAGACACAGAATTGTTACTCAGGGACACAGAATTGTTACTCAGGGACACAGAATTGTTACTGAGGGACACAGACTTGTTACTCAGGGACACAGAATTGTTACTCAGGGACAGACACAGAATTGTTACTGAGGGACACAGAATTGTTACTGAGGGACACAGAATTGTTACTGAGGGACACAGAATTGTTACTCAGGGACAGACACAGAATTGTTACTGAGGGACACAGAATTGTTACTCAGGGACAGACACAGAATTGTTACTCAGGGACAGACACAGAATCTTTACTCAGGGACAGACACAGAATTGTTACTCAGGGACACAGAATTGTTACTGAGGGACACAGAATTGTTACTCAGGGACACAGAATTGTTACTCAGGGACACAGAATTGTTACTCAGGGACAGACACAGACAAGGCGCGCTGACCCATTATGCATTCATTCATGACATGTGATCGCATTAGCCAATCAGCAGCCAGCCAACCAGCACTGTGTAATGGTCGAGCTATAAATTGCGGCCATTTTAGAATTCTGCATTAGCCTCCAGTCATTCAAGAGAGGCAGAGCTGTCTGTATTCAGGGAGAGAGTTAGGGCCACAGAACCGTTACTTAGGGACACAGAACCGTTACTTAGGGACACAGAATTGTTACTTAGGGACACAGAACCGTTACTTAGGGCCACAGAACCGTTACTTAGGGACACAGAACCGTTACTTAGGGACACAGAATTGTTACTTAGGGCCACAGAATTGTTACTTAGGGCCACAGAACCATTACTTAGGGCCACAGAACCGTTACTTAGGGACACAGAATTGTTACTTAGGGACACAGAATTGTTACTTAGGGACACAGAATTGTTACTCAGGGACAGACACAGAATTGTTACTGAGGGACACAGAATTGTTACTCAGGGACACAGAATTGTTACTCAGGGACACAGAATTGTTACTCAGGGACAGACACAGAATTGTTACTGAGGGACACAGAATTGTTACTGAGGGACACAGAATTGTTACTCAGGGACACAGAATTGTTACTCAGGGACACAGAATTGTTACTCAGGGAAACAGAATTGTTACTGAGGGACACAGAATTGTTACTCAGGGACACAGAATTGTTACTCAGGGACAGACACAGAATTGTTACTGAGGGACACAGAATTGTTACTGAGGGACACAGAATTGTTACTCAGGGACACAGAATTGTTACTCAGGGACAGACACAGAATTGTTACTGAGGGACACAGAATTGTTACTGAGGGACACAGAATTGTTACTCAGGGACACAGAATTGTTACTCAGGGACAGACACAGAATTGTTACTCAGGGACACAGAATTGTTACTCAGGGACACAGAATTGTTACTGAGGGACACAGAATTGTTACTCAGGGACACAGAATTGTTACTCAGGGACAGACACAGAATTGTTACTCAGGGACAGACACAGAATTGTTACTCAGGGACAGACACAGAATTGTTACTGAGGGACACAGAATTGTTACTGAGGGACACAGAATTGTTACTCAGGGACAGACACAGAATTGTTACTGAGGGACACAGAATTGTTACTCAGGGACAGACACAGAATTGTTACTCAGGGACAGACACAGAATTGTTACTCAGGGACAGACACAGAATTGTTACTCAGGGACAGACACAGAATTGTTACTGAGGGACACAGAATTGTTACTGAGGGACACAGAATTGTTACTCAGGGACACAGAATTGTTACTCAGGGACAGACACAGAATTGTTACTGAGGGACACAGAATTGTTACTGAGGGACACAGAATTGTTACTCAGGGACACAGAATTGTTACTCAGGGAAACAGAATTGTTACTGAGGGACACAGAATTGTTACTGAGGGACACAGAATTGTTACTCAGGGACAGACACAGAATTGTTACTGAGGGACACAGAATTGTTACTGAGGGACACAGAATTGTTACTCAGGGACAGACACAGAATTGTTACTCAGGGGCAGACACAGAATTGTTACTGAGGGACACAGAATTGTTACTCAGGGACACAGAATTGTTACTCAGGGACAGACACAGAATTGTTACTGAGGGACACAGAATTGTTACTCAGGGACACAGAATTGTTACTCAGGGACACAGAATTGTTACTCAGGGACACAGAATTGTTACTCAGGGACAGACACAGAATTGTTACTCAGGGACAGACACAGAATTGTTACTCAGGGACAGACACAGAATTGTTACTGAGGGACACAGAATTGTTACTGAGGGACACAGAATTGTTACTCAGGGACACAGAATTGTTACTCAGGGACAGACACAGAATTGTTACTCAGGGACAGACACAGAATTGTTACTCAGGGACAGACACAGAATTGTTACTGAGGGACACAGAATTGTTACTGAGGGACACAGAATTGTTACTGAGGGACACAGAATTGTTACTCAGGGACACAGAATTGTTACTCAGGGACAGACACAGAATTGTTACTCAGGGACAGACACAGAATTGTTACTGAGGGACACAGAATTGTTACTGAGGGACACAAAATTGTTACTCAGGGACACAGAATTGTTACTCAGGGACACAAAATTGTTACTGAGGGACACAGAATTGTTACTCAGGGACAGACACAGAATTGTTACTCAGGGACAGACACAGAATTGTTACTGAGGGACACAGAATTGTTACTGAGGGACACAGAATTGTTACTCAGGGACAGACACAGAATTGTTACTCAGGGACAGACACAGAATTGTTACTGAGGGAAACAGAATTGTTACTGAGGGACACAGAATTGTTACTCAGGGACACAGAATTGTTACTCAGGGACAGACACAGAATTGTTACTGAGGGACACAGAATTGTTACTGAGGGACACAGAATTGTTACTCAGGGACACAGAATTGTTACTCAGGGACAGACACAGAATTGTTACTGAGGGACACAGAATTGTTACTGAGGGACACAAAATTGTTACTCAGGGACACAGAATTGTTACTCAGGGACAGACACAGAATTGTTACTGAGGGACACAGAATTGTTACTGAGGGACACAGAATTGTTACTCAGGGACAGACACAGAATTGTTACTCAGGGACAGACACAGAATTGTTACTGAGGGAAACAGAATTGTTACTGAGGGACACAGAATTGTTACTCAGGGACACAGAATTGTTACTCAGGGACACAGAATTGTTACTCAGGGACAGACACAGAATTGTTACTCAGGGACACAGAATTGTTACTGAGGGACACAGAATTGTTACTCAGGGACACAGAATTGTTACTCAGGGACAGACACAGAATTGTTACTGAGGGACACAGAATTGTTACTCAGGGACACAGAATCGTTTAATTAAAGAGTATGTCAGACAACACGCAGAGGAGTGGCAGAGGAGGCAATGTTTTAGGAGCGAGCAGACGTGGCAGCAGAGGAAGGGGTGGAGGCAGCACTAGTCGCAGCCAGAGGCCAGTGCTCCCGGTGTCATCCAGCGGTCGTGTCTCCACCGACAACCCTGCCGTCATCGATTGGTTGGCTCGGTCGTCTTCCTCTTCCCAGGTCACCTCTGACACCTACAGCCAAGGGTCGGTGGGTACGTCAGACACAACCGTTAGTTGGCATGGCCCGGGAGCAAGCCCACTGAAATCACGTGTCCTCAACCTGCCCCTGTCCTTTGGTGTTCCCTCACCAAGCGAAGTATCGCATGCTGTGGGCTCAGCCCCACTGTACAGTGAGGAAGAGCTAACAGAGGGCGGTCAGGAACGGGGGGAGACATCCGCCTCTTCAGCAGCCAGGCGAAGAAGTACTGGCGAGGAGAGTGGCTCGGTAGCCGGTCTAGAGACAGGTCTGTCTCCTGACCCACACGCAGCCGAGGGGGCTAGTAGTGAGGCGGAGACCTTAATTGATGATGATGAGGCTGATCGCACTTGGCAGCCTCGTCGTCATCAGGTTATTGCTTCCGCATCATCAGGAGAAGAGGGTGGCAGCTTGGCAGCGAGCAAAACAGTCGGTGGGTTGCCCAGGAGGCAGCAGGGTCGCAGCAGTGTCAGTGGAGGCAAACGGCCACGGAGTAGAGCACCAGCTCCACTGCAGCCTACCACCACGGCCAGTAGTGGTGCCGGTGTGCACGGAGGAAGTAGCAGTCAGCCAGTGAGGAGTATCGGGGGCAAAGTTTCCTACTCGGCGGTGTGGCAATTTTTCGTCAAGCCGCCCGAGGAAGTAAACGTAGCCGTATGTCGACTATGTGGCCAGAAAGTCAAGCGTGGCCAGGGGGCCCATGTTGGGACTACAGCGTTGCGTCAGCATATGCAGCGTCGCCATTTGGTGGCCTGGGAAAACCGTGATAAAGATACGGCGGTTCTGCCTTCTCCAGCCCCCCGCTCCATCACCCGCTCCGTTACTTGCTCCGTCACCCGACGTCAATCGCCCTCTATCAGCCAGTCAAGGCTCCAACACCTCTGTTGAGGGGAGTTGTCGCTCGTTGGCATCTTCTGCTCGTTCAGATGCTCCTTCTCCTGCTACTCCTCTTCACGGATTCCGTCAGCAGTCTTTCTTGGAATCCGATTCCAAGAGACAACAGTTTGCGAGCACGCACCCGACGGTGCAAAAGCTGAACGTCCTCCTGTCCAAGTTGCTGGTGCTGCAGTCCCTCCCTTTCCAAATGGTGGACTCAGCACCTTTCCGAGAAATGATGGCTTGTGCCGCGCCGCGGTGGAGAGTGCCAAGCCGGCATTTCTTCGCCAAAAAGGCAGTGCCAGCCCTGCATTCACATGTAGAAGAGATGGTGGGCCAGTCTTTGAGCATGTCGGTCTCTGCCAAAGTGCACGGCAGCGCCAACGTGTGGAGCTGTAACTACAGTCAGGGACAGTACATGTCATTTACGGCCCACTGGGTGAACGTGGTGCCGGCACAGCCGCACCAGCAACTTGGACAGGTCACACCGCTTTTGCCTCCACGTTTGCACATCCTTGGTCCACAAAAGATGTCCGCCTCTACCACCTCTTCTTCCGCCGTGTCCTCAGCCGCCACCCCCGTGCCAAGTCCCATTACCCGACCGGCATATCACATGTGCAGGGCGCAACGGTGTCACGCTGTGCTGCACCTGGTATGCCTTGGCGAACGTAGTCACACAGGGGAGGAACTTCTGAGTGTAATGAACAGAGAAATCGACAGATGGCTGTCTCCGCGCAAACTGAAAATCGGAACCATGTTGACCGACAACGGAAAGAACATGGTGTCTGCTCTGCGTCAAGGAAGGTTGTGCCATGCACCATGCATGGCTCACGTGTTCAATCTGGTTGTCAAGCGGTTCCTAAAATCCACCATCCCACTGCAAGACATCCTTAAAATGTCACGTAAACTTTGCATGCATTTCAGCCATTCCTACACCGCAAAGCACACCGGAATTCCACAGCATCGCCTGATCTGCGACGTTGCAACAAGGTGGAATTCAACCCTACACATGTTAGACCGCCTTTACGAACAGCGAAAGGCCATCACCGATTTCCTTACCGATTTACTTACACTATGTCGATGGCCCCTGTGACTCCTCCACCTGCACAGGGGAGTGTCCAGGACGGCCCATGTGACCTTTGGTTTAACTAGTAGTGAGCATATAAAAGAGGGAGCAGACATTTGGTCAGTTGGCTCTGAGGAAGAGGCAAGTCCTTGAAACGCGTCAGCCTTTTGGATGTCTAAACTCCCTATTGCGGACTGTTACTCAGCGCGGTGTTGATCCAGCTGTTCTTTTATGATGTGCCTTGACTATATTGTCGTTTGTGAGTACAACACCTACTTTATTATTTTTTATTAAACATTTTTTATGGTAATGCACTAGGCCTGTGCGCCCTCTTTTTGTTCTTTCCCCATTCAGTATATTTGGATTCCCCCGGTCCATTTGAGGGCAGCAAGGTGTGCATGTTCCAGGACATTCTTAATGTGGTTGTAGCATCGAGTCCATCCCCAAGCGCAGGAGCATTTGTGTTTGCTGGTTCTATGTTTTAAAAGGCATGGGGAGTCTCCTGAAGGCTTAATTTTTTGCCACAAGTGTTTGGAAAATGTGATAAGAAAATAAAAAATGTATTTTTTTTACACATAGTTGTCAATCTATGAGATATTTCTATTACACAGCATAGGCATACTTAAAATTACACCTCAAAATGCATTCTTTAACTCCTGCTGAATATGGTGATACCAAATGTGTGAGACTTTTTCACAGTCTGACCACATGGGGGGCTCCACATCCAATAAGCACCTGTTAACGTTCTAAGGGCAAACATTACATATCTAATTTCTTGACTACCTATTGCCGTTTTGGAGGTCCTGGAGCATCAGGACAATGGAATTTTCCAAAATGGTGAGTGGAAATTATGGTGGGGGCGAGTGTGTCCCCCAGGGCCGTCTTGCTGAGCAGGCTTGGAGCTCAGGCTGGATCTGTGATTGGCACTGGGAGCCGTCAGAGTGCTCAATAGCTGAGCGCAGTGAAAGCAAAGCAAGGAGTGTGTGCTGTGCTCTCTGCCTCCCCCTAGAGTACAGTACCCGGATCTGTTAGTAAACAACGAAGTACTGCAACTTTTTATGGGGGGGGGGTATGTGTACGTGTACATGTGTGTGTGTTTGTGTGTGTCTGTGTATGCATGTACAATTGTACATGTGTCTGTGAGTATGTACATGTGTGTATATGTACATGTGTCTGCGTGTATGTACATGTATGTGTACATGTGTCTGTGTGTGTGTACATGCAAGTATATGATCCAAACGCACACGTTCCTGCGTTAAAAATGGCTGTGTGTATGAGTGGGTGCTGCAGTGACCGTCGGCTGGAACCAAACAGAATCAGCAAGGAAAAAATGTCACCAGCACACCGAGGATCACCAATATGGGTCCAAAGGTTTTAATAAACCATCACATAGTTACAGCAAGGCAACGTTTCGGAGTCTCGCAGGACCCCTTCATCAGGCATGTGACAAATCGTGATAGAAACTGGAGAACTATTTAAAAAAACCATCCACCAATCAGAGTGAAGTGAAATGAGCTTGGCCCCACCCCATGATGTCATGTTCCCTCCAAAAATGTATTCAAATCAATGTAAACAGAAACAATACAAACTGCAAAAATAAATAAACAATAATCAGATGTACATAAACTGCATTCCTGGGGATATAAACATTGTGGTCACATGTGTATCATGGTACTCCCCGGATTGTAATAAAAGTGTCAGCTGAAAGCAGCGCTGGGTTCTGGAATCAACAACCAGCAGCATATATGTCCCTGACAGAAGATAAAGACTGTTACCTAGAAATGTGGGAGGGTTGTCTCCGATTGCCAAGTGAGCTGCAATGGGGACACACCTACAGTGGTCCTATTAGTGCAGCGGCCGACAGTTTCATAGCGACGCATGTCACCTGCATGCACCATGAGAGTTTACTACTCACACATGCGCTCAAAGACATTCCTGCACCGGTCGCCATCATCATGGAAACCCATGATGTTGGCGCCGGGAAGGACAAGGCTGAGGCAAGTCGCCAGCGTCATAGAAACATATGGCGCCGACGCCACACAAACCAGTGAGTGGGCGGGGTTGCAGAGATGAGCTGTGAAGAAAAAAGAACGCAAAGAAAACAGATTGAGGGCTAGTTCACACCACATGCATTTCAGTTACTTTTCATCTGCATCCAAAGATAAAGTAGTATACTATACATGGTTGCCAATGTCATAGTTCACATCAGTGTTCGTAGTTCCAGTGCGTTCTTTTTTCTTCACAGCTCATCTCATTTTTTCCTTGTGTGTGTGTACATGGTTCAGTGTGTGTGTGCATGTACAGTTGTGTTCAAAATAATAGCAGTCAGACATCACTAACCTGATCAATCACTGTTTTTGGTAGAATTGATATTTCTACATGCCAAATAGTGTACTAGCAGGTGTAGTAGAGTAATAGAAATCCAACAGACCCAACAGTCATGACATGCATGCTGCTGATTCTGTGTAATTGAATCACTAATTGAAAGGGGCATGTTCAAAATAATAGCAGTGTGGAGTTCTATTAGTGCGGTCATTCATTCTTTGAAAAACAGGTGGCAATTATTGCCCTTATTTAATGAAGGAAGGCAGCAAATGTTGTACATGCTGGTTACAGTGCATTTCTCTCTGAAATTCTGAGGAAAATAGGTCATTCCAGACATTGTTCAGAAGAACAGCGTACCTTGATTAAAAAGTTGATTGGAGAGGGGAAAACATATAAAGAAGTGCAGAAAATGATAGGCTGCTCAGCTAAAATGATCGCAAATGCTTTAAAATGGCAACCAAAACCTGAAAGACGTGGAAGAAAGCAAAAAACTACCATTCGAATGGATAGAAGAATAGCCAAAATGGCAAGGACTCAGCCAATAATCAGCTCCAGGAAGATCAAAGAAGGTCTAAAGTTACCTGTGAGTACTGTTACAATTAGAAGACGCCTATGTGAAGCCAAGCTATCTGCAAGAAGCCCCCACAAAGTCCCACTGTTGAAAAAAAGACATGTGCTGAAGAGGTTACAATTTGCCAAAGAGCACATTGACTGGCCTAATGAGAAATGACGCAACATTTTGTGGACTGATGAAAGTAAGATTGTTCTTTTTGGGTCTAGTTGCCGGAGACAGTTTGTCAGACGACCCCCAAACACTGAATTCAAGCCACAGTACACTGTGAAGACAGTGAAGCATGGTTGCGCAAGCATCATGATGTGGGGATGTTTCTCATACTACGATGTTGGGCCTATTTATCGCATACCAGGGATCATGGATCAGTTTGAATGCATCAGAATACTTGTAGAGGTCATGCTGCCTTATGCTGAAGAGGAAATGCCCCTAAAATGGGTGTTCCAACAAGACAACGACCCCAAACACACCAGTAAACATCTTGGTTCCAGACCAACAAGATTGACGTTATGGAGTGGCCAGCCCTATCCCCGGATCTTAATCCATTAGAAAACTTGTGGGGTGACATCAAAAATGCCGTTTCTGAGGCAAAACCAAGAAATAGAGAACTGTCCAATCATCCTGGGCTGGAATACCTGTTCACAGGTGCCAAAAGTTGGTTGACTCCATGCAACACAGATGTACAGCAGTTCTCAGAAACAGTGCTTATACAACTAAATATTAATTAAGTGATTCAAAGGAAAGCAAAATCTTCAAACATTTTTCAGTTTATATAGTAAATGTTTGAGTTTGTAAAGAAGAATACAAACACTGCTATTTTTTTGAACAGTCTAATATTCACTTTTATTCAATTTTTTTAGAGGAACAACACAAATTTGATATATTTTTCTTCATGTCTCGATTTGGAATAGAATGTGTAGTGTTCCCAATACATTTGTGTGTATGGAAGCTATTAGAAGGATTTTGAGCTTTATTCACTTTTTTCAACACACTGCTATTATGTTGAACACAACTGTACATGTGTGTGTGTGTTTGTTTGTATGTATGTGCATGTGTCTGTGTGTACATGTGTCTGTGTATGTATGTACATGTGTCTGTGTGTATGTACATGTGCCTGTGCATGTGTATTTCTGTGTATGTACATGTATCTGAATTTATGCGTGTATGTACGTGCCTGTGTATGTATACATGTGTCTGTATACGTGTGTGTGTACATGTGTCTCTGTGCGTGTCTGTGTACATGGCAAGTAACTCAAAGGCCTGGCTAGTAGCTCAGGACTTGAAATTTTAAGCCCTGGAGTATATATAAATTCCACCATCAGACATCAGATCAAGCCCCCTGAACCACACCAGAAATGTACATTAAATATACAGCACAAGGAGCTAATTTATTGCACAAACTCAGTAAATAGCAGCTGTTACTAACATTGATAGAAAAATGAGCTTTTTGTGCTGTAACGTCTGTGATTCTTGAGCTAAGAGACGGAAGATATTGGTAGGCAGGTATTGGTATTTTACACCTGGAGTTGTAGAACAGAGCTAGCAGTGCAGAAGAGGGTAAGTGGTAAGCATCTTTACACCCGGAGCTTGAAGGGCCTCAGTGATGTTAGGTGGGCCTTTCAACAGCATTACAACACATTGGTGGGCCATTGAGCTTGCATACACAACAAAATTATTGTTAGCAGTGAAACCATTGGGAACATTATTCGCGATAATTTGATCATGAAAAAGTATGTGCAAGTGGTGAAAGTACTCATTCACTCATGCATGCAAAGCAAAAATGGGTCCTTTCAAATATGTTTAGATTAGTATAATTAAACCCTCTTGAAAGGCTTCATTTGTAGGAGGTGCCATCTAAGTAATGTAGTCTGTTAACCCTTGATCTGTTTCTGTGCCTGTTTCTGCACAAACCTCAAAACCACTGGTTCAAATCTCTATGAAGTGACAACAGAAACAAATATGGGGGGGTACCATTTAGTTTTTATTATTTTTTTTATCTTTTTTAGGGTTTAGATATACTTTACACAGCACTGGTCAGATGAGAAACTTGTAGGGTTTGACATTACAGCATCTATGACAAGTTTGGGCAGATATCTCATCTATCATCATAATCAGTGAGACATCTACTTGTGTCCAGAGGACCCATGTCTACCTTATCTGCTCTCTGCAGTTCAAATAAATAGGATGTAGGAGAATATGAAGAAAGTATCATGTGTGAAGTATGATTCATTTGTAAGGTATGTATGCATTGCACAAAAAAAGACCATTCAACTAAGAAAATAGAATATGTTTGTAAACATGGAAATGAAATAAAAGAAGGCCTCAATGTAGATATATGAAAATCTTGGAAAATCTAGTGACTTCTTGAGTTGCAGCCATATAGCTTTACAATGGAACTTAAAGGAGAAGTATGGCCAAAGCTCTATTAGCTGTACTTCTCCTCTGGGACACAGGAGTGCACTTAGTTCTGCACACCTGTGACCCAGATTCAGCTGACATCAGAGAGCCAGTCCAGACTCTGTAGGGATCCCAACAATAATGTTAGCATCCAGGCAGATGCCTGACCGGCAGCTGGCCCAGCCTCTCAGAGCACCACTGAGTGCCTGAATCAGCTGCTCTTACCCCTTCCACAGCCTGGTGTTCCACTGAGCACTGGAGGGGAAGAGCAGAGAGCTGGTGGCTAGTGGCTGTCACCACTCTCAGATCACTGAAAATCAAAACTGAGTGATCAGCAGTTGTGTGATTGCTCAGTTCTCTCAGCTTAGAGCTGGCAGGGGACAGCTGCAGCATTGGATTGATGCTGCAGCTATCTAGGTGAGTACGATTGTGTGTTTTTATATCCCACACTTCTCTTTTAAGAGTTGAAGTAATACAATACACATACATAGACAGTTATCCCCATTAAATATTTGGAAAAGGAAGGGATGGGGCAATCATTGGGTGGTAGGAGGTCACACCCCCGAAAGTAACATAGTGCCACTTCCCAACTGAAGAAAATTAGAGGCAAAAATATCTAATGGACGTTTTAGGCATATAAACTCAACACGCAAAAAGTAAAAACAATGTTGCTTATTAACATATCACATATAAAACATATCTTGTATATATTTAAAATAGCATTGCACACTTAGAACACAGCATGTCTCCCGCCACCAACCAACCATAGTAACTAATTCCAAGAGAGATTAGATGAAGATGGTGAATACAGTATACTTCTTTCAGAGGGTAGGGAATGTCCAAACTGTGTGAAAAACGACCAACATGTTTCGCGACTGGAGTTCAGGGGCTAGCAATGCATCTGAAAATAATGAACAAACTTAAACAATAAACATGTATAGAAAACCAGACAAAAATACAGCATAGGTACCGCCTATACAATAGGCACTTACATGGTTAGACAATGTGCATTGTATGATAAAGAACTTCCCAGTGAAGCCAGAACAAGTCCCCCCAGGCGACCAAGGGATGACAGATCCCACTGTCGGGTGTGGGGGCGCATCAGTTATGCAATGGAAGACAGAGAACCCCATGGAACTCACAGGCAATCAACAGATAAAAGATAGAAGTCAGAGGTGCCAGTTGGTGGTCGACAGCGTCAGCATAATAATCCAACTAAAAAGGATTAATGATGTAAAACAGAATAGAATATACAGAGATATAAATTACTAATATCCCAAAGGGGCAACGCATCTATTATTGCATAATAAACCAAGACATTCAGAAAAAAGTTAACTCTAAGCTTGAAGCGATATGTCAAGTGTATAGACCTAAGGGGCACATATACACAACCCCTCGCTGTAAGGTGAAAAGCCAAAAGACCCTTAATTAATCCACAGTGAGTAAGCTCCAGTATGAGGCATAGGAACCGATTGGCCTGGAAAACTGAAAGTGCCCCTATTAATATGATTCCCCTCTGGACCCACACCCTCCGTATATAGTATAGAGTAACTGTAGCCAAGGAGAATCGCGCAGTCTGTAGGACCACAAATCAACCTTATCAGTGTTGGAGGAGTCCCAAAGGATAGTCTGCCAACCCACACTGCTTAAATACGCCCCGACCAGGCCCGCCAACACCAGCTGGCGTATGACGTCATCCCAGCCTGACCAATACATCCACGCATGCCAGAGACCCCCGCACATGCACAGAGCACCACACCGTGATGACATGACCATGACATCACAGCAAAGGACCCGACACTTCCCAAGCCCGGTGACTTGGCCCAGTGTAAACTGCCAATCTCCAGTAACACAAGGGGTCATGGGGGGTGGGGTAGCAGGCTCAAGATGACAACCTCAGCCTACCAGCCACACACCCGACCAATCATAGTGCCCCCCGCCAAGCTGACCAGGCAGTGCCCTGGCCACAACAAGGGGGTCCACAATCATAACAATACCCACATCACATGATGTACAAGATATTTGCAGTAGTATAAAGAACTAAATAAACAAATCCATATATACATACGACAAAATGGCCACAAAATCATCCACAGAAATTGTAAGGCCACCGAGTCCACTAGTAATACATCCATAATGGCATCAGAAGGATATTGGACAATCCAAGGTCACCCCCCCCCCAAGGAGAAACTAGAGGGGGGGAACATTAGCACTTAACCCCAAAAATGAAACAGGTACCTGTATTCAATATTAGCAAATGATTGATTCCAATAATTTTAATGCATAAATATGAACAGAGCCTGTGTCGGTGACTATATATATAGATCATTCTCGGAGAGAGTATATGATGATATATGAAAAAGACCTATATATATAAAGTAAACAGGATGACTGTAAACTGTCATAGGGGGATAACCCCTGCACTGTTTACTAAAACAAACACAATCCATGATAGCCAGTCATGTCACAAAACTACATTATCCCAAACTGGTCATTTATAGTGTTTGTGAATCTATGCCATTGAAATCAGAGAAAGGATTTGCATGATAGAATTTCATTAAGGCCTGTTGAATTTACTTCATTTAAATGTTCGATCCACTTGGTTTCTCTACAGAGAATTTTTTTTATCTCATTTGCCTCCACGTGGGTCTCTCATAACTACCTCCAATACAGTGAATTTAGCGTGCGTGGTATCAAATTTATAATATAATCCCAAATGACGACTAATAGAGGTAAGCATTTTGGCATTACATGAATAATAGATGTGATCATGTATTCTTTGACTAAACTGATGTATGGTTTTACCCACATGGTAAGCCCCACAAGTGCATGTCATATGGTATATTACTCCCCTAGTTGTACAATTAGCATGACATTTAGGGATCAAAATCTCTCCATTGAGTAGTATAAATTGTCTGACAGTCTGCACCCAAGGACAATATGTACACTTACCGCAGGCAAAAATGCTGTTAGGAAGTGTAGAAAGGTTGGTTCTTGGTATGTAGTGGCTTGATGTTAATTTATCTTCGATACAGACTGCTTTACTGAACACCAACGCAGGGTAATCTTTAATGTATTTATTTAATATGGGATCCTCCTGCAAGAGGTGCCAATGACGTTGTAAAACATCACGTAATTCCTGATGTTGTACAGAATACTGTGTTATAAATCTTGTTGTTGGGTGTTTAGCCTTAGATTTGGATGTGGGGTATATTAAAGCTGTCCTATCCTTGGCCAGTGCCTTATTGTAGGCTTTACGTAAAAGTGTACAAAAAAGGAGGGTTGTGAAAAGAGATTCACAGAAAAGCGGCTACATAATGAACAGAACGTGACACTAAGGGAATAATTTCCAAAAATTATGCTTTATTACACACAAATGAATATGACATATGGGCATTTGCCCTGGTTTACCATCACCTCAGTATGAGACAATACACACAGACCTAAAACCATTTAAAATGACACAAAAACCGGTCTAAATGTATGTGTAGCAGGGAAAATGGCTACATGAGTCTAGTGTCCCTGCAACACAAACACACAGGTGAACACTTCCCTAGGGAAGTGTATCCAAAAATGTACAATATATTTGACATTTATGTCTTCCTTCATACAGGCCTGAGGCCTGCTACTCTCCTTTTTGACGCATATTGTGCTTGCTCCATTGCATACATGTGAGATATATATTTACAGCATAATTTTTTGGATTTCTTGATAGGGATTTGCCATTATGGTTACTGTTTAATCCCTTATATCCTCCATTATGGTATGCCCATGGCATAATTTTTGGATACACCTCCCTAGGGAAGTGTTCACCTGTGTGTTTGTGTTGCAGGGACACTAGACTCATGTAGCCATTTTCCCTGCTACACATACATTTAGACCGGTTTTTGTGTCATTTTAAATGGTTTTAGGTCTGTGTGTATTGTCTCATACTGAGGTGATGGTAAACCAGGGCAAATGCCCATATGTCATATTCATTTGTGTGTAATAAAGCATAATTTTTGGAAATTATTCCCTTAGTGTCACGTTCTGTTCATTATGTAGCCGCTTTTCTGTGAATCTCTTTTCACAACCCTCCTTTTTTGTATGCCTCTTTTGGCTACTGAATGGAGACCATACATTGGGTGACACGTTAATGTATTTAATAACCTCTTTAATAACTTTCTTAGTATATTTACGTAAAAGTGTCCTACTGTAACCCCGCGAAAGAAGACGTCGGCGTAAAAGACTAGCTTGATTTTTAAAGTCCTCTAGATACGTACAATTGCGCCATAGGCAAATATATTGTGAAAAAGGTAGGCTTTTTACCTCTAACTTCATACAATGCACACTGTCTAACCATGTAAGTGCCTATAGGGGGTCTATCCTATAGGGGATATTTTTGTCTGATTTTCTATACATGTTTATTGTTGTCAGGAATGGACTTGCCAATAATGGTGGGACTCACCTGCCTTGTGGGCTGCAGTATCAGGGCTGGCCAGCGGGTGCTCTCAGCAATCAGAGACTCAACCCTGCAGTCAGCCAAACACCTGAAGCTGATTACGGAGGTGTATTTAAGGGATGGCCAGACCTGCAGTCTGTGCCTTGGTGTGTGTTTATCCATGGGAATCGGGAACCTTGTAACCTGCATTCCTGTTCCTTTTCCTGCCTGACTGACTGGTTGCCGACCCTGCCTGATTCTGACCTCTGCTGGCTTCTCCTGTTTGATCCCTGGCTTGTGACCCCGACCATTCTCAGCCTGACCCCCTGTACCTACCTGCCCATTAGTTGCTGTACCCGGCTCGTGACCTGACTACTCTCTGCCTGCTCCTCCTGTACCGACCTGCCCATTAGTTGCTGTACCCGGCTCGTGACCTGACTACTCTCTCCTGCTCCTCCTATTCCTACCTGCCCGATTGTTATTGACCCGGCCTGCCTGACTACGCTTGCATTGTATGTATTGTTATCTGTGGGTGGTTTGGTTCATTTGCACTGTGTTTATGTTTTGGTATTGCACTGCATTTTGTATTGTTAGTATTAATAAATTATATTGTTTATAACATATCTGAAGCCTGCGTTTCCCTGCGTCAGTTCACACACCTCTAGTCATACCCGGAGCCCTGACATTACACCAAGGCCAATCCTGACCAGAAGTGGCTGCACAGGGAAGCCATCTTGGCTTGTTGCTGGGAAGGATGGATCTTGATGAGGTTGTGTATTTGTCGCTGCTGGTTTTTGATGACAGAGAATATGCTTATCAGACTCTGAGGGAGTATACCCGGGATCAACTACTAGAATGTATACGGATCGCTCATGTTCTAGTAGATCAGGGCACAGAGTTCTCTGAGGTGCAACCTTTGATTCAGGTTTGTGTAGAGTTGGCTTCATCTGGTACCCCTGAAAGCAGGGATGAATTTTTGCCGCCATTTAGTGCAGACCAGGTAGAGTCCCTGGTGTGGTTATTGGAGGATGATGTGGATTGCTTCTTGGAGCATTATGCTGCATGTTCACAACAGGTACTAAGGGATTGTATAAACGCAGTGCAGTCTTTGACCAGACAGGCTTTGTGTAAGCTGAGCTTTGTTCAACCCATACTGCAGACATGGTCAGACTTGTTACACCTAGCCTCAGTCAGCTTACAACATCATTCCTCCGCTCAAGGCACTCTTCCTGCATCCCCGACAGCACCCCCAGTGACGGCCCAGTATACTCTGCTAACTACCACATATCAGTCCTCTGCTCCCACTCGCTGCACCTATCCTTTCTTTAACCCTGTAAAGAAGTCCTCTGTAGCAACTGCTCCCTCCTCTGTTCCATCCTCCAGCTCTTCTCTGTCTTCAGCTGCTCCATCCGTTTACAAACCTGCACTTACTTACAGTGCTCCGGTAACTAAAACCAGGAAAAAGCGAAAATTCTTTCCAACCAGTACCATCCTGCCATTATCCAAACCGGTGAGCCTGCCGTCTGAGAAGAACCTGCCTTCCGTGGTTCAGCCTGGTGCCTCGGCACCCGCACTTCAGCCTGATGTCTCTACCCAGCCTGATGTCTGTACCCAGCCTGATGAACTGATCCAGCCTGACAATCCAATGCCTGATGACCCAGTGCCCGCTGTCTTGCCTGGTGACCCGATGCCCACTGTCGAGCCAGACGATCCAATGTCTGACCCCGTGCCCACGGTCATGCCAGTTGACTCGGAGCCCACTGTCGTGCCCGGTGACTCAGTGCCCACTGCCTTGCCAGATGACGCGGTGCCCGCTGGCGAGCCAAATGACCTGATGCCTGGTGACCCGATGCCCGCTGTCGAGCCAGACGATCCAATGTCTGACCCCGTGCCCGCGGTCATGCCAGTTGACTCGGAGCCCACTGTCGTGCCTGGTGACTCGGTGCCCACTGCCTTGCCAGATGACGCGGTGCCCGCTGGCGAGCCAAATGACCTGATGCCTGGTGACCCGATGCCCGCTGTCGTGCCTGATGGCCCGGTGCCTGCCGCTCTGCCTGGGGGCCCGGTGCCCGCTGCTCCGCCTGGGGGCCCGGTGCCCGCTGCTCCGCCTGGGGGCCCGGTGCCCGCTGCTCCACCTGGGGGCCCGGTGCCTGCTGCTCCGCCTGGGGGCCTGGTGCCTGCTGCTCCGCCTGGGGGCCCAGTGCCCGTTGCCCCGCCTGGTGGCCCGGTGCCTGCTGCTCCACCTGGTGATCCGGTGTCCAGCCCGATGTGCCTCTGCCCGGTGTCCAGCCTGATGTGCCTCTGCCCGGAGTCCAGCCCGCTGTGCCTCTGCCCGGAGTCCAGCCCACTGTGCCTCTGCCCGGAGTCCAGCCCGATGTGCCTCTGCCTGGAGTCCAGCCCGATGTGCCTCTGCCCGGAGTCCAGCCCGTTGTGCCTCTGCCCGGAGTCCAGCCCGATGTGCCTCTGCCCGGAGTCCAGCCCGATGTACCTCTGCCCGGAGTCCTGCCCGATGTGCCAGTCTTTGATATCCCGCCAGTTACCAGACACGGGTGGTGGAACATTTTGCCCAGCTAGGACTGTTTGGAGCGTCCTGAGGCTGTTCCTTGAGGGGGGGGTACTGTCAGGAATGGACTTGCCAATAATGGTGGGACTCACCTGCCTTGTGGGCTGCAGTACCAGGGCTGGCCAGCGGGTGCTCTCAGCAATCAGAGATTCAACCCTGCAGTCAGCCAAACACCTGAAGCTGATTACGGAGGTGTATTTAAGGGATGGCCAGACCTGCAGTCTGTGCCTTGGTGTGTGTTTCCCCATGGGCCCCTGTACCTTGTAACCTGCATTCCTGTTCCTGTTCCTGCCTGACTGACTGGTTGCCGACCCTGCCTGATTCTGACCTCTGCTGGCTTCTCCTGTTTGATCCCTGGCTTGTGACCCCGACCATTCTCTGCCTGACCCCCTGTACCTACCTGCCCGTTAGTTGCTGTACTCGGCTCGTGACCTGACTACTCTCTGCCTGCTCCTCCTGTACCTACCTGCCCAATTGTTATTGACCCGGCCTGCCTGACTACACTTGCATTGTATGTATTGTTATCTGTGGGTGGTTTGGTTCGTTTGCACTGTGTTTATGTTTTAGTATTGCACTGCATTTTGTATTGTTAGTATTAATAAATTATATTGTTTATAACATATCTGAAGCCTGCGTTTCCCTACGTCAGTTCACACACCTCTGGTCATACCCGGAGCCCTGACAATTGTTTAGGTTTGTTCATTATTTTTAGATGCATTGCTAGTCCCTGAAGAAGCGACTCCAGTCACGAAACATGTTGGGCGTTTTTTACACAGCTTGGACATTCCTCGCCCTCTGAAAGAAGTATACTGTATTCACCATCTTCATTTAACCTCTCTTGGAATTAGTTGCTATGTGTGGTTGGTGGGGGGAGACATGCTGTGTTCTAAGTGTGCAATGCTATTTTAAATATATACAGATATGTTTTAAAGGTGATATGTTAACAAAGCAACATTGTTTTTACTTTTTGTGTACTGAGTTTATATGCCTAAAAAATCCATTAGATGTTTTTGCCTCTCCCATTCAATATTATCTCTTTAATGAAAAATCAAGATTTATAAAGAAGCTGCCTAGATGCCATCCATCCTTGTGCTAAAGAAATTAGGCGCTCACCAACTGACAGATAACTGTTTCTCATTTGCTTATAAAACTATGTTTTTATTTTCTTTGACTATTATTTTACCTAAGTAAGATCCACAAGTTTGGCAAATGGCTACTATAGTTTTATTATTTAAAAAGGACAGGGGAAGACAAGAACCCTTTATTTAATTTATATTTTAATTAAAAATCATTACAATTGTACTGATATTGACTGTTTGAATGTTACCTTTATAGTTTATTTAACCACAATCTCCATGCCTTCCATGATAGTGAGAAGATGATTTTCTTAAACCTGTCAACCATCTCTTAGTTTCCTAAATAAGTAAAAAGAAACAAACTTTATTATTGATAGTGATTGGATAGATTCAACAGCGCAGGCATTTAAGGTATCATCTACAGAGGCTTGATTGACTTGCATGGAAATCTAAAACCAAAGCATGAAGCATATCATAAGCAACAATAAATGCATGTAATATAGCATACATATATCACCTCACACTGTACTCAACTCCAGTGCAAGGTAAATGAAAGACAGGCTTCAGCTCAAATCCCTGCCCATCCATCATGCCACTCACTGAGAGGAGCATGATTGATAGGTGGAGATTTGAGCTGAAGTCTTTCATTCACCGTACACTGGAGTTGAATACAGTGTGCGTTGATACCTGTATGCTATATTATATTCCCCTTTCACTTCATGGCCAAGAAACACAACTTACTCTTTGCAGAGCTTTACTTTTAGCTCTCCAAAGTAGGGGAAAAATCCCTCTTTTAGACAGTTGTCACCAGAACTGGAGTACTCATTCGAAGATTGTATTCACTTCTTGTTCCTGAGACAAATATAGCATTTTGGATTGACAAATGTATCTGTTCCAGGGGCAAAGACCATCAGGAAAAACAGAGGCAAATAAATGTTACACTATTCCTATTTCTTTCTATTGCACCAGAATTGTGGCAGCCTGCCAATCAATGTAAGCAAAAAGCAAATATTTCTATGCTATGCTGTTGGAAACTGACTGAAACTCAACTTTACAGTCTTTTGTTGTGATTGGAAAGGATTTTTAAGAAAGAGCTACTTCACAGTACACACAGCTAGAAAGGTCTGGGTTGATTTGTTTTAAAGCTGTCTTACTACTTTTTAAGATTACATAAATAATTGATCATTCATTAGCCCTGAATCACTTTATGGTATTTTAGTTATATTACTATACTTCCAGACAAGTGTAACAGCCAGGGGCGGACTGACAACTCATGGGGCCCCTGGGCAATAGGGGATCATGGGGCCCCTGTGCCCTTGCCAAACTCAAAAAAGCCTATGAAAAAGATACCAGGGGCATGTCATGGGGCCCCCTACTGACCCCAGGCCCTCGGGAAGTGCCTGAGTCTCCAAATGGTCAGTCCACCCCTGCTAACAGCATATTAAATTAACTTTTTAATCCAATTTCCAAAAATAAGGGAAAATGAAATGTGGAAGATTTTAAGGTAAGAACATTCTACCATATGTGTAAGAAGATCAGTCAATAACTTAGGTAAAAATAGACTGGGTGCTTTCTGGGGAAACTCTTAGTCCCAGTTCTTCACCTACAGATAGTGGTTGGGCCATGTTAAGAAGCAAAAAAGGAAGTATCAACTGTTGACATACTTTAAATACCAATTTAACTGTCACCTGAGAATCTCTCAGCTGGAGTCATCTCAGTAGTTGGGTTCTCCCCAAGGAGTGTGATCATAAAACCATGTGGAGTGAAGCTCCATGATAGATTGCTCCATATAGTTTATGCTTCCTATGTTTGTCTGTTAGAAAGGGATGTATTTAATCTTATATGCTTTCCCCTTTTCTACATATAGGTTATATATATGGTTTTTGCACGGTGTGGCACATGACATGTAAAACACAAAGGAGACACACTGCTGCATGACAAGGCTGTATAATATGTGACACTTCTGTGTGACTCTATCATAACGTCCATAGGCACTGTGTGGTTTGGTAACTATATACAGTAAGTTATACATTTATAATAGCACTGACTAGTATCATTGTTAATATGTTAAAATGTGAAATTTAGGTCACATGTGGAGCTTGATGAAGTTAGTAACCTGCTTGCTTCTGAAAATGTTGGCAGCAGTGTGCTTTCCGAAACTTAGTTGCACCATGATGTCTCACTCCTCCCACTACAAATTTGGTTTTCCCACCTCCCACCTCCTGCTGCATTCTTTGTAATATAAAATATGCACTATATTGCCAAAAGTATTGGGATTCCTGCCTTTACACGTACATGAACTTTCATCCTGGACTGGCATCTCAGTCTTGGTCCTTTGGGTTCAAAATTGAGTTGGTCCACTCTATGCAGCTATAACAGCTTCAACTCTTCTGGAAAGGCTGTCCACAAGGTTTAGGATTGTGTCTATGGGGATGTTTGACCATTCTTCCAGGAGCACATTTGCGAGGTCAAACACTGATGATGGACGAGAAGGCCTGGCTCACAGTCTCTGCTCTAATTCAATCCAAAGGTGTTCTATCGGGTTGAGGTCAGGACTCTGTGCAGGCCAGCCAAGTTCCTCCACCCTAAACTCGTTCAACCATGTCTTTATGGACCTTGCTTTGTGCACTGGTGCTCAGTCATGTTGAAACAGGAAGGGGCCATCCCCAATCTTTTCCCACAAAGTTAGGAGCATGAATTTGTTCAAAATGCCTTGGCATGCTGACGCCTTAAGAGTTCCTTTCACTGGAACTAAGGGGCCAAGCCCAACCCCTGAAAAACAGCCCCACACCATAATCCCCCCTCTACTAAACGTTACACTTGGCACAATGCAGTCAGGAAAGTACTGATTTCCTTGTCAGACTGCCAGACAGAGAAACATGATTCGTTACTCCAGAGAACATTTCTCCACTGCTCTAGAGTCCAGTGGCAGCACACTTTACACCACTGCATCCGACACTTTGCATTGCACTTGGTGATGTAAGGCTTGGATACAGATGCTTAGCTATGGAAACCCATTCCATGAAGCTCACTATGTACTGTTGTTGTGCTAATCTGAAGGCCACACAAAGTTTGTCTTGAGCTATTGACTCTGCAGACAGTTGGCAGCTTCTGTGCACTGTGCACTTCAGCATGGGCTGACCCTGCTCTGTCATTTTACGTGGCCTACCACTTCGTGGCTGAATTGATGTTGTTCCCAGTTGCTTCCACTTTGTTATAATACCACTAACAGTTGACTGTGGAATATTTAGTAGCAAGGACATTTCACGGATGGACTTATTGCACAGATGGCAACCTGTCACAGTACCACGCTTGAATTCCTGAGAACGACCCATTCTTTCACAAATGTTTGTGTAAGCAATCTGCATGCCTAGGTGCTTGATTTTATACACCTGTGGCCATGGAGTTGAATGATTTGGAGGGGTGTCCCAATACTTTTGCCAATATAGTATATGTAAAATAAGACAATGAAGTTTGTCTCTTCTTTATCACCTTTATTAAGAAACAAAGATGGGAAAAATAGATAGATAGATAGATAGATAGATAGATAATTTAGTCAATTAATATTCACAGACTATTGCCATCTGTATCCCTCTAGGGGATATTTCCTTTTAGTTCTAGCCTCGTAGACACATCTTGAAGTGAAAAGAACATAGAAAGTTGTTCCCATTAAAAGGTGTCTCAACTATTCTTTGTTCCAGGCGACAACTCAGAAAGTGAACATAACAACTCCAAAAACAACATAAATTGTAGTTCTAGATATACAAAGTAGAACTAAACTCTTTCAATCAACATTAACTATATTTAATCCTTATGCTGCTAGCATAGATAGTTATATTATATTTTCTTGCTTTAACTACTGTAGTTTTTTTTTTTACATTTCTTCAGTTGCTTCCTGGGTTCAGGCCTAGGACAAAATGATGTCATACACCCCAAGACTCTTCATTGGCATTTTTTTGTTTCATATGGAGAAAAGGCTTTATCAGCTAAGCACACCCTCCTGCCTCCATGTCTGTGCTAATGGCAGATAGACTCAAGGAAGTAAGTGCTGCATGAATCATCTTCCTTTACTCAAGATGGACATGGCTAGAAATGTGTTGTGTGTGGGGGGGGGGGGGGATTTTAGTGAGTTCTCAACAAAGTAAAGCATGGAGATATGAATGTGTGAGTTTGCTTTGAATATTAAAAAAATGAAATAAATAGCTTTTTGAGTTTGTAGTGCTCAGATGAAGTTAAGTTCTACTTTAATGGTGGAGTCATATGGGTGGATTTACTAAGTGCAAATAGGTTGTTCACTTTGCAGGGGAAGTTGCACAGTCCAATGGAATTTTCCCCAGGGCTTACTGAATGTGGTGAAATTTCACATTGCAAATAATATCTAATCACATGCAAGGCAATTAAAAAAAAAAAACAGCATTTTTGTTTGCACATGCTTGGATGATGGATGTCATCAGAGCTTCACCTCATTCCCTAAGCTCTGGGGAACATTCCCATGCAAACTTCACTTTTCAAAGTGCAAAACAGTCTGCCTTTAGTAAATCAAAATCATGGTATCACACTTTTCTTAGCTGGAAAAGCAGACACGTTACATACATTCATTATTACTTTATTTAATACAAAGTTATGAAGGCACTTAACAAGCAAACATAATCATTTACCCAATGTTACCTAATAAGACAGTTGAATTAGTATTCTCTAGGATTAAAGAAAAATTGTGTTTGCATGGTAAGGTGCTAACTGCTTGCTTTATGACATTTTTACATTTTGCTTTTGGTTATGAATACAACCCACAAATGATTGTTTGCTCTAAAATTTTATTTCTCACGGTAAAAGCGCTGCAATATTCAGGCTAATTACAACCAAAATACTGTTATTTTGTACCAAGAGGAAACATGCACTTTACCCATCTAAAGCATGCTGATGTAATGCATAGCAACCAGACAACAAAATGTTTTATCTGTCCAGTTTAAGAAAAGTGCATGGGGTAATTAACATACAGTATTTTGATTGTGGCTTGTTATGATTGTGCATATTAGCATAGGGATCAATGATTTCAATGTTTGTAGAAAAGAAAGAATTAGGCAGGCTTCCTGTTCACGTAGGGGAAAGCATCAGGGAACAATAGTCTGCACACTGCCAAATATGTCCGCGTGAACACACCCGTAAACTAATGAAAGCAAATGCCTGGTTGCCTGCTATGCATTAGACCCACATGCAATATTTTTGCTATCCTACTACAAAAATATTTCTAATGCACATAAAACTGTTTCTTATCCTGCTGAGTATGTTGTAGTAGGATAGGAGTATTGAATGCATGTTCATGCTACAAAGAGTCACAGTTTTAAAGTTTTTACATTTAAAAATTAGTAATGTATTTATACTTTATTGGTAGCAATGCTCAATATTTATATAGTTATGGCATATTAACCAAGAATTTATAGAATGCAAGTATCAAAATAAAAATAAGGGGTCTGTTTATAAAGGATTCACAGTGTGATCACACAGCAAATGTTTTCTGTACATTCATTCATAATGGAGAGATTTCAACTACAAACAAGATTTGCCTATAAAACATTATAGAAAGATTCCACACAAGATTCTTCTGTGACATTTAAGTCAAATAAGATTCACCCATTAGTTGCCACATTACACATAGGCAGCATCCTCTTTAAAAATGATATCTGAATGCTGTAACTTACAGATCGACAAATGTCCAGCAAGCATTTACTGTGCTAATGGCACAGCAAATCCTTTATCAATAGGCCCAAAATGTTTCTTTGTAAGATAAGACAATTATTACTCATCTTCTTTTTACTACATCCAACATTTACAGTTATGTTATTCTCATATATGGAGTTGATTTTACTCTCCTAAGTATTTTATTTAGTGTGATTAATTTAATTAATGTGATTAATTTAATTATAAAATAAAATGTCTTAATACATTCTAAAATAAAAATAGTATAGTGTGCCACCATGTAATAATATTAGCAGAATTGTATCCGAACCTAGTAAAACCGTTATTAGTATCCAAACTTAAAATTTCTCCCTTTTAGTACAAAAAAAAGAAATACAGTAAATGTCAGTAAAAAATGTGTGTGTGTGTATATATATATATATATATATATATATATATACAGTAAGCAGCCAGCAGTCAGTCTACTGATATGCTGTTACTGAAATGGTCAAGCCTACTTTTTTACGCCTATCTGTCTATCTATCTATCTATCTATCTATCTATCTATCTATCTATCTATCTATCTATCTATTTATCTATCTATCTATCTATATATCTATCTATATATCTATCCAGTAAATGTCACTTAAAAACAATAAAAAATATAGATAGATATATAGAAAGATATATGCGTGTGTGTGCGTAAAAAAAAATAGTCTTGAACATTTAACTAACAGCAGATAAGTAGACTGACTGAGCTAACTGAGTTATTTACAATATATAAAGTGGCAAGTTTAGAACATTGCTTTAAGTGCATATTTATTTTTCCCACATTTTGCTTATTATTAAACTAGTGCTGGTAAAACTGTAATCAACAACCATAAAGAAAGACCCAATAACATAGGGTTGAAAAACAAAACTCTAATTAAATTATACACAATTGTGATTGGCAAAAGTAAAAAAAGAAACAACAAAGAAAAGGAAGATTATTATTATAAAGAAAACATTGCTATCAAGCATATTCAACAATACAAAATGAATGGCAGTGTTGATTTAAAGTGTGCATTTATCTACCTATCTATCTACTTATCTATCTATCTTTCCATTTGAATATGAGTGTGTCTATATGTGTCATATGCATATACATTTTTGTAGAGCCATTACATTAGAACAAACCCAAGTATCTCACTGCACGGTATTCTATTCATAATTCATCAGCAGAGAGTTATTAAATTAACTGTGCCTTATGCTTTGATTACTTACTGAACTGAACCTGAACTATTCTTGCTATCATTTTAACTTATTACGACACAAACGTTTAATCTAATGCATTGATTGCAAATATTCAGAAACACATAGTGTAGGTTACTTAGTATGATTGCACCTAATAGTCATTATAATACTTCTACATAAGTAAATCTGAAAGCTTGTCAAGGGTTTATTGTGATGTTAGGAAAAATCAACAAAATTAAGTCTATAGGTAATGTGTTCCCTAACCGTGCATTCTTGTATATTCCTTTTAATTAAATTAAATGTCTGTGCAGTGATCATACATATGAGATCACAATTCCAGAGGGAATTATTTAAATGATACTTAAAGCATCCACTATTCCTTTTATTTTGGCTTAGACACACTCATTAGTGGCATATTCTAATATAAAACTAAGAAATAAAAAGCTGCCATAGATAATTATTAGTGGCCCTGATGTCAGTTAGTCAAATCAACTAAAAGGCCAATTATTGTGATAAGACACAGGTTGAAGGGCTGGTTAAAGACTATCTCAATGTAGCTTTTAGGTCAGGCTTAGCACAATAAATCTTTTTTTTTTTTCAATATATTTCAGAACCAATTATTGTAATTATTGGAATTTTTACATGGGATATACCAATTACTTTTTTTTTGTTGCGTGCTTATTAAGGTGAACAGACCACTTTACATGGCAATGTGGGTTGACGATTTCGGACGATTTTACTTTTTTCTAAAGCACACAATCGGTCAGGGAAAGCAAGATAGATTGATAACTACTTAGATAGATACAATAGATAGATAGATAGATAGATAGATAGATAGCCTGATATACAGATACAAAACATTGTTTGCTTTAGCCACAAATGCTCATCTAAGACCAAAGCATCCATTAGTGATGATACGATATCACACGTTTTCATAGGGTTTTTTTTGCTGCTATAAGATATTGGTGAAAACAAATATATTACCATGAATAATATTTACTAGATTATGAACACTGTATAGCTTGTTCTTTTTACTTTGTACAATTCATTTTTAACTTTAATACATTATGTAGCTAATACAAGTGTGCTTTTATTTCATCTGGCAATGCTTCATCTAGGAAAACATGAATTTCTTTGCGTTGCTTTGTTTCTTCATATCTAAGATACATCCTTTACTTTATTTTTCTTTTCTTTTCATGATTCACTTACCATCTTAATTATGTTTGTTGTATTAAGTCTCATCTGATACAGACTATTTTTATAAGTGTTTGTGCTTTTATTATAGTTAATGTCACGCTATTATACAACCTTGTACAATCCATTCAATTTGTATTATATACACATATTTTGTGCTCAATGGAAAATAATGCTAACAAAGCTTGGGGAAGTACTAATAAATATGTGATAATCCAAACGCAGTAATTACTAAATGAATTTAGACAATTAAAAGATAAATAAATAAAAGGTACATGTAGTTCAGAATTTGCAGGATTTGTAGACATTCACACTGACCTTAGTTTAGGAATATGAAAATTGGTCCATGCCGTTGGTACCCAGGTAAGCAAATATGCACTGCCTTTAAATAAATCCTATTCTGGAAAAGGATACATTTATTAAAAGTAAATGGGACACGGCTTTGCTTTACTTTTCTCATCCCTGTTGGTAAAAAAAAATAAATAAATACAAAATTTAATAAGAGCGGAATTTTATGAAAATGAGTTCAGCGAAGTGCACATTGCAAGTTCATATTCCTGGTATTCATGTTAGATTTAAGAAATTCAAGCAGAAAATACAATACACCATATCACCACCCTACCACAGGCATTTCTTGTGAGTCTAGCGTAACTGCAAAACTTGCTGTGACTGTCAGAGACAGAACAGCTGTAGCTTCTTCTATCTTTAGCAGGAGTCCATGACCCCATAAGTAGCAACTTCTCTTTCATTTTGTATACATCTCACTTTAGTAAGTGTCAACAATTTCTGGCTGGCTGGCGATGCACCAAGGCTTACTGTGTATTTCTCCAAAACAAAAAGGCCATGTCATTCTTCTACAACTTAATCAGTGGCTACATATAGGAAAGCCACACTGAAGCCTTTTCTGATCATTTTAATGAGGACCCCTGGCTATTCAGTCATTGAAATATAATTGACTTGCTCTTCTCTTATTTTCATAATAGACACTCCAACCAAGACTACATTTATTTTGCTATAAGAAATGTCAAGAAAGATTGGAAGTTTTCTGAGTGTCCCCATTAAAACTGAAAACATGCCACCCTGTCGTTTACATGCGCTGCAATCACTCTATATAGGCCTCATTATGCAGATAGGAGATGCAAATGTTTCATGTATCCCACATCCAACCAAACTACAAGTGCCAACAAAATAAGCACAGAAGAAAATAATTCACTCATTATGGACCGTATGAATTTCCTTTCTGCAGGAACCTGGAATTGTACACATAATGCAGAAAAAAAAGTCAGCAGGATATAATGCATGTGCTTGATTATATCTACATAACAGCATTTATAGAAGGTGACATATCCTTCCCCAATAACCAATCCACTAACAGATTATCTTCTTTCAAGTAGCTAACAAGAGCTGCCAAGACAATGGTATACAGCAATTAGAATATATTAAAGTAAGAAGGTCCCTTCACTATTATTTGTTATATCACAGGCTTTTGTTTTTTTCTGTCAAAGCTCACTTAAATTAAGCTTGTGCTACAAACTGACACTGAACATCATTATAAATAAAAGCCCGCATTTATATGTGTATGAGTTTGTATGGATGTGCACACCCGCAATGCTATTTTGCACCAATACCTGATTTTAGCCTTTACATTTGCATCAAAGAGGGTGCTGTGATGGGCCGAGAGTTAATAAAAATGAGCAAACTCTGCTTTGTGAGTATCTGCATTTGATAATGTGTATGATTGTTGACAACTGATTTATGAGGTTCCTCATTTCTTGGCAAAGTTTTTTTTAGTGGTAACACAATGCGTAGGTCTAGTTATTGAACTGTACAATAAACTAACTGCTATGTGCAGACTCAGTGGGAAAACACAAAACTGGAGCACTCAGAATTTGGGGCAGCTGTGCACAGTAGCCAATCAGCTTCTAACTTTAGCTTGTTCAATTAAGCTTTGATAATAATTATTGTTATTATACAGGATTTATATAGCGCCAATAGTTTGCTCAACGCTTTACAATATAGTAATAATAAAACTTGAAGCTGACTGATTTCCATGCAGAGCTGCACCAGATTTTGCACTCTCCAATTTTAGTAAATAACCCCCAGTGGGTACATACTTATGCCTGGTGAGACCGATTTCACACTTTCTAAGCTTTTAAAAAGTAGAATTAATCCAAAAATTAACAGCAATTGCAAGAAAGCATCTCTTTGTTGCGGAAGAGATATGCTATGCTTTTTCTGCAATAAACACATCTTCCAGCTTGCAGTCTTCTATTAAAAGTGTACAGTGCTGCGACATAAAAATCTGTTGGTTAAAAGGTATCTGCTGTGGTTCATCCAATCCAGTTGGAACTCGCCAGGTTAGGCAGTTTCATCCTCATGTCTATAGGTATCATGAGTATATCTACAAATGAATAACATCAATAACACACTGTAACTCTGATTGCATTGCCTCCTTTATTGCATTGTGTTAATACACCCCTCTATTAAAAATATACATTATTGTGTATTTAAGTAAAATATATGTAGCCCTCCTTTGGGGGGGTTATGAGAAATGGCCCTCCCCAAACAAGATTTTGCACTAAACCTGTAGGTAAATAACCAGAAGCTTTGCTAAGTGGAAGAGTGGGTTTGATAAGAAATTTGACAGTGCTTCCACCCAGGACAAGGCCTCAGAGGGAGTTTCCTTCCTGGGAAATTAATCAGCAATGTAAACAGAGTAATAGGGAGCAGAGTTCCTGCAATTAGCATGTAACATTAACCATAAATATATATACAGTATATATATACCAGAATTCCTGAAAAAGCACACGATGCAAATGTTATAAATTGAGTTGCAGTTCAGTGAGCAAAATAAGTATTTGATCCCCAAGCAAAACATGACTTAGTACTTGGTGGAGAAACCCTTGTTGGCAAGCACAGAGGTAAGACATTTCTTGTAGTTTGCTACCAGGTTTGCACACATCTCAGAAGGGATTTTGGTTCATTCTTCTTTACAGATCTTCTCTAAATCCTTAAGGTTTCTTGGTTGTCATTTGGCAACTCGAAGGTTCAGCTCACTCTATAATTTTCTATAGGAATAAGGTCTGGAGACTGGCTAGGTCACTCCATGACCTGAATGTGATTCTTCTTGAGCCACTCCTTTGTTGCCTTTGTGGTATGTTTTGGGTCATTGTCATGCTGGAAGACCCATCCACGACCCATCTTTAGAGATCTGGCTAAGGGAAGAAGATTTTACAATACATGGCCCTGTCCATTGGCCTATCAATGCGACAAAGTTGATCTGTACCATTAGCAGAGAAACAGCCCCAAAGCATAATGTTTCCACCTCCGTGCTTGACTGTAGGTATGGTGTTCTTAAGGTCATAGTCAGTATTTTTTGTCCTCCAAACATGGCAAGTAGAGTTAATGCCAAAGAGCTAAATTTTGGTCTCATCTGACCACAGCACTTTCTCCCAATCCTTCTCTGAATCATTTAGATGTTCATTGGCAAACATAAGATGGGCCTGTACATGTGGAAGGGGACCTTGCGGGCGCTGCATGATTTCAATCCATGGTGGAGTATTGTGTTACTGTGGTCCCAACTGCCTTGAGATCATTCACAATCTTCTCCCGTGTAATTCTGGGCTGATCCCTCATTTTCTTCATGATCATCCTTACCCCATGAGGCGAAATCTTGCATGGAGCTCCAGACTGAGGGCAATTGATGTTTATTTTGTATTTCTTCCATTTGCAAATAATCACTGCAACAGTTGTCTTCGTCTCACCAAGCTTCTTACTGATGGTCTTGTAGCCCATTCCAGCCTTGTGCAGGTCTGCAATCTTGTCCCTGATGTTTTTTGACAGCTCTTTGGTCTTGGTGAGGTTTGAATGGAAGAAAGACATTCTGTGGACAGGTGTCTTTTATACATATAATGAGTCGTTGTTAGGGGCTCCTTCTTAAATTGACAGGACTAATCTGTGTACCACATGTGCATATAGCCAGTCTGTGGGACCCAGAATTATTGTTGGTTGGTAGAGGATCATATACTTATTTTACTCACTGAACTGCAACTCAGTTTATAACATTTATATCATGTGTTTTTTTTTGGATTTTTGGTTGATATTTTGTCTCTATCATTTGAAATACACCTATGATTTTCCCCACTCTATATACATACCTTAGTATGGAAATAATACAAGCTTTGTATAAGAAGTTATTAATAACAGTACGTACATCTAATGTACAAACAGGTATTATCAGCAAAGGGCACGATAGGAGTCCTGGTGGAATTGTGCACATATACCCAGGTATATAGTTATTGATACAGATACCTCCAGATGTATGTTACAGCAAACTCCAGTTGCAGGGGCCCCTGAGGATCATGTGGTGTTTGTCTTTGTGTCAGAGACCTGAAGGCAAGTTCAATGTTCACAGGAATATTCTACACCTGTTGTCCAACCAGTCTGGAATGGGACTTCTCACTGGCAGGAACTGTGGTGTGGCACTGAAACCGAGTCAACCTATCTACTCTGCATTTTGGTCCCTTCCTAAGTAGTTGATAATAGTCTCTTCTGGTCTGGGTGAAAATACAACAGCAGCAACTCCATGGACAGGACATGAGGCTAATTTTTCTCTCAGTCTACTTCCTAAATATGCCCCTTTATACAGATATCAAAGTTCTCCAATCTGGGGTTTCTAATCCATCTAGAAGGGACAGGAAGTAAAGTACTCCATGATAGTAACACAGCCAGTTACAATTACAGACAACAGAGGTTAGTGCATCCCTACATATATATATATTCCATAAAAATATTTACATTTTTGTGAAAGTCTGGCCTGTATATTGTGATTCAGTGTTCATTCCATACTGCATTTCAACACTGTGAAAAAAAGGCAAGTAGAAGGCAGGGGCGGACTGACAACTCATGGGGCCCCCAGGCAATAGGGGATCATGGGGCCCCTTTGCCCTCGCCCACACCCAAAAAACCCTATGAAAAAGCCAATGAAAGGTACCAGGCAGGGGCGGACGGACAACTCATGGGGCCCCCCGCCAATCATGGGGCCCCTGTGTCCTTGCTCAAACTCAAAAAAGCCTATGAAAAAGGTACCAGGGGCATATCATGGGGCCCCCTACTGACCCCGGGCCCTCGGGCAGTGCCCGAGTTTCCAAATGGTCAGTCCACCCCTGGTGGAAGGTATTTTGTCTGAGTACAGTGTAAGTATTGTGAAAATGTATTACTTTGAATGACAGTCAAAGTAAATATTCCAACAGAATATTTGCAATTATTCATAATTTTTATACTGTTCATTCATGCTGTCATTAAATTATTTATTTATTCCAACATTGTCACTTTACAACCCTATTGCTCTATTTTTTTTCTTGCACTTAGCATACAACAAAATAAGACAACATTTCATGTCCAAAATCCCCCTTCCAATTTTGGGGTCTAACATTCCAAGTATACTCCCTGCATATGTTCACTAACTTTAGCATTAACCCTGCTACAATGTCGGGATGCCTCTTGCAAACAGCACAACAATATTCAGTTAATCTACCCAAAGTAATCCGCACTACCAAGCATGCGCACAGGCACTGGAATGTACACTTCATGAAAACGGGCAGGCCGGTGGAATGCACATCAGTTTTGTAGCAACCACACCAGTGGCTGACCCATGAACACAGACATACCTGGTCTGCTAGCTCTGTTCATACTTTTTGAGGAAGTGACAGGTTGTCATGAAATGTGCCATTGGTGATATCAATAAATTACTCTTAATCACAACATGATCAGTCAAGACTTTTCTTCTTCATGGTCCACCTCATCAGAACATTACCCTCTCATCAGTGCTTTTGCAACTACACTTTTTTTTTTTTTTCTGAACACACCAATCTCTAGGATTCTTTCAGTGTAGCTGCTTGTGGATTTCAAAGAACTCTAGAAGCATAAGACTGACCATACATGGATCAAAATGTGTCCAGTTCAGAAGGGACCAGCCTAGATTTGATCAATGTATGGGCAGGCTGATTGTACCCAAGTCGATCCCTCGATCCACTTGCATACAACCAGCCTGTCGGCTTTTTTTACATTTGATTACTGCCACTGGCTATAGCCACTATTAGTAACCATTGTGTTCTGCCCCCTGGGACTCCCCGCGCCCCACCCCCTGACAGTGAAACACAATAGCGCTGCACCTGTGGTGGAAGGAAAGAAAATCAAGTAATCTATGGGCTGCTTAAGACATCCCAGCTATGCTAATCTTAGCATAATGCAGCTGGGGCAAAATCTTTACAGCCAACTACAGGAATCCTTTGTGCAACTGTGTCATCACAGTTGTCCTTTGAGGGGGAAAGACTGGCTTGTGATGGCTTTTCACTTCTTTCAGTCATTTATTAAAGAGATTATTAGTACTCTTTCATTTATTTAATATGTTCAGTGCTATTTACATTTTTATGTATTTTGTATGATCCTGAGCCAGCAGTTGGAGATCTAGTTTTATTTTTATATGATTACCAAGCTAACTTAGCTGATTTACTACAAAAAAAGTTGTTGTTTTTTTACAGTTTAGATTTAGCTGAAGCTTTCATTATGCATACAACTAGATGATACAGATGTTATATACAAATTTTTAATTATAGGGAAAAAGTGTGAAAAAAAATTAATATCGTGTTTACTCTTTGCAAAACCCTAAACTCTCCTCAAAGGCAGTGTCATGGATGTAACCTGTATTAAATACATATTTGTATTTATTTTGTTAAAAATAATTTTATAAAGATAATTATATGAAACATTGGTTTAAAATTTGTATACTTAAAAAATAACCTTATAAATAACCTTTTAATTTTAACATACAGTAAGCAAACATCTATGACCTCCTCCAATTTTAAGCTGGGATACTTTTTCCCAAATACCCTCTCCTTTTTCCTTCCACCTTTTAAAAGTTCCCTTAATGCCTTGCCACCCCAAACTGCTGGGGTGGGGAGAAAACAGGCAACTCTTGGACAATGATACTCCAATTCTTCTTTTCTGGATCATTGCACCAATGTGGCAATATTAGTTCACTAATTTCATACATGTAAATGCTATGTTCCTAGGCATAACGTTAGTGATATATGGTTTAAAAAATAATGACTAAACTCATTTTGCTCTAGGGGTGTGCAATTTAAGTACACAGTACACTCTGTATAGTGTATTCTTTCAGTTAGACCCAGCTTCTAAAATAGTTTGCACAAATGTGAATCCACTACTAGAGATAATCAAATCATCGAACTGGTATCTACTTCAAATTGGGCTGATTCACATTAACTGAATGATCATGATACACTGTCGACTTGCCTTGCAAAAATCATTTATTTATTTATCAGCTTAGGGTACAGAGCATTTGGGGGAAACTTTTCATCCTCCTTGACATCACTACTATAACTAGAATGCATGATATTCCTTATTAGGGGCTACCTTATTTAGGAAGCAGAGTACTTCTTTAGTTTGTCAGTTTTGTCACATTGTGAAGCCCCACCCTGAGCACCTTCTGACAAAGGTTAGCAGTAAAATACAATACTGTATATTTTCAAATATTGCAAATTGTCCTCCACCAGCAGACCAGATTAAACAGTAAACATTTATACTCGTTCAGTGCTTTTTGAACTACATAATGTCATTATGCCAAATTACTCCCCAAAATATTTATTTTATTTATTTCAGGTACTTATATAGTGCTGTCAATTTACGCAGCGCTTTACACATATATATTGTACATTCACATCAGTCCCTAACCCTCAAGGGGTGTACAATCTAAGGTCCCTAACTTATATTCATACACATATTTGGGCCAATTTAGACAGGATCCAATTAACCTACACAGGCAGAACATGCAAACTCCAGGCAGGTGGTGCCGTGGCTGGGATTTGAACCAACGACCCTAGTACTGCCAGACAGAAGTGCTAACCATTTAACCACATTCTGCTACCCCTCCTGTGTATGGGGATATCACATGTACAAGACTTTTAACTGCCTATCAACATAGAAGTGGCCCAAATCTAAAGAACACCCGATTTTCCAGAGACAAAATATACACATCTGATTTCCTGACTACATATCATATTTTCAAAGGCCCTAAAGTGCCAGGGCATTAGAAAAACCTGCAAAATGACCATATTTTGGAAAGTAGAAACCCCAAGGTATTTGGTAAGAGGTATGTTGAGTTATTAAAAAATGTATTTTTTTAGGTTTAAAGAATATGAAGAAAAAAATGAAAACTTTTTTTTTCACCACATAATTTTAATAAGATATTTCTCACACACAGCATAGGCATACATAGAATTACACCCCAAAACAAATTATGCTACTCCTCTGGAGTGTGAGAATTTTACATGTGCAATACTTTTTTGCTGCTTAGTCACACAGAGGGGCACAAATCAAAGGAGCACCTCCAGACTTTCAAGGGGCATATATTACGCATCTAATTTTCTGACTATCTGTAAGAAAAGTCCAGTGTGTTAAAGTGTGAGAAAACCAGTGCAGAAACCAATGCAGGCACATGTGTGCCTTTCTATACATAAGATAAGTTCCAGGTATGTGTGAATGTGCATAGGTGCATGTGTACACTCACCACTGGTATTGATGCCAAATGGCCTATATAGGCTGGAGTGTGACACAGACAAATTGCAAAGTGGTCTTCAGCTTGTTCCTGGTTTACCTGCAGCCTGACCTGCTACTTCTGTCTTCTTGTGTATGACCCAACTTGCCTTTGACCTGTCTCTGGATCCACATCTGCCTGTGTTTTGGATTCGGCTCCCTGTTTTGTCATTCTGTACTGTGCTTCCACCTGTTAACTGACTTTGCCCGGTATCTTGACACTGCCTTATGTTACTGTACTTAGCTGACTGTCTGTTGCTGACCTTTGCTCGTATCTGATGCTGTACTTGCCTGCTGATTCAGTGGCTTTCTGACCAGATGTTCATCACCTGGCTTCTCCCCTGCCTTCTGATAATGTGCTTCAAAATCAACCCTCATGCCATTCTGTGTCTCCATATCCCCTCTCTCCCTAGGGTTGATGGACAAGAGGTGCAGGAGACATAACACTATCTATCACATTTTCAGAGGTCCTTAAGTGCAAGGACAGTAGAAACAGCTGCACCTGATGAAAGCAGTTCTTTATACAGAAACCTACAGGGAAGTGTCTCTTATGCAGCCTACTGACTGCATCAGATTGAAACATGTAGCGCTACCCCCGCAGGAGACACTTGGTAATTTGGGTTCTCTGTTCTGCATCTCTACTCCAAGAAGAACCTCAGCCCCTCTGACACACCTGGTTGAATGAAAGTTATTGCAAGCTCATATAAGAAAATGAGTAAAGATACCTTTAACTCGGCTGTGAATTAGCACCAGGAAATAGACACAAGAACTTTCAGGGGTAAATTAACTCAATGTATTGGTACAGACTATAATAAATGAGCCTTTGAGCATAAATAAACTCACAGAAGGTAGGTTCAGACACAGTTCGCTAAACAGTATAATCACTATGCCAAGGTAACTTATATTAGAGTTCTATAACACTAGACTGGAATCAACATATAAATCAGCAAAGTCAGCAACAAACAGTGCATATAAGCATTACCTGCAATATGTATAATAATACTATAACTTGTCTAGAGTACCCTCTAGGAGAATGGCTAACATACGGGGCAATGTCCCCTGAGACGTGCCTCTTAGCATAAGCAATAGATGAAGGTCTCTATGTAACAGATGTAAAGGGGTTGCCTTTACACCTAACTGTTCAGGCAGCTAGTGTTGGGGCCCAATTGTACCATTGGTGCATAAGAAAGAAGTCTTAGTCATGCCTTCACACAGCTATAAGGCTACTAGATGGCTGACCGGTCAGTTCTTAAAGGGCTCAGTCTCTCTAGCAGCAGAAAGCAAATCCCCACAGCAGCAGCTGATCAGTCCCAGTGATATTGCAAGTCACCAACTGGCAACACACACATCAGTCCACTCTCTGATCTGCACCCAGGTGATTCTGGGTGACTCTGGCTGTCAGCACACCTGGACTCAGCACTACAGATTCTGCTCAGGCTGCTGTTATGCAGTAGTGGTGATGCACACTAGAAATTGATGTGCACTTACTGGGCTCCCTCATGGCAAGAGGAAACTGTGTCCTCTACAGCCTGAGAAAATGCAGCTCTTTCCACTCCTTCTGGCAATATCCCTCTGGGAAATGCAGTTTAAAAGCTTTTGAATACAGTAGAGTCTTTCTCTTCTGGACTACATATTCCACAGTGCAGTGCTGCCTGACTTAGTCTATTGAGCTCTTCGTGTTCAGCAGCTCCCTGCTCTTGATGACATGTAGCTATTAACCAATTCAGCACCACAAGGAAACAGCTACAGAGAGGAGCTGCAGCCAGTGTTTCTCTCACTCTCCACTCTTAGCCTAGCACAGTGGTGGGCAACCTTTTTTTTCAACTGAGCCAAATCTCGCCAAAACCACGATTGAAATTTATTTTGAGAGCCACATTTTTAAAACTGAAAATACATAGGATGGTACACTGTTTTTAGTTTCAATAAGTTTTTATAGTAATTCATCCCCCATAGTAATTCATCCCCCATATAGTAATTCATCCCCCATATAGTAATTCATCCCCCATAGTAATTCATCCCCCATATAGTAATTAATCCCCCATATAGTAATTCATCCCCCATATAATAATTCATCCCCCATAGTAATTCATCCCCCATAGTAATTCATCCCCCATATAGTAATTCATCCCCCATAGTAATTCATCCCCCATATAGTAATTCATCCCCCATAGTAATTCATCCCCCATATAGTAATTCATCCCCCATAGTAATTCATCCCCCATATAGTAATTCATCTCCCCATATAGTAATTCATCCCCTATAGTAATTCATCCCCCCCATAGTAATTCATCCCCCCCTATAGTAATTCATCCCCCATATAGTAATTCATCCCCCCTATAGTAATTCATCCCCCATAGTAATTCATCCCCCCTATAGTAATTCATCCCCCATATTAATTCATCCCTCATATAGTAGTAGTAAGTAAGTAGCAAGCCATGTCCCCCCTGTGTCAATTCACTTACCTTTGCTCCGCGCGTTCCTCTCGCCATGTTCCCGCGCCGTTCCGGTCTTCAGGGCGGACTGTGATTCATCCACCTATAGGAAAGTAGCCACTAATCCTTTTCATATGGTGGCAAAAAAATAAAATTCCATCTTAACACTAGGAAAAGAAGTGGGTTTGTTAACTAGAAAAGAGTATGAGTATTTGAGAACTGAAGAATTTAATCACCCTACTTTTTATATTATCCCTAAAATACACAAAAATCAAGAAAATCCTCCGGGTAGACCTATTGTTTCTGCCATCAATGGTCCCCTAGATAAAACAGGGAAATATATAGATTTGTTTCTTAAAGATATGGTTCCTAATCTTCCCTCTTATGTAAGGGATACTAAAGATGTGTTGGCTAAGATTGAGAATATGATTATCAATGAAAATTCCATTCTTGTGGGAATAGATGTGGAATCACTTTACACTTCTATCCCACATGAATGTGGTGTGAGATCGGCCTCTTACTTCCTTGATAAAACATACCCTACTTTGGGAGGACAGAATGAATTTATTAGTGAGTTGTTGGATTTTGCACTACGACATAACTTTTTCCAATTTAATAATACCTTTTATCAACAGACTAGAGGTACTAGTATGGGAGCACCGTGGGCTCCGGCCTACGCATGTCTTCATTTAGGTTTCTGGGAGGAGCAGGTTGTCTTCAGATCATCAAGATTTCTTGTTAATGTCCAGATTTGGTTAAGATATATAGATGATGTGTTCCTTGTATGGCGAGGAACATCTGAGGAATTAAAACTTTTTTTGGAGGAGTTAAATCAAAACTCCTTTAATATTGGACTTACATATATATCTGATGAAAGATGTATTTCCTTTCTGGACCTGAAAATTCGACTTGAGAACGGAAGACTCCTTACAAAGACATATAGGAAACTAACAGCTGCTAATACCCTATTAGAGGCTAGAAGCTACCATCCACGTTCACTGATTTCAGGGATTCCAGTGGGACAGTTTTTGAGATGTCGGAGAAATTGTTCGAACATTAATGATTTTAGGATGGAGGCTCAGGACCTCTATAGAAGATGTAGGGAAAGGGGATATTCTCACTCTCAAATTAGAAATGCTCGGAGACGGGCATATCAAACTGACCGCAAGGATCTATTATCTCCCAAAAAGGATGAGAAGGTCAAAGTAAGTGATCAACCTGTTAGAATGATAACCCAATTTGGAGCCCAATGGCAAGATGTAAAATCAATATTAGAAAAACATTGGAAGATTTTAACTCAATGCCCCAAGCTGAGTAGGATTGTAGGTGAACGCCCCCAGATGGTAGCAAGAAGAGCACCAAATCTTGGTGATCTCCTTATCCATTCTGATTATCAACCATTAAAACAAACAACATGGTTGAAATCACGTACTAAGGGGATGTTTAAATGTGGAAAATGTCAAATTTGTAAATATGTAGATCGTACGGATTCCTTTTATGACTCAGGAAACAGCACTCACTATAAAATTCAAAGTCTCATAAATTGTTCTACAGTGAGAGTGTTATATATCTTAACCTGTCCCTGTAAAAAGATGTATATTGGTAAGACCAAAAGACAACTTAAAGTACAAATAGGTGAACATCTTAGAGATATTAGATCAAATGATCCTGAAAGCAATCTTGCTCAACACTATGCTAAATATCATGGAGGTAAACTGGAAGGTACAAAAGTGAAAGGTTTCTATGCATTGCACTTTCCACAAAGGAGAGGTGATTTTGACAGAGAACTGCTTAAAAAGGAGAAATACTGGATATATAAACTTGATACATTGTACCCAAAGGGGTTAAATGTGGAATATGATCTCCAAGTATTTTTGGATAAATAGATTTACATAGTTGTGTACCCTTATATCTCCATATGTTGGCTAACTTATGGTATTTTTCTGTCTTCACTAATAGTTGGATTATATGTTAAAGAACTAAGGTAAACCTTTTTTGTCTTTGGGAATAATAACAATAATATTGATGACCTCATGTTATGAATTTAAGTATAGCTCCAAAAAATGTGAAAGGATCGACCGATGACCTAATTATCCCTTTTTTCCTTAATAATAACTATACCATAAAATGGGTATTTGAAATTTGGGTATATATTTTTTATAAAATAACCCATAGTGAAAATTCTTAGTTAATATTGCCATCTTGTGGTGGCTTTGCGGTAATTCATATTGTTCTTTTGGGTACTTGACTCAATGAATAGACCTGGTAATTCTTTCATTAATATCACCATCTTCTGGTGAAAGTGTGGTAATGTTTCAACTGATTAGTATATCTAACTCATGGTCCTTTGATTTATATATGCATTGTTAAAATTACCAAGCCTTTCCTCTCTCTGATGTTTCTAGTCGCCTGTCTTTTTAATTATATTCAATAATGACCAGCAGCTGTGCTAAGTATTTAGCCCCCCCCTTTTTTTCTTCCATTGGGAATAACTGCAGGATAGTCTTTGCATAAATGGGTGGGTCTTAACCCACTATAAATAGGAAATTGAAATGTAGTGTTTTCATTGGTCCTGACGAAGCTGAGTGAGATACGCCCATCGGCGAAATGTGTTGACGTCATACGTCAGATACGTCACTTCCGGTCATGCGCATTAGGTGGAACGCACGCTGACCTACAAGGAGGAAGCCATCTTCACATGCCATGAGGCAAGCTTAAGCAGCACAGGCGCCAAGAAGGGGCTGGAACCCGCGGTATATCGGCGGATGTCAGCGGTGGTTCCTTGGCCTCTCTGGCCTTGTATGGCAGTACCCATGAAGGACATTCTTTCCTTTCCTATTAGCCATTGCACAGGTGGTGAGTGGACTGTTACAGGACATTAGATATATGGTCCTTTGTGATCTATATGACCTATATATCCTATATAGAGTGTAAGCTCTCTCAGTGACTTTCCACATATTATTTGTTTCACTACAGGATGGGGACATCATGGTGCTTTATATAGGAAACAAGCTACACCACGTATATTTCAACAGGCAGAAGATCTTTTGGGATGTGTCTTGTTTTTCTTACTGAAAGTGGTATGTAGTCCACATGTAGTGGTGAAGAAACCATTTCAAGCAGTGTGCTGCTTTTTGCATCTTTTCCTCAATCCTGGGAACAAATGGGGCATATTCTCATTTCAAGAGCCCTAGGAAACAGCTATTTACATTACAGATGAATGGGCCCCAACCACTTGTGCCGGCATAGGAATGTACTGCATCATTTATATGATATAATGTCTTTTTTCATATAGGCATAGAGGCATGCTTTTTTCTTTTTGACGCATACTGTGCTTGCTGCATTGCATACATGTGATACTTATATCCATAGTATAATTTTTTGTAATTCCCTGATTAGGATATAACCATTATGGTAGGAGCTTAGTCTACATCATTACAACCTGTTTCATTATATACCTATGGTATAATTTTTGGATACACCTCCTTTGGGAAGTGTTCACCTATGCGTTTGTGCTACAGAGACTTTAGACTCTTGTAGTCATTTTCTCTGTTGCACATGCATTCAGACCGGTCTTGGTGTCATTTTATATGGTTTTAGGTCTGTGTGTATTGTCTCTTACTGAGGTGATGGTAAACCAGGGCAACTGCCCACATGTCATATTTATATGTGTAATAAAGCATAATTTTTGAAAAATTTTTTTTTGAGTGTCACATTCTGTTCATTATGTAGCCGCTTTTTCTGTGAATCTCTTTTCACAAATCCCCTTTTTTTGCATGCCTTTTTTGGCTACTGAATGGAGACCATATATTGGGTGATACGATAATTTATTCTACAACCTCTTAATAACTATCTTTAGCGGACTGTGAGAGGAGCCTAGCTCCTCTCACGTTCGTCACGCTGCCCCGCCTACACACATCCTGACAGCCAATCACTGGCTATCAGGATGTGAGTGGCAGCGAGACTGGCCAATCATTGCATTTGAGCGCACTGCCCTGGCTGTTTTTTTTTTGGATCACGCTGCAGAGTCCCTGCCGCCCGAGAGGAGGGAGGGGAGCGGGCACCCGGCACACAAGAGCCGCATTAAAGCGCGTAAAGAGCCACATGTGGCTTGCGAGCCACGGCTTGCCGACCACTGGCCTAGCACATGGATACAAATCACACAAAACAGGCAAGGGCTGTTATGATTTCCTCTTGATATTTTAGGAAGGATCCAGGTCTTTTTGCAGGCATATAAATGATGTATGAATTGTAGATGGTCAATCAAAATAAAAAAAGACACTTTTTGCAACAGAACCTTGATAAGTTCCTCACCTCATAGATTTGCTGACTCCCCTTTTTGTTGATAAGCATTTGAGGAAAGCCTTTGCAATGTGTTTGCATTGTACCACAAGGTAAGGTTTATTTGAGAAAATTATGCCTGGTAAAATGAAACAATAATGGTCATAGTAGAGATGATATCTCTGGTGAAACAAGAGTCTCATAAGTTCCTTCTCTTTCCTTCGGTTGCTAAGTATAAAATAGGAGAATCCGGGGGCTATAACTGGCTATCTCACCCTTCATAAACATGAAAACCAAATGTGTAATCTTTGCCTCTCTTACATAGTTTGTATAACTTCACTCCATATTTGGCACTTTTACTGGGGGACATAATGCTTCATATTACATCTTCCTGTGAAGTGGATGAGAGAATCACTGATACAGACATTTTTCTAGGGTGTATAAATTTCAGATTTTTTTCTTATTAAAATTTATGAGCATCCTAATTTTGTGGATACCATTGCATGTAAAATCACTTCTTAGGAGGCACAGAAAATAGTAACTAAAATTCAAAAATCTCATTAAGATTTCATATCATATCCTGGTCATGACTGATGAATATATGGGATTGAGGTGGGCTGGTTGGGTAAACCAATATGATTACATTTATTGAGTGTTTTCTATCAGTCAGACTTAGAAATATTTTAAATTCTAATGCAGTGAAAGGTTTCCAATCAAATAGTCTGGCATAACTGGAATCTGTATGACTAGCAATGAACTATAGGGTGTTAAGGTTACATTAATCTACAATTAAATCGAATAGCTTTTCATTGTAAACTGAATAAAAGCTTTGTATGGGGAATAAATTCCAGTTTTCACCTTAATTGAAACCTGGCTGGGCTGTAAATGGGGTGATGACAGGTGCTACTAAATTAGGGGATAGTCACAACAGACTTAAAAGAACCTTAATATGGATTCTCTGGGAATGTGTTGCTCTCATTCTTAGTAGCTGATGTTGCAAACCCCCATTGCTCTGCTTGCCTCATATGCTTCACAAGGATGTTTCGTACTACTGGCGCTTGCCTCATGCATTTCACTTACAAGTTCAAAGCTTGGTGAAATAAGACCTGATTCTTTTCCCAGAGAACTATTTGCCCTGTGAATCAGAGGTAGCAGTTAATGTACTGCTGTTTTCTTCGGGTTCAAACACTGAATCTGAATATAACAATGCGATCTCTCTACTGCTCTCATTAGTCATGCTAACAATTGTATATACCTCCTCACTGCTCTACATTTTTGGGGCACTGGGGCAACACAACAAAAATGTACACAAAAGCAAAACATGGGCTGTGATTAGCAGCACTAGAAACACTGGCTGTGACCAGGAACACTGGAAAAACCGGCAGGGATTAGAAACACTGGCATTGGTTGTGACCAGCAAAACTGGAAAAAATCTGAAATTGGAACGGGCTCAAATCATCCTTAGAAAAAGTATCACTGTGATTATCAACACCTACTCATCACCTAGCTCTCCCCTTGCGCTCACAACAGATTTGTATGAGAGCAAGTGGAGAGCTGACTGCTGAACACAGACAGTGTTTACACTTGTGGTCACTGTGACTGGCCCCAGCAATCACAAGGTGTAGAGACACTGTCTTTGGCTCTTTTACTTTTTCCTCTGATCTGCACTATGACAACATGATCACAGACACTAAACATGGTGCATGGACAGGATAAGGTTATTCTTTCTTTTGCCTTTGTTTTTAGAAACTGCTACCAATTATGAGCACTGCCACCTTGCCACTTGCAGAACATGAAGAAGATGAAGCCAGACTACTAATCACTGCCTGCCAGTCCAAAACATTTTTGCTTTCTATGACAGCTACGGGCCACTGCTCTTTGCAAACTTTGGAGCCCAAAGGAATACTTAAAGATAGAGTTGAGGCTTAGATGCTGAGTTTTGAAATATGTTACAATTTTCATATTTAACTAATATACCTGTACACCCATATCCTATGTACATAAAGGATGGCTCTCTGTTAAGATCTGATGACCTCTGCTGCACCACATTGCCTATAGCAGTCACTATTCAAGAGCCATTTATGAAGTGCATGCTACTTGAGTAGCCTTTAGTGCTTAACCTCTTGGCGCCGGTGCTTCCCGGCCCTTTAAGGGTTTCAGAAGCAAGAGGCGGGGCGGTGTTTAGGTTCATGTGACCACCGTGACACGCTGTCACGGCAGTCACATGATCAGCAAAAGTCTTGATCGAAAGAGGAGATTGGGACCTTTCCATGAGTACCGGACATATGTGCTTGGAGTGCACAGGGTGTGCGCTCTCAGCACATATGTTTTTTTTAATAGAACGCAAATGTGCGGCCGCTCGGCATCTAGGCCCAGACATCAGGAGGTTGCACATTTGCGTTCGCCCGACGCCAAGAGGTTAAATATTCGACCTTGACAGGATGCTCTTCCACAGTGATGGTGAGCTAAGAACTGTAGAATAATATTGGTGAATAACCAGAATCATTTTGGTGAGTAGCCAAAGTTGTTGCCAGGCAATAGGAGCCAAGTGTCTAAGATAAAGGGTTTAAAAGGGATGGAGTTGTTAAGCCAATGTTGGAATCACCAGCATAATAGCAAGGCCAGGTCAAGCAAGTGATAAGATCCAAGGAGCCCAACAGGTCAGAGGTAGTAGTAGCGGGATCCATAGAATCAGGCAAAGGACAGTAGGTTGATCTAGGAAAATTGAGAGCAAGAGAGGAATCACAATGAATTGACAGAGCCAAGAGTATAGGAATCAGGCAATGACTGAGACACAAAAAACACTATTGGGAAAGGAAAATTTAAATGAGAAAGGAAAACAGGATGTAGGATACAGGAAATCCAGATGATAGAGAAGCACACCTTAGTGACAGCAAAATTAAACTCAAGAAACAATCAAAGTATGGATGCTGGTGCACTTTTAAAATAGTATAGAACAATCAGAAGGTGTGCCCTTAACAGCACCAGTGCATGTTCACATCTTACCTGAAAAGAAAAATAGGATAAAGTCTGCTTATGCCTGGACACAGCAAGCAGAGTACAGGTAGATTCCTGACAGCATACATGTTATTGCCAAAAGTGTTGGGACACCCCTCCAAATCATTGGATTCAGGTGTTCCAATTACCTCCATGGCCATAGGTGTATAAAATCAAGCACCTAGGCATGCAGACTGCTTCTACAAACATTTGTGAAAGAACAGGTCGCTCTCAGGAGCTCAGTGAATTCAAGCATGGTAACGTGATAGGTCACCACCTGTGCAATAAGTCCATTTGTGACATTTCTATGCTACTAAATATCCCACGGTCAACTGTTAGTGGTATTATGACAAAGTGGAAGCAACTGGGAACAACAGCAACTCAGCCACAAAATGGTAGGCCATGTAAAATGACAGAGCGGGGTCAGCGCATGCTGAAGTGCACAGTGTGCAGAAGTCGCCAACTGTCTGCTGAGTCACTAGCTAAAGACCTCCAAACTTTGTGTGGCCTTCAGATTAGCATAACAACAGTGTGCAGAGAGCTTCATGGAATGGATTTTCATGGCCGAGCAGCTGCATCCAAGCCTTACATCACCAAGTGCAATGCAAAGCATCAGATGCAGTGGTGTAAAACACGCCGCCACTGGGCTTTAGAGCAGTGGAGACTTGTATCTGGGGTGACGAATCACATTTCTCTGTCTGGAAATCCGATGGACATGTCTGGGTTTAGTGGTTGCCAGGAGAACCGTACTTGCCTGACTGCATTGTGCCAAGTGTACAGTTTGGTGGAGGAGAGATTATGGTGTGGGGTTGTTTTTCAGGGGTTGAGCTTGGCCCATTTGTTTCAGTGAAGGGAACTCTGTAAGGTGTCAGCATACCAAAACATTTTGGACAATTTCATGATCCCAACTTTGTGGGAACACTTTGGCGATAGACCCTTTCTGTTCTAGCATGACTGCGCACCAGTGCACAAAGCAAAGTCCATAAAGACATGGATGAGCGAGTTTGTGGTGGAGAAACTTGACTGGCCTACACAGAGTCCTGACCTCAACCCGATATAACATCTTTGGGATGAATTAGAGTAGAGACTGCGAGCCAGGCCTTCTCATCCAACATCAGTTCCTGTTCTCACAAATGTGCTTCTAGAAGAATGGTCAAACATTCCCATAGACACACTCCTAAACCTTGTGGACAGCCTTCGCAGAAGAGTTGAAGCTGTTATAGCTACAAAGGGTGGGCCAACTCAATATTGAACCCTACGGACTAAGACTGGGATGCCACTAAAATTCATGTGCTTATAAAAGCAGGAGTCCCAATGCTTTTGGCAATATAGTGTATGTTAACTTCTTCTTATAGGATTCATTTCCTACTTTGCAAGCTGCCACTACTGACCTCAATTACATATATAAGGAAAGCTATAATAAAGTCATAAGTTCTTATCTGCATACTTTTTTACATTAGTAATAAAGAGAATTAAAGCAAGAGAGCTAGCATCAAACCAGGCAACTTCCATTTCCAAAATAGGAAGTCATAAATTAGCTTCCTTGTTTCTCTAAGGGAAAGGTTTCTTTTAAAGGCACATTCAAGTCAAAATCTAAAAGAAAAACCTTGAAATTCATGCTGGGAGTACAGCCTACTAAACTGTGAAGTATTTAATTTGTTCATCTGGGTATTGCTATAGTCCAATCCACTTATTTGAGAACCTCTACTTGTGAAACAGAACTGAAAATCCAAAATACACCTATCACTGGCTCCTTGATTTCTTGGACTTACAAGAGCCCGCATGTAAAATATGTCAGCACTACATGGTCTCTCTTAAACCATCAAACAGACTGAAACCTTTATAATTGTGTACTTATTTGTTGATTTGGGAAACCGATAAAGGGAAAGTTCCCTAACATAGAAATACATTGCCAGTGAACATGTTAGGTTATGTCTAAACTCTCTTTGCTATTGCAACAAAATACACATAGCTCAGATTAAGGATTGCAATAAATTACACAAAACTCTGATAGAGTAAACTAAGTAAACATTCTGCTTTTAGTAGTTATAGTGTTTGGCAGATATAATTTCTATCTTACTGGTTGGTTTAATTTGTTGATTTTAATTGCTTTTAGTGGACATTCATTGTAGAAACTAAAACACAGGATAGTGAGTGATTTCTTAGTTTAATTCTCAGAATAACAGTCAAAATTATCTAATTTATTCAGTACATAATATAGTAACAAGCCTTAGTTACTGGGTTTTCTATTGAATGAATTGGCAAGGAATTTAATAAATTATACTGCTACCATGAGAACTAGACTGTTGGAGTCTACTAGAATCCTGGGGCCCATTTACTATAACAAATCTCTACTAGGATTCAATAATTTGAAGACTGGACATTCTAGACTGAAGCTATGGAGAGGGTGAAGTTCTGCTGCTTCAAGTTTAATCTTTGATTGGGACACGTTGCAAAAAAAAAGGGTAGGGAGTTGAAGAAAGAAGCCCTTTAGAACTAGTTATGTTTGCTTTCATGAAGTGATAAACAAGGTTGGGAGCAAAATTTACAAGAAAAAAATAGATATAGAGATATTAAAGGGTTGGCAAATGCAAAAATTGATGAAAGCATTGTTGAGTTTGCTCATCTCTATTCCAAAACAGTATAGATCTACGATCCCATACATAGTTACATATTTTGTTAGGTTGAAAATAGTCCATCTAGTTCCCTCAACAGGAAAAAATAAAATAGACCAAATAAACGTAAAACCTGCATATACCATATACCTGCATATACCAAACCTTATGCCCACACTCGATTCAGAGGAGAGCAAAAAAAAAACCCCATGAAGCATGGTCCAATTTGCTCCAGCGGGGAAAAAAAATCCTTCTTGATTCCCTGAATGAAGGCATTGGATATTCCCTAAAGCAATGGTTTCAAGCATTATTACCTATAAATGTTAATATGTAGTTATATTTTGTTCATTTAGAAATGTATCCCACACTTTTTTAAAAACACTCTACTGAACTGACCAGAGTCTCATTCACATTTTCATAGCTCTTACTATTAAGAAATCTTTCATTTTCTGCAGTTCCTCAATATTCTTTTTCTGAGCTGCTACCCAAAATTGAACTGCACATTTTGAATAAAATCTTACTAAGGCTTTGTACAGGGGCAAAATGTTTAAGCTGTTGTTATACGGTTCATCTATACATGTATATTTTGTTTATTATCCAATGATCCAATCTAGATAAATAGTAGTCTGTTTTGGTGTGTAAAAGATTTCTATTCTTTCCTATTAAAGCTATACTTTTCACATTACAGTATGTTATTTAGAATATACCTTGTTAACTCAGGATTTGCTTGCATCATGAAGTCTTGTAGAGCTTGGCTATATATTTCTAATGTAAAGATCTGATTCCATGTGACAAGTTACTAGTAAAACCTAAATGCCAGCAGGATTTCATGTACTTTATCTATGGTGGCAAATTTTCTGCTTTTGGTATTTAGTGTCATATACTACACAATCACTGGCTTGTACTTCATAAGAGTTTAATATCATTGTTACCACCTATCTTTATATTTTACTGCCTCAAGCATTAAAAATGGGTAGACCATCCTATTAAACATTTTACCACAACACATCAACTGCAGTACCAGCTATAATTATATTACAGTCAGACAGAAAGAGAAGGGTGGAAAATAAACAATGGCATATATGTGACAGGACAGCACAGTTTTGATGGTCAATTTAAGGTCTTGTCCAATACATTGCAAATAATGTTACACATTGACAAGTCACTGGATAGTGCTCCTATTATATGAGTGAGACTTGCTAGCTAAGTAGTTTCCACAAACAATGCAAGAAAGATAGACTTAGGAGGCAAGTCAGTCATTAAAAAACTGACCATGCATAACAGTACTTTGTTATTTCACTGTGAACAGTTTTAACACAGGAAGTTAATAAGCTTATGTTCATATATAATTTATAATTTTCATATTAAATTAAAAGCAGTTCAACAGAAATAGAATGCAATAAAACTGTCTAGATCAGTGTTTCTCAATCTTTATTCAGTCAAGGCATCCTTTAAAATTCTGCACAATCTCGAGGCACCCTTTAAAACCCTGCTCAATCTTGAGTCACCCTTTAAAATTCTGCAAAATCTTGCGCAACCCGTTAGAAAATGTAAAAAAAAAATGTAATAGTTTTACAGAATGCAGCAACATCTGCACATGTGGGACACCTAACATCAGAGGTGCTTTATTCTTCTAAAGCAAATACACCTTTGTACACTTGTACTGACTAGTATTCCAATGTTTCCCTTTCCCCTAAGTTTCTCTCCCTCAATCAGCAAATGTGACCCTAGTCTTAACAGAGATGGGCAGGAAGGGGCAAGCAAGGATGCTGTCCAGGTGTCTGATGTCCTTCTCATCAACTAATGACCTTCACATCTAGTGGTGAAAAAATAGGAATCTCCTCATAATGAAATATCCATAGAGAATAAGCAGACCTGTGTCAGGAGGTAAACATATGAATATCTAAAGATAATAAAGATATAATAACATACACCAAAGGCTGACGGAAAGGGAACAACAATAAATCTGTAAGGGAATTCCAGCACAGCGATTGGCACATAGAAATATAATATCGTGCATAGAAATGAGCACAGGTGCATTGCTAATAGAAATGAGCATAAGCTCGCACATGCGCGCATTCTTGCGCGTGCGGAAGCGTGTCCACAGTTTTTGGCACCAGGCGGACTATTTAAAGGAGGCTCTTACTGTCTGTCAGTGCTGACTGGTCTTCAGCTAATTCCCTGTGTCCTGTTGTATCCTGTGTGTATCCGTTACTTACCCGGCTTGCCATTGACCTGCTCTTGGATTCTGTTTATGCTTCTGCTCATCGGATTCTGATCCTGGTTCCTTCTGACCTTTTCCCTGTCTGATGTTCTGGTACCTCATCGCTTGCCCATTGCTGACCCTGGCTATTACTCTGACTACTCTTCCGACTCCAGTTTGGCTCTACAGTCCTGCCGAGTGCTCGTCCTGGCTATCCATTATATCAGCTTTGGTTGTCACGGTGTGTTCCTGCCTCACACTTATCAGAAGCCACGTACCCAGATCTTGCAGTTCCAGTGGAGTGCCTCCTTAACCTCAGCTGCCTGTTCCGGCATCTCTTCTATTCTTGGCTGGGTGCCCTGCTTGATTCACCGAGGCTACACAACCAGCCGCAAGTTCTACAATCAATACCCACAGGCACTCGTGTTTCTCCTGTCCCTCGGCACCATCTGTTGCACCTTCAGTGGGGCCGGGGTTGGAGATACAAGAGAGGCTGACCTCGTCAATTCAGACTTCTATCAGGTAAGTGACAAAATCCTAATAGGACATAATATAATGAGTATAAGAAAAAATGCAGCTCATATTCTTTATTGTTTCACTATTTATTTAATTATTTGGTAGCACACAATTTTTTATCATCTTTATATATACAAGACACACATTAATTCAAGTTTTTAATTATTAATACATGATGTAAATGTAATTTTTTAATGCAGACTGTGTAGGTATCGGAATTTGACCTGGTATCAGCCTCTTGCAGTCCATGTAGGGCAGGGTTGAAAAGTGAGAGGAATAAGCAGCTTAAGGAGCCAATTAGTGCATGTGCTGACAAGAAGCATACTGATAGGAAGAGAAAGTGAAAGAGATAGGAAGAATGACAGAAATGAACTTATCACTGCTTTGCTTCTCTGCCAACCTGGTGGACAACCTGGGCCCAAGGAAGGTGGGTTGAATGGTGCTGGCCATCAGACTGAGGACATCTAGTGTGAGAAAAATTACTGTGGGAAAAATCTCCAAATTAATGGTGAGTATTACAGAAAGGTTGTTTTTTATATTTTATTGAGCTATTCTTCTTAATTTTGTTAATTTGGCTGGGGTTTCTGCTTTAAGCAGGTAATAATATTTAAGCAAACATCATTCTTACTGTTTTGAACATTTTAATACTGAAATTTTATAGATAGGCAACTCCTATCCTCATACTGATTAGTGGTTCCACATTAATAATTACTACTGCAGTAGGGAACAGACACAAAAAAATACACTCAGCATCTTTCCAAATAACTGTTCTGTTTATTTGGCGCATTTAAAAAAAAAATTATAAAGATGATTACATAGGTATCACATTAATATTACAATTGTATTTTTATGGTAACAAGGGGTGTTACATTGGCAGGCTAATTTCTAATCAGGACTTGAAGGAATGCAAATGGCATCAAAAAATTATTAGTGCCGTGTGTACAATGAGTGCAGTGTACATTACATAGGCAAAGCATACAAAATAGAATACAATTTTATACAGAATTTACAAATTCCCTTTACAATCTCCCCCTCTTTTGATCAATACAGTATTTCACATTTTGATCACAGGCCACACCTACTATCACCTTTAACCTGAAACCTCATTAAGGAACTAGTCCTGGCCTAGGAGGCAAACTCCACTGAGGAGAATCTAATAGCTGAGAGCAGCTATATCATTACAAAATGGCCTTTAATTTTGACTAAAACCTACATAAAAACAAATGACTGCTAAATATGTACAAAGTAAATGGTTGTACACTCAGATCCTGTGGCCAGAATGGCCTTGAGGCTTAATTGTGGACATGCTGACTTATCAGCATAGTCAAACACAGTCAATTCAACATAAAATGGAAGAGATATAAAAAACAATATGACTTCAAAATGGCTGAACTACTTTTCAAATACATATATATTTATCCTTTACTAATATATGTATTAAAGCATTTGAATAAATAGTACCCCAGACTGTGATTCCAAGAGGAAACACAAAGATATTTTCATTTAGTCATTTTTGCAGTGTCTGGTGTGGATCCAGGTAACTTTTCCTTCAGGTTTTGTAAACTGTACATGAAATAAATGCTGTATTGTGCCTCCAAACATTTCCTATATTACAGTATAAATGTCTCTTAACAATCCACAATTCACTTGGCTGTAGTTTATGAGATCCATACAAACTGCCAGGATCTGGAATTTGGGGAGAAAATTTGTCAAAAACCTTAAGACATCAGCAACATTATCATAGGGAGAGAGTCCATATATCCCCTTAGGGGCTTAATAAAATATTAGAGAACAATCAAGCCATAGTTTTCTAGTTTTTTATATACGCTTTGTAAAGAAAAGACTCACTGCTGGTGGTGCTGGGGCTCACCTTCTCTATGGGCTGCAGTACCAGTTCTTATCAGCAGCCAGGATCTCACCTCCTGCAGTCAAGCCATCACCTGAGGCTGATTGCAGGAGGTGTATTTAACCATTTGCCGCCCGCCCTATGGCGGCAAATGTCATCAGCGTTCCGGGTGGACGTCATATGGTGTCCTCCCGCACATGCGCAGATTGCGCTCCTGCAGAGCGGCGCAGCGGCGCGATCTGTCACCGGCCATGTACCTCGGACATGGCCGATGACAGATCTGAGTATCGGCCCCGTTGCCGGTACCATGTGACCTGCTGTGACCAATCACAGCAGGTCACATGACAGTTGTATACAATGGATGGCTTCATTCATGCCATCCATTGTATACTAGTGTCTAGTTGTGAATGGTCACAGCTAATCACATGCACATGTCATGTGATTAGCTGTGGCCAAATCACAGCTAAGCGCAAAAAAAAAAAAAACCCCTGAATGAATCGGTGTCATTCAGGTAAATGTTTGCTTATAGCAAAGTAATTCTTTGCTATAAGCAAATTGTGTAAAAAAAAAAAAAAATACTGATCACTTCCCCAAAGTAGTACAATGTTACTATGGTAACATTGTACTACTTTGGTCATAGTGAAATATGAAAAAAAAATCTTAAAAAAAAGAAAACATTTTTTATAAAAAATAAAAAATTATAAAAAAAATTTAAAAAATAAAAAAATATATATATTTTTTTTTCATACTATCACCTGTCAGTGTCCCTGATCACCGCCATGCCAGTTATATGATGACACTGTACTGCACTGGTGACAATATGTAAAAAATAAATATTGAAACTAATTTTTTTTTATTTTTTCATTTTCTGAAAAATTATGACAAAAAAAATACAACTTCAAAAAACTCACCATGCCTCTTATGAAGTACGTCGGACTGTCTACTTTGCAAAAAGGGGTCATTTGGGGGATATCTGTACTGTTCTGACATTCTTGGACCTCAAGAAATTAGATTGGCCATCAGTACTTCAGGATTGATCAATATTCAGATCTACCATAGTTTGTGAACTCTATAACTTTCCTACAAACTAAAAAATACATCCTATTCGTTTGCCTACCCCTTTGTACCAGATCTGCCTGATTGTTCCTGACCCGGCCTGCCTGACCACTCAAACTCTCCAGCCCTGACTACACCTGTGTTTCTGATCATATAGATATTAGTTGAAGGTTTGGTTTTTACTTGCATGGCGTACTTGTATATTGGTGTGTCGCACAAATAAACTATATTATTACATCACTCCTGAAGCCTGCTATTCCCTGTGTCAGTCCACACATCTCTGGTCATATCTGGATCCTTGACACCCTTAGTGACTCTACTTTTTTCCACTACATTGTGGATGGTAGAGGGTGTAAAATAAAACCACCAAACTTCTTGTAAGAACTTGTAAGAACTCTCCCAAAAAACAAGTTCCTCTGTTACTCTTTGTAGCTTCTGGGACTCTGTACTTACAAACTACTTTTGATAACACTCTTTGCTATGGCCTTTGCAGTAGCATTTGCCACTGGCCAAACTTCTGGCCATTCATAAAACATATCCATGCAGATACGTGCATACTTGTAAGATCCTGGCTTGGACATCTGGATATATCCTTTTGTAACCTCTGGAAGGGATGTTCAGGCTTTGGCAACACCTTTGGAACCAGGTAAAACAAGAAGCAGTATATTCAAAACCAACTGTGGTTAACCCTGGTGCTATCCTAGGCTCATTTACTAAGGCAGCCATAACTGCTTTTGACTGATGACGCAGTCCATGTGTGAAGCGGCAGGGAAAAGAGTGGCTGGCAGACATAAAAGAGCACCTTTTGTCCTGTTTCATAAGAAGTTGCCCCCACTATGGACTTGTTCTTCTTGTTCTGGGGTCCTCAAAGTTTAATTATCATCCTAGCTCTCCTGGTTCAGAACTAGGGTGGAATCTTTAAGTTGCACAGACCTGGTAAGTGTCCAGGGCTGTAATGCAGCATTCTTAGTCACCTGGTCTGCTTGCAATGTGTGCATTTTAATGTTAGTATGGCTACAGCAAGAAGCTGGAAGGCTGAAGACAGCCAATCAATTAACTTAGCATGCTTGGTTGGTTTACCTGCTGAAATAAAAAAACTTCTAGCCCTTCAAATAGAACCAAAATCAAGCACCATCCCAAAAGCTCTCTAATTCTCTAATATCTATATAAATGTATATTCTTTTGATAGCTCACAGGCTTAGCTAAAGCATGGATCTCTGCTTCTTCAGCTGGGGAAGAAGGATCATGACTCTGAATACAGAGCATCCTTCAGGGTGATAACTGCATATTCAGTATAGGTCTTGCCATCCTCGGTATAAAACCAGGATCAAATCGACCAAATATCTGGGTCTTCAAGGAGTGTTTTCTGCACTGGACTCACAGCAGCTGATTCCTACAACATCAGTTTAACACATGTGGTTTTTCTTTATCTCCAGCCTTCTCCAACACAGGCAATAAAGTGGCTGGGTTCAATGGTACACCTTTTTCATTGTTAGATTCATAAATAACAATACAAATGCATATTTTGTGAACCTTGCTTTTGACAATTATTTAGTTGGGCTGTTTGCAATCATTTTTGTACAGAATGTGGGACCATTAAAGGTGAATATTTGACTAAAATAATGTCTGTACCTTTGTCTGGTAGCACCTTGCATACAGCTACTGCTCTGATATAGCCAGGTGAACCCATCATTATTGGGCCCAGCTTGCATGAAATATACAGTATCTCAATTACTTCTTTTTTTCCTATCATTCTCTTTGTGTATGATCTCCAGTTGCATGTTCTAAAAAGACAACCTTTTCCTGGCAAGATTATCATTTCTCTTTGCTTGCACTGTTGTTAGTTTTAGCTAGATAACACAAGTTCTTAGTTTCCGTCTCACATATTTTCCTGATGTTATGACATAATATAGTATAGAAATACTGTGCGGTCATGCAGGAATGTCCATAAATCCAAGGTTTTCTTCAGCTTACCACTGCACTTACAAGGGAAAGACACATTTCACAGTCCACACATTCTGCTTAAAAATAAAAAAAAAATAAAAAGTATTAACAATCTGTATATGAAAGAACAGAAAATCATCAGCCAGATCAAAAAACAATAAAACAGCTGGCTGCAGGTGGCATCTTTCCTAACAGGGTGTGTAGACTTGGCTGTAATTTTATGTATTACTCTAACATCATGGACTACAGATAAAGTTATTATCAGACCTTTAGATTTCATCTTTATAGAAAAATCTAAATTTTATAGAACGTATCCTGTCCATCCAGGCTCTTTTAAGTGTTAAGGCAGCTGCAATATAACCACCTCATGTTAATCTAAAGCAATCCCATTACAAATTTTTCCAATAACCTATATTCCATCTCAAATCAAAGGTTGTCTAAACCAATTAAAATATATCTATATCATCAATAAAATTGTTAACATAATATCACAAATTAATACTCGAGTGATAATTTCAATATCACACAATTCCAATTACACAGATACATCTCCATAAAGGAGGACACTTTACCTAATTTTCCCTTTTTAAAATGCACTGCTTCCACTATCAAAGGATATTTAAAGTGATTCTAAAGGCTTATTTTTTGTTAAGAAAAAATAACAAACATGTATATACTTACCTGCTGTGTGCAGTGGTTTTTTACAGAGCAGCCTGGATCCTCCTCTTTTTGGGCCCCCCGCTGACACTCCTGGCCCCTCCTTCTTGTCGGGTGCACCCACAGCAAGCATTTTGCTATGGGGGCACCCGCTGCTCCGTGTGTCAATTCACACATGGAGCCACAGCTCAGCCCTTCCCTGTCTCTCTTCTCATTAGCTCACTGGTTGTGATTAAGAGCATTGGGATCCAATGGCTCCAGCTTCTGTCTCAGCTAATGAGAAGAGGGAGTCTCGGTATTGCTGAGACTCCAGTGCACATCGCTGGATCGAGAGGTGATTTAAGTCAGTATTGCGGGGTCTGGAAGTGATGCTGCACACAGAAGGTTTTTTAACCTTCATGCATAGAATACATGAAGGTATAAAACCTTGAACCTTTAGACCCACTTTAATTTGTGTTATTTTATACTATATCCACTTTTAAATTTAACCTTAATTTTACCATGTTTGGAAAAAAGTTTCAAAATAATTGTGATCACATTATTCATCAGATTAATTAAACCAGCATGTAATTTTTTTTTTGTTACCAGTAGTCATATCATGGGTGTCTATGCGTGTCTATACAGAGCTGCAGGACACACAAAAGTTGTAGAACTAAAAGGCCCAGCACATTCATTCACACACATGATTATCTCTAAAATAGCTTACATTTCCCATTTTTTACACAACACATTATTATTCTTTCACTTTCTTTTAACTCTCTTTAAAATGTCCCTGTTTAAGTTAATTTTACCTCTCTAAACTCTGCTTTACTTATTTTGTTCTCTGATATTCCTTCATCCCATGTACTATAATCCCGTATTCAACTTACTCTTATGATCAGACGGGCAGCCATAGGGCTCATCCCATCTTCCTTCTCTGACCACATATAAAGTATTCTGTTTGGGCCAGGGCCAAGAATTATATTATTTCTATACAATTTGACTTTCATTTCTCTGTTTTGGCTTTTTCCCATGTTTTAGAATTTACTAGTAGTGGTGTCTGACCCTAAATTCATCCTACAACTTAACATCAAAATTTCTAAATTTCCCCTTATGTCTAATGTTACATTGTTTGTCACCCTTCATCCACCCTGCTCAAAAAGATAGCTGTTCCACTAGCTGTTTAATCTGCATGATCCTTAATTATTATTATTATACAGGATTTATATAGTGCCAACAGTTTGCTTTACAATATAAGGGGAACAGTACAATTACAATACATTTCAGTACAGAAGAAATAGGAGGGCCCTGCTCGTGGAGCTTACAATCTAAAGGAAGGGGGAGGTGATACAAAAGGTGATAACTGCGGGGGATGATCTGGCGGAGGTGATTCAAGTACAGTTCTTAGGTGGAGGTGGGGTAGGCTTCCCTGAAGAAGTGAGTTTTCAAAGATCGCCTAAAGGCAGACAGGGTGGGGGCTGACCAGACATGCTGTGGTAGGGAGTTCCAGAGGATGGGAGAGGCTCTGGAGAAGTCCTGGAGTCGAGCGTGGGAGGAGGTGATGAGGGAGCTAGAGAGGAGGATATCATGGGAGGAGCAGAGTGGATGATTTGGGCGGTATCTGTGGATGAGGTTGGTGATGTAGCTAGGGGCAGTGTTGTGGATGGCTTTGTAAGCTGTGGTTAGTATTTTGAATTTTATACGTTGGGTTAGTGGAAGCCAGTGGAGGGATTGGCAGAGAGGAGCAGCAGTCGCTGATCGGTTGGTAAGGTGTATGAGTCTAGCAGCAGCATTCATAATCCTGTTACCCATTGTGGATATCTGTCCATGTATCTAGGGACTCAGTAACCCTGTTACCCATTGTGGATATCTGTCCATTTATCTAGGGACTCAGTATAGGCAGAATCGCACCTTCGGATTATATATACTCTAGTGCTCCTCTTGAGCAGGGCATTTTCTAAGGGTACCCTCTTACCTTTCATTCCCTTACTTAATGTAATGTCCATAATGACTGGCCAGTCTTCTCCTTTCTCTACATGTACCTATACCCTCTTGCCTCTAGATCTACTATTACAGCAGATGCGTGCTTCATAACCTGTTAAGCAGCACTATTCTTCCTTTTCTTATCTATAACACTCCAATGGACAGTTGACAGTGACAACAAAACATAAAACCACCAAACAATACAGTGTGATTAAGGAGAGTAAAATAGGTACCCTTTGTCCTGAAAATGCCTTACTGATCAAGGAAGTTTGATATCTCAAATATAAGCAAAGGGCTTACATCAACCTGCTGATTACCAGAAATTCCCAGATTATCTCTGGCTCCTTGTTTTGGATTCTCAGGGTCACCTGTAAATCCCCTTCTAGGCAAAGTTCGCCATCTGTTCTGGACATTAATACTGACATTTTATAGATAGGAAACTCCTATCCTCAAATTGTTTAGTGGTTTCAAATTAATAATAACTACTGCAGTAGGGAACAGACAAAAAAAGAGCATCAGCATCTTTCCAAATAATGGTTCTGTTTATTTGGCGCTTTTGATGTTTTTTATACACAATTACGTAGGTATCACATTAAAATTACAATTATACTTTTATAGTAACAAGGTGCATTACACAAGCTGGCTAACAGCTAATCAGGGCTTGAAGGAATGCAAATATAATCAAAACATTATTAGTGCCATGTGCACGAGTGTGTTGTACAATACACAGGTAAAGCATACAAAATAAAATACAATTTTATACCGAATTTACAAATTTCCTTTATTTTATTTTTTTAAATATATTTATTACAGGTACTTATATAGCACTGTCAATTTATGCAGCGCTTTACATATATATATTGTACATTCACATCAGTCCCTAACCCTCAAGTGGTGTACAATCTAAGGTCCCTAACTTACATTCATACATACACATGGTAGGGTCAATTTAGACAGGATCTAATTAACCTCCCTGGCGGTATTCCCGAGTGTAGTTCGGGGTTAATTATCAGTGCCAAAAGCGGTAATCCCGAGCTACACTCGGGATTACCCTGCAGCGTTGCTCTGGGATTCCCTCGATCACTTACCTTGTTCTGCGCTACTGCGATGTCCCCCCTGCAGCATCCCTGGCCATCTCCTCCGGCCGATGCCGGCATCTATCTTCCGGGTTCAAGTCCCTGCGAGCGTCGGGACGTACAGGGGACGGAACGGCTGGAAATTTAAAAATTTTAAAAAGTGGCATTCACTAAATACACTAAAATCACATAGTGTAACATTACTGTATCAAACCATTTCACATACATTTTGTCCCGAGTGCTTTGTCCTGTGCCCTGCCTGCATTTTGTCTGTTCTTTCTGCCTGGAAACTGAGAAACGTCCATGGCGTCCAAAAAAGCGTCCCTTTAGGTCAAAAGCGGTTTAAGACGGGCTAGAGAACAGCAATAGTAAATTAGAACCACTTGCAGAATTGAGTGATAATGATTCGTTGGGAAATTTGTCATCAGCGCTGAAAACGATTTTGCGACTAAGATCAGTGATGTGCGAACTTGGAGCTATATTTCAAATTTCAGTGTTTTTGGTTTGATTATATTATTGAATTAAATTTATTATTATATATTTTTTTTTTATTATTATTTAATAAATTATAATTTATGATTTCGTGTTTCAAATTTTATCATACCCGGGATGTTTACTAGACTCTTGTTCGGACAGATTTCAGTGAGTTATTCCTAAAAATTACAATTAAAAAACGACATATTTCCATGCAAAAAAATGTACCGCTTTCAGCACAGAAATATGCACATAATCAGACCGCTAGGGAGGTTAACATACCAGCATGTCTTTGGAGTGTAGGAGGAAACCAGAGTACCTGGAGGAAACCCATGCAGGCACAGGGAGAACATGCAAACCCCAGGCAGGTGGTGCCGTGGTTGGAATTCGAACCAATGACCCTAGTACTACCAGGCGGAAGTGCTAGCCATTTAGCCACTGTGCTGCCGCTTTATACTTTTATTGTTGAATTTTTATTTTAGAATGTTTGCATTATTGGTATATTGGTTATGTATCTGCTTTCATTTTCAATTGATAAAAATTATGGTGCCAGTCATCTATATAAAATAAATGATGGTTGATATATTTGTTGTCTGATAGACAAAAGTGGGTCTTTTCTTGCATATTTCTCTGATTACCTGACACTTAGCAACTATATTTCAGCACAGGGAGTGATTTTACAAGAAACTGAACCAGGTAAAGACAGCAAATGACAATATTCTGCATACAATCAGCCTACCCATACATGGATTTAAATTCATTGGGTCCCTGCTAAACCATCCAAAATTGAATCCATGTATGGCTGGCTTTACATACAAATAAGTGGTGAAGCAAATTTTCCTACAGATTGACACAGAGGGATGAAGTACAGCAAATGGACTGCATCTCAGAAGCTAAAATTCTTCAAAGTCCAAATAATTATTTCTCCTCTCTGCTTCACAAGCATGTAACACTGCCCTCTAAGCTATGTGAAAACAAGGTACAAAAACAAACAAATATTTGATAAATAGGGAAATTGATTAAAAAGATTTAAAATATCACCATGATGTATTATTTCATAGTATTTTCATGTTATGGGTTTCCTGTACATAATGTAAGAGTCCAAGACTTTTTTTTTTATCTTAAGAGGAACCATTCTCAACTTTTATCCATTAAAATACTATTTAACCACTTGCCCTCCTGAGGCTTTATCCCCCTTCCTGACCAGGCCATTTTTTGCGTTACTTTAACTGACAATTGCGCGGTCATGCAGCGCTACACCCAAATGAAATTTATGTCCTTTTTTCCCACAAACAGAGCTTTCTTTCGGTGGTATTTGATCACCTGTGTGTTTTTATTTTTTGCACTATAAAAAAAAAGACCAACAATTTTGAGAAAAAAAACAATATTTTTTACTTTTTGCTATTAAACATTTCCAGTAAAAAAAATGTAAAAATGAAATTTCATCATAAACTTAGGCCAATATGTATTTTGCTACATGTCTTTGCTAAAAAATAAAACCCCAATACGTGTACATTAATTGGTTTATGTGAAAGTTATAGCATTTACAAATGGCGGTATATACTGGGATTTTTTTTAAATTTTTACTAGTAATGGCAGCGATCAGTGACATAGCGGGCATTCTGACACTGGGGGGAACTGACTTGGTGTCACTGACATCCCCAGTGACACCAATACAGTGATCAGTGCTAATAAAAAGCAGGTAGGAAGAGTTAACATGTGGGGCGATCAAAGCATTAACTGTGTGCTGTTTTACTAGGGGCTTTGTCTGTGTGCTTCACTGTAAGCACACTGCTTTGCATGGCTGTGCTATGCATAGCCATGCAAAGCAGTGTGCAGGAGCTGACAGGGGAGAGAACTGTTTTGTTTAAAAATAGTTCCCCCCCATCTGAGATGCTTGCCAATAACCGAGCGCTGGCGAGTAATCACTGGCCGGGACCCGGTGATTGATAGCCGGAGCCACAAATGGTGTCCCAGTTAGGGTGCATGCGCCTCACGCTTTCCCCCTGCCCGGAAATGCAAAATCACATATATATTTGTGATTTTGCGCACCTGTGGTGCCCTGTAGTAATACTTCTGCTATATGGCAGACAGGAAGCGGTTAATCACTTTTTTCCAAATAATCACTATGGTAATATATGGCTTGGCGGGACTTAAACCAAAAAAAAGAGATTTCATCTTATTCTGACAATTAACATTACACCTCATACCATGGAAAATCAGAGCAGAATACAATGGAAAAGGAACAGAGAAAAACAAAAAAGATCAAGCCATACTCCTTTTTGAAGCCAAAAGGATTAGGAGGTAGATAATTAGACTATCGTTGTTAACTTGGCCTTCAACCTTTTCCCATTGTTGCTTTTCATGAAATAATTAACTACTCTGTACTGATTGCAGAATGGGATATAGGGAGATATTTTCAGACAACTGCAAATTAAGCAATACTAGTCATTTCTATTATGTACAGCTTTATATAATCACTGCACATACACTATGCAATTAATATTGATAATCAGCAGTACTGCATATGCTTCGGTCTATAGGAAGATTTGTACTGGTGAATGCAGGCATATTAGACTTAAAGTGTATCCAAAACCATACATTTTTTGTTTTGTTTTGTTTTGAATAGAGTAGTAAGGGGTTGAAACTCCTATCTGGTTCATTGATGCCTATGTCCCTGAGTAGTGGTGTATCTAGGTTTTGTGCTGCCCTAGGCAACACAAAAATCGTCTGCCCTCACAGACACTGAACAACACCCCCCCCTTTCTTCCCCTCACATGGAGAGAGCCTGACACTGACCAACAACAATTCTGCCCCCCACCTGGGAGAGCATTCCACTGCCCCCCCCCCCCAGAAACAGAGCTCTGGACATCCCTGGGAACAAGAGTCAGGCTCTACATACACTATCAAGCAGCTTGTACCCTCTCTTGGATTCCACCTGGTGGCTCCCATGGTGCGAATGTCCCTTCTTTCATCCCTTCTTCTCGGGGGAGGTGCTGCCCCCCCTGAAAAATGCCGCCCTAGGCAAGTGCCTTGTTTGCCTTGTGGTAAATATGCCCCTGTCCCTGAGAGTCACCATACATGTTACAATCTAACCATACAATGAATGTGCAATAAACCTAAGATTTACCAGAATGATGTAATGTGAATCTAAACCCACCTGAGCTATCCTGACAGGAAGCTGTCAAAGCAGTCAGCCAATCATAGGCAGCAGAGGTATTCTCCACCATGACGCCATGTATATACCTGCCCTTGTGGATATGAAGCTGCAGGTGGAGCATTCCTGCACTGCCTATAATTGGTAGTCCTTTTTGACAGCTTCCTGGCAGGATAGCAAAGGTGGGTTCGGACTCATATCTAAACCCACCTGAGCACATCCCTATTGGGCAGGGGCGGACTGACAACTCAAGGGGCCCCCTGGCAATAGGGGATCATGGGGCCCCTGTGCCCCTGCCCAAACTCAAAAAAGACTATGAAAAAGGTACCAGGGGCATCTCATGGGGCCCCCTACTGACCCCCCAGGCAACAGGGGATCATGGGGCCCCTGTGTCCTTGCCCAAACTCAAAAAAGCCTATGAAAAAGTTACCAGGGGTATCTTATGGGCCCCCTACTGACCCCGGGCCCTCGGGCAGTGCCCGGGTTTCCAAATGGTCAGTCTGCCCCTGCTATTGAGGATTACTGTAACTGAAAATAAAACTGAGGAAAAATCCAAAATGTTTTGATGACCCTACAAGAAAGAAGGACAGGAATAGAGAAGAAATCTCCCATGTCTAAGAGGGGACTTTTCTCACTTTTTTTTAACTAACTTGTCTATACATAACAAAAAATCTCCCCAGTTGGACAGAAATGGCAAAAATTCCCATGCAAAGTGAACAGACTATTTAACTTTAGTAAATGAATCTCAAAGTGTATGTAACCCTAACAATGAACTTCTATTATTTGCTTTCTTTTGATGTATTTAGCATACCACTGAAAACATTTTCTTAGATCTATTTGATACGTCAAAAATAAAACAGTTGATCAGAAATTAAGAGCTGTACTGTGTCCTGTGCACACTGTTATTTTATAGAGCCCTCCTAGTTCTTATCTTGGACTACAGAATGAGTGTCAAGGTTGTAGAGATCTGTGAGGGGTTTCACAAAAGACACTGAGAGGGCTGACAACACTCAGCCTACAAAAATACAGTGTGTTGTCAATCTCTAACAGGGCATAAAGTGGTTTTCAGCCCTTATATATATACCTAGAGAAGTGTTTGCCTTAAGTGATACACAGAGACAAAACAAATTCTCCTACATACGTTGTACCTGTTTATCTGCAGCAATCTCTTCCCTACAGCCTCCTAAAGTACACATTCTATACATTATCTCTGAGCTCCAACAGGCAGGGGATGAGGATCTGACATCACACACTGCACAACATAAAGCAGGTAACTTGAGTGGAGGGAAAAGACACACCCCCTCCCCCTAAAATCATGAGCAAACATACACAGCTGAGGTTGTCAATCACAGGCTGTGTGCTGGAGTGCCCCTCCCCAGTCCCCCTCCATCCAATGGACAGCATTTTCTGTCAAAAATGACTCAGATAGCACAGTAGGCAAGTAGCAGACAGAAATCACCCTCATTGCTTTGGATTGAGGCAAGTACACACTGTAGAACAATTTTCTTTGTTCATTTTTCATGTCAAAAATGTGCATGTATCATAGAGATGTACTGCATATTTTTATATTTTGCCTTGACATAAACTTTAAGGATATAGTTAACTGCTTTTAAAATAAAATATTATGACACAAGTGTATAAATATCTTCACTTAGGCTAGGTTCACACTAGAACGCAGTGTGGGAAAAGGGTATCACTGTTAAGTTAATGACACCCCAAGCATATTTTGTAAAAGCAATGCGTTTGCCTACACTGAATCAGATGGTATAAATGTACCATGCCATCCGGTTGCAGTGTGTTTCCAAAAGTGGTGCAAGCACTACTTTTGGTGCAATGCAGTGAGATTTGAGCCCATTCAAAATAAATGGTCTCAAATGGCTGAATTGCATGTGAATCAAACAGGAACGCGTAGCGCATTCATGTGCGATTCATAGTGTGACCTGAGCCTTATGATCTAGCATTATTAAAGGTAGCTAGACCTCTCTGTTGTAGTGCTAGCATGCAATTGTATCCTCATATATTTATTCTGCATGCACGTGTATGTATACGTAAGCAAAAAAGCACACACACAAAACATACACTGCATGTACTGCTTCTATACACAGTAGTTATCGGTTATTCTCTGTTCATATGTGTTCTAAAACATGCAGTCACCATAAGCAATTATTATGAATTATTTGGAAGTACATAAAAGCAGTCTTGTGCATCATGGACACTATGCAATGACTACTGCGCTTGTTGTGACTGTATAGGGAGTAAAACAAAATATATGTGGTTATATATCCTTAAACTATATTTTTAAATATTATTATTACTTATAATTAATGTTAATAAAATATAGTATATCTTAATGCTATCTATTGTCTCTCTCTGTTTTTTACTGCATACTTTTTTTTATTTTAAAATAAATCTGGCACCACACTGTAAAAAAAGACTGCACATTTTAATTTCCTGTCCATGCCTGGGTAAGAGAATAAATTCATTTCATATCTCTTAGAGGATGTTGTTGAGTCTAAAGACACACACAAGCTTTAATCATTTCCAAAAACACAGATAAAGAGTTCAGGTATTGGAAAGGTCCTCCTCTGTCAACCTGTAGCCTGTCTGAGACCCTTAATTAGTTATAGAGATCATGATATAGAGGCACTTGAAATCGCAAAGAGTGGTAGTTCGTTGTGGAGGAACAGAACAACCTTTTGTACCTGGTAATTTAAAGAGTAGCAACAGGCTAATATGCAGACAACAGAGGGTGTAGCATGTGGTGTGGTTCTCATCAGAACAGCAGGCTTCTAATGAGGCCTAGTAGTGGATAGCAGCTGGTAAACTCTCTACTCCAAATACATGGCTCACAGAGTCTTTATTAGATAACAAAGGAGTGCAAATTGCTCAAAGTCCTAAGTAGGCAGTGAGAACATGTTTATGTGTTGAACCTCAAAATATAACTGAATTTGACAGTAGGACTAGACATCATTGTTATAATTTTAGGATGCAGGGTTTTTTTTCGCTGTAAAATGCATTTTACCTCTGAAGATGAAAATTAAAAGATTTAAGAAGGTTATTTTATTCAGCTTAGTATTATTTTTTTTTAAAGTAATGCATTAGGATCAGTAGTCTTTCATAGTAACATTGGGGGAGCATTTGGCGATTTATAAATTAAATGTAACTTGAAATTCATAACAGGCAATCTTACACTTATAAATATATTTGTAGTCTGGGAGATTGTACACAGGGTAATGATATCTTTTATTTTGGTTCTCTCGTACTTAAAGAAACCGTCTACCTTTTAAAACGTATTATAACAAACATGTCACTCAAGCAATTTGTCAATAAATGTAATTAATGTAACCTTTCTATGTACGAATAGAATTTATTTTCAAACTTCCAAAACATGTCACTTTGATGTAACCATGGTAGACGTGTCATATCCTGCTCATGCAATAGGCTCATTGTGTTTTCCGAGAAGTTTTCATCTTTTTATAATATTGGGACTGACCACTGGCCCCCCAGCATAGTACACAGAAAGAATCATATAAATCACATAAATGTAATTAATGTAACCTTTCTATGTATGGATAGAATTTATTTTTAAACTTTAAAAACATGTCAGTTTGATGTAACTATGGTAGACGTGTCATATCCTGCTCATGCAATAGGCTCATTGTGTCTTCCAAGCAGTTTTCATCTTTTTATAATATTGGGACTGACCATGGGTTCCCCAGCATAGTACACAGAAAGAAGGAAGTGATTAGATTCTATAAGTAAGAAGAGAGCAAGAACAGATAAAATTCAGTAATACAATATGCTAAATTACTTTAGATATATATATAGATATATATATATCTATATATACCATAAAAAAAGATAAAGGTCCTTTTGCAACACAAATGGTGGGGAATTACTTCAAAACAATCAGCAAATATTGGCAAATACCATACAATACAGCCTTTATAAACCCCTCCCAGAATGCAGGCAATTGCCAGACCATCCTTATAGTTGTGTGCCTCTTGGTTCAGTGTCCTTGACCATAGATCAATTCTTCATTGTGACCTGGCTGCTTGTGTTCTTGCTTTTCTTCTCTCTGTTCATGATTTGTATATTATCAGTGTTTCTTCTGCTGCTGACCTTGGCTGCTCAGATTTAGCTTTTTTCCTAATGATCAGTCTCTCCTTTTTTTCAAGCCATTGACCATTTATAAAATGAACTTGGCCATACTAATACTGCAGAATTTCCTTTTATTTCGCTATGTGAAAGTACAAGCTTTACCAAAGACTAGTCCGCTGACATAGAAGGAAAGGATACAAGGGCAATTTTCAGATGGCAAATGTCGGAATTTTCCAATGGTGTATCAAAAATAGATGTTACATTGGCAAGACTAGCTCAAAGTATGCTCTTTTTTGTACATTATGATGCAAAAACATGTTCTGGAGGCATTCTGCCATATTTTCTTTTCTGTAATGCACATTAACTCTTAAAACTGCTGATCGAATGCTAAGCTGGTGTAAAATGTGGAATAATACTACAGGTCTGATTTACTAAAAGAATTTGAATTTATGTTGATTATGCATAAAGAATCAAAGTTTATGCTCAAAGTATATACCATGCAACTATGATGTAGGTAATAGTGTACATACAGTATGTAGAATTTAATGACACATGTGGTCTGCTATGGAATGTATGTATCCATATAACTGCTATTATCATTTATACCATATCAAGTGCATGCAGCTATTATTAAAGGAGATTGAAAAAATTTCAATTAGTAAAAAGCCTCAGTGAACCTAATTGGAGGGGTATTGTATCTTTACGTTTAGGCACTAGCCTGTGCATGAGAATGCATACACTTGTGCTTTGAATAGAAATTAAAATAATAAATACACGAGTATACACATAGACATGCTGTCAAATCGTGTGTATTTCATTGCTTAGCTAGTCAGTCCAATTTTTTTTTCTTTATTTGTTTTATAGAAAATTATTGACATTCGCATCTCACTGTGTACCTTATAGAGATAGAGGGTACAAAGGCAGCATTATGTGGATGTTTAATGTTCTTATTTACTGAATATCAATGTACAATCTGCTAGATAGTTTCAGGGATCAAGATCGCTATGGGGGAGATTTACGAAAACTGGAGCTCACAAAACCTGGTACAGCTCTGCATAGTATTATTATTAATATTATTATTACACAGGATGTATATAGCGCCAACAGTTTGCTCAGCGCTTTACAATATAATGGGAGACAATACAGCAACAATACACTTAAATAAAAGAGGAATAGGAGGGCCCTGCTCCTTGGAGCTTACAATCTAGGAGGGAGGGGTTAGTGGTACAAGAGGTAGTAACTGTGGGGGATGGACTGGTAGGAGGAGTAGAAGATTCCATTATTAGCTGAGGGCAAGATAGGCTTCCCTGAAGAGAGAGGTTTTCAGAGATCGCCTAAAAGTGAGCAGCGTAGGCGATAGTCTGATAAATTGTAGTAACCAATTATTTATTATTAATTATTTATTATTTATTTACTGCTAGGTTTCATTGTCAAAACGTAATTGAACAAGCTAAAGTTAGAAACTGTGATAAAGTGCTTGTGAGCTTAAATGTGGTATTTTATATATAAAATTAAATAAATTAAATTACTATAATAGTGGTGCATCAACACTGAAACACATACTCATAAAACTGTGCAAATTAAAAAAAATGTAATATGCCAATAAATTTAAATTAATTATTAGTGATATAATGATAATATAATATCATAAAATACACATTTAATGCAAAAATAAATCAATCTTATTTTTAAAGAAATATGCCACACTAGTCGTATCAATAGTACAAAGAATGCTAAAAAAAAGTGCTTTAAATAGTGCTTAAAAAAGTGCTCAAAATCATATATAAATATTAAACTAATTATATGAAACCATAAAAAAAAGTCCACTCTGTGCTTCCAATCTTGCTGTGCAAAATAAATGTGACGTGAAACTCTTGCTGTGCTGAGAAATATATATGCGCTCACTTCACATATAGCCAAACTGTTAGGTAAGGCTAATAACGCTTTTTTGTCCTATAAGGACCATATGGTATTTTCCATGCTGAAAATTTATTTCCAGGATCTGATGGATAGACCATACTGCTACCCTTCTTCTTCCACTGGGGGTCTCCCAAAATCCTTCCTGGCCACACTATGCCTCAGTGGATGGGTAAGGTATTCCTCTCCTCGTCCTGCAGGGGTCTGTGTACTGCCCCCACCTGGGCGGCTCTTCGGCACCGTCCACTCTGCAGGAATCAGGAAGTAGAGCTCGGTATGGGGACAGACCATACACCAGGCACCTCTCACACACACCCACTTCCCCAGCACTCAACCGCTTCCATGGCTTTGCCTCCTCCCGGACCCAACGGACCTTCTGCTTGGTGAGCAGTTTGAGTAAAAACATGGCATAGTGCCTGTGGCATAGTGGCTGTGGTCAGTAGGAGGAAGAATGATGCCCTATTATTGGTTATAGTTGGAGGAGGAGTACCTCACTGTTGGTGTCAGTGGGAGGAATAGTAGCCCAGTACTGGTGTCAATAGGAGCACTAAGTCCCCGTTGTTGGGTGTCAGTGGGAGAAATAGTGTCCCATCTTTGGTGCCTGTGAGACAAATAGTTTTCCATCGATTACAACAGTGAGAGAAATCATGTCTCACTGCTGGTGTCAGAGGAAAGAATAATGGCCCATCGTTGGTGTCAGTAGGAAGAATAGTGCCTCATGTTAGTAGGATGAATAGTGCCCCAAGGATCAGTTAAAGGTAAGCAAAGGGCCCCATCCAGCCTACATGCCACAGTTTAGAGGCCACTGAATTACATTATAAATCTGTTCATTACTTTTTCACAATACATTTTTTTCCCTAAACATAATCATTTTAAAAACACTATCGTAACTTCGTTGTGGAATATTTTTCAGCTTAAATGGGAATGTAATAGTTTAAAAAAAAATGTATATTCAAACAAAATCATAATTTTTTTCACAAATAATGATTTTACCATCACCCCAAATTACACCTTTTTATGCTTTCCTCATTACATACCTCAGTTAAGCATAATTATCAACTCAACAAACATCATAAAACAACACAAATGCCATAAACTCAGCTGATTTGGGCAGTTATATCTTTAGTATAATGAATATTACATTTCTGATTTTAAACCAGAGGCAAATTATATGAGGTAGTTAAAATCCCACAATGTTTATGCATTTATTAGTACAATTTGAGTTAAATTCTCTGTATATTGACAAACCCAACTGTGATTGCTCAAATATGCAAATCATGCTCTCAAAAGCATATCCATTTTAACATGAAAAATCAGAGGATACAACTTCTGCAGATGCTTCTGGGTTTGTTGTTTATTTTACATATCTCAAAGTGGACTTATTAATACATATATGTTCAAGTAAAGTACATACAAGGCCACAATGTTAAAATGCTGCAGTTTGATCTGCGGGCAAGAAAGGACAAGAGGACAAAATTTCAGTCATTTGACTAGAGATCCAAGAACTGGTTTTAATGATAAAATGTATGCTTTTCAGAAAAAATACTATGTTAATATATATTTTGACATCAGGAATTTATCTATGCAGGCTTATAAAGTTACTGAACAACTCATGTTAAATAATTTATGAGACTATTGGAAACAGCCAATGCTTTCCTTCTAGCTAGTTCTTTCCTTTATCAAATTACTGAATAAGGGCAGAATTTGAATGGGGGGTTGCTGCGCTAATCAAATGGAATCTAACTAAATTAGTGAAACAAAATGAGAGAGAAAAAAAAAAAGGTGGATACCCACAAACTCAATAATAAATGTGAAAACACAGCATAAACAGCACAAACAACGCAGGTGCAACATAAAAAACATTGAACATGTCCTCAACTCAGGAAGTCTGAGGAAGTCTGAGGAAGTCACGTGACTCGTGACATAAGGCGTTGGATGGGAGGCCTGGTGACATCAGTCTTGGCGTGGACAGCAGCCGCCATCTTGCTACACCCATAAAGGTACACCCAATCGATACATCCTGTTCTGAGCCTATTATTAAGTTTTATATATAAGTGGGCATTTGGGGTTTTTGCTGCTTAATAAATTAAAATAAGTACTACACTATAGGAGTGTTCCTTTTCTCCTCTTTTGGGATCATGAGAGAGGCTATTTTTTCCTTAAGTTCCTGTTGCTGACGGCTGACGATTCCTGGATTAATGCGCAAGGCCCCCATGGGATGCTGATCCTTTGGCGTTGAGCGCCTTTGAAGTGTGTTGGCCCTTAGGGGTTGTATCGTGGAGGTGAGGAGGCAATTTAGCCAGTGGTGGATATTTGTCAAGTTGATCATTCTCACTATCACCTATCAAGTTTACCTGGGAATTTAATATCGGACTTTACACACATTAGCTGATCGTGGACTTTTAAAACTTTTTATGTGTTTATACACATTGTTGTGTTATTTAGTGTGATGTGTTTGTTCTTGGGTTCACTTGTTCACTCATCATTCATTTCTGACATTCATATCATCCATATTTATTTATTTTTGAATATTCACAGTCGCACATCACTATTTGTTCTTGTGGACCCATGCACTGATTTTCACCATACGGGTTTTTATATATATATTTATTTTTTCATCAATTCACTTATATTCCATTTATTTGTTTTAGTTTACCTATAGTACCATCATAGCACATCACTTTATGCATCACCTTTAGTTGAGGAAGTGTTCTCTGTTTTTTATGTTGTTTTATATACGACAGTGCACCTGCGTTCTTTGTGCTGTTTATGCTGTGGTTTCACAATTATTATTGATTTTGTGGGTATCTACCTTTTTTTTCTCTCTCTCATTTTTTTCACTCATTTAGTTAGATTCCATTTGATTAGCGCAGCACCACCCCCCACCCCTTCATGTACACTTACTATATGGTTATATAGTTGGGTGCTAGCCGCTTTTTCCGCTGAGGGTTTCAGTTTAGTGTTGTTAGGGTTTTAGTGGCAGCGCAGGAGGTTCTTTCCCATTTTACTATGGGCTGAAATTTGCCTACCACTGGTTTAAACCATTTCTAGAATCCCTTTATGTGTGATTTGTCTTGGCTCACAATCTATTTAAAAACTATACCAAGTCACGATCTTCCCCTAATATTATAAACTTGCATTTAAATAAACCTTAAAAAGCCTAGATAACATGAAATCATATTAGCATTGAATTGTAACACCCCGAGTGAAAGTGGGGTTTTAGCAAGCTTATTTGTGTTCAAGAACAGGGGCATTTTCATATCTAATGCCTAAATCTAGAAACCAGGCACATTTGCCAGTTATTAGTAACCAGTTGCAGGAGAAAGGAGCATACGAAGTTAAGGAGACATTACAGAATGTCTTCTTTCATTTCACAAGATTAGCTACAGGCAGGGGTATATTTCAGTTTTGTGTGCCCCCCCCCCAGATGAGAGAGAGAGTTAGGTGTCCGTTTATGAACCAGCAGTAATAGATCGCTGCTCAGTTCTCCGGCATTCTCTGAGAACACAGTTCTCCTGTGAATGCCGTTTATGAAGCATATGTAGATCAGTTCTCCAAACGAAGGGAGAACGGTCTCCAAACGCTGGAAAACGGCTGATTTTACTATAATCTCGCGAGATTACAGTAAAAGATCAGTTTACTAAACAGAGGTAAATTATCTCTGCTTAGTTTTCGGTCCCTCCGATTCTCCAGCTCTGGGCTGGAGAATCTGGAGGGAGAACACAGATCTCCAGAGAAGGGCTGAACATATTCTCCTGGGTGTCATAAACTGTGAATGACCAGAGAATAGCTGTGATCCTCTGAATCTCAGCTATTTTGTGTGTCATAAACAGACACCTTAGTTCTTACAGCACTCACCTTCACAGCCAGAAATCGCCAGAGCCATGATCAGGAAAGCCCAGGTGAGCTCAGCCAGTTATCCGGACATCCCCGGGATCGACAGTGGGCTCTGCTACACTCCAGCAGCCTGCAGCCTCCTTTGGATCCCAGGTGGTGGAGCATAGCTCATGCAGTGCCTCACCAGGTCCAGTCCCCATTCTCATGTGTGTCCCTTCTTCCGGGGGATGGCACCCTGAAAAATGTCACCCAAGGCATTTGCCTTGTTTGCTTCACAGTAAATAAGCCTCTAGCTACAGGCAGACTTATCTCTCTTCTTTTTTTCCTCATTATCTCTTATGCTTTCCAGAACATTTAGGGAACACCTAGATTACCATATATAACAGCTACAGTATATTTTCTGTACTGCATGCTGCTAGCATGGAGGAAAACGTGCATGAAGTATAACATAAATGTTCATTTTAATTTTTACTACAAAAGTGCACCAATTTGTTAGCTGCCCTAAGTGATCAGCAGCTTATTATGTTCCTCTTGACAGGACTCTGCCATACAACATGACCATTTTATTTCACTCCATAAAGTACAGAACATTTAAGCTGGTCATAGATGGAAAGAATTTCAAACGATTATTCTTTGGGAAACTCTTATGAAAATCCATACAAAAATTACATTACATTACATTACATCAGCAGTATCATTTGCAGATGATTTCACATGATATCAACATTGTGCTGTGAACAGGTCACATAGAGAACAATTGTATGTTCAGATCTGTGCATGTTTTCTGTTTTTATACACATATGTTGTCTATGCATTTTTTCCATCAGTTTTTATGTAGGTATGGTGTGAACAAGGACTTAGCTCTCCTGGGTTTCCTTCCTCCTTTCTTGTAAAATTCAGATGGCAATTAAGTAATCTTTCAAGAATTATTGAAGCCTAAGTGATAAACAGCAAGGTAGGAAGACATTTGGGGGTATTTTAAAGAGATACTAAAGGTTCCATTTTCTTTTCTTTTTTTTTTTTTTTAATAACAAACATATTATACTTATCTGCTCTGCTAATTGTTTTGGACAAAGCAGCCCAGGTCCTCCTCTTCTCAGGTCCCCCATCAGAGCTCCTGGTTCCTCCTTATATGCTCTGTGCAGTTGTCTTGCACAGAGCAGCCCAAATCCTCCTCTTCTCAGATCCGCCATCAGCGCTCCGGGTTCCTCGTCCTTCCACTACTTTGTATGTCCATTCACACAAAGAGCTGTGGCTCGGCCTTGCCCCCTCTGTCTCCTCATTGGCTCATTGGCTGTGATCGATTTACTAAAACTGGAGAGTGCAAAATCTGGTGCAGCTCTGCTTAGAAATCACTTAGCTTCCAGTTTTTTTTGCCAAGGCTAAATTGAACAAGCTGAAGATAGATGCTGACTGACTACCATGCACAGCTGCACTAGATTTTGCACTCTCCAGTTTTAGTAAATCAACCCTTTAGAGTATTTTATTTCAGTGTACTTTTACCAGTGTTCATGTTTGTTATTGGGGACAGGGCTATACTTACCTGTTCTGCAGCTGCTCTGGTCCAGTCCCACGTTGAGCTGTCAGTAGCCGCTTCAGTATGTAGGGGTGTGCAGGAGAGGCAACCAACAACAGAAGCCCCATAGTAACTCTATGGGTGATGTCACGTACCAGGAATTTCCCAGCCATTGTCAGCTTTCTCCAGCACACAAGACACCGCTGTAGACCAGATCAGAGTGGCTGCAGAACAGGTAAGTATAGCGATGAGTTGGTTAAAAAAAGCATTAAGAAAAAAGTGACACACTTTTTTTGTGAGCTCTTCAAGCTGTGGACTCCCCCAAGACCAGGATTACAGCCCTGGCCAAACGTTCTGAGAATGACGTAAATTTTAATTTGCAAAAAGTCTGCTGGTTCAGTGTTTTAGACATTTTGTCAGATTTTACTATGGTAAACAAGTATAATTCCAAGCATTTCATCAATGTCAAAGGCATTCATTGACAATTACATTACGTTTATGCAAAGAGTCAATATTTTCAGTGTTGATCCTTTTTTTCAAGACCTCTGCAATTTACCCTGGCTTGCTGCCAATCAGCTTCTGGTCCATATTGACATGAGTTACTGTTGCTTTCCATCTCAAACCAGTCTGCCCACGTACCTCTGACATAAACAAGGCATTGTCCACACAACTGCCACTCATTGGATATTTTCTCTTTTTGGACCATTCTCTGTAAACCCTAGAGATGGTTGTGAGTGAATATTCCAGTAGATCAACAGTTTTGAAATACTTAGACCAGTCCGTCTGGTTCCAACAACCATGCCAGGTTCAAAGTCACTTGAATCCTCTTTCTTCCTCATTCTGATGCTCGGTTTGAACTTCAGCAAGTGGTCTTCACCACATCTACATGCCTAAATGCATTGAGTTGCTGCCATGTGATTGGCTGATAAGCAATTTGTGTTATCAAGCAATTGAACAGGTGTACCTAATAAAGTGGCCAGTGAGTGTATATTAAAGTGGAAAACAAAACTGCATCTGAGCACCACAAACTGAAAACAAAATTGAATTTTATTCTTAATATTCAAAGCAAAGTCCTCCATCTATCTATGTCTCCATGCTTTATTTTGCTGAAAAAGCACTTTGAAAAACACCTCCTAGCATCTGCCTATGGCCATCTTGAGTAAGAGGAGATGATTCATGTAGCGTTTACTTCCTGGAATCCATCTGCCCTTAGCTCAGGAATGCTTGCAGGAGGCTGTGCGTAGCTGAAAAAGTACCTCCTCCCCTCCTAAAGCTTTCTAGGATGTATGACATCATTTGCCTCGGCCTGGAAGTAGGAAGTAACCAAAGAAACTTAAAAAAAAAGAAGTTTAAAACAAGTAATTATGATATACTTTTCTACCTATTTACTAATGCTAGCAGAATAGGGATTATAAACAGTCAATAATCCATTTTCAATAAGTGAAAAAATGTTAAATGCAAACTTTTCTAACTAGCAATTAGTCCATTTTCCACTGTGCAACACCCCTAGCAGTATAAACCCAAAAGCAAACATTTATTATTTGCAGCTTACAAATTCTTAGATTTGATGGCTGCTTTCTTTCCTTGATTATTTTTACCTGGTGATCCTGCCAATAAGTCTGTTGTTTTTTGGGTTTTTTTCAAAAGAACAGCCGTCTTCTAGATGTATTAGTTTACAGGGATGAGACAAAACATTTAACACTGTCAGCGGTGCTTACAATAATCACCTTTTATTTATTTATGTAAAACATTTATGCCAAAATGAAAAACAGTTTGCTGTAACTGATATTAAAGTGAGCTGGAGTTTGGCTTCAATTTGTTAGTGTATTTAAATCTGCTAGTCCACCTAACACTCCCCTCTCCCCAGACTGACAATGCTGCTATCTGTTGTGCCCTCTGTTCTCATTCATCTAGAGTGGTGTCTGTATAATAAAGGAGGTGTATTATTGACCAGAGTAACAGGGGAAAACAGAGGGAAAAACCTAAAAAAGTAAACAAATGCAGCCACTGCATCTAATGATTGGTAAGCTGCAATATAATAATTTTTTTGCTTTTGGGTTTAATACCGCTTTAAGGATGTATTATACTTTTTTTATTATAATATTGTAAAAGGAAATATATTACATTCTTACAATGGTGAAGAATGTTCTCCCAATAATGCTCTGCAGCCTTAAAGCCCAACTCCAGGACATAAGCAAACCCCAAAACACACACATACTCCTCTAACTAAGCACTGCAAAAAAAAAAATCCAAATGCCTATTTTACTTACCTGAAGTCATGGTCATGTGACAGCCCTCTCTTCTCCTGTTTACTTCCTGGGGTGCTTCTTCAGGTGTCCATATCACTGCCTGCATGATGTGGATACCTCCCATTGGTGGTATCTATATCACTGCCTGTGTGATGTGGTTACCTCCCATTGGTGGTGTGGCTGGGTCCTCTCTCATAGGCTCCACGGCAGGAAAACTCACAGAGTGGTGAGAGGACCAGTGCCCAAGAAGATAATGAGCAGGGGAAAATTCCTGATCCCCAGGGTAGGAAATTAGCTTTGCTCATAGTGGAAACTGAAGCTTTGATCCATTACACTGCAGGATGACTTAGGAAGAACTGTTTGGAATTAAGACTGAGGGGTGAAGTAATCGATGCACAATGTACTATAAAAATGTAAAGTTTGCCTGGAATTCGATTTTAAAATCAAGATTTCAGTTGGAATCAGTTGGATTCTGCCAACTAACCACAGGTCACCCAGACCCAGAGGAGGACAGCTGCAGATTTACTTATTCAGGTGCAGCATGTGAATCAGGCAGAAAATGGTGTCCCTTAAGCAAAGTCACAGGTGGAACCATTTTTTTTTTATTATCCCATCACTAATTGTCATCAAACGACATTTTAGTAGTTTGCAGTAAATAATGCATGTGACCTGAAGCACAGCATAATTTCTTCCTGTGTTTACAGGAGAAGGCCAATTAAGGAAGCAGCCTATGTACAGAGCGTGAGACGATCTTCTTGTTTTATACTACTTCTATGAAGGTGCTGCTTGAGTTGGAGATAGAATGGCCACATCTCTATTTATCAGTCTATCTTGAAAGAGTAAGACACATTCCTTTACAAAATTCTGACAAGTCATAGCTTAAGCTACTAGAAACTACTGAAACATAAGCACTTCTAGGATTCTTGTTATTTGCTTTGTCTCATTATGTCCCTATAGAAATGTTTACTTTGTATCACATTTCATTTTTTGTTAGGTAAGACTGGTTTGTTTTAGTTTTTAAAAGACCAGAAAAACTTACCAAAGTTTACATAGCACAATTTCAAGCTAGCAGTATCAGTCTAAAAGAAAGTATGTTAATTAGAATGTAGATGAGATACATGAACAATATTCTGCTAAAACTCTGCTTATCTATTAAATTAACAATTATGCATGTAAAATGTTAATCTTGGCCACAGATACAGTATAAGACAGAGGTATGGTATCAAAAGATTATTTTTCAAAATTACTTTTATCAAAACAAATTTATCAAATGATCTTATGTGTGCCTATACAAATGTGCATACTATTATCTATAACTGCACCAGGACTAAGCAAATCTGCACGAGTTCAATTAGTTACATAGTTAGTCTGGTTGAAAAAAGACAAAAGTCCATCCAGTTCAACCATTAAAAAAAAAACAAGTTATAATCATATACCCACAGTTGATCCAGAGGAAGGCAAAAAACCCAGCAAAGCATGATCCAATTTGCTCCCGCAGGGAAAATAATTCCTTCCTGATTCCCCGAGAAGCAATCAGATATTCCCTGGATCAACTTATCTATAAATGTTAGTATCCAATTCACGGGGGGTTTGGCAAATCTTGCTTGAAACCCAAACTTAGCATCAAACTCCACTGAAGTCTATGAGGGGGGGGGAGTGTGAATCCTGATACTAAATTCTAGTCATTTTCAAGACTAATAGGCAAACTATTGTTGAAAACACCATGGGGGCTAGGCACTACCATGGGAGACATTTAACAAAGTGAAAAAATGTTTTTAAAATACTATACAGCAGGGGGAGGGTCATTTTAATGCAACTTTGATGGCAACATGGGAAAAACACCAATCACATGCTTAGCAGATGCCTTTAACCTGTTTGAGCTGAGAGTACGCAAATATGGGGCCTTGACATCGAGAGGCCGTGTATTTGCATACCCAAAAGTAAACAAACCTGTGCCAAGAGCACACACCCTGCGCACTCCCAGCACAGTTATCAGCACCTAACAGGAAGCTTTCCAATCATGTGACCGCTGTGACAGCCAATCATAAGGGAGGCAGGAGGTGCAGCGTTAAGGAATTAAACTGTATTTAGGGTTATAGAGCAGTACAATCTTTATGGAGAGCATCAGCAACATCATATTGTGCCACCACATATGTCAGATGTGTATTTGATTTTTAACTTTTTTACTTTATTTAATTGAAATAAAACAGCAGCACCCCAATCAAATTAATTTCCAAGTTGAAAAAAAAAATTTTAGGTAGTTTTGGTGGGGGAATCTGCTTCTTTTTATTAAGCAGCAACAGGCCCAAATTAGCCAATTAAACTGGCTGCTACAACAGATTTAAAAGGTATGGGAACATTTCCTAAAAAAATATAGCTAAAGTCCTTAGCTTTACACAAATTGGACAGTTGCACAGCAAAAGAGTGTACAAAAACATTTTGGAGCCACAACCCCACATTACCCAAACCCCTTCCCATCCCTATATACCCTATTTTTTCCAAAATATTAAAAATGTGTTTAATAGAAATTGGCTATCATCAGGACAGTACATGAACACATATTTAGGGGAGAGAGACAAGAGATGAGGAAGATTAGCCACAAATATTGTTCAATGGCTGTACAGTATATAAGCAGCTTTGTTATGCAGCAAAATACAGAAAGAGGAAGCGATGAACTAGTTTTTATATTGAAATAAACATGAAAGTGTATTCATTTAGAGACAATAGCCACAAATATTGTACAGTTGCTGAACAGTGTATAAGCAGCTTGGTAAGGGTGCAATAAAAGAGGGGTAGAGGCAACTTTTCTATCTTAAGTTTAATTACATTTTTATTTGGGTTTACAATGTTCATTGTACAAAAATACAATCCAAGGTCAGATTGCACATACATGACTGTTCAGAAATGTTGTGGGATGAAAAACCAGCACATGTCAGATATACTAACCATCTTAACATATGAACTGATAAACTATATATAAATATAAACAGAGGTCTGAAAATGGACAGTGAACATATTATAGGCCTCAATGTGAGACTAAGCAAGTTTTATCTTGAACTAGTAATTAGAGTGCATTATTTGATAGGCAATACTTGCAATTAATGTACAGTGCCTGAACAATGTAAAAGCAGCTTAGTAAAGCCACCATAGAAGAGGGAAAGACAAGGCAGGTTTTGTCTTGAAATAAACATCCATGTATAGTATCTGAGATACAATGACCACAATATTTGTGGGTGCCTTAGCATCTAAATAGGTCAGAAAGTTGAGAGACAAAGCGGGATAGGTCTCAGTATAAGACTAAACAATATTTATCTTGTAATAGTAATTAGAATGCATTATTTGAGAGACAATAGCAACAACTATTGCACAGTGGTTGGACAGTATGTAAGCAGCTTTATAATGTTGCAATGTAAGAAATAGAGACGGGCTGGTTGTCATGAAATTTATTTTTATTTATTTATTTCAGGTACTTATATAGCGCTGTCAATTTACGCAGTGCGTTACACATATATAGTACATTCACATCAGTCCCTAACCCTCAAGGGGTGTACACTCTAAGGTTCCTAACTTACATTCATACATATACATATTAGGGCAATTTAGACAGGATCCAATTAACCTACCAGCATGTCTTTGGAGTGTGGGAGGAAACCGGAGTACCCGGAGGAAACCCATGCAGGCACAGGGAGAACACGCAAAATCCAGGCAGGTGGTGCCGTGGCTAGGATTCGAACCAATGACCCTAGTACTGCCAGGCGGAAGTGCTAACCATTTAGCCACTGTGCTGCCCACTTTATACTTTTATTGTTGAATTTTTTTTTTAGAATGTTTGGATTATTGGTCTATTGGTTTTGTATCTGCATTCATTTTCAATTGATAAAAATGATGGTGCCATTAACGTTTGTTTCACAATAGTCACAGATATTGTTCAGTGGCTGAACAGTATGTAAGAATCTTCAGATAAATGCACATATCCAATGTATGTGCATGTATCTGAAAGTATAACTAACCGTAAAGGAAAAACTTTTTTTAGGTTTGGATAGAGTAGTAAGGGATTAAAATCAATGTCAGGTTTTTATTGCCATCTATGTCCCCGTTGCGGAGAGTCACTCTCCTTAATTGTCCTGATCACAAATGTTACCATGTTAATAAGTAAGAGTAATACAAAATTTTGGTCACCACCAGAACATAAATAGAGGGGACACCTGTTGCGACTGTCTAAAGTCTAGTACACACAGGCCGAATGTCGAGCGGCATTTGCTGGTTCAATAGAGATCGTCAGACATTTAGCCCATGTGTACGGCATACGGCAGCCAGTCCGACAGAAGCCGGCTGTGTTCCCGTCTTCTGTCGAAGGGGCATGACTGAAAAAGGTCTGCCCATCAGTTCCTGATCAGCCAATGGGGGGCCATTCCCCCTGTCAGAACACAATAGCACAGCAGGGGAGATCGCTGTACTAACATGGGATGGTTAGTACAGTTGCTCCTCCTGAGCTATCAGTATTTTTTCGTTCAGCCCGCTGCGTAGACCAAAAAAAAATTTGTAGTGTGTACCAGGCTTAAAAAGGGATTTCCCTGGGAATAGACATGGAAAATATTTAATGAGGAGGTTAAAGGAAAAGAAATCTAAAACGTTTATAGATGAAATCCAAACCGATAAAGGAGAATTAGTGCATTCCACCACTGATACTGCTAATATGTTCCAAGAATACTATAGCAGGCTTTATAATGTGAGTCCTAGAAATCAAAAGGAAATGGAGGATGATCAGAAGAGAAAAAGGCATAAATACTTAAAGGAGTTGGAGATGCCTAGAATAGCAGAAGATAAATTAGTGGCCCTAGAGAGAATAATAACCCCAGAGGAAGTCAGTTTGGCCCTGAAGAACACGGCCTTAGGAAAGAGCCCTAGTCTGGATGAATATACTGTGGGCTATTTAAAAAAATGTTTGAGAACTTTTGGTCCCTAAAATGTGCGGTTATATGAATGCAATAGGAGAGGGGATGCAAATGAGGGAAGATTCATTCCAAGCACATATAACTATTATACTCAAAGAAGGTAAGGATAGTTCACAGTGTTTGAGCTATAGACCCATATCCTTATTAAACGTTGACACAAAACTATATGCTAAGGTCTTTGAAGGATTGAAGGAGCTGATGCAGGAGTGGATATACCTGGATCAGGTGGGGTTTATCCCTGGAAGAGAGGGATGGGATAATGGTGTACGATCATTGCTCCTCTTACAAAAAGTAAAGAGAGAGAAGCAGCCAACAATATTCCTGTTGATAGATGCCAAGACGGCCTTCGACAGGGTGGATTGGGGATTTATGTTTGATACGTTAGAAGTGTCGGGACTAGTGCCCAAAATGTTGAATTGGATAAAAGGGCTTTATTATGGTCCTACAGCGGCGGTTAAGGTCACCGGATCCCTCTCCCAGTTGTTTAAAATGTACAATGGTACGAGACAGGGATGCCCACTATCTCTACTGTTGTTTGTATGATCACTAGAACCTACTTTAGCAAGGGTTAGACAGAGTGTAGACATAGTAGAAATAAATATAGGGGATGTGGAGCACAAGGTGGCAGCATACGCAGATGATATGTTATTTTATATAGTAAATCCTAGAATAACATTGCCTAATTTAATGAGACTTTTAAAACAATATGGCGAGCTATCAAATTTGAAAATAAACCCCGCAAAGTCAGAGATCTTAAATATCAACATTCCAAAGCAAGAGAAGCTGAGTCTTCAAAAAGAGTATCCATTCACTTGGAAGGAAAAGGAAATAGGCTATTTGGGAATAAAATTAACGCCCTCAATAAAAAGCTTATATCAGGTAAATTACATCCCTTTAATAAATGAAATAAAGGATGAGCTGGGGAGACTCTAAAAAGGGTGGAGCTTCCTGGATAGGTCTTATAAATCTGGTAAAGGTGGTGATAGTCCCAAAAATTCTTTATAAGTTCCGCATCCTCCCAATAAACCTGCCAGGGTCTTTATTCGGGGTGGTAAAGAAGTTGATACTCAGGTTTATATGCATTAATAAGAAACTGAGAATTAGATATGATGTATTGTATAGGGTAAAAAGGAAAAGGGGAATGGGGTTGCCTAATTTTAGGAAATAATATTTAGCAGTATTATTATCACGAATAATAGATTGGACATTTAATTCACAAGGGAAAGAATGGGGAAGTATGGAAGGAACACTAAGTAAGGCACAGTTAGGGAAGATTGTATGGATACCACATACATTTTGTTCACTGGATGAGAATATTAGTTATTTAACAAAAAAAGCGTTAAGCGTTTGGGACAGAATTTATAAACAGAAAGGATGGAAATATAATTCTGTACTGATTCCTTTGTGGGTATGGAGTACTTCCCTCCAGAAAAGGATATAATTTTTGGTAAATGGATTAAAGATAAGAATACATGTTTGAAGGTTATTTTGATTAAGGGGAATTTACATACATATCAAGAGCTGAGGGAAAAATTTGATTTATTTTCCACATTAGATGAGTGGAGGTATGGACAATTAGGACATTTTGTTTCTTCACTCCCTCATCCACTGAAGACCAAGGAGCAAATGTACCCATTTGAAAAATCGTTGATTGTTAATACAGTGCCGAAACAAGCTACCTCTAGGATATATAAGATCCTCATAGATATGGAGGGAACTGATCCTCCCGGGTTCTTGGAAAAATGGGAAAAGGACCTTGGAACAAAATTGAAGCAGCAACAAAGGAATAAAATATTTAAATTAACACGAGGTGACAAATATGAGCACGGTAGAAATTAACTATAGATGTTTGACAAGATGCTATATTACACCGAGTGTGGCTTATAAGCAGCAAGCTGCTGTTTCACCTTTATGTTGGAGAGGCTGTTTGAAAAAGGGTAAATTGGCACACATTTAGTGGGATTGCCCGAAAATACAGGAGTTTTGGAAGGAAATGATTCATGGTATCCAGAAAATTTGTGGGATTTCTATACAAATGGACCCATGGAAGTGTTTATTTTATTCTGAACTGATAGCCAAACAGTGTAAAAATAGGATACTATACTTTTTAATCATTGCGGCCAAAGGCCTGATCCCCAAGTTTTGGCAAGCTCTGGAGCCACCAAGAATAAATGATTGGTTAAACAGTGTGGAAAATATTTTTAGGATGGAGGAGCTGTATCATGCAGAGGATGATAAAATGGAAGAACTTAGGAAAACGTGGGGTTGTTGGTTAGAATTTAACACAGCTAAGAAATACGTGGAATTGGTCGGGAGTCAGGGGGGAAAAGCACGGAGAGAGCATGACAGTGAATCTGAAAGTGAAAGTGGGTGTGAGAGGGAAAGGGACATAGATAATGATATATAAATATGAGGTGTAAGAAGTAAGTTAATTCGATCTGGACAGGGGTAATTTGGGAGGGGGGTTAGCAGGTGGAAGGGTAGGAGATAAGAAGTTGTATAAGAGATTTATGTACTGGTGAATGTGAAGTATATTGGAATGTTGTATTTTTGTATTGGAAAATTTAATAAAAATAATTAAAAAAAATAAATAAAAAGAAGAGATTTCCCTCACATTGAAAATATAACCTCTCACTGACTGTTGAGTCTACAGAACAGAAAGTGAAAGAAAATTTCCTTAATAAGAGACAAATAGCAAAACACCCTCCACTACTCTATGCAAAATGAAAAAAAAAATTTCAATGAAGTAAAGAGATTGCAAAGTCATTTGTTTTACTAAATTAAAAAATATGTTATACTTACCTGCTCTGTGTAAGCGTATTGCAGAGAGTGACCCGAACCTTTTATTCTGGGGTCCCCCCACTGGCGCACTCTGCTCCTCTTCTTCGTGTGCCACCATAGGAAACCACGTCCTAAAGACACACACAGGTTGGCTCAGCTCCACCCTCCACTCCCTCCTCACAGGATTTGATTGACAACAGCAGGAGCCAATGGCTCCCTCTGCTCTCACTGAGTCCTGTGAGGTAAAGAGAAGAACAGAGAGCAGTGCTTCTGCAGTTGGGGACAGCACTGGATAAAGAGAGGGCTCAGGTAAGTATTTAGGAAGGGGCTGAACAGCAACTGGAAGGTTTTCTTAATTTAATGCATAGAATACATTAGGGTAAAAAAACCTTATGACTTTAGAACCACTTTCATATTCATGCTGACCATAACATAAACCTCTCAGGTCCAGCTCCTGACAAAGTAAGCTAATAGCAAACGTCATCAAGCAGAATTTGGATTGCAACATGTGGCATGTAATGTAATGTTTGCTTATGTAAATGATATGCTTCATATGAATGTCTTTAAGTGAGTGGATTTGTAGCAGTAAAATTGTGCTACACTACTGGAGTTCTGTTTGTGTGTGTTTTTATGCTTATTCAACAAAGGAATGATAGACAATAGTGTAAGATTCATTCAGCTTGGGGAACATGTGCTATTTAATTTGTGGATTACCTGAGGATCAATTCATTTGCAAAGGCTCTGGAAAAAGGGGGGGGGGGGGTTGTCTGACCTCGTGTGGCGTAGAACATTTTTTAAACAGTTCAAATTTTTGATTTTCAAGTTAAATTCTGGGTATGGCTTTTTTGCATAGTGACTTTGGTACAGCTTGGACCAACGTAAATATGCACATGCTATGTCTGGCCAATCACTGTGGAAGCTGGAAATCCCTTTAGTAGAAACTGCTACAACAGTGATTACCACCAGTTCCGGGGCCCCATTTTCAGATCCTTCCCTGACCAGTTAAGTAGACACATAAATTCTCTAAATGCTGTCTGTGCAGAGCGAGTAACCAACCCCATGTGTTTACTATATAGCAGAGGAGTTGCTCAGCACAGAGCCTGAAAGCCAGTGGTGATCACTGTAGTAGCAGTGCCTACTACAGTGATTTCCAACTTCCACATGGATTGGGCAAGTATGGCATACTTACATTAGTCCAAACTAGACCAATGTAACAATGGAAAAAAGCCGTACCTTAACTTCAGCTTTAAATAAATCTTTCAAAAATCTGAATTATAAATTACCACAGAGTACCGGACAGTGGAATTCTGAGATCCATGCCCCGCTACATTCATTCACTTACAGGAAACATTTCCATTAAACAAATACGCTGCTTCACTAATCTGAGTACAAGACATGGGGTAGGAAAAATACTTAAATTGATTAACTGAATATATAATAAAGTAGGATGGCGTCATATATAACAGTTATACATTTTCTTTTTCATTTTCAGCACAAAGACAATAACAAAAAACAAAAGGTAAAAAAGACAAAAAAAACTATAACAAAAGCAATTTGCACAAAATGGCAAAGGAGTGAATTTGAAATAATTTCTTTATTTCTGTTACTGATATATTCACATTGTGAAAATAATTAAACATGTTTCAGCATTGTTTTCTCTCTATTTCACTCTCTCAGTCTCTCTTCCTTTCCCTCTTTCTACATAGATAGATATAGCGTTAGTATTCCATAATCATTGTGAAATGCTTTTACAGGACCAAAAGATGACAGTCTACACTTTGTTCATAATTTTAAACACATATCATTTTGCTATACTGCTTTGAATTCCCTTTAGCCATTATGTGCATCAAAGTGCTATGATGAAGCTTTATTTCTACTGTCAAGACAACTGCTACCTCTTAAGCAAAAGAAGAATCAAAGACTTGCAACATGCCAGTTGAGTTTCAACCTCACACTACAGGCACTAGCTGCAACCTTTACCGCACACCTGGCTCTCCCAACAAGGGCTCCATACTCAAGAAAATTGAGACTTCAAATGAGCTTTCACCTAACAAGCTATAATTATTGTTCTTGAAAAAGGGCTTAGAGATTTCATCATGACAGGCCATTTGTTAAATAAGTGAGGAGGAGTTTAAGACTATTTCTAATGTAGTTCAAGACAAAAGCTTCATTTCATCTTATATACACTTACTGCCACTATCTTGGTACTGAAAGCAACCTTCTACAGCAATCTCCTTCCATCATTATAGAAGAGATATAATCATTAAAATAATTTCAACAAAAACTTTGCCCTGCTGTAATGCAGCCTTGATCTCCACGAGGAAGGTATAGTGGACGATTGATAGAGGTCTCAAAGGTTAATTTAGGTATTGACCTACAGTTTTGTGTTGCTGTCATAAGTGGGGCTTTCCAGATAGTGAAAAAGTGACTCTATGATACTGGTACTTTAGTCTAACCAAAAAGAGCTACAATATGATAAATTGTGCTTAAAGCGGAACTTCACTCTTCCAATCAACATTCATTATATTTATTCCTTATGCTCCTAGCATTAGTAAATAGATAGGAAAGTATATCATATTTACTTGTTTTAAACTATTTTTTAAATTTCTTCAGTTACCTCCTGGTTTCTAGGCCTAGGCAAGTGATGTTATACATCCCAGAAGTCTTCAGGAGGGGAGAAGGAGTTTTAACAGCTAAGCACACCCTCCTGCAGGCATGGATGAGATAAGGGCAGATAGATTCCAGAAAGTAAATGCTACATGAATCATCTGCCCTTACTCAAGATATCCACAGCCAGAAATGCTAGGGGGTGTCTTTGTAAGTGATTTCTCAGCAAACTAAAGCATGGAGACATGGATGGATGGGGGAGTTTGCTTTGAATATTAAAAATCAATTAAATGGCTTTGGTTTGTGGTACACAAATGCTGTGTAGCTCCACTTTAAAATGTATACCACAACCCCTGTATTTTAGATAGATTGATGTCACTACCAATTTGGTATAGGAACTTATCACTTTTAGTAAGGTCCTAGGCTTCTGCATTGGACATCTGCCTGCATTACAATATAAGGTTAAGTCCCTTTAACAAAATCATTATGAATTTCATATTTAAAGTATGCATTAAAATTGGTAAGCTTCTTCTGAGTCTTGGAAAGTAACCCGAGTGTGTGCTACCTCTCTCGTGCGAAACCCCATGTGACATTTACCAGCAGCTATAATTTTTTTGCCTGCATCTCCAACTGAAGGCAAACATAGCATTACATAGTATTGTGTACTGCCTGATCGCTGGTGTGATCGGCACATGCATGTGCCTTACGTGTACATCCGCATCAAGTCTGACATCAGCAGACATGAAAGATGGGGGGATGGTAGCACCATATTTAAGGGAGAGTATTTAGCATTCTCCCTGTCAAGAGAGATAGGGGAAAATAAGATCATGTGTTCAGCATAGAAGGCATCAGGGGCGGACTGACCATTCAAGCACTTGGGCACTGCTTGAGGGCCCGGGGTCAGTAGGAGGCCCCATGAGATACCCCTGGTACCTTTCATAGGCTTTTTTGGGTGTGGTTTGAGTTTGAGCGAGGACACAGGGGCCCCATTATCCCCTATTGCCTGGGGGCCCCATAAGTTATCAGTCCTCCTCTGGAAGGCATGACAAACTTTATTTAGTTGAAGTGATTCTTTTTTTTCTACTATATTCTAACTATGCTTTTTAAAGGGGGGTTGTGTTAATTTTGTGTCTCTTTAGATTTATGGCCCCCATTGTGTTGGCTCTTATATCTTGCTCTCTGGGTATGACCATACTTACTCTACACATGTATGGATAAGCAATTCCAACTTTAGTTAGGCAAGATTATTTGCAAGATTATCACCATAGCCACTGAGATGTCATCTCAGTTATACTTTTCATAAGTTTATTTCAGGATAGGCCCCATTTGAGGATGTACTTCCTTTACTGGAGTTATCTTGGAACGCTTACAATCCTATTCAGTGTTTTTTGTTTATTATTCTTTATCCCCTATAGTGATCATTGTTATTAACCCATATTCAGGACCAGGAAATTTAATTTCAGGTCTTACCCATTCTATGTTGAACAGTATATGACCCTACATATAACCTTAGATTGTTCCTAATTTAAATATGTATGATTATATTAATCTTTTTCATGCTCTCTCCTGTGCCCTGCCCCCTTCTGGATGTGTGGGGATGGATTTTTACAGTTGTGTTCAGCCCTTGCACAATGCAATGTCAGTAGGTGTTATCCTCTCTTATGTATGGTAACAACATACTGTATACTGTGTAATCTGTATATGATAACGTGAAAAATGTACTGCATGTCAACATTGTATGGAAATATGTAACATATATACACTGCATATATACAGTTTTTTTTACAGTTTTAGGCAGGTGTGAAAAAAATGCTAAAATTTAAGAATGCATTCAGAAATAGAAGTGTTCATTGTTTAATTTTATCAAATAACCAGATGGAAAGTAAATGAACAGAAGAGAAATCCAAATCAAATCAATATTTTGGTGTGACTACCCTTTGCCTTCAAAACAGCATCAATTCTTCTAGGTACACTTGCACACAGTTTTTTAGGGAACTCTGCAAGATGTTTGGAAAGATGTTCCAAACATCTTGGAGAACTAACCACAGATCATCTGTGGATGTAGGCTGCCTCGAATACTTCAGTCCCTTCATATAATCCCAGAGAGACTGGATGATGTTGAGATCAGAGCTCTGTGTGGGGCTAAACCAACACTTCCAGGATTCCTTGTTCTTCTTTATGCTGAAGAAGGTTCTTAATTACATTGTCTGTTATGGACCAACCGGTGGTAGCCTTGGAGCAAGCCGAGACCAGGTCGCAACCCCTGGGTGCAACCAGCTGTGGTAGAGACACCTATCGGTGGTACGCAGCAGGTGAGAGTCTGATGTAAGGAGGCAGAGTAAGCGAAGTCAGACAGGCCAGGTCGGTAACAGCGGGGCAGGTCGGTACAAATGGCAGGCAGAAGAATAAACGGGTCACGGTCCAGGTTCGGCAACAGGGGATCAAAGGTGCAGGAGCAGGCAGTAGAATGGTCAGACAAGCCAGGGGTCAGAGCAGGAGCAGTCAGCAGATCAGGATCAGGCAGGGTCAGCAGCAAAGTAAACTCACAGGACACAGGAAAGACCATACGGCAACTAAGCACTGTCAGAGCCTGTTCAAATAGGGCGCCCTGAGCTCCTATTGGTGCCAGGTGCATGTCTGCGATCGTGAGTGCGCATGTGCGAGCACCATTGCCGTCGCGGGCGCCCAGGTCCTAGTACCCGCACGCCAGCGCGCCTCAGCACACCGCACATGCGCAGACCCGCACGCCGCGATCCGGCCCGAGATCCCTGGCATTGGCTGTATGTTTGGGGTCGTTGTCCTTTTGCAGAATTAATTTGGGGACAATCACATGCCTCCTTGATGGTATGGCATGATGGATAAGTATCTGCCTGTATTTCTCGGAATTGAGGACACCATAGATCCTGACTAAATCTCCAACACCATCTGCAGAAATGCAGGACCAAACTTGCAAGGAACCTCCACCATGCTTCACCGTTTACTGCAGACATTCATTATTTTACTGCTCTTAGTGAACAAATTGTCTCCTGCTACAGTCAAATGTTTCAAGTTTTGGCTCCTCAATCCAGAGCACCTTCTGCCATTTTTTGCACCCCAGATCTTATGTTTTCATTCATTAGCCTTGTTTCCACATCAGAGGTATGGCTTTTTGGCCGCAATTCTTCCATGAAGACCACTTCTGGACAGACTTCTCCAGACAGCAGTTGGGTTTACCTGGGTCCCACTAGTTTTTTGCCAGTTTTGTATTGATGGCACTTCTGGACATCTTCCAACATAGAAGGGAAGTGAGAAGTATGTGTCTTTCATGTGCTGCATTACGTTTCCTTGGTCAACCTCTGCGTCTACAGTCCTCATAGTTGCCCAATCAATGGTGTCCTAAATGCTGAGAAGTACAGGCAGATACTTATCCATCATGCCATACCATCAGGGAGGCAGCTGATTAAACCCACAGAGAAGGTTTGGCCACCACAGAGCCCTGACCTCAACACTGTTGAGTTTATCTGAGATTACATGAAGAGACAGAAGGACATGAGGTAGCCTACATCCACAAAAGTTCTGTGGTTAGTTTTCCAAGATGTTTGAACAACCTACCTGCCATGTTCTTTTAAAAACTATGTGCAAGTGTATCTAGAAGAACTGATGCTGGCTTGAAACCAAAGGGTAGTCATACCAATTTGATTTAGATTTTTCTTCTGTTCACTCTGTTTGTATATATATATATATATATATATATATATATATATAAATTACAAAAATAGATAATTAAAATGTATATATTTTTAAAGAATTCTTATTTTACAGCATTTCTTCACATATATAGTATATATATCACAATTGATATTCTCTAAATTAATCTGTTTAACAGTAATGTTTCATGCAAATATCTTGAATGTTACTGTATGTTATTTATACTGAATATTCAACTTACCCTGTAATAGGGGCTACTATATCACTGGTCTTTGTATACTTTAGAGTATGTTTAGAACATGCATTACTATTTTTAATCATATTTAAAATTTAATGAACAAAAATTGTATTTACTTTATTAAAATATTGTCAGCCTGTATGGTAGCATTTTAAAAGTCCAGTGGATTATATTGTAGATATGGTATACCAGTTTTGTCTTGGATGTGATGCTCTTAAACATCCAGTGGCACCAAACATGAGTTATGGTAATATAGCTGATTTCAGATATAAGGGTGATTCATGTGCTGTTGTGGGGCTCCCTGTGATTACATTTGGAAAGTTCCTTCATGTAAAATCACACATCAACTATTTAATACCCATTGATATAAACTAAAGGATAGCAAAAGAAGTGTGCAGTATACACATGACAACAATAACAGTAACTTGTTATCATTGTAAAGTTAAAGCGGTATTAAACCCATAAGCAAACATTTATTATAATGCAACTTACTGGTGATATTTTCATCTGGTGATCTGACCAGTAAGTCTGTTGTTTTTCAAAAGAACACACTCTCCTGCACAATGTATCAGTTACAGAGAGAAGACAAAAAATTTACCACTGACAGGTGCTTACAATGATCTGCTTTTATTTATTTATGTAAAACCTTTGTCCCAAAAGGAAAAAAAAATGTTGCTGTAGCTGCTTATAAATTATTAGCTGGAGTTCGGTTTCAGTTTGTTAGTGTATGTAAATCTGCTAGCATGTCTAACACTCCCCTCCCCCTAGACTGAAAATGCTGCTTTTCAAAGGTACCCCCTGTGCTCATTTATTTAGAGTGGGGGCACTGGAAGACAGGATGTGTAATACTGGCCAGATCAGCAGGTGAAAACAGAGATAAAAGAGCTTAAGAAAAGAAAACCCCTTCAAGTTTATAAATCAATTAGGCATCAGCCAAAGTACTTGGCAAAGAGTGGGTAACTTGAGGACATTGAATCTATCTAAATTTAATCATAGCATCCATCAATTGTGTAAGCATTTTATTACAGAGCATTCAATGAATCGTGAATTTAACTCATGTGAAGTTAGTATATTGGAGAGCCAATCTTTTGCAAAAATTTGCTTTGTTTCCATCAAACATGAGTCAATAAAGAGAATTTATAGTTTGTAAGATTCACTTGTCTTACATTAAGTAATGCTTTACAGGAGCTCTTGACAGTGGGGATTTGTAGGATGGTGTGGAACATTGTGCAAACTATTTTCCACTAGTTCCAGGCTTTGTGGCGGATCCACTATGTGTGAAGGAATGTTCGCTATATGTGCTAGGCGGGTAAATACTTAGTACCATCTAAGTAAAACTTTTTAATTTGTTTCCAAGGCAATGGGAACCGGATTCAGTGGTGGACCAGATTTAAGCCCATGTTTTAGGATCTATGGTAGGAATAAAATCTGTAGCCCATTGTCATGTAACTAGGAGAGAGTTGAGGGACTTCCGTGTACTTTTGTTCAAAAGCTGTGAATGATAGTCTGGTTACTGGAATTCAGACAGTGGAGGCAACTAATGTTTGATTTGTAGATAGCTAAAGAGCTGTATGCTCAATAAGTATGTACTTTTCTGAGTGATGGGAACAATTTTGCACCATCCATCTTTTTTGCGGCCAAATCTTTGAAGGTGCTTGGGGTTTCAAACCCTGGGGAAAAAGAGGGGTTGTAGAGAAAGGAGAAGAGTGGGAGTTAGAGGGATAAAGCTCTTAGTCCGTAGGGTTCAATATGGAGTTGGCCCACCCTTTGCAACTATAACAGCTTCAACTCTACTGGGAATGCTGTCCACAAGGTTTAGGAGTGTGTCTATGGGAATGTTTGACCATTCTTCCAGAAGTGCTCAGGCACTGACAGACAAGAAGGCCTGGCTCGCAGTCTCCGCTGTAATTCATCCCAAAGGTGTTCTGTCGGGTTGAGGTCAGGACTCTGTGCAGGCCAGTCAAGTTGCTCCACCCCAAACTCGCTCACCCATGTCTTCATGGACCTTGCTTTGTGCACTGGTGCACAGTCATGTTGGAATAGGAAGGGGCCATCCCCAAACTGTTCCCACAAAGTTGGGAGCATGAAATTGTCCAAAATGTCTTGGTATGCTGACGCCTTAAGAGTTCCCTTCACTGGAACTAAGGGGCCAAGCCCAACCCCTGAAAAACAACCCCACATCATAACCCTCCCTCCACCAAACTTTACACTTGGCACAGTGCAGTCAGGTAAGTACCGTTCTCCTGGCAACTGCCAAACCCAGACACATCCATCAGATTGCCAGACAGAGAAGGGTGATTCATCACTCCAGAGAAAATGTCTCCACTGTTCTAGAGTCCAGTGGCATTGTTCTTTACACCACTGTATCCGATACATTGCATTGCACTTGGTGATGTAAGGCTTGGATGCAGCTGCTTGGCAATGGAAACCCATTCCATGAAGTTCTCTACGCACTGATGTTGTGCTAATCTGAAGGCCACACAAAGTTTGGAGTTATTGACTCTGCAGACAGTTGGCGACTTCTACGCACGGTGCGTTTCAGCATGCATTGACCACACTGTTTTTTTTTCGTGGCTGAGTTGCTGTTGTTCTCAGTTGCTTCCACTTTGTTATAATACCACTGACAGTTGACTTTGGAATATTTATTAGCAAGGAAATTTCACGGATGAACTTTTTGCACAGTTGGAAACCTATCACGGTATCATGCTTGAATCCACTGAGCTCCTGAGAGTGACCCATTCTTTCACAAATGTTTGTAGAAGCTGTCTGCATGCTAGGTGCTTGATTTTATACACCTGTGGCCATGGAGGTGATTGGAACACCTGAATCCAATGATTTGGAGGGGTGTCCCAATACTTTTGGCAATATAGTGTATTTTGTGGAAGTTATGCTTGTGATCATGGGTCTGTAACTAATCCTGCATTTTCATGCTTTGCTTACCCCACAAATTCATTTGGGAATTCAGGATAGTAATCATAATGTGCTGTCTGGCCTTTAATTCAACTGGCTTAGAAGATCCAATTAGTGGATTTTCAGATTAGTCAGCCTGCTAACTATAAAAGGGTGGGTTTCTCAGCAGCCATATTGACAGTGTACTTTAGTTGTGATAAGGTAAGCATAGGGAGTGTTGCTGATAAAGTGCATAGGCAGACATTAGTTTTGGGTATGTAGGCACTAGCAGGACATTTAAGTGGATGTAAAGTGGATGTGTATTTAATGTTGTGTTGGCAGAGACCAGCTGTGTGTCTTGGAGAATTTGAGGGTGGAGGAAGGGAAGGATTTTACCTTTTTTCATCCTTTGCTACATTCTGATACTCCTGACGTGTCTCCTTTCAACCCATTTTTTGTCCATATGCAGTACAGTTATAACAGGCTGCATGTTTATTTTCACAGGGTATACTTCTTAATTGTTGCTGACTGCGATTGCTATTATACAGGTCTTCCTTTTATAGCTAACTAACCTTTCATGAAAATGGATGATCAACTCTATCAAAAAGATGATTTAAAAATAAAGCTTTTGATTAAAAAAAAAAATTATCTCAGCCCCGGCTTCCGATGCTTCAGGAATGTGCAGGTACCATCACCATGCCTCACCACTGCTTCTTGGGACAACTGTACACTCAAAGTCATGCAAGAACATGTCCTTCAAATCTACTAGATTGCATTCTCATGGGATTTTGATCACCTAGTTACATCATCCGTGCCAACTGAAAGTGTCAGAGCTGAGGCAGAATGTTTCTTTTTTTTTTTTTTTTTTTAGCAACAACTTTAATTTTAAATTGTCTGCAAAGTTGATTTGACTTTGAGGTGTGGGGGTCTTTCAGTAGTGTGAACCTTCCATTTTTATGGATGGTACCCTTTAACTGGTAACAAATGTGGAAATTGCCTGAGCTTTTAGTTTCCTGTGGAAAAGCACGTGCAAGAGATTGTGGGAGAAAAGGGCAGATTGTTGTTACCCTAAAACACAAATGGTTTTATTTACTAAAGTTGGAGAGTGCAGAATCAGTCTCACTTTTACATGGAAACCAACCAGCATCTAAAATCAGCTTGTTAAATTAAGCTTTGGCAAAAAAAAAACCTGAAAGCTAATTGGTTTCTATGCAGAAGTTGCTGATTTTACACTCTCCAGCTTTAGTAAACAAACCCCAAAGTGCCCACACAATGACCCTTACGGTATATCTTTTATATCAGTATTACCAGCTGTTTTTCATGAAAGCTAGTGAATAAAATGTAATAAGGCTTTCCAATTTATATTATCATGTCAAAACTTATATGAGACTTTTTAGATCTTTTGTGGATGCTACAATGTTTCATTCAAATCTATTACCATTGGATAAAACAGCAAGTGTCACAGCCAAAACTACCTTAAAAATACTTTTTTCCAGCAGCACCCCAATCAGAGTGGGTTGCTGCTGTATCTAAGCCAATCTAACTGTAAAAGTTAAAAATCAATTACACATACAAAATATGTGATGTCAAAATACAATGTTGCTGACACCAAATACAGCTGAAAGGTATTCCCCGTGCATGTAATTTAAAGGACTGGTGATTTTTCCACATCATCTTAGAACGACACTGATAGGTGGACCTTCTCCACACTGTGAGTTAATTTTACAACATTTTTGCCTTTTTAAAAATCCATCATGGCAGCACTCAGCTCCTTATGCCCTTTTTTAGAAAGCGTGCCTACAAGCTGTGAGAATGGACAGAATCTAGAGTCAAGATCTATCTCCTTTAATGGAGTTTGCAACTAAGTTTGCTTTTCATGGATTTTTAAGCAGGAATCAATTATTCAACCCCAGGCAGATTTGCCTGCCCCTAATTAAGAAATTTTTTTTGCTTTTTTACAAAATTAGGCACAGTGTCAAATGATTAAATATTGAATGTGTTCTTAAATGTAGCTATAGTAATTACCCTATTTTGGCTCAGCATTAGCCTGTTCAGACTGGAAGAGCAGCACTAGTGACCAGTGCATCTGGACTGACAATGATTCTGCTGACAGAGGAATGAGTTTATCAGTCTGTTGTGACATCTTCAATGTCCAATTTAATGATTAATACACACAATAAGAAAATCAAACAAAAAATACTGCTTTCGAAACAAACTTCCCAGACAGACCGTTAGTATGCCGATTTCTAGAGCTGATCATGATACAATACAATACTTCACATCACTTTTGAAGTTGTATTCTGTCTTATGAAAATTTTTATAACTTTAGTAACCTATTGATTTTTGATATGAGACTAGCATGCTAAAAAAAACAGACAATAATTAATCCAATTGTCGTGTGTACTAGGCATTGAGATGGAATCAGGAAGGTGACCTAACTGTAATGCTCTAATTACAGTTGACAAACATGAGGCCACCAAACTGTTTGTACAGTCTGGCAGGGCTGTATAAATCTCAGAACCTGATGAGCAGACCATTGGCATGTAAAACATATGCCATATCTAAAATTTAGCTGTGTTTTAATTTTTTTGCCTGGAGGTTAGCTTTAAGGGTGGCCATAGACAGGCAGTTTGAGAAGAATGGATCACTGGTTTCTGCTTTTTGATTATTACTTTCATATGAACATCTGTACAATGTGTTTGTTTCCAGCCATGTTTGAATTTGTTGTATCCAATACATCTATTGAAACATAAGATTGCTGGCTCATTTAATTTTCAGTGGTAGCTCAAATACCACTTGATTACCTATTCATTACTTAATAAATGGACAGCGTTCTATGGTTTTAAACTTTTTAAAATTCTGTTTTCTCAAAACTTTCTGAGTAATTCCCTTGCAAAATGAACAGTCTAGTTGCCTTTAATAAATCAACCCTGAAGACTTATTTGAGGACTTGAGCTGAGGGGTTATTTTTGTGAGGAGAAGCTAACATTCTTCCACTTTCATTGAAAGATTTATAGCATTGCATATGAGTGGAGCATTGTTCCATCAGGTGAAGATCCTCAACGCATCCAAAAGCATACAATGACTGTGTACCTCCATAAGATTACTTTGTAATCCTGATTTTAAGTTTGATATGGACATTCTTGTTTTGATCTTTATGGGCAATGATTACAACAGGCCTTTGTAAAGGAAATACAAATGTGCTTCTTGTATACAGAATGCTTTATGGTTTGTTTTTATAACATTGTTTCAACACTCTGTTGTTTTAATTATCCAGCAAAATAAATATCCTTGAGAGGATAAAGAAATTTGTTTACAATTTGTTGCCATGTTGTACATCTTAGGTCCCAAATGACTATTTTTCATGCTGCATTGAAATAATTGTTATAATTGTCTATTACCTGGAGCTGCAGTTTTATGTATTCTATTTAATTAAATGTATTATATTTAAAATATAGCAAAGGTTCTGTAAAACTTCAGCTGCACCTGCTTCAGAGATGAAAAGATGCCCTTGGAACATTTCCAGTTCACAAAAATGAACAATGTGTCTAACAAACCCGACATGTTCTTTTTGCAGTTTTAAAGGCTAATGTGAGACACTAAACATATAATTTAACAATGTAATATCTACATGAAGTTATCTGCATTTAATCACCTTTTATACTAAAATGAACACAATACTTTTACCTGGAAATTATTTATTTCAGTAATTAAGTACATGTAGATATCATTTTGCAGCTTAGTCTCTGACATCTCTTCAATGGTCAGAACAAAACAAATTCTATCACTGGACCTGTTTAAAGCACAACTAAAGGCTATTGTATGGCAGTCTAAACAGTCCCAAATCCACTTACAAAATTCTGATCTAAATGCCCCTGAACTTGTGGAATTTTGCAGCAGTAGGAATGTAGATACAGATGCAATTATAAATACCTGCTGCAGGACATATATATCATTGTCTGTGTGTATATATATATATATATATATATATATATATATATATATATAGTGCTCAGCATAAATGAGTACACCCCAACAGATTTGTCATAAAACCTTTACTTTCCTTTCAGTTTCAACATTTTCTATGGGGCAATATACTACAAAATACTCCCACAAATGTGGGTCATTGATTGCCAACAGATTTGTTTATTTGCACACACAAAAAAAGTATTTTTCCTCACAAATTAATTCAAGACCATGTTGCAAAAATGAATACATCCCAAAGAAAGTCTTAGAAGCAAAGCTACATTTTAGACAACAAAAATCCTAACTACCAATTATTCAACTACAGGTGAGTCTAATCATTCAATAAACAGGTTTCCAGCAGACAGTTACATAGTTAGTCTTGCTGAAAAAAGACGAAAATTCAACCATTAAAAAAAAAAAAGTTATAGTCCTACACCCACAATTGATCCAGAAGAAGGCAAAAAAAATCAGCAAAGCATGATCTAATTTGCTCCTGGTGCACACATAGTTACATAGTTAGCCTGGCAAAAAAAAGACAAAAGTCCATCCAGTTCAACCATTAAAAAAAAAAAGTTATAATACTATACCTAGTTGATCCAGAGGAAGGTAAAAAAAAACCCAGCAACGCATGACCCAATTTGCTCCTGAAGGGAAAAAAATTCCTTCCTGATAACCCCGAGAGGCAATCGGATATTCCCTGGATCAACTTTACCTATAAATGTTAGTATCCAGTTATATTCTGTGTATCCAAGAAAGAATCCAGGCCTTTTTTAAAGCAATCCACTGAGCTGGCCAGAACCAACTATTGAGGGAGTCTATTCCACATCTTCACAGCTCTTACTCTGAAGAAACCTTTCAGTGTTTGGAAATTAAATTTCTTTTCCTCCAGACGTAAAGAGTGCCCCCTTGTCCTCTGTGATGACCTCAGGGTGAATATTGCTACACCGAGTTCACTATATGAACCACTGATGTATTTACACATGTTGATCATATCCCCCCTTAAACTCCTCTTCTCAAGAGAAAATAAATTCAGTTTCTCTAATCTTTCCTCATAGTTGAGCTCCTTCATGCCTCTTATCAGTTTGGTTGCCCTTCTCTGTACTTTCTCCAGTTCACCAATGTTCTTTTTGTGAATTGGTGCCCAAAACTGAACTGCATATTCCAGATGAGGTCTTACTAATGATTTGTACAGGGATAATATGATATCTCTCTCTCTCTGGAGTCTATACCTCTTTTAATACAAGGGCGGATTTTGATTGCTTTAGGCAGCGCAACTTGGCATTGCATGCCATTATTAAGCTTGTGATCTACCAGAACTCCCAGATCCTTCTCCACCATTGATTCCCCCAGTTGTACTCCCCCCCCCCCCCCCCAGAATGTATGATGCATGCATATTCTTAGCTCCCAAGTGCATAACCTTACATTTATCAACATTAAACCTAACTTGCCACATAGTTGCCCAATTAAACAGTGCATTGAGGTTGGCTTGTAAGTTGCAGACATCCTGTAAGGACGTTATTCCACTGCACAGCCTGGTGTCATCTGCAAAGACTGAAATGGTATTTTTAATCCCAGACCCTATATTGTTTATAAATATATTAAACATTAAGGGTCCCAACACTGAACCTTGGGGTACACCACTAACAACCCTAGACCATTCAGAGTATGAATCATTAACCACTACCCTCTGAATACGATCTTTTAGCCAGTTTTCTATCCATTTACATACAGATTTCTCCAAGTCTGTAGACTTTACCTTACACATTAGCCATGTGTGGGGAACTGTGTCATACACTTTTGCAAAATCCAAGTATACCACGTCCACAGCCACCCCTCTGTCCAAGGTTTTGCTCACCTTCTCATAAAAAGAAATCAGATTTGTTTGACAAGTTCTGTCTTCCATGAATCTATGCTGTCTGTTGCTTAAAATATTTTTTTTTCAGCAAGAACTCATCTATGTGGTCTTTAATTAAACTCTCCAGTATCTTCCCAACTATAGAAGTTAAACTAACAGTTCTATAATTACTTGGTAAAGATTTTAACCCTGTTTTAAATATTGGCGTCACATTGGCCTTACGCCAATACAGTGGTACTATGCCAGTCATGAAAAAGTCCCTAAAAATTAGAAACAATGGCTTTGAAATGACAGAGCTCAATTCTTTAAGGACCCGTGGGTGTATGCCATCTGGTCCAGGTGCTTTTTTCACCTTTATTCTGTCTAAATATTTTTGGATCATATCCAAACAGTTGATTATAAAAGAGCACTAGTTGACAAGGAAAACCCATTCCCATTTCATGCTGTCAGCAATAGCACCACATGGAAGAGAAATGTCACAAGGACTGAGAAAGAAAATAATTTCTTTACACAAGAAAAGTGAAGGCTACAAGAAGATCAGCAAACCTTTACTTATCAGTCAAAATACTGAAGCAAAAGTGATAAACAAATTTAGCAAAGATGGAACTGCAACCATCTCACAGAGATATCCAGGCTGCCTATGGAAGTTAACAGGAGCATCTTCTGATGAGAAGGGTTGAAGAAAATCGCCATGCAAGTTCACTGCAGTTGGCTAAAGAAGTAGAAAGCCATACTGGAGGATTGTTTCCACAATACAGCATACACTACAGAGGAATGGCATGCATGGGTGTTGTCCACAAAGGAAGCCTCTCTAAAAGCCCATGCAAAAAAATCACTCCTAGAATTTGCCAGGGCTCATGTTGAAAAAGAAGAAGACTACTGGAACTCTGTACTCTGGAGTAAATGAGACCAAGATAAGTGTTTTTGGAACTGATGGCTTCAAAACTGTATGGCGTCACAAAGGTAAGTACAAAGAAAAATGCATGGTGCCTACAGTGAAACATGGTGGTGGCAGTGTCCTTCTGTGGGACTGTATGAGTGCTGCTGGTGTCAGGGAGCTGGATGTCATTGACAGTATCATGAATTCACAGATGTACTGCTCTATATTGAAAGAGAAGGTGCTGCTATCACTCCGTGCCCTTTGTCATTGGTCACTTTTCTAACGTGATCCAAAACACACATCTAAGACCACTGTTGCATTTCTGAAGAAGAACAGATTAAAAGTGATTCAGTGGCCAAGTATTTCTCCTGATCTGAACCCAATTGAACACTTATGGGGAATTCTGAAAAGACAAGTGGAGCATCACTCTCCATCCAGCATCCAGGCTCTAAAACAGGTCGTTCTTAAAGAATGGAAAAAATAGATGTTGCAAAATGTTGCCAACCTATTCATTCCATGCCTAGAGGACTTAATGCTGTCCTTACAAATCATGGAGATCATACAAAATACTTGATGTAGTAGTTTTTGTTTTGGGGTGTATTCATTTTTACATCAAATAATTTGAGTAATACTTAAGATCTTGTAATCTAATAGATATTTTTAACCTTACTTTCATGTAATGAGCTAAACAAATGTTCTATAAAAGTCAGTTTTGTCAAAATTTTGTAAATTGTTCTTGTGTTCATTGAGATATTGAAAAAAATCTTACATTTTAAAGGGGGTGTACTCATTTATGCTAAGCACTGTAAATATATATATATATATATATATATATATATATATATATATATATATATATATATATATATATATATACTACATTGCCAAAAGTATTGTGACACTTGCCTTCACATGCACATAAAATGTAATGTATCCCAGTGTTAGTCCATAGTGTTCAATATTGAGTTGGCCCACCCTTTTCAGCTGTAACAGCTTCAACTCTTCTGGGAATGCTGTCCTCAAGGATTAGGAGTGTGTCTATGGGAATGTTTGACCATTCTTCCTGAAGTGTATTTGTAAGGTCTGGCACCCATGTGTTTGTGGACCTTGCTTTGTGCAATGGTGTGCAGTCATGTTGGAATAGGAAGGGGTCATCCCTAAACTGTTCCCATAAAGTTGGGAGCATGCAATTGTCCAAAATGTCTTGGTATGCTGACGCTTTAAGTGTTCCCTTCACTGGAACTTAGGGGCCAAGCCCAACCCCTGAGAAACAACCCCACACCCTAAACCCTCCTCCACCAAACTTTACACTTGGCACAATGCAGTCAGGAAAGTACCATTCTCCTGGCAACCGTCAGACCCAGACACATCCATCAGATTGTTAGAGAAACATGATTTGTTACTCCAGAGAACACGTCTCCACTCCTCTAGAGTCCAGTGGTGGTGTGCTTTACAGCACTGCATCCGATGCTTTGCAATGCATTTGGAGATGTAAGGCTTGGATGCAGCTGCTCAGCCATGGAAACCCATTCCATGAAGCTCTCTATGCATTGTGCTAATGTGAAGGCCACATAAAGTTTGGAGGTCTTTAGCTATTGACTCTGTAGACAGTTGGCAACTTCTGCGCACTGTGCGCTTCAGCATGTGCTGACCACGCTCTGTCATTTTACGTGGCCTACAACTTCGTGACTGAGTTGCTGTTGTTCACAGATGGACTTATTACACAGGTGGCACCCTTTCACGGTAACATGTGTGAATTCACTGAGCTCCTGAGAGCGACCCATTCTTTCACAAATGTTTGTAGAAGCAGTCTGCGTACCTAGGTCATGATTTTATAAAACTGTGGCCATGTAGGTGATTGGAACAAATGAATCCAATGATTCGGAGGAGTGTCCCAATACTTTTGGCAATATAGTATATATCAGGGGTATTCAAACTGTGGCCCTTCAGCTGTTGAAGTACTACAAGTCCCATCATGCCTCTGCCTCGATGTGGCTGTCAGAGTCTTGCAAGACCTCATGGAACTTGCAGTTCCTAAACACCTGCAGGGCGGTGTTTTTGTGAAAGAGCAGATTCCAGCTCTGCTGGAGTCAAATAGGCTGTGTAAGGGTTAAAGTCTATCATAACGTATTCAGTAGATCTCTGAAATACATGCACATCATACCTGTAAACCTCCTGAGAACCACAGCATTTTTTATATTTTTGCTATGGACCTAATAATTCAGAAATAACTTTATCTTTATTTAACCACGTTCTGACCAGGCTACAGCCGAAAGATAGCTACAGCGTGGTTGGATGGTTCTAGGAGGATGTCTATTGATATCTTCCCAGAACCCTGCTCCCCTGTGCACCCCCAGGGACAGCTGATCACAGAGAGGTAAAGGGCCAATCACAGTGGCCCTTTACCGCATTATCAGCTGTGTCCAATCATAGCTGATCACAGTGTAAATAGACTTGTCAGTTCTCTGCAGTCTTCTCACATGTCGTGACAGCGTGAGAAGAAAGCCGGTAACCAGCGATTCTCATGGGAACATCTACACTGATCAGTGCACTGATCATCAGTGCCCTGGTTTTCAGTATAGCCCCATAAGTACCAATCAGTGTCCATCAGTGCTGCCTATCAATGCCCATCAGTGCTGCCTATCATTGTCCATCAGTGCCACCTATCAGTGCCACCTCATCAGTTCTGCCTACCAGTGCCACCTATAAGTGCCATTCATCAGTGCTTATCAGTGCCCAAAAGTACAACCTATCAGTGCCAATCAGTGCTGCCTATTGTTGCCCATTGGTGCTGCCTATCAGTGCCCATCACTGCCACCTATCAGTGCCAACTCATCAGTTCTGCCTGTCAGTGCCACCTATAAATTCTATCCATCAGTGCCTATCAGTGCCCATCAGTACCACCTATCAGTGCCACATATTAATGCAGCGTCATCAGTGCTTCCTCTTCACTGCCCATCAGTGCCACCTCATCAGTGCCCATCAGTACTACCTAATCAGTGCAGCCTATCAGTGCCCATCAGTGCAGCCTCATAAGCGTACATCTGTGAAGGAGAAAAATTACTTATTTGCAAAATTGTATACCAGAAACTTAGAAAAATGTTTATTAAAAATTAAAATAAAAAACCCAGTGGTACTCAAATACCACCAAAACAAAGCTCTCTGTCTCAAAAAAATGGTAAAAATGTCATACAACTATAGTGTTGCATGATTGAGTAATTGTTTTTCAAAGTGTGACAGCAGTGAAAACTGCAAATTTGCCTGGGCAGGAAGGGATGAAAATGCCCAGTAGGCAAGTGGTTAAAGTGATACTAAAGTTTCAGATTTCTTAAAAAAAATAACAAACATGTCATACTTATCTGCTCTGTGACATACTTACCCTGCTGAGTGTCCCCAGAGCAAGCTGCATCCTCTGGGAACTCGTTCAACTTAACTTTATCTTTTGACGTAACACAATGGATACAGTCCTCCTTTCACTCAGATAGTAAGACCCCTGACCTTGTATTCTCCCATCTCCTCATTCTTTGCAACCTCACCAACACCCCTCTCTCTGATCACAACCTCCTCTCTTTCACAGTGTCCCTGTCTTCAACCTCCTATCCTTCCAAGCAGCAAATGATTACTCGTAGAAACCTTCCCCGCTTTACCTCATATTTTTTCAAATCTGCTTCTGACCACCTATATAATAAAATCTCACCCCTGTCCTTCCCTGACCTGGCCACTTCCATCTACAACAGTTCACTCCTATCCTCACTGGATGCACTTGCTTCTCTCACTACACACAGTATCCAGCCCTGACCATTAAAACCTTGGCAGACTTATGACACCAGAAATCTCAAGAGACATTGCCATGCACTGGAACGATTGTGACATAAAACCAAATCCCTGCAACCCTTCACATTATATGAATCTGCCTTCCTAAAATACAGTTTTTGCATTAATGCTGCCAAACAAACCTATTTCATCAACCCCATGAATACTATGTCATCCATTCCTCTTTGGCTCTTCTCTACCTTTAACTCTCTACTTTGTCCCCCACCACCTCCACCCAGTAACTCAATCACTGTTCAGGAGATTGCCAATCAAAAACAATTTGTAGGGACATCTCCACTGGATAGACATTGATTCCACCTGACATACCCTATCTAAGACCACATTCAATACTTTCCTCTTTTGACCTTGTTACTACAGATGAGATCACCAAACTTTTCTCAGAAGCCTGCCTTACCACCTATCCTTTGGACCCTGTTCTCTCACAACTACTACAGTCACCCTCTTGCTCTATCCTATTCTCCCTCACTTACATTGTCAATCTCTCCCTCTCTAGCAACCTTCCCCTCTAAAGCATGTGTTGGTCACTCCCATGTTTAAAAAGCTCTCACTGTACCCCACCAGCCTGAACAACTTAACACTCGTCTCCTTACTCCCATTTACCTTTATACTTCTAGAATGCCTAGTCACAACTATTTGAACTCCTACCTTACTGACAATAACCTTCTTGATCCCTTACAGTCTGGATTTCCCTCTCATCACTCCAGAGAAACCACCATACTAAAATTCACTAATGGTTTGCTAAATGCTAAAACCAATGGCCACTAATCCATACTCATATTACTTGAACCTTCTGCTGCCTTTGATACGGTTGACCACTACCTTGTCCTCCTAGGCTCTTTCCTGGTTCTCCTCCTACCTATCACAGTGTTCCTTCTAGTGTGTCCTCCTCTCCACTTCCTCTTTTTATAGGGGTCCCTGAGGTTCTTCCCTTGGAACCCCTCTCTTTTCAATCTACACCTCCTTCCTAGGTCACTTGACAAACTCCTACAACTTCCAATGCTATATCTATGCTAATTACACCCAAACATATTTATCTATGCTCTACCTTAACCCTTAAGTCATATTACTAATGTCACACCACTTCTTCAAGCTCAATCTTTCTAAAAGTGAGCTCATAATATTCCTCCTCCCCACACTTCTCCATCAAGATCAATAATAAAACTATCAGCTCCTCCCCTTATGCCAGGGTGCTAGGTGTAATCCTGGACCCTGACCCAACCTTTCAGCCCACATCCAATCGCTGTCCAAATCTTGTAGAGTTCACCTTTGTTACATCTCCAAAATATGCCCCTTTTAACCAATGAAACATCAACAACTCATTCACTCCCTAGTTATCGCTCCCCTTTACCACTGCAACTTCCTCCTCATAGGCTTACTTTTGGTCAGGCTAACCTTTCTTCGGACTTTCAAGAATGCTGCTACCAGACTCATTCACCTTACCAATAGCTCAGTGTCCACTACCCTTCTCTGCCAATCCCTTTGTTGGCTTCCAATCACCCATGAATACATTTGAAAATACTAACATACAAAGCCATTTACAACTCTGCCCAAAGCTACATCACCAGTGTTGTCTCTATGTCACCCAAACAGTTCTCTCTTTGTTCCTAAGACCTCCTGCTCTCTAGCTCTCTTGTTTCCACCTACCACGCTCATCTCCAGGAATTATCCAGAGCCTTTTCCATCCTCTTGAACTCTCCTTCATCTCCTCAGGGAAACATATCCTTCAGCTAACAACTGAGTTTTTTATTTATTCTATCAGCTCACCCCTCACAGTTATTACCTTTTGTTCCACTTGTCTCCCTCCCCATTAGATTGTAAGCTCTCAAGAGCAGGAACCTCCTTGCCCTCTTGTAATGAATTGTATTGCAACCGCACGGTCTCCCTTTATAATGTAAAGGGTTGTGGAAATCCTGTATTATAACAATAATAATGCTCAAAAAAGTATTTTCTCCTAAATGAAATAAAATCCTAGTAACATGTGAAATATTACAACATGAGTAAGATATTAGGTTTGATTCCCTCCTAGGTATTTTTTTTTTTTGCCATCCAGATGAATAAGTGAGGTTTGAGATTTAGGGGTTGATTAATGCAAGCAGACTATTCACTTTCAAAGGGAAGTTGCATTCTGCAGGGGAATTTTCCCCATAAAATACAAAATAGAAAAAATGGAATTAGGGACTCTCTATTATCCCATTAAATATCTTAGATAAATGATTCCAATATGGGGCCTGGCCCTAAAATATGACTAAATGAACAAGCTTGCCCACATCACCTCCAACACCTGTTTGGGCAGTGTGGCCAGATACTATGAACAGTAAATGAAATGGTACCCTGTACCAGTGTAACAATGGTTTAAGCTTAGACACTTCAATCTTGGAACTAATTGATGAAACATGAACTAAGGCTATATTCTTACATTTTTGTTTATGCACAAGTTTGATAACTAAGAAAAAGACTGCAGTGTTCTATATAAAAAAGATATTCTTTTTTTGTGGGGCATTGGTGTGAAAAAAAAACAGTCTCTCTAAGTGTATTCAGTTCCATAATAGAATGTGAAGGCTTAGGAAGGGAATGGTAAACAGGTAATAGTTTTACCTGTTGATAGCGCCAATAATCTATGGGATGAACATCCTATTTAGACTTTATTTTTTCCAATGAAATTGAACTAGCTGATTGTCTACCATGCTTTGGGGGCCATATTTTTAATTAACATGGAATTGCCAATCCAGTGCCTTAGTAAGAATAACTGCTTCAAAATATTGTTTGATATTGGAAAGACCCAAAATCCATTAGATTTTAATCTATGTAACAAAATTGAATTACTGTTACTGTGGCCATTATTTTGCCCCCTGTCCTCCATGGAGGAGGTATAGTCGAGCCCCTGAATGGCCTTTTGTCGGCATGAGTTCACACTGAGTATTTCTTGACTTTTCCTACTGAAGAAGTGGACTAATTCCGTGAAACATGTAGAGGAGTCAACATTATCCCCCACAATACATCGTTTTAGGGGGTTGGGATTGCAATAATTAGGACCTTTGTGATTTATGAGATCATACTGTAAGATGTATGTGGTTTTAGAATGGATTTATGTACATGTTTGGTTGAAAAAAAAAATTCTGTGTATCAATAAAGACATACTATTTTTACTATTTTGTCTTTGGGTGCTGGGATAGTCCATTTTTGTTTTGGGGGTTTCCCCTTCAACTCCTCTGCTCTAAGTAACATATTTAAGTTTAAACTTCAGTCATCTTAATAATGTTAATGTGGCCCAATCAAGTAAAGTAAGGACATTCCCATCAATCAAGATCTTTTTTTAACATTGCCTAGCAGCAGTCTGTGGTTTAACCAATATTAATCTGCTACATTGGCTGTTAAATTAATACCTAAATGTTTGAAATCAGATGGTTTCCACACAAATGAAATCCATCTTGTAAACGTTTTACCCTGTCAGGGATTGAGGTTAATATTTAATATTTCAGATTTGGACACATTGGAGTTGATTTAATAAAACTGGAGAGTGCAAAATCTGGTTCAGTTGTGCATGGTAACCAATCAGCCTCCAACTTCACCTACTTCAACTGGAAGCTGATTGGTTTCTATGAAGGACTGCACAAGATTTTGTATTCTCCAGTTTTAGTAAATCAACCCCACAGAATTTAAAGTTAGACAATTTATATATACTTGTCCCTATAATAGATTTTAAGCTCCGCGAGCAGGGCCCTCCTATTCCTTCTGTACTGAAATGTATTGTAATTGTACTGTCTCCCTTATATTGTAAAGCGCAGCGCAAACTGTTGGCGCTATATAAATCCTGTATAGTAATAATAATAATTGCTCCTTTTTCTATTAGAATTTTGTCTAATAATGTGCAACAAGGATTCTGAGAGAAAAACAAACAACATTGGGGAAAGAGGGCAATCCTGCAGCGTATCATTGCCCAGTTAAAAAAACTCTGACAAATGATCGATGATGCAGACCAATGCCAGTGGTTTCCAATATTTATCTTTTATCAATGATAATCATTTCAGAACCTTGAAAAGAAACATCCAGTCTACCCTGCTGAATGCAGAAGCAGCATTGGAAGTTTTGTGACAGACAGAGGGGTGATTTATTGACTGTTCACATTACAAGGGAAGTTGCACTTTGCAAGTCAATTTGCCCCAGAGCTTAGTGAATGTGCTGAAATCTCACTGTGCAATAAACGCCTAATCATGTGCAAGAAATACAAAAAACACCCAGCATTTTTGCTTGCACATAATTGGATAAAGTCAGCAGAGCTACATTTCCTTTCTTTTTTTTACAAAAAATCCTTTGCAAAGTACAACTTCTATTACAAAGTTAAAGTGGAATTCAAGCCTAACACTGTTCTTAAAAATGTTTCATCCTTCTCCTCCTATCTATCCTGCCTACCCTTTGTAAAAAAATATATATTTATCTTTCTGTAGTCTGCTCTGGTCTGGATCCCCTGTGTCAGTGAGCAGTGCCTGCAGGGGAGAGGAGGGAGTGTCGCCAATGGCTGATGGGAACCTAAAGGTGATGTCCTAGTTGCCAAAATTCCCAGCTCTTGTCGAGTTCACCATGACACAGAGGATTCAAGACGTGCAGTACCATGCGATTAGAGTGGACCAAAATATGTTAAAGTAGAACTATAGGCAAAACTTTTTTTTTCATTTTGGATAGAGTGTGGGAGGATTTTAACCCTAGTCAGTTCTTTTTTTTTGCCATTTGTGTCTCATTAGGGAGATTTCCCTTCATTTCTGTCCCATAGCTAAAACAGGAGGTGAGAGGAAATCCCTGCACATGAAGAGAATCCCTTGGGGCCCCGCAGGTCATCAGAACTAGTGTTCCCATTGGAAGACTTCCTCTCTATTACTTTTCTGGGGATGCCCAAAATTTTGCATTTTCTTTACTTTTACTTTCAATGATAATGGTAAACAGGACAAATAGAGGCAGCAAATCTCCCAAACGGGGGCACAGACAGCAATACAAACTGATGGCGTCCTTAGCCCTTTTTTGCATTTAGTTATACTTTAAGTATACAGATAATTTTTTACATAGAATAGATAGGAGGAGATAACATTTGGTAAGAATAGTTAATGTTAGGCCTGACACTTTAACAGTCTCTTTGCCTTTAGTAAATCTACCTCTAGTATACAAAAAACTGCACTTAAAGCATTATCTTCAATTTCCCAGCCCTGCCTTAAACCAGTCTGGTCCATATAGACCCAGATGGGCAAATGTGGCGTAAGTCTTTAATGTTGTCAGAAAGTTTAATAACAATGATAATGCTATAGAATAACTGAGATATGCACATCTAGAATTTCTGATAGCATAATTACACCTCATGAAGTCTGTTCAGTTGAAACATTAGAATTACAAAATGACTGCATAGAAATGGTTTTTTAAAGTAGTGTCAAGCCCAAAAGCAAACCATTTATTATGTGGAAGGATATCACTTCTCAGATGTGATGGCTGCATTCATTTTCTTTTTTAGGCTGTCTTTCTTCTATTTTCATCTGGTGAGTCTGTTGTTTTTCAAAAGTACAAGCTCACTTCCAGATGTATCAATTTACACAGAAGAGACAAACCATTGAACACTGATAAGGGTGCTTACAATGATCAGCTTTTATTTATTTATATAAAACGTTATCCCAAAAGAAGAAAAACTGTTTGCTGTAACTGCTTATAATGTGTGAGCTGGAGTTTGGCCTCCATTTGTTAGTATATTTAAATCTGCTAGTAAATTTAACACTTCCCTCCCCCCAGACTGATAATGCTGCTGCATGCTGTGCCCCCCCCCCCCCCCCCCCGTGCTCCTTCATCCAGAGTGGGAGCACTCTAATACAGGAGGTTTGCTACTGGCCAGATCACCAGGTGAAAACAGAGGGCAAAAAAACCTAAGGCTGCATTCACACCTGAGCAGAGCACTTTTTAGGAGTTTTCATGTGAACTTTTTTCAGCATTTTTGCAAGTGTATACAGGTGTTTTTCAAATTGTATTGCAGGAACTTTGAATGTGTAATCAAGCTTCTGACTTTTTCTTTTAGGCAATGAATATCATTGGGGGGAAGATATTATTTAAAGTGTTCCTAAACCCACAACAGTAAAATTAGTCTGTATACGCAGTAAAGCACGCTGTTATATTCACTGTAGAACCTAAGGGATTAATCCTCCGCAATGTATAAAAAAGCTGTTTGATCCTTTCTTTTCTGCCCCTCCTCTTGTTGAAATGGCTACCTGATATAGACTGAATTCATAGTCACATGCACATGCTCAGTTTGGTGTGTATTGCTAGAGAGGTTTTTTTTTTTTCTTTTTCTTGGGAGATTGCATGTGATCAGCACAGGGTCAATCAGCACTGTCTAGACAGAGGGTCAGGACTATCACATCCTCCTAGAGCAGAAGGAAATATCCTCCTACAAGCTTTAACCAGTGCTCTGCTGGAGTCTGAAGACTGCTCTAACTGCTGATGAGAAAAGGTATTTAGTAGTTTATATTTACTAAAATATTTGCATTTCCATGTTGTGTGTACTTTGGGAGACTAGATATAGTGAATACAGGGTCCTGGGTTTAGTATCACTTTAATGTAGGCTAAAAAAAAAACGCCTGAAAATAGCCCTGAGAAAAATGCTCAAATCAAGCATTTTCAGGCACTCCCTTTGAAGTCTATGGGGCCCACAACGCTCAATTCTGCCTGAAAAGTAGCTCTTGTACTTTTTTGGACCATTCAACTACAAGTGGCAGGATGCTCAGATGTGAACAAGGGCTTTTGAATACAATGGGCTTTTGCTAGTTGAACATTTTTGAACTTTCAGCTACAAGCTACAAAACTCTCAGGTATGAATGAGGCATTAAAAAACAAAAACTAATGCAGCCACCACATCTAATGATTGGTAAGCTGCAATATATTACATTTTGGTTTTGGATTTAATACCACTTGAGGTTTAATATGCTGAGGCTATCTTAATTAAGAGCAAGCATAAATGTGCTGCCACGCAGCTTTACTGTTTAGAAGTTGTTATTTACATGTTATGTTATAATGTTATTTGGTATCATCCACACACCCCTGCTGTTTCTGACTAGTTGGTTGCTTCCACCCTTCATTTCCTGTTGTAACACCATTTTAGTTTAGTGGTTATCAAGATGCTGTAGAGTGAGGAGGCTATGTACATCACTGGAAATTTACCTATGAAAACACCTTTATGTTCATACCTTTGCTACCTTGAAGCATAAAGAAGCATTGGAAAATACCTCTGAAGTTGTTATTCATTGAGTAAACTATCTGTTAAGGCGATCATTCAACTTGCTGCACACATTCTGACAGACTGGGTCTAAACGAATCTCGCCACAAGTACAACCGATGCCAAGACAGAACAATAAATATGAATAAGAGCTCTAATTGCCATTTCAAAACAAGCAATCATTGTTGCACACGTATCACTCACAAACAATAAACCCACAACTTGTGCACTGTAATGTAATACCATACAATAATCTATAAATGACATGAATAGTTTTTACAATTTTTTGGTAGAAAGTAAAGGTTTATGGGTCAAGGACCACTTTTTTCTTTATACATAAAATTCCCAGAATTTTGTGTTTCGTGGCTTTGGTATAATAAGAATATAGCCATCTGGCTTTCAGATTTTAGGAGAAAAAAAATTGCCAGCCATATCATTCAACAGCTGCTTCTGTCTCCCCAACCAGCTAGGAATAAGCTGAAAAGAACAAACCTTGAATGAAAACACCTTGACTTTTTACACAAGGACAAAAGGTTGTCATTATGCATACCAGGAATGTTCTTTTATAACTGGTAATTACATATAAATTAGAGAGAGACACACAATACAAAAAAAAATGATTTCTCTTCATTTACCTAAATGTAATTTCTGCAGTCATTACATAATTACTGATATTTTTCTTTGGTATTATTAAGAAAAATCTGTTTCCAAAATTATCTCTATACACAAATACTGAAAGTTACTTATTATAACTAATGATGGGAAATGGAAGGGAGACGCAATTTCTTTAAGACTGGAAAATTAACTTTTAAGTGAAGAAGAGCACTGACATGTTTATAAATAATAACGAGGGTGATAATAAATACAGATCTCCTTCGCCCCAACTTTGTGCCTCAGAAATATCATGTATTAGGCAGATAAATGAGCACTAAACAATGCACGGTCCTGTATATTTGTTTAGCGTGCCCTACTTTGCTCTGTAAAATATAACTACATGGTAATTACATGGTCTGCTTTTTTCAGGCGTTAAGATGTCATCAATCCCCGTGCATATAAGCAAGCTGTAAAAGACACAATTTAACACATTTCTCCATGCGGCTGTACTAAAGGCATATTTATGTAATAGTTCTACTCAAAGCACATCCAATCCCAAAAACAAAATTGATGTTAAAGGAGATTTAAAGAAGACCAAAAGGGTCTCGAGATGGGGGTTGGTTTGTGTATTTATATGCATTACTTACTGCTGTGTCTTCATCCAGACATCTTCATTTGTTCTGCAGGCAGCCAGAATCAGTTACCTTCCCTGTGGAAGTATATGGGGAACAACTGGCTGCAAATTGGCAAAGTGGTGCAAATGTTACACATGAAGATTTCTGAATCAGGGCATTTAGGTAACTGTAATATATGTAATACACTTACTTTATGCTAATTTAGAAAACCTTTCATCCTTGAGTCCCCATGATGGCATACCTTTGTATAGCAGAAGTAAATAAGTCGTAGAATCATAAGAATGAAGGATTCTCGTTGGATCTTCTCAGTTATATGCTATATAGGAAGTAGGAGCAAGAACAGAATTCTACTTCAGTTTTCATATATGGGCATAAAAAATGTGTATCCATAGAAAGGATTTTAAAAAGTTCAACAAGGATTTGCGTTGAAACCATTTTTTAAGTAAATGGTGCCTATTCTAAAGCCCAAGTTACAGTGTTTGTTACCCTAACATTTCATATTCATGGTATGTGCATTTTAAGTTGTACTATGTACTAGTGCTAGAGCAGTCATTCTCAACCAGGGTTCTGTGGAACTCTAGGGTTCCTACATAGGTGCCTAGGGGTTTCTTGAGCTGTGGCTGATTGACCTCCCATTTAATGGTCCCTGCATAGATCTTGGGCAAATGCCACTTGGCAGATCCAGTGGCGTGGCACAAATTATATTTTTATCTACCTGTACGTGTGGCATTCCGACCAACATTGTAAGGGTTGGATTCTTCTCACTAGCCACCAATGTATAAATAATTTTTCCCACTGACCTTTGATGAATTGGTATTAGTAGGGGTTCCCCAAGGACTAAAAACTATCTTAAGGGTTCCTCTGGAATAGAAAGGCTGAGAAAGCCTGCGTTAGAGTATCCTGTTCTTCTTGTATTGGTTCATTTGTTTGAAATTATTATTATACAGGATCTATATAGCGCCACCAATTTATGCAGCGGTTTACAATGTATAGGGGGACAGTACAATTACAATACAGTTCAATACAGAAGGAATAGAAGGGCCCAGCTCATGGAGCTTATAATCTAAAGGTGAAATACCTGGTGATTCTGCCAGTACCCTTGCTTTCCTATTTAATACTGTGCACAATAGGCACAGAAGCACATCCTTCCCAGTGTGGCCAGTTTCCTGCCTGTGCTGGGAGAATAACCTGCCTGTTTTCCAATGGCCTAGAGTTGTGTTGACACGCCATTGGACAGGGCATTGCTATTTCTCTGCTTTCAGCTGACACACCTTCTTGCAAAATCCATCCACACAGAGTTTGTGATCACTAAATAAAAAGGGTATTTATACTGAAATATATATATATATATATATATATATATATATATACAAAAAAAATGTATAAAATAAATGTGATAATGTGATCAACATCTATTATATGATTGCAACTTAAGTGTACAGGAGCTGCCACTATTTATAAACCCAAAAACTTTTTTTAAATAAAAAACACCAAATAAATAAAGTGTTTAAAGTGGCACTAAGTGAATTAATCAATAATAAGTACAAATCCATATAATAAAAATCTTGTGAATGCCCATAAAACTGAATAATTATAACACAAATATGTGAATAGTACGTGATTGCTGTAAAAAAACTAAATAGTGATGGAAAAGTCCATGAAAAAAGTGTAGTAAAGTAATCCAAAAGTCCATGAAAATAAACTTTCTATTTCACCATGTGCAGCAAACTGACAACAAAGTGCTCCATAGGATACCCCACATGGATGTAAACTCACCAAAAATATTTGCCTTCCACTCTCGTAGTTGGGAAACAAGCTTCCTGGGACATATTTCCCATTTAAAGATGAATATAGATCACTGAAGATAAAGATTCCAAGATGGATGGCCGAGCTGGAGGTCACTTGTTTGGTTCCGTTACGGTTTCCTTTGTTCTCAAACAAGAGGAGACACCACTTCCTGAAAAACAATCATGGTTTGAGGAACACGTTTGTACTGTAACATGTAGAATTGCATTAAAAATATTACAAATAGTTAATGTGTCAGGGCAATTCCTGTTTTGCAGTTGATTCCCTTTTGAAACTTTCTGGTTACATGAGGCCTCATGAGCTGATTCTGAAGAAAATGCCTTTCACTTTTCTGTTTGCTGATGAATAAAGCAGATTTTAAGTTTACTGAACCTTCTGCCAAGAGCCTGTTTACCCTTCTAATCCCAACAATTGGTGGAGGATGCGGGCAGTTTGAGGGGAGCAGGCCAGTACCAGATACTGGATTAAAGCTGTACAGTCAATAAAAGTATCAGAAAAAAACAATGGATAAGCTGTTTAATAAGCAATTAATACTGGTTATTACGCAGGCACAGGCCTACCATGAGAAGGTCCTGGCTCAGGCCCAGGCTCACTATGAGGAGGTCCTGGCACAGGCCGTTCATAAGCAGATCCTGGCACAGACAGTCACTGCCCAACAAAAGACAAACTGCTTATTGATTGAACAAATAGCAGGTCTACAGAAGGCAGTGACCCTGTAGCCTAAAAGGATGGGAGATGGCTCCAGTATAAAGAGTGACTCACGGAAGGCTGTGCTGCGGGTTCTACAAAAAGATGAAGGCCACAGATAATATTAAAACTTATTTGACAATGTTTGACCAGATTACAACAAGAAAAGGACTGCCTAGGAAAGATATAAAGGGCCAAGAGTAGTTCAGTGCAGTGCCGTTTGCTGGGGAAGCTCAGAATCGGGTAAGTAAAATTTTTTGTCCCCTAGCTGTAAACAAGCAGAGAACTCTTGCAGTGCAGGGGCAACCCCACCACAAGGAAGGATTTTTAATTTTCTCAGGGTTGCCAGGCTTAATAAAATGACTACAAAAGACAAGTATAGACAAGTCATGCAATTGAAAAAAAAGGCTATTTATATACCATATATGAATAAGTACTTTCTGAAGTGTATGATTTGCTTTCATGCTATACTGCAGCATTTTCCAAACCTTAATGAGTCATGTACCAGCATCATAGAATTTGTGGGAGATTATCATCTCCAAAATGACCACAGACATTCAAAAGTGAACTCAAAAACTAACGTTTTTTGCACCTGAAATCTAAGGGGGCTGCAAACTACAATAAAGACTGTTATCATATGTTGTACAGTTTTATACACATTTGGTTGTATACTTTTTTATTAAACTTTGCATGCTTTTTAAAAGCAGAGTTGCCAATTTGCCTTATGCTCCAACTTGGAGACTCTCGAACTTAAGAGTTAGGATGCACTTTACAGAGGAACCTTGGTGAGGCAATGTGGCTTCCACATATATTTAAAAATGTGTGCAGCTAAAACCTCTGTTTTTAACATACATTTTTAGATTGTGAACATTTTTTTTGTTTGTTTGTTTTTTTGTTTGTTTTGTTTTGCAGGCTAGTTGGTAAGTGTGCTGGGAAATTTTTTTTTGTACAATTCCAATTTTAAAAATGGTGATGTGCTGCAAGGCTCCAGTGGTGTACTACAATGTCCCTTAAATCCAGTATCTTTATTGCAAGAACTCCAATGTTGGTAAAAGAAAACAGTCAAGTTCTCCATGGCAGGGATTTCAACAGAGAATTAAAGCCTAGTTAACAAACAAAAAACCCACTTCCTTCCCACCTTCACAACTGAAAAAAAAAGATAGAGAAAAAAGTCAAGGAGGCCTTTTGTCTTGTTTTTACTATATTCTGTAGCAAGTATTGGTTTAAATATTCAAACTACCAGGGGCATTAAGGCTGCACATCAACACCCCATTGTTGTATTAACCACTTGCCCTCCTGAGGATTTACCACCCTACCTGACCAGGCCATTTTTTGGGTTACGGCGTTGTGTTACTTTAACCGACAATTGTGCGGTCATACAACACTGCACCCAGATGAAATTTATATAATTTTATTCCCACAAATTGAGCTTTCTTTTGGTGGTATTTGATTACCTGTGTGATTTTTATTTTTTTCGCTATAAAAAAAATCCGACAATTTTGAGAAAAAAACAATATTTTTGACTTTTTGCTATTAAACATGTCCAGAACTTATAAAGTATTTTAGAGACAAATTAAGTATCCTGTGGCATTGAGGAAGGGAGAAATTTAGATACAGATCCTGCTAGCATTGGGAGAGGAAGTGTCAGGAATGGACTCGCCAATAGTGGTGGGACTCACCTGCCTTGTGGGTTGCAGTACCAGGGCTGGCCAGCGGGTGCTCTCAGCAACCAGAGGCTCATTCCTGCAATCAGCCAAAACGCCTGAGGCTGATTGCAGGAGGTGCATATTGCATATAAGGAATGGCCAGACCTGTAATCTGGGCCTTGGTGTATGTTGCCCATGAGCCCCTGCATCTTGTTCCTGATTCCTGTTACCTGTGTTCCTTAGTGCGTTCCTTGTTGCCGACCCTGCCTGTTCTGATCCATGCTGACATTCTCCTGCTCTGACCCCCGGCTCATCCCTGACCATCCTTCTGCCTGATCCTCTGTACCGTGCTGCCCGTGAGTTACTGAACCCGGTGTGTGACCTGACAACTCTTGTCTGCTGCTTCTACCGTGCCTGTCCCCACCGTTACTGACCCAGCTAGTCTGACCACGCTCGCTCCTGACTGTCATCCATCCATCCATCCATCCCGCTTGGACCTGGACCTGCCAGCACTCTCTACCACAGCCGGATGCACTCAGGGGTCGTGACCTGGTTCCAGTGTGCACCAAGTCCATCCCCACCATCAGGGGCCCTGGTGAATAGCAGGCTGGGACTTAGACCCCACGCCCTGAGGAAATCCATGCTGTGGGCTTGGCCTGCCTGACCACTCCACCTCTCCAGCCCTGACTGCACTGTGTACCTATTGGTTTGTTTTGTTTGCACTGAGTACCTATTAGTTTGTTTGTTAGCACTGTGTTACCTATTAGCTTAAGGTTAGTTTTGTTTGCACTGTGTTTGTTTATTTGTGCAGCTAATAATAAATATTATTATTATACCATATCTGAAGCCTGCGTTTCCCTGTGTCAGTCCACATGCCTCTGGTCATACCTGGAGTCCTGACAGGAAGGGAGCCATGAGATTTTCCTGAGGTTGGCCCAGCAGCGCATAGGTGGTAGAAAGCTTGTGCCTAAGTTGGCTCATGTCATAACATACATTATCTCCTTTCTCTTATTTGGTGGTCAGTACACTTGAAAAGCAGTTCTGCATACAAAACAGAATGAATGCTGCCTCCAATAGCCTATTCTAGCTTTAGTTGTTACCAAAACATGATTCAAGGGGAGGAACGTTACAAAGTGGTGTAATCATTCGGGCAGCATGATGTCTAAATATTGTTCTGCTTCTTGCTATAGTTGATACCAGCCCATTTTTCCATTTCGCTTGGCTGGAATCTCTGAGTATGGAAATATTTATTAATATCAAATCGCCCTTGTCTACAAATTTCCTAAATCCATATGAAATATTGATTTACTCAATTAAAACTAATGTCATGAAACTGATGACTGATCACAACTCTCTGGAGATATATGGTTAGCTGGTTTGCTGTTGTACAACAAAGTGCAGAGCTTTTCAGTGCACATGCATAAGTGGTCTTCAAGAGTGCAGTGTGATGCTGTCATGGTCCTGTTTTATCATCATCTGCAGTGAAGGCACAACACCTATACCACTAAAAGAGGACATAAACTGCAAAACTGAAAATAAAGGTCTCAATGTTATCAGATTTTATCAGATTTTAAACAGAGACCATGCAGGCATGGTCATAGATAATGTAACCTTTCTTCCACATAATATTTTTACATATTGAACAATTTGTTAAGGCCAAAAATATTAATTTACTGTTTTGTAAAGTGGTGAGTAGAAGTTATGTTGGGACATTCATCTGCAGTATGTCATAACACTTTGAGTAGACCCAATCTGTGAATCATATCTGCAGCACTCAGCTCTTCATTTGAACAAGCTCCATAATAACAGACCTTGGAAATGTTCACAAATACCTGTGAATGGTTCGCAGGCACCTTGGTAACACTAGACAGATGCATAAGTGACACTGTATCCACTGTGTAATAAACATCACAGGTGCAAATTCAAAGCATTTGTCACTTCCCACTTCACAGTCAAAGAACCAATTATTTAACTCCATCAGTAGAAAGACTATATATCATTATGGAGTAGACAGTAGTATTGTCTTAGGGTTAAAAGTGACAGTAACACCAAAAAAACAAAATGTCTTATACATTTTCATTAATATCAGCCCATAATCAGTATATATGTTCTAATAAATTATAATTAAAAATGAAACAAATCTGCATCACCCATGAATATATATTGATGTATGATATACTGTATGATATTTTTCTGTCTTCTAGCCTATTGTTTTAGATATAGATAGATAGATAGATAGATAGATAGATAGATAGATAGATAATACATTGATGATAGATAGATAGATAGATAGATAGATAGATAGATAGATAGATAGATAGATAATACATTGATGATAGATAGATAGATAGATAGATAGATAGATAGATAGATAGATAGATAGATAGATAGATAGATAGATAATACATTGATGATAGATAGATAGATAGATAGATAGATAGATAGATAGATAGATAGATGATAGATAGATGTTATTATGTTATGTTAATACATATGGTATACTGTAGTTATATAGTTATATACTGTTAAATATATGTATACTCTGCAATAACTAGACAGACATGCTTTTAATGTAGTTTCTACATTTCTGCCATTAACAAAACAAGGCTTTTTATAATTCTGCTACAAGTATAAACGTTTACACCACTGTGTATATGAGGAGGGCATCTGAAAGCTTCTCCAGCCTGTGGGCAGTGTGGAGCAAGTGCATCCTTGCCGTTTACTCCAGTTTGTAAGCCCATGGGGTTCTTGGGCTACGCTAGGCAGTGGGCGAAGTCACTCGCCCTACACATGGTGTACCTTTTCATGTGTGCACGAACTCACCAATGCTCGGGATTGGGCAGAGGCCATATTAAGGTGAAATCAAACTTAAAGCAGCCCCCAACTTGGAGAGGAGCTGTGCAATGTGTGTAGAAATTAACTGTACAGAGTTTCTCTGTGAATCATTGGGCCCCATGTCACTACACAGCTTGCTGTAACTGTTGCATTTAGGAGGTTCACTGATGAGCCTGTGCCCACTCCACCTGTCCAGTGTACCTCTGCCACCTCACCCTCAGTGACAGAATGGCGTTCTGCCAAGCACCTAGCATGGACCTCATGTATGCTCTTAATAGCTCTTCACTTTCTCTTTCCCGTACCATGCAGCTAGGCTGAGGGTCTCCATAACGTAGGTTGTTGGTATGGCAAACAGACCGCTGGGGAGGGAGCCAGAACACTGACCCCCTCGATACCGAAGGACTCCTCACCTTAACGAGGTATTAAGCTTCACAACAGGCTGCTGAAACACTTGACGCCGATTTCTGGTTACACGTGGCAACCCCTCTCTCTTCTCCACTCTAGATGCCAAGTTAACCCTTTGTAACAAACTTCCTTCATACCCCATATGTGCTTTAACTGATCCAAATTATTTTGTGCCATTAACCTTCATGTACCCCTTTGAATCACTTCAAACCAGGTTCAGGAAACAGTTAATGAACTTTAGTGAAAGTCTTCTTAATGTATAAAACACAATTTAGTACAAAAGCTGCTCTAACGAATTGTCCTAACTTGTGGTTGCCCCGGCATACCTTATACAGGTGAAAGTTTATGAGCTGGTGGAAGTCCATTATGTGGCAGTACGATAGTGTCACTGCATCACTGGTGCAGTCCAAAACAAGAGGCAGAAAGGCTGAATCCCAAAAGCCAGAGAAACAGAGCAGAAAAATGCAACCCCTTCCCCTGCCTGGGACAGCCCTTGCCACCTAGTTACTGTAGGCAACCTGCCTACAAGCCACCTCATTTGGGACTTACAAGGACCTTAAATTCTCAGTCTCCGCCTTTTCAGTTGATTCCATTTTCTCACGTTGGGCTTGGGAATAGTGGTCATGGCACAGAAAGCTCTCATCTTCATTTTTGAGAAGGAATAATCTGACCAGGATTCAGACATTTTATTTTTTTTAAACTTGTCTTTAGGTGGTGATATGCAGTATATCCATTCTACAATGTACATGACATGGTTAATGTTTTAATACCCCAGCAGTAAAAGCAGACCAAGCTAGCAAAAGTGATCATATGGGTCAGAGACTGTGAGATAGAGCTCTGGAAGCTTGCAGTTGCTAAAGGATCTAATGAATGGAAGAGGCGGGTGCAATGTGCAGTAGGTGGCCCCAGGAAGTTTTGATAGAACAGATTTACTTCTGCAGTCACATAGGAAAAACTGAAGCATACACACAGGGAGGAGAAGCCTCACTGCAATTACCACCCATGTTCCCATCACCTTTACCTGCCTTAGCTCCTAACGTTACTAGCAAACATCTACCAATAGGTTTTGAACAAGTTCCAGTACCCAGCAGCAGGACATGTCCTGGACATTGGGATTTAATGAAATCCCAGTGCAGTCCTGTAGGACTGGGGATGATTTGAAGATATACTGTAACTGTAGTTGTGATTCGTTTGACACGAACACATGAAGGGCACCGGTGTAACAAGAGGCATAGGAGAAATTGTATCCATTTAGATTGGATAAAGCATCCATAAAAAGTACAAACACACCTAGAGGTGTAAATTTAAATCATGAGGCTCCATTGCAAAGTTTTAGCATATTGCATGTCCAAATCAAGTAGCAAGAGATATGTCACCATAGTCAATATACTGAAGTTTTTTTGGAAGTTAGGGACATCAGTGCAAAGAATGAATATTATTTTCCAGTTAACCACACTGTCTTCAGTAGCTCATCAGTCTCTTTCAGCATTTCATATGTCAGTACATCCTTGTAAATTCTAAGCCATCCCACCCCTTCCACCACCAGTGCAAGAAAGTGTTGAAAGAAATGGTCAGTTAGTAAGTAATCCTGCAAACAAATACTCTATAACTCTAATGCAAACTTTTTTAAACTGTATTTTTTCCAGAACTGCCAAAAAGGTGCAATTTGTACAGCCTGGGGAAGACTGTTAAGCATACAGACCTAATTTTGGTGCTTGCCAGGATGCCTAGAAGCTCTGAGGGCAATAAATCACCACCACCAAGACAGCTAAACAAACTCCCCTTACTGCACATCTTGCAGAGGTAATCTATGACTAATGACATCTAGCCAGAAGTCTCTTGCTGCACATCTCGTGTCAGCTCTTCTTGGCTGAATGTGTCACATAGATACAGGGTCAGTGTTAACAGCAACCTCTGTGGTACTTAATAATACAGCAACAGATATGTGTTATTTTTACACACACACAGATTTCATTGTTTATCCAGTTCCCGCCCGGCCTAGAGGGACATTCACTGTTTTGGGTGGATGGACATCCTCCTGGAGCTCATCTTATGTGTGTCCACACTGTGGCATGCTCTGTCACCCACTGTGTCCAACAGTGAGCGCTGTGACTAATCGCAGCAGATCCCATGATAATTGTAATCAATGGATGGCTTTCATTCATGCCATCCATTGCATACTATTGTTTTGATCTCTATGATTGGTCACAGTGATCACATGGTACAGACCAGGCCAATCACAGCCCATCTGTGCCATGTGATTAGCTGTAGCCAATCACAGCTAACCACAATAGCAAACACTGAATTAATCAATTTCATTCTGTAAAAATGGTTGCTTATAAATGCGAAATTCACTGATATAGGCAAGCATAATGTGTATTAAAAAAAATACTGATTATTTGCCTAGAGTAGGACAATGTTACTAAGGTAATATTATATTGCTTTGGTCACAGTGTGTTAAAAAAAAATTAATAAAAAAAAAAGTAATAAAAAATATTTTTTTTTACATACTGTCACCAGTTAGTATTGATTTCCTGAAATATATACCATAGTTTGTGGACTCTATAACTTTGCTACAGACTAAATAATAAATGCTGTTTTGGGTTATTTTCACCAAAGAAATGTAGCAGAATACAGTTTGGCCTACATTTATGAAGAAAGATTATTTGTTTGCAAAATTTCATAACAGAAACAGAAAAATAGAAAGAAAAACACTATTTTCAAGATTTTTTCATTTACTTAGCAAAAAAATTAAAAACCTAGTGATGATTAAATACCTCCAAAAGAAAGTTCTATTTGTGTGAACAAAATGATAAAAACCAAATATGGGTACAATGTTGCATGACCGTGTAATTGTTATTCAAAGTGGAACAGCGCTGAAAGTTTAAAATTGGTCTGGGCAGGAAGGGGGTAAAAGTGCCCAGTATTGGAGCTGTTAAATTTCCTTAACAGCCCCCATAATAAGGCTCTCTTCCACCCCAGTCAACCATAGCAGCTGAATTGGCTGCTACGGCTATTGTTACACTAATACATTCAGTATATTAATCAATTTAAGAAAACATTGATCACTATCCTAATTTGTATTCTCATAATAACACTTTAAGAACCCAAGGTTCATAGTAAGTTAGCCCAGGCCTAGGGTGACAGGACTGTCATGGATGATGTTGATACATGATGTATCAGGGTTTTAGTCGCCAGTTTAACCTCTTCACATCGTATTAGCAACAAGTGCCCAACCATTGCTAATATGAAAGTCATTCATAATGTGGCTTACTGCTTGTACAGCTACAAACATTTTAAAGCAATTGACAGGGTCACTTTATTCTTAAGCCATACATTTCAGCTTGCTGAACACAACATATAGTTTGAGGCCCACAAGATCAGTATAAGCAATTGTTACATGTTTATGTAAGAGAAGGAAATAAATGTTTCTAAGAAAATATTACAAAGCATAAAATAATACATGATAAAAATAGAACCTAACATAAAAAATAGGAATTATGGAATTATTGGTAAAATGAGTCAGTAGAGAAAACATGAAACTAGGGACCAGCCTTCAAACCCAACAACTTTACCCTTACTCTAATGCAGGCCATAGATGGGTCAAAAATCGGCCAATTTTTCGGCTGAAAAATTTTCGCACCGTTAATGGGTTAATTGGTTGGCCATTTTTCTGGATTTTGGCACTTTTTTTATCGGTAAAGTTGGAAAAAAATCGGCCGATTTTGCCGATCGGCCGATTTTCGCGGTAATGATGGGCAAACCTTTTTTCCAATAAAAAATCTGCTCATGAGCCATAACAAAGAAGAAGAAGGAGAAGCAGAAGACTTGAGGTCTTGAGAACGCCCTGTGGGTGGGGCGAAACGCGTCAACGCACTTCCGGTCTGCCGTCTTGACATTCCGCATCATTCCGGTGAGTGGAACGCACGCCGAGCGGTGCATTCCAAGCAGCCATTTTGGTCTTTGTTGGAGGTGTATTCTGTCATCCTGTCATCCTTTTGTTGGACCAGGTTGCGAGGTCTCTGTTACAGACATGTGGAAGCTGTGGAACCTGTCTTAGCCTATGGAGGCAATTAAATTAATGCTTTTAAAGATCATGAGAAATGTGAGTGGTCTGGCAACATTTATTTATTAATACACAGAGTACTAGCAGTATCACACTATTACATATTATTTCCCCTGCACTGCTGTGGAGTTGGTGAGAGGAGAAGGCAGGAGCGAGTGGAGGAGTACCCTTAATCCTATGGTGGAAAGGAGTCCTGAAGGTCTTGAAGGGGGTTTAGGAGCCCAAAATATTCCTAAAATGTGCAATACTCACCATCATCTGGTGAGTGCGGTTGATGTTGTTTTTTCACTGGTGGATGGTGGAAGCATTATTTTGGTCACTTGGGAGAAAGGACTTTTCTTTGATTTAATTATATTTATTTGGACACTTTAAGAAGGAATAATATATGTTTTTGGGGACACTTATATCACAATTAATATATAATATATATAATTGTTTCACAATTTGTATACATTGTTTATTTTCTGTGTTTTTCTAAACATTTAATTCATTTATTGAGTTAAGGTGGTGATTTGCGCTGCTTATTGTTTTTTCTTAATTTTGGTTTAACTGACCTGTGCGCAGCAGCAATCTACAACCTTGGTGTACTTCTTTAGGGGTGTTCCTGTGCGCTTGGGTTTGTTGTACATTGGTTTATAATATTTCCTGCTGTCCTTAAGGATAGGATGCTGTACTGTTACCTGGTTCAAACGGGCATTCATGCATCAAAATGCATTCTTTAGTTGCTATTGGGTGTTCCAGAGCCAGTGCCTAACACACCATGGACAAGAGGGACATCATAGGAGTATAGCACGTAAAAAATAGTATTAAAAATTGATTTAGCATATACCGTATTTTCCGGCGTATAAGACGACTTTTTACCCCTTGAAAATCTTCTCAAAAGTCGGGGGTCGTCTTATACGCCGGTATACAGCATACTGACACTTTTTAGGGGGGCAGCGCGGTGCCACTCCCCCCCCTTCCAATGGAAGGGACACTAAGTACAGGGGTGGGCAGGGGCTGCTGTTTCTTACCTGGCTCCGGTCCCACGACGATCCGGTCCAGGAAGACCACTAGGGGTCCAGGGGCACTATTCCTCCCACAGATACCAATGATGGGGCGCTATTCCTCCCACTGATACCAATGATGGGGCACTATTCCTCCCACTGATACCAATGATGGGGCACTATTCCTTCCACTGATACCAATGATGGGGCACTATTCCTCCCACTAATACCAATGATGGGGCACTATTCCCCCTACTGATGCCAATGATGGGGCACTATTCCTCCCACTAATACCAATGATGGGGCACTATTCCCCCCACTGATACTAATGATGGGACACTATTCCTCCCACTGACACCAATGATGGGGCACTATTCCCCCCACTGATACTAATGATGGGGCACTATTCCTGCCACTGATACCAATGATGGGGCACGATTCCCCCCACTGACACCAAAGATGGGGCACTATTCCTCCCACTGATACTAATGATGGGGCACTATTCCTCCCACTGACACCAATGATGGGGCACTATTCCCCCCACTGATACTAATGATTGGGCACTATTCCTGCCACTGATACCAATGATGGGGTGCTATTCCTCCCACTGACACCAATGATGGGGTGCCCAAATAAACATTAAATAAACATTTAATTCATTTATTGAGTTAAGGTGGTGATTTGCGCTGCTTATTGTTTTTTCTTAATTTTGGTTTAACTGACCTGTGCGCAGCAGCAATCTACAACCTTGGTGTACTTCTTTAGGGGTGTTCCTGTGCGCTTGGGTTTGTTGTACATTGGTTTATAATATTTCCTGCTGTCCTTAAGGATAGGATGCTGTACTGTTACCTGGTTCAAACGGGCATTCATGCATCAAAATGCATTCTTTAGTTGCTATTGGGTGTTCCAGAGCCAGTGCCTAACACACCATGGACAAGAGGGACATCATAGGAGTATAGCACGTAAAAAATAGTATTAAAAATTGATTTAGCATATACCGTATTTTCCGGCGTATAAGACGACTTTTTACCCCTTGAAAATCTTCTCAAAAGTCGGGGGTCGTCTTATACGCCGGTATACAGCATACTGACACTTTTTAGGGGGGCAGCGCGGTGCCACTCCCCCCCCTTCCAATGGAAGGGACACTAAGTACAGGGGTGGGCAGGGGCTGCTGTTTCTTACCTGGCTCCGGTCCCACGACGATCCGGTCCAGGAAGAGCAGCTGCTCCTTCTGTTCGGCCACTGGATGTTCGCGCGGCTGCTCGGCTCCACCTCCTCACCGGTGATTGGCCGCCAGAACTGTAGCTCAGGAAAGGCACACAGGCGGCCAATCACCGACAAGGGGGCGGGGCCGAGCGGCCCCGTGGAAATCGAGTGAAGGAGCGGTCGGGAAGTGTGCCGTGTAGAGGTGCTGCTGCAACCACATATGCTGGCTGCAGCAGCACCATACTATAACAGAGGTCAGCAAGTGTAATTGGTGTCAGTGGGAGGAATAGTGCCCCATCATTGGTGTCACTGATACCAATGATGGAGCACTATTCCTCCCACTGACACCAACAATGGGGCACTATTCCTCCCCCACACTGACACCAACGAGAGGGCACTATTCCTCCCCCCCCACTGACACCAATGATGGGGCACTATTCCACCCCCCACTGACACCAATGATGGGACACTATTCCTCCCACTGACACCAATGTTGGGACACTATTCCTCCCACTGACACCAATGTTGGGACACTATTCCTCCCACTGACACCAATGATGGGGCACTATTCCTCCCACTGACACCAATGATGGGGCACTATTCCTCCCACAGATACCAATGATGGGGCGCTATTCCTCCCACTGATACCAATGATGGGGCACTATTCCTCCCACTGATACCAATGATGGGGCACTATTCCTTCCACTGATACCAATGATGGGGCACTATTCCTCCCACTAATACCAATGATGGGGCACTATTCCCCCTACTGATGCCAATGATGGGGCACTATTCCTCCCACTAATACCAATGATGGGGCACTATTCCCCCCACTGATACTAATGATGGGACACTATTCCTCCCACTGACACCAATGATGGGGCACTATTCCCCCCACTGATACTAATGATGGGGCACTATTCCTGCCACTGATACCAATGATGGGGCACGATTCCCCCCACTGACACCAAAGATGGGGCACTATTCCTCCCACTGATACTAATGATGGGGCACTATTCCTCCCACTGACACCAATGATGGGGCACTATTCCCCCCACTGATACTAATGATTGGGCACTATTCCTGCCACTGATACCAATGATGGGGTGCTATTCCTCCCACTGACACCAATGATGGGGTGCTATTCCTCCCACTGACACCAATGATGGGGCACGATTCATCGCTCTGACACCAATGATGGGGCACTATTCCTCCCACTAATACCAATGATGGGGCACTATTCCTTCCACTGATACCAATGATGGGGCACTATTCCTCCCACTAATACCAATGGTGGGACACTATTCCTCCCACTGACACCAATGATGGGGCACTATTCCTCCCACTGGTGTGCATTGCTAGAGGGGTAGTCTTATACGGCGAGTATAGCCCAAACACTACATTTTAGCAGGAAAAGTAGGGGGTCGTCTTATACGCCCAGTCGTCTTATACGCCGGAAAATACGGTACTGTATAATTGCTATGCTAGCCATTTGTAATTTACTGGAAAAATTACCTTTTTGTTTCCATCTGCAGCCACCTATGATTTCATAAAACTGTCAAAAAATATTAAAATTTCTGTTTCTTATAGTCATTGCACCTGAACACCTATGAATGCAATACAAATCTGAAAAACAGCAATGCTTAGGGGGACCTTTACTAAATCTGGAACGTGCAAAATCTGATTCCAGGTTTTATTGTCAAAGCTTAATTGAACAAGCTGACGTTAGAAGCGAATGGCTACCATACACAGCTGTACCAGATTGTGAGTGCTTCAGTTTTAGTAAATCCCCCCCTTAAAGTACAGCCAATGTTTTTGTTTTGGATAGAATAGGGAAGAGTTAAAACCCTGACTGTTTTTTTTTGCCCTCTATATCTCATAAGGGAGATTTCTCTTTATTTTCCCTCTCAGAGACACAATTGGAAGTTAAAGGAGCTTCCATTTTAGATAATTGTCCCTGCAGCATTTGTCCCCTGTAAAAGATCATTCCTTACCACTTGTTTTGGGGACAATTCTAAAACTTTGGATTTGCCCTTACTTTCTCATTGTCAATGTTCATCTGTACAAATAGAGGGGTGAATTTTCCCAGTGGGGATATAGACAACAATAAATCCCCCCCCTTAAAGTACAGCCAACTATTTTGTTTTGGATAGCATAGGGAAGAGTTAAAACCCTGACTGTTTTTTTTGTCAATGGTCATCTGTACAAATAGAGGGGTGACTCTTCCCAGTGGGGATATAGACCGCAATAAAAAAAATTCAATACAACCCTTCCCCATTCTATCCAACACTACATTTTGTTTCCTAGATATACACTTTAAAGGTTTTTTGACCAGTTAACTGATAAAAAGTCAGTCAAGGAAATGTTTGCTTATTTAAGTAAATGATAAGGAGTAAACTTACCCTGGCATTAACAAATACTTGTGGTTTCATTGCCCATTTACAGAACAATAACACTCCAACGCCACTAGTGTTAAAAGCTGTCTTCTATCCATTCTCTCTTCTTTCTACATTGAGTCTAGCAGAGAATTGATTACAACTATGTTTCATTAATCAATTTTAATTCCTGGTAACAAAGGAGTAGAAATGGCTCTACTAACAGAACTCCTTTTTGTCTGGTAGCTACTTGAACATTCTAATTTTTAAAGTAACAACAGTTCAAGTACCTATTCAACAGAGATAGGCCACCCATCCATTGGATAAGATAGCGCTATACATTTGGTAACATTTCTAATGATGCTGCTTGTAGTACACAATAAACCAAAGATCTGCTTCAGCCAATAATAATTTTTCTGTAAAGATGTATTGGATAATCTGTATTGCCCCACAGGAGTCAGTCAAATTGTCCATATCTTTTTGTTCTAGTAAATCAGAATTTAAATTGTTTCTACAGTATAACATTGATACCTAAGCCAATACTTTCCTCATATACTTAAAAACAAAACTTTTAGGCTAGGTTCACACTGCTGTAATGATAACTTAATCCAACTTTCAGTGTGATTATGTAGCGCAACTTGGAGGCTACTTAGATGTGGTTTGCATATTCTATGGGGCCAAAAACACTTTTCCAAATTATCGTTATGCTAATTTCGCTCACAATCAATGTAAAATCTAATAAAGTCCCATATATGTGAAAGAATAATACAAAAATATGCAAAATCTAATAAAGTCCCATATATGTGAAAGAATAATACACAAATAAAGAAGAATAAAGAAACTTCACATGTGTTTGTGTCCTTATTTTCGAATAGAAACTGGAAGTGGCCCTTAAAAACCTTTCTCCTTAACATGAGAAAGTTGCACCATTCTAAGTTGGATTGATGTAAACGGGCACCATTGAAAACAACATGATTTCCACTGTCATGTGACTCTGTGTGACTCAAGTTGCATCTGAAATCACACTAGTGTGAACAGAGCCTTAAAGTGTTGCTCATAATTATACTGCACTCATAGGTTTGTCATTTAGTGATATGTTTGTTGTTTCCTTGCTGTTTTTCCAGCGATATGTGTAAAAGTATCTGCCAACAGTATATATTTTTTGCCTATTAGCAAAAATCTTTCATTTGTTAACTGAGCCAAAGGAGTTTTACCAGATTTCCAAATACCTGATGTTGCTGTTGTCTTGGAACATATACAACCAAAGATCAAATATATCTAGCTCTAATAAGACCAAAATAAAATTACAAAAGCTGAAGAAAAGAGCTCAGCTTGCATTTATAAACATGGGGCCCAGTTCTTCTTAAAGAGTAATTGTCAGGTATATTGGTAGCGTGCCCCAACTCTCATATCACAAAGAAGTGCTCTCCAAGGCACTATTCCAAGTAGTTAAGCTGGTACTGCAGCACTGGAAATCAGAAATCCCCTGACCCTGGAGGAGTGGATACATAGCAAAGGTGTTACTTTACTTTATGAACACGATTTACCAATACCCTGTCTGCCCAGGTAAATTTGATAAACTTTGGGATAATTGGATGATTACCTCTTGTCTTGCTGTATTTGACCTGGTGCTACATAGACTGTTGTGAAACTCACACCTCAATGCTATTAGTTCATGTCTCCCCTATACATAGTACAGGTAGCCAATACCTTCTATAGTACATATCTGGAAATTTTCTACTATACTGTCACCTTGGAATATGAGAATAGTCGAATTATATATGTTGGGATTAATCTGTTTGTATAATCAATCACTGCCCTGTACACTATAACTCTTTATACTCAATTGGTCACATTTTCTGGAAATTGTCTGTTTCCACTGTTTTTTATGTGCATTTGTTCAACAAAATTTTCTATGATTTAAAAAGCAATTTTCATCCCAGCCTTTGCTCTTAAATATCACATAGTAAATTCAAAAGAATAAAAAAAAAAAAAGACTGCTTCCCTAAATGGGTATTGGTTGTGAACACAGGTGGCAATGAAATGCACTATTTAGTAAATCATCATTATGAAGGCATAGAAAACGCCTAAAAAGCTGTACATTATTGTAGATACTTGAAAGCAGGTACCTAACTAGTACTCAGCAGAAAATGGAGGAAACAATAGTGGCCATTAGAGATGGAGGGCAAGGGTGCCCTGCAGGGAATAGGAGTCAATGCGGGTGTCATAAACAATACTTATCTTGCACTGAAGTCTGTTTCCTGAGCTGCTGTTCTCCCTACTGAACATTAATTACACATGCACCAACATAAACAGCATGTTTATTGTAGTTTAACATCACATTCACATTGATATTTTCTAATACAAAAAAATCATTCTACGGCTCAGATCAGAGGCATATCTATCATAAGGCAGAAGAAAACAGAAAGGCACATCTAAGTGCAGTATTCCAGAGCAGAGGTGCCCTCTAACTGTGTTTCTATGTCTACATCTATATAAGAGAATAAAAGTGGGAATGATATCTGCACACCAAGGGCTACAATGTGCCTCAGCACTGCATACTAGCACATTATGATAGACTTACCGACAAAGTGAGCCCTCCAGCGCTGCGCTCTAGCCAGCTCCCTGGCGCTTTCATGTTCATCCAGTCTTCCTTCCAGGTTTTGTATTTTTGGCCACTTGAATGACTGGGCCAGGGTGACATCACTCCCGTGAATGTGCATGGGAGTCACATTGCAATGGCACAGAGAGCGGGCTGTAAATGTGGTCTGATCAGCACATGCGTGGCTCAGATCACATTACTTTCTTTCAGTCAGGAGGGAAATGTATGACATAAAAGACCACAAGGGTCCCTTCTGTTATAAAAACCTTAATTTATGAGGACTTTGCTACCACTTTAAAGAGAAAGGCTTTGTCTAAATATACTAGAAACTATGAGTATCCTCTGAAGCTGTACTACAAGAATTAAAATACTGAACAAAATACAGAGGTGTAAAATTAATAATAGACCAAAATGTACTAGAGAAAAAGACATAGGCAGGTATTTTATAGCACAAGAATTAAGAGAATGCACATAATACATTAATAGAAAAAAAATTCACCTGCAACAGAAGCCAATTTTTTTAACCTTGCAAAAAAAAAAAGAAAGAAAAGAAAATGGCTTTTAACAGGACAGCAACTAAAGGTTGCCACTGATCTTAAGTCAACCAAAATATAAAACAAAAGACAAAAAAGTTCCCAATAATAGGAAAAAAAGAAGACAGCAAATGGGTTGATTGCCCACATGGCTAGTAATCAATATTAAAGTAGAACTATAGACAAAACTTCTTTTTCAATTTGGATAGAGCAAGGGAGGGTTATTACACCTGTCAGATTTTTTTTCGCCATGTGTGTCCCATTGGAGAAATTTCCTTTCACTTTCTGTCCCATAGCCAGAACAGGAGGTGAGAGGAAATCCCTGAAAATTAAGGAAATCCCTTGGGGACTCCCAGCTCACAAGAACTAGTGTCCCTGTTGGAAGATTTCCCTCTATTACTTTTCTGGGGACAACCCCAAATTTTGGATTTGCTTTATTTTCACTTTCAATGATAATGGTAAACATAGAAAGGGGGAATCTCCCTAATGGGGACACAGACAGTAATAAAAACCTGACTGGTGTTCCAGGGGCGGACTGACAACTCATGGGGCCCCCGGGCAATAGGGGATCATGGGGCCCCTGTGTCCTTGCCCAAACTCAAAAAAGCCTATGAAAAAGGTACCAGGGGCATTTTATAGGGCCCCCTACTGACCCTGGGCCCTCGGGCACTGCCCGTGTTTCCAAATGGTCAGTCCGCCCCTGTGGTATTCTAATCCCTCTCCACTGTATCCTAAACAAAAAAAAAAGTTTTGCCTTTAGTTATACTTAAAAGACCCTAATCTTTTCCAATGCAGTTTATCAGCTTTCCCTGCACTTTCGCTGCAACCATTTCCAATTCACTGACACTGTGGCTGTCAGACAGGCTGGTGTACACATGTGCCGAATGTCGGCTGGTTTCCGTTTGACTGGCTAATACCAGCCGATATTGGGCCCATGTGTACACAGCGTTAGCCTGCTAGCCGTAGGTCAAAAGCCATGCAGTGCATTATGCAAACATGCAAATAAATTCTTCCCTCAGGCGTGCCTTGAACTCATGGTAGCAGCAAACCTGAACTTCATCCCTACCAAAAAACTATGAAAATCCCTTCAGAAATTAGTGAATACTCTGTTCCAGACTATACTTTCACTATACATTTTTTTCCATGAAGCCCTGCTCTCTTTATAGTATGAAGGATTTAAGAGTAACATGCTAGCAAGTTATTATGCTCTTTTAAAATCAATTTCAGCCGAAGCCTTTTTTACATTTTGTATAAAATGGAGAAGAATCAACACCCACTCCTTCCATTACACCCTGATGCACAGAGTTTATGAAAACAAAAGAGAAGGTAACATTCCACAAAGGGGACAAATACAGCAATAAAAGCCTGGCAGGAACTAACGCTACCCTACTTTAATAAAGAAAAAATGTTTTTGGCAACAGTCAATTTTCAAGATGGCAAAAAACTTCGCAAAGGTTTCTTCCTAGAAAATGCCTAGATGTCCAAGACGAATTTAACAGCATAAGCTTGCTAAATTGTAATCAAATAATGCTATAATTCATTTTCAAATTAATAATTTTATAAATATTTGAAAGATATATAGTATTTGTTTTATCTTGGTACACACTTTAAATGATAAAACAAACTACTTTATTTTTATGATAGACTTCAAATGAGAAAAAATGACAAAAAAGATTTTTTTTTAATTAATTAAAGTGTTACTAAACCCACAACAATAAAGTCAGTCTGTATATGCAGTAAAGAATGCTGGTTATGCTCACTATGGAACCTAAGGGGTTAATCCTCTGCATGGTTTAAAAAGGCCATTTGATCCTGTTTTCTCTGCCCGCTCTTGTTCAAATGTCCATGTTTTACAGTTGCAAGAAAAAGTATGTGAACCCCTTGGGATTACGTGGAGTTTTGCATGAATTGGGCATAAAATGTGCTCTGAACGTCATCTAAGTCACAACAATAGAAGAACACAGTCTGCTGAACATAATACTACACAAACATTAGATGTTGCCATGGTTTAATTGCACATAACATGTAAACATTCACAGTGCAGGGAGGAAAAAGTATGTGAGGCCCTAGCTTAATGACTTCTCCCAGAGCTAATTGGAGCCAGGAGTGAGCCAACCTTGACTCCAATCAGTGTGATGATATTGGATGTGTTGCTGACAGCTGTCCTGCCCTTAAAAAACACACACCTGTTTTGGGTTTACTGGTTTCAAGAAGCACTGTCTGATGTGAACCATGCCTCGCAGAAAAGAGCTCTCAGAAGACCTACGATCAAGAATTGTTGACTTGCATGAAGCTGGAAAGGGTTACAAAAGTATCTCCAAAAGCCTTGATGTTCATGTGTCCACGGTAAGACAGACTGTCTACAAATGGAGAAAGTTTAGCACTGCTGCTACTCTCCCTAGGCGTTGTCATCCTGTAAAAATGACTGCAAGAGCACAGCGCAGAATGCTGCATGAGGTAAAGAAGAATCCCAGAGTGTCAGCTAAAGACCTACAGAAATCTCTGGCACATGCTAACGTTTTTATTGACACATCTACAATAAGGAAAACATTAAACAAGAATGGAGTACATGGGAGGACACCACGGAGGAAGCCATTGCTGTCCCAAAAGAATATTGCAGCACGTTTGAAGTTTGCAAAAGAGCACCTGGATATTCCACAGCACTACTGGCAAAATATACTGTGGACAGATGAAACCAAGATTGAGTTGTTTGGGAAGAACACACAACACTATGTGTGGAGAAAAAAAGGCACAGCACACCAACATCAAAACCTCATCCCCACTGTAAAACATGGCGGAGGGAGCATCATGGTTTGGGGCTGCTTTGCTGCCTCAGGGCCTGGACGGATTGTTGTCATTGATGGGAAAATTAATTCCAGAGTTTATCAAGACATTTTGCAGGAAAACGTACGACCATCTGTCCGCCAACTGAAGCTCCGCAGAGGATGGGTGATGCAACAGGACAATGACCCAAAGCATATAAGTAATTCAACAAAACAATGGCTGCAACAGCACAGAATACGCCTTCTGGAGTGGCCCAGTCAGAGTCCTGACCTCAACCTGATTGAAATGCTGTGGCATGACCTTAAGAGAGCGATTCACACCAGACATCCCAAGAATATTGCTACACTGAAACAGTTTTGTGAAGAGGAGTGGTCCAAAATTACTCCAGATCGTTGTGCAGGTCTGATCTGCAACTACAGGAAACGTTTGGTTGAGGTTATTGCTGTCAAAGGAGGGTCAACCAGTTATTAAATCCAAAGGTTCACATACTTTTTCCTCCCTGCACTGTGAATGTTTACATGTTATGTGCAATTAAACCATGGCAACATCTAATGTTTGTGTAGTATTATGTTCAGCAGACTGTGTCCTTCTATTGTTGTGACTTAGATGACGTTCAGAGCACATTTTATGCCCAATTCATGCAAAACTCCACATAATCCCAAGGGGTTCACATACTTTTTCTTGCAACTGTATCTCTTGATAAGACAGACTGAACCCATAGCCATTCTGCACATGCTCAGTTTGGTGTGTATTGCTAGAGAGATTTTTTTTTTTTCTTGAGTGAGTGCATGTGATCAGCACTAGGCCAATCAGCACTGTCCAGTCAGAGGTCAGGGGTTTTGCATCCTCCTAGAGCAGAAAGAAGACTCCTCCAACAAGCTTTAACCAGTGCTCTACTGAAGTCACAAGACTGCTCTAATTGCTGATGAGAAAACATATTTAACAGTTTATATTTACTAAAATAATTGCACTTTCATGTTGTGTGTACTGTGGGAGACCAGATATAATGAATGGTCCTGGGTTTGGTAACACTTTATTTTGCTATTATATTTAATAATGCAACTGTATATGACAGTTGAACTATTAAATACATGGCACTGAAGATAAACACAGCAGCCTGAAGTGATCATCTGCAGGCTGAGGCTTTCAGCCTGCATGTGGTCAGTATGTTAAAACTAATCATATGATCTGGAAACACTTTGATTTGGGTCCCTGTCTGTCCAGGGGCAGACTATTATTGCAAATATGCTTTGGGGTATCAGCAGCACTGATATGCCACCAAGGATGGAAAAAAAATCTCAATTAATATTTATGATACACAATGTTCTACTAAACTAAATTTAATTCAGTAAGGCAACTTCTATTAAAGTCTATGGGCACAATCAGATAGAAGTCACCTTGAAGTAGTACAGGAACCATTTCTAAAGTCTGAGCAACTTCAGTAGTGCTAATTAGGACAGCTTTCATTGACCAAGCCTAAGATTTTACATCTGTTTTAACCTCCTTAGCGGTATTCCCGAGTGTAGCTCGGGGTAACATTTCAGTACCAAGAGCGGTAACCCCGAGCTACACTCGGGAATACCATGCGGCACTGCTCCGGCATGTGTTCTTCACTTACCTTACCCTGCGCTCCCACGATGTGTCCCCTGCAGCGTCCCCGGCCATCTCCTCCGGCCGATGCCGGCATCCGGCTTCTGTGTCCTGTCCCTGTGACGTCGGGACGTAAGGGCGCCGCCGCCGCCGCGAAATTTAAAAATTTTAAAAAATGTCTTTTTTTTTTTTTTACATTTTACATAGTAAAACATTGCTGTCTCAACCAATTTCACATACATTTTGTCCTGAGTGCTTTGTCCTGCGCCCTGCCTGCATTTTGTCTGTTCTTTCTGCCTGGAAACTGAGAAACGTCCATGGCGTCCAAAAAGTGTCCCTTTAGGTCAGAAGCGGTTTAGATCAGCTAGAGAACAGCGATAGTAAATCAGAACCACTTGCAGAATTGAGTGATAATGATTCGTGGGGGAAATTCGTCATCAGACACTGAAAACGATTTTGCGACTGAGCTCAGCAATGTGCGAACTTGGCGCTATAGTTCAAATTTCAGTGTTTTTGGTTTGATTATATTATTGAATTAAATTTTTTATTATTTTTATATTATTTTTATGATTATTTATTAAATTATAATTTATGATTTTGTGTTTCAAATTTTATCATACCCGGGATGTTTACTAGACTCTTGTTCGGACAGATTTCAGTGAGTTTTTCCTAAAAATTACAGGCCTACAATTTAAAAAATACATATTTCCATGCAAAAAAATGGTACCGCTTTCAGCACCAAAAATCTGAAATAATCATACCGCCAGGGAGGTTAAAGTTTATCTCTAATCAGTTGAAAACATAATTATTATAAATAAAATACTTGTTTATACTGTTAAACTATTAAAAGGCATTATTCTAAAATCTGTAACATTATTTACACTATTTAAAACATTAAAAAATGTACAATACCATTTACAATATTATTGTGAAATAGATACCGTAATTTGCAATATATAAAGCATTATTGTAAAACTCACATTATTCTTTTTCTGCCATTACACCAATATAGTTTTGGCAGTAATTTGGATATACCAATATTTTGTTCTGCCTAATGTGTTTTATTTTAATCTGTTATTTTTAAATATCCAGTTTCCCTTTTTACTATTTCCCAGTGGGGAAAATTTATTTTCTACTGTTAAAGCAGAACTGCTCTGAGAGACTTTTTAGAGAATAAGTTCACCTTGTTAAAAAAAAGAAAAAATTTAAAAATGTGCATTTATTATTTTTTTCAGTTGGAGCCTAGATAGCGTTGCACCCACGATCTCCAGATCACGGGTGCCATGCAGGACTCCTGCAGACTTGCCAATGTATCTGTCTCCTCGTGCAAGCAAGCAGATACACACTTACAGGAAGAGACAAAGCGTTACCATATCGCTCAACAGCCCTGTGGAATTTCATTGAGAACTACAAGCCGATGGCCACAAAGGTACTTTTACAAAAATCTGGTCTGTTTTTTTTTAAACAGTGACAGCAAATGGGGGGGAGAAGATCCACCGCTAGTGGTCACTAGATGCAGAAGATGGGCAGCGGCACGTTTTTTAGGGTGGAATATGTAACATGTTCCCAATGGTGGACTTATCATTTAAAGTTGTATTAAACCCAAAAGCATTTATTGTTTTGCAGCTTACCAATTTGTAAATGTGATGGCTGTACTTTTTCAGGCTCTCTTTCCTTTATTTTTACCTGGTGATCCAGCCAGTAAGTCTGTTGTTTTTCAACAGAACAAGCTCTCCTGAAAATGTAGCATTTAGGGCGTTGAGACAAACCATTTACCGCTGACCAGGGGGGTTACAATGATCAGCTTTTATTTATTCATGTAAAACTTTTATCCCAAAAGAAAAAAAACTGTTGCTGTAACTGCTTGTAGAGCTGCTGTGTAAGCTGGAGTTTGGATTCAATTTGTTAGTGTATTCTAATTCTGCTCAATCTTCCCCCAATCTGACAATGCTGCTGTCCAAAGGCGCCCCATGGGATCCTTCATCCAGAGTGGAGGCACACTAAGGCTTGGTTCATATCTGTGTGGGTGGTGCTGCGAAACCCGCACAAATACCTGCAGCCGCACCACCCACACAGAGGAATATGGGACCCGCAGGTGGGTGCCATTAATTGTAATAGCACTCCACCTGCACTGGAAATCAGAACCGTACTGGGAACCTCGGTTGCTCTGCAGGCTGCGATTTCCCAAGTAGTGCACAGACTTTGTCCCTGCATGTCCCGGGGCAAGGGAGTCCATTCAAATGAGTGGGCTTTTGTGCCTGCAGAAATCGCTGGCCGCATGGCCGCACATATGTGCACCAGGCGTAATACAGGAGGTGTGTTATTGGCGAGATCACCAGGTGAAAAAAGGGGAAAAAAAGTCTAAAAAAGAAAAGGAAAGCAGCCACCACACCTAATGAATTGTAAGCTGCAATATATTACATTTTTGGCTTTGGGTTTAATATCGCTTTAAATGCACATGGTTTCATCTGAGGCACAAACAACAAAACATTTAGATGTCCATTTTTTTGCAATCTTAGTTATTAGAAATTATAACAAAATAGTTATAGCGGTAGTAAACTTGGCATGAAAAAATAAAACTTTTCTCCCTGCAAGGTAATGGCATAATGTGCTAGTATGCATTGTATACTTGAACATTATGAAACACTTACCTTGAAACAAAACCCTCCAGCGGCGAACTGCCACTGCTGACAGGGCTTCCATCTTCACCTGATCTTCCTTCTGGATTTGCGGGCTCTGACTGCTTGAATGGCATCATGCACTCGCGGAAGTTTCAGCCGCAGCACCAGGGGCGGACTGAAAACTAATGGGGCCAAGGGCAATAGGGGATCATGGGGCCCCTGTGTCCTTGCCAAAACTCAAAAAAGCCTATGAAAAAGGTACCAAGGGCATCTCATGGGGCCCCCTACTGACCCTGGGCCCTCAGGCAGTGCCCGAGTTTCCAAATGCTCAGTCCACCCCTGCGCGGCACAGATCTCTGAAGGCACGGCATGGGTTCTTTCAGAGCTCATGTGCCGGTGATGTCACTGGCTGCAGGGACACTGAATATCTCCTAAACTGTGCATATTGAAGAGATCTTCCTTAAGCCTGGGTTCACACTGATGCGGTGCGGATTCCGCACTGTATCAGAATCGCACCCTGTTCATGCGAACCGCTGCAGATGTGTATGTTAAGTTAACAACACCCCAAAATCGGTCCGCAAAACGTGGTGTGATGTGCAGAATCGGATTGCATAGGTGTGAATACCCATGTGATCCGATTCTAGTGTGGACCAAAAAAAGGGTCCTGCACCTTTTTGGTTCGGATGCAGTGCGATTTGAGCCATACAAAATGTATGACTCCAATAGCACTGCACACAATTCGAATGCGGTTCGGTTCCTGTGTGAATCACATGCGATATACCGCACCGCATATATGTGAACCCAGGCTGAACCTACAGTTAAGTTTTATAATAAGCTTTCTTGTAGGTACAAGTGTTCGGTGGGAGTTTAGTACCACTTTTAGTGGTTATATTTACAGATCTAAATCATCATTTCATTAGAATCTACGTATATTATATAAACTATATCTAAAGCCAAACGTTTTTAGAATTAGATAGATTGGTGAGGGGTTATAACCTCTGCCAGATTTTTATTATGGTCTGTGTCCCACTAAGGAAATTCACTCTCTCTTTTTATTCAAGTGACCACTATCATCACAACTGAAAGTGGGAGAAAATCCAAAGTTTACAGTTGCCACCAGTACAGAAGGGAAAGCTTCGGAAGGGAACAGATGTTTCTGTGACCACTGTCTAATAGGGCATTTTTCCCATTTTTCTTCTCACTTCCTGCTGTGTCTACAGGACAGAACGTGAATGTAAATCTCCCCAGTGGAGCACAGATGGCAAAAATATACTGACAAATATTTAAACCATTTCATTCCCCATTGGCAATTGGAAAAAAAATTCTGACATTAGATACATTTAACAGCTTCCGCACCGCACCATAAGAGACATACTGCTACAGGGCAGCACGGGTGCGCAAAATCATGTATATATATGTCTTGTTGCAGTTCCAGGTAGGGAGCATGTGTGCCATTTGCGGCCTCGGCTATCAATCACCGAGTTCCTGTTGGTGATGCCCCGCCGGCACCCAGCGATCTCCAAGGATATCCAACGGGGAGGGGGACCTGAATGTAAACGATACAGATCTCTCCCCTGTCAGCTCCTGCACACTGCTTTGTATGGCTCTGCAAAGCGTGTGTTTACTGTGAAACACAGACACAGTCAGCATAGTAAAACAGCACATAGCACACAGTTAACCCTTTGATCACCCCACATGTTAACTTCTTCTTGCCCAGTGCCATTAGTACAGTGTCAGTGCTTTTTATTAGCACTGATCACTGTATTGGTGTCACTGGGGATGTCAGTGGCAGTTAGTCAGTTCCCTCCGGTGTCAGAATGCCAGCCACGGTCCCTATAAGTCGCTGATCACCACCATTACTAGTATAAAACAAATTCCAGTATATATACCGCCATTAGTAAATACTATAACTTTCATATAAACCAATTAATTTACATGTATTGGGATTTTTTTTTTTAGGAAAGACATGTAGCAGAATACATTTTTGGCCTAAATTTATGATGAAATTTGATTTTTGAAATCTGTTTAATGGACATGTTTAATAAAAAATATAGGGTTTTTTTTCAAAATTGTCTGTCTTTTTTGTTTATAAAGCAAAAAAAAAAAACCACACAGATGATCAAATACTACCAAAAGAAAGCTCTATTTATAGAAAAAAAGGACATAAATTTAATTTGGGTGCAGCGTTGCATGACTGCGCAATTGTCAGTTAAAATGTTGCAGCGCCATATCGCAAAAAATGGCCTAGTCAGGAGGGGGGTAAATCCTCTGGAGGGCAAGTGGTTAAAGTGAAATGTTTTTCTCAATGTGAAGCTGCATTTATATCTAATTTAATTCAGAACACTTATTTACAAAGGTTAGTTTTGTGCTAACATTATATTCTGGTTTTTATTAAGCTATTGCCAAAAATTGACATTCACATTTGCAGATTTTGTGTAATATTCTTGATAGATGACAATAGCTGTTTTGCAGTAACTAATATAGGCATGCCTATTATTCAGCAAACTGCAATTATTTTGGTTAGTTAGTCTTTGTAAATCCCAGCCATTGTCTTGTTAAGTGTTTGCTGTCTATAAACTTCTGTAAACAATTCACATACATTACATATACCTTTGGGACTTAATTATGCAGAACCATTAACCATAATGTGGAGTTAAGCTACTTACTCAGATTCATCACCTTCTGGTAAGAGGACACTGAGAGAAGTATGGCAGGGGAATATAAACAGGTATGAGTACTGGAAGTGAGGCATGCAGTTTGGAATTGATGACCTATGTGTGAACCGCTCTACCTTTTCCTCTTATGTCAGCAGGAACATTTCTTCAAAGGTCAAGTTCTCCTACGCACAGGACATCTACTGATATTTGAAGAAGAAAATATTTTAGCAATTCATTAAATTACAAAGTTATATTTATGTAAAGCTTTTGAAAGCAATAAAAACTGTTTATTTCATTTTTATACCACCATTTACAAAAAGCTAAATAATTAAAATATTACCCCATTCACCCTTAAGCAATTTTATGTTCATTTCCCTATGCCTGACAGCACCTGACTACACTTATTATTATTATGATTATTATTATTACTATTATGACTGTTTGCTCAGCACTTTACAAAATGGAGGAAATCAGTACAGTCACAATACAATTCAACACAAAAGGAATCAGAGGGCCCTGCTCATTAGATCTTAGAATCTAATAGAGTGTCCAGTGGATCAAGGGTCAAGTGATACAAAAGCTAATAACTGTTAGGGATTAGGTGAAGGACAAAATAAAAGTACAGCTTATTAATTAGAGGCAGGATAGGCCTCTCTAAAGAGATGGGATTTCAGGGATTGTCTAAAGGCAGATAGAGCAGGAGATAGTTGGATATACAGTGGTAAGATGTTCCAGAGGATGGGGAAGGCTCTGGAAAAGTCCTGGAGGTGAGCATGGTAAGACAAGGGAGCTAGAGAGCAGGAGTTCTTGGGAGGAGAGAAAACAACGGGTTGGTTAGTATTTTGATATGAGGTTGGTGATGTACCTGGGGGCAGAGTTGTGGGAGGCTTTGCAGGTCATTTTTAGTATTGAATTTTATTCCTTGGATGAGCAGAAGCCAGTGGAGGGATTGACAGAGAGGGGTAGCGGACACAATAGGTAACAGGTGGATGAATCTGACAGCAACATTCATGATAAACTGAAGGGAAGATAGCCTATCTATCAGTATGCCAATGAGGAGGGAATTATAAAAGGTGAAGCAGTGATTGGATGTGGTCGAACAGGAGAGTTCAAAGTCCAAGGTTACACCTAGCACCCTGGCATGGGGGAGAGGCTGATAGTGAGGGAATGTTATGGGCTCAAATATGGAAAGACTGAGATTGAAGAAGTGGTATGATATCCATACTGCTATGCCAGTTAGTAACTTAGTGATGTGCGAGCAAACTGATATGTCATCAGTATAGAAATGTTATTGGAAGCTGTGTGAGGCTGATGGAAAATAGAAGAGATCCAAGTTCAAAACACTGGTGGAACACGGAAGAGGATAGAAGAAGATAGAGTTGTAACAGATAATGAAAGTGTGTTGAGATTTCTAAGAGGAGAACCAGCCAAGAGCAGACTCAAGGGGGGCAAGAGAATGGAGTGTTTTGAGGAGGGGGTGGTCAGCTTTTCAGATGATTGGCAATCTCCTGGGCAATGAATGGGTTAGTGTGTGGAGGCAGTGGAGGACAAAGTTAAAGGGTAGAAAAGAGTTGATGGGGACTACATTAGAGGGCATTAGTGAGAGTGATAAAATAGGTTTTTTGACAGACTGCCAAGCACCCCGACTGGGTGTCTCTTTCAAACAGTGCCTCCTGCCTCCCAAACTCTTCCAGCAGACCGATAGCTAATACCAGCCCTTTATCCCATGCATTAGACACAGACAAGATGTTGAGTTAAAACCAAAGGAATACATTTATTGAACAGAAATAGAGGTGTTCATATACTTTAAAAACAAATATTATACATTTGATTAAACATCCCCCAATAGTTAGGTAACAAAGTAAAGTAAAGACTAATCACCTCCTGTAGGAAACTCCAGGAGGATTAGCAAACAGACAGAAACAATAGGTTATACAATGTGATAAAGATACTTCACACCTAGACAGGATAGACAAACACAGGTACACATTATACCAGTAAACACATAACACCTTAACCTCTTCACGCCGGCCGCAGACAAATGTGCGGCCTCCTGGCGTCTTGGCCTAAACGCCGAGCAGCCGCACATTTGTGTGCAATTAAAAAAACATATGTGCTGAGAGCACGCGCCCTGTGGAATTGTATTTTTACATATTTAAAATGTGCAAAATCTTGCTTTGATTCAGTTTTATGGCACAGATGCTCAAGAGTGCGGTTATGTCTTTTGAGACTTCTGGTGTCATCTGTTTGCCAAGGTTGTAGTGGTCGGGGCTTGATTCTGTGTGTAGTGAGGGCACAGAGTGTGTCCAGGAAGGATGAGAGTAAACAGAAATTGTAGACAGAAGTGGCTTGGTGGGGCAAGACAGAAGCAAGATTTTTTATACAGGTAGTCTGTTGCAGAATAGAAAATAGAAGGGTGAAAGTGGAGGACGGTTTTACAAGCAACTGTTTGTTGGGTGGAGGGAAAGGATGTTAAAGATAGTAATCAGTGGGAGGAAAGGGATTGTACAAAAGATTGCAAGGAATGCAGAGGTGAGAGAATACAACGTCAAGATAGTTGCCATCAGAGTGAATAGAAATGTGTGTTCCATTATTAGTGGTGTTGAAGTTACCAAGAATTACTGTAGAAAAGATAAGGTAGCCAGGCAGAAAAGCCATCAATAAAATGTGATACTGGTCCAAGAGGTTGATAGATAACAGCACTCCTCAAAGAAGTTGAAGAAAATAGATGAGCTTCAAATAGTAGAGGGACAAAGAAGGAGGTAAGGGAAGAACCTGAAGGGTGTTTTGTGAGAATATATATATATATATATATATTCAGTATATATATATATATATATTCACCGGGCATTTTATTAGGTACACCTGTTCAATTGCTGGTCAAGGGCTGGTCTGAGTATTTTAACAACTGCTGATCTACTGGGATTTTCACACACAACCATCTCTAGGGTTTACAGAGAATGGTCCAAAAAAGAGAAAATATCCAGTTCTGAAGGCAAAAGGGGGTCCAATCCACTACTAGTAAGGTGTACCTAATAAAGTGGCCAGTGAGAGAGAGAGATAGGTATATATAGATCATGCCTGGTCTAATGGATTAAAAAGAAGAGTTAAAGGTGATCTGATAAATGCATGTTATGAAAAGCAGATTTAAAAATACATCAAATCATAGGAGGAACTGATTCGAGATTTACATGAGGCAGCAGGCCATGGAGGAGCCTGTGGCAGAAGGGACTCCCTCTGTTCCAGGTTCTAGTACTTCCCAACAGGAGGATAGTGGTGTTGGACTCTTGAAATCAGGTGAACCAAGTCTAGCTAACTAAGGGTACAAGCACAGAACCTAATGTATCGACTATTGCAACCCCCAGTCCACAGCCTGAGCATGCCAGCACTAGACTGTCTCCAATATCAGCCCTCCTCAGCTCCAGGAAGCATGGTGACGGATGACTGGTATTAACCTTATGGCAAATTTGCAGTTTCAGAAGTGACAGTCTTGGAGGGAGGCTGGACAGTTCCAGGCTGAGGAGGAGGCTGTACAGCACCAGGCTGGAGGGTAAGCTACCTGCTTGCATGAACTGGAGGTGGCTGGGATCCAGCAACAGGGACAGGATCTGTCCATTGGTTCCTCTGAGCACAGTGAAGCACCTTTGACAGTAAGCCATACAGACAAATTTCCAGTCATGGATAAGGACAGTGAAGTTGTGATCTTTTGAAAAGAAGTGTTTTCAGTGCCACTTGCCACGGATACAGTGGGCCTAGTATCTGATGTCAGGATGAGAGGGAAAACCCTGAAGGTCTTTGTGTAACCCAAGAAAGATGACAATTGTGAGTAATTTGCTACAATTACTAATTAACAACTGACTTCAGAAGTCTTCAGAAAGAACCAGCAGACACTTACACAAATGAGATACCTACACCACCTTTCAGCAGTAGACCAAAGGACTGGAAAAAAACTCCCTGGAGGAGCATAGGATCCAGGATCAACTCCTGAACATCTAAAATATAAAAATGAGTAATCAAGTGCTGGGTAAATATAAATTAGCAACTAGCATATGCAGGTGAACCTCAAAAACCCAAAAACAGAATAAAAGTAAATATAAAATATGCAGCGCTGGTATGATTGAATAATATATACACTCGTAAGTGAAACTAAAATCACAATATTATCATAAATCCGTACTGAGTCCCAAAGTGGTAGGATGATAAAGTGACACGTGCAATACAGTCATTAAATTTGTGGTGAAGAAAAACTGTGGCTCCTGTGATAGTGAAAATGGACAAACATTGCACTAACCAGATAGTGCCACTTAATGCGCATGGAGTATTTAAAACCTTCTCCTGGTTCTCTGGATGTGGAATACTGCGGAGGATCAATGTCATCAGCGTTGTGACCACCAGGTGTCATCCATCCGAATAGAGCATCCAACTTCCAGAAATGTCAATATCAGCCACCAGAGGGGGTCTTGCAAATTGCCAAGCCACAGAAGTATAGGTGTCACCTTCAAAATACAGGCTCCCAGGGAATAAAGAGCCCAAGAAAAAGCCTCCAATAGTGTAGTATGTCTTTATTCCAAAAATGACAATATATAGAGGATGAATCAGCCTTACATCAATTCCAAATTCAGTATGTGCACAGTGGTAAGGGGCACCTCCCTAACGTGTTTCGTGTTCAAACACTTTTTCATCTGTTCTGCAGAAGTCCAGCAGTTTGTGATGGATTGCAAGCCTGAGTCTGGCAAAATGGCAAAAGAGTAGAAAGAACAGATACCTACCTAACTACTCAGCTGTTTGTTTGCCACAGGGCTTCCCCAAGGGCTGGAAAGGTGGGAAACCACCAATGGAAACCCCATCTACATCTGTGAGCCAAGCCTCCCAGCAATGAGCACCTAGAGCTCCTTGTACCAAGTCATCAACAGCTGATATCTACAGATGCTACACTTGTGGCAAGTCCAAACACCTTAGAAATACCTGTTCTGAACAAAAGAAAGCAAGACACTCTTCCTCGCTCAAGTGTGGGACATGTAGTTAAATAGTTACTTAGTCTGGTTGAAAAAAGATACAAGTCCATCCAGTTCAAACCACAGATAAAAAAAAACAAACAAAACACACACAATTAGGAAACCTCCGTATGCCAGTTTTAATTTCATCGACTAAAATATTGTTATCATAGCTTTAGGCAGCTGCAAGTTTTCAGTGACAAAAACTAAACGAAAATAAAATTCAATTTGAATTCAGATGACTAAAATATAACTAAATCTAAAATGACATTTTAGTCAAAAGACTATGACTTAAACTGAATTGAAATTTGCCATCACAATTAACATTGATCAAAAAGCAATATTCTTGTTTGTTTATGAAACTTGGTTTTATTTATAAAGATGTTACTTGATACTTGTTTTCATTATTAACAGAGAACTGTTAGCCTGGGTTCACACTGATGCGGTGCGGAATTCGCAGCTGTTTCTGTGCGAATTCCTCACTGCATCACAATCGCACCCCATTCATGTGAACCGCTGCGGGTGTGTATGTTAAGTTAACAACACCCCGAAATCGGTCCGCAAAATGTGGTGCAATGTGCAGAATCGGATCACATGTGTGTGAATACTCATGCGATCTGATTCTAGTGTGGACAAAAAAAAGGGTCCTGAACCTTTTTGGTGCGGATGTGATTTAAGCCATACAAAATGTATGGCTCAAATCGTACCACACAGAATTCACATGTGATTTGGACAGGAATGCGGTGCGGTTCCTGTGCAAATCACATGCGATATGCTGCACCGCAAAAGTGTGAACCCAGGCTTAAAGTTTTGATATTCAGGTAATACGTGCAATTGCATTACAGCTAATAGAGTTTACTGTTTTGTGTTATTTTAAAGTAACACTTCCGTTTGTCAAAAAGCAATATTTTTGTTTATTTATGATACTGAAATTTTTAGTTGACTAAAATGTACTGGAGATTTTAGTTGACTAAAATACGACTAAAACTAAAACAATTCAGATGATTAAAATATGACTAAAACTAAAATGGCATTTTAGTCAAAAGACTATAACTAAAACTAATTTGAAATTTGAAATAACAATTAACAGTGTCATGTACAGTGCACAATCCTATACCCACAGTTGATCCAGGGGAGGGCATAAAAACCCCAATAAAACATGATCCAATTTGCTCCAGTATGGGGAAAAATGTCTTCCTGGTCCCCCAAGAGGCAATTGGATATTCCTGGATCAACTTTACCTATAAATATTAGTATCCAGATGTATTTTGTGCATTTATGAAAGAATCCAGGCCTTTTTTAAAACAATCTATTGATCTGGCCAGGAACAGCTCTTGAGGGAGTCTATTCCACATTTACACAGCTCTTACTGTCTTTCTGTATTTGGAGCTTAAACCTCATTTTCTCCAAGTGTAAAGAGTGCCCCCTTGTCCTCTGTGATGACCTTAAAAGTGAAAAACTCTACACCAAGTTCAGTATATGGACCATTTATGTATTTATATACATGTTGATCATATCCCCCCTTAATCTCCTCTTCACAAGAGAGAATAAATTCAGGTTCTCTAATCTTTGCTCATATCTGAGCTCCACCATGCCGCTTATTAGTCTGGTTGACCTTCTCTGCACTTTCTCCAGTTCCCTGATATCCCTTTTGTGAACTAGTGCGCAAAACTGAACTGCATATTTTAAATGAGGTGATACTAATGATTTGTACAGGGGAAAAATGTCCAGGGGACCAGTCAGAGTCCTGATCTCAACCCGATTGAAATGCTGTGGCATGACCTTAAGAGAGCGATTCACACCAGACATCCCAAGAATACTGCTACACTGAAACAGTTTTGTGAAGAGGAGTGGTCCAAAATTACTCCAGATCGTTGTGCAGGTCTGATCTGCAACTACAGGAAACGTTTGGTTGAGGTTATTGCTGCCAAAGGAGGGTCAACCAGTTATCAAGTCCAAAGGTTCACATACTTTTTCCTCCCTGCACTGTGAATGTTTGCATGTTATGTGCAATTAAACCATGGCAACATCTAATGTTTGTGTAGTATTATGTTCAGCAGACTGTGTTCTTCTATTGTTGTGACTTAGATGACGTTCAGAGCACATTTTATGCCCAATTCATGCAAAACTCCACGTAATCCCAAGGGGTTCACATACTTTTTCTTGCAACTGTATGTCCTTTTGTTCCCACAAACAGAGTTTTATTTTGGTGGTATTTGATCGCCTGTGTGTTTTTTATTTTTTTGCGCTATAAAAAAAAGACCAACACTTTTGAGAAAAAAACAATATTTTTTACTTTTTGCTATTAAACATGTCCAGTAAAAAAATTTAAAAATCAAATTTCATCATAAATTTAGATCAAAATGTATTCTGGTACATGTCTTTGCTAAAAAAATCCCAATGTGTAAATTAATTGATTTACGCGAAAGCTTTGAAATGACAGAGCTCAACTCTTTTAGAACGCATGGGTGTTGCCATCTGTTCCAGGTGCTTTATTCACCTTTATTCTGTCTAAATATTTCTGGACCATATCAATTTTGAGCCATTGTGGATCATTTGGAGCTGTGGCAATATCATCCCCACTATGGACATGAGCTCTCCCATGCACCATTGTATACACAAAGCTGAAGAAGGTATTTAATAAATTTGCCTTCTCTTTGTCCTCAGTCACCTACTCTAGATTATTTTGTAAAAGGCATACATGCTCAAACCGGACCTTTTTACTATTAATATACCTGAAGAATGTTGGGGGTTTTGAAGAATTCCCATTTCTGTGTTGTGTTCTTCAATGCCAATATTTCCTCCCAGTCTAAGTCTTGGAGAACAGCCCTCAGCCTTAGAAAATGTGCTTTCTTAAAGTTAAGTATTTTTATCCTTTACAGCTAACATTAGACGAAATTGTGTTATAGTCACTGCTAACCCAGATGTTCTTTTAGGACATCTTTCACTGAAAGTTCTGTCTATTAATGTGAAGGGTCTGAATACCCCTGAAAAGCGCTCTCTCCTGCTTTCGCACCTTTTTAAACAGAGTGCGGATATTGTCTTTTTTCAGGAAACGCACTTCCGTCACCCAAGCTTACCAACTCCCATTTCTGACAGTTTATCATGCTCCTAACCCTCATGTCTAATCTAAAGGTATTGCCATTTTGATTGCAAAGCACCTCCCTCTGGCTATCTTGGAGTCACTTCCGGATCCAGATGGTAGATTCCTGTTTCTAAAAGGTAATTTTGCCAATAGGCCCATCACTTTAGCAAATCTTTACGCATCCAACACTAGACAGGTATCCTTTTTTCGCTCCATTATCTCTTCACTCTCCTCCTTCCAGACGGGTATTCTAATCTTGGGAAGTGATCTTAACCTATGCCCTTTATTGGACTCCTTCTCGGGAAGCTCTTTCTTGCCATATAAATCCATTAGACAGGTTCACACTCAACTTCAAGATCTGCAACTTCACGACTCATGGCGAGTCCTCCACCCGAATGTTAAAGACTATAAATTTTTCTCCCCTCCACACAACAAATATATTTCAGAATCGATTACCTCTTTATCACGCAAGCTGACCTCTCTTTCCTCCATGATTCCTCCATCAAACCGATGATCCTCTCTGATCATCACCCTATCACTATGACATTACGATTCCTGGAGACATTCACGTTCTAAGATATGGCATTTGGATGCCTCTCTTCTTTCTGACTTGGCCAATGAAGCAGAGGTTCGCTTCCAATTAACGGACTACTTTTCGAACAATCAAACTCCAGATACCTCTTCGTTAACTCAAAGGGAAGCACATAAATGCATCATTCGAGGAGTCCTAATAGCTATGGCCACATAATGTAAAAAAGAGAGACAGACTCGCTTACAACAACTCTTAGATCGCATTAAATTCCTGGAAAAGGCGTACAAACATAATCAGGCCGCCTCGACTTTATCTGATCTTACGAACACCCGCACACAGCTCTTAAACGAACTAGGCAAGGCAGCTAAGTGCAAATTCATTCTGTCGCAAAAACATTTTTATGAGTTTGCTAACAAAAGCGGGAGATTCTTAGCCAGATCCCTCCAGACAAAAAAGTTGAGTTTAACGGTTCACAAGATTAGGGGCTCGGATGGCTCTTTGGCCACCTCAAATGCGGATATAGCATCTCACTTTGAGGAATACTACAAAACATTATACAATCTCCCTCCAGAACGTCGCCCTTCTGAGGCCAATAAGCCTAGAGACACCCTAATCTCTGACTTTCTTCACCTCTATAGACCTTCCACTGTACCTGATGATACTGTTCAGGATTTGGAACATCATATCATGGCGGAGGAACTCTCCTGAGCCGTCCAGCAAATGAAACCTGGTAAAAGCCCGGGCCCTGATGGTCTTTCTGTGGCATATTACAAGGAGTTTCTAGATATTTTGAGAGGACCCTTCCTCTCTGCCTTCAACACTTTCTCTTCACCCTCCATGCAACATCATCGCCTCCTGGAAGCTCATATCACTGTCATCCCCAAAGAAGGTAAAGATGTCACTTTGGTTACCAATTATAGGCCCATCTCTCTTTCGAACGTAGACATCAAAATCTACGCAAAGATCCTAGCCAACCGTCTCCTTCCCTTGTTACCCTCCCTGATTGCCCTTGACCAAGTGGGCTTCATCCCGCAAAGGGAAGCAAGGGATAACACCATCAAGGCTCTTAACCTTCTCCACCGACTTCACGATTCTCGCAGTCCAGGATTTATTCTTTCCCTAGATGCCGAGAAGGCTTTTGATAGGGTGTCCTGGGATTACTTAAAGGCATCCCTACAGGCGATTGGTTTAGGGGACACCATGCTCAATTTCATTATGGCACTGTATTCTGGTCCAACGGCTCAGGTCCGTGTGAATGGGCATCTATCTCATCCATTTCCTCTTGGGAATGGTACGCGCCAAGGTTTCCCCCTATCCCCGCTTCTTTGTGTGATATCACTAGAACCATTGTTACGCAAACTCCGCTTAAACCCAGATATCAGGGGTATTTCCGTGGCGAACAAGGAATACAAACTTGCTGCCTACGCTGATGACATTCTTTTGTTTCTGACGGAGCCCCGGATTACCTTGCCCAACCTACTTAAGGATTTTTCCTTCTTTCAATATATCTCGAACCTCAAAATTAATCATTCCAAATCCTATGCCTTAAACATTACTCTTCCTCCAGACCTGGTTTCCTTTTGTCAGTCACAGTTTCTGTTTCAATGGGAAAAGGACTCCCTTACCTATCTGGGAATACAGCTTACGAGCAACCTCTCTGATCTTTATGTCAAAAACTTTCTTCCAACCCTTGGTGCCATCCGAGCAGACCTAACTAGGTGGCATCGCCCATGCTTCTCCTGGTTTGGTAGGGCTGCTATACTAAAAATGAATATCCTCCCGTGCCTCCTCTATCTATTTCAAACCTTACCTATCCATTTACCACCCGCCTTTTTCGTTTCATGCAGAAGAATGTGCTCTCTTTTTCTCTGGAATCATAAACGGCCATGTATTTCTTTCTCCCAACTTGTGCTCCCCAAATCCAAAGGGGGGATTGGACTACCTGACCTGCAACTTTACCATCGGGCCTGCCATCTTTCTAGGATAATCGATTGGAATATTCACTTTACCACCAAAGCGTGGGTCCAGCTGGAACACTCTTGTTCCACTTCCCCCTTGGCATTGATCCCGTGGCTTCTGACCAAACACATGCCTCAAGACCTCCTCCTACATCCAATAATCGGCCCTTCCCTTAAAACCTTTCGCTTAGCCTATAAATTGGCCTCCATTTCCGATGCCCCCAACCCACTAACTTCTCTTCGCCTCAAACCGGACTTCCCTCCCGGTATGCATAAATCCTTTCCATCAGCACATTGGCCACACAGTCAAGGATTGGCGAACCACTTTTTTCACAAAGGTCAGCTGAAGTCTTGTTCTTCCCTGGCAAGTACTATGGGTGATCTCACCTTTCCCTTTTGGGCCTATCTTCAAATCAGACATTTTCTTCTCTCTCCTGCATATCGCCATAAATGGGTCCGCCCTCTCACCTCCTTTGAGTCACTCTGTTCAAAGGCTGAACCACGGAGGCATTTAGTATCATTTACCTATCTGCATCTTCTTGGTGACAGAACCTCTGATTCACTTCCTGCCTGCAAAGCTTGGAAAAGAGACTTAAACATTGACTTTTCTTCCTCTGATTGGGACCAAATCTTTACCTTTTCTCATAAGTGCTCCTTGAATGTTTCGGCACAAAAAAACGGATACAAGTTGGCGACACGTTGGTACAATACACCTTCTAGAATCCATCATTTTGATCCATCCAGACCTAGTAATTGTTGGAGATGTGGGGCTCCTGTTGGATCTCTTCTTCATATCTGGTGGGACTGCCCTATGGGTCAGCCCTTTTGGCAGGAGGTACATCGGATCACTTCTTCGGTGTCTACTCTTGATATTGAGTTCTCTCCGGCCCAACTCCTCCTCCACCACACTCCGCTTCCCAAACGTCTATATTTCAAATCTCTGGCTATGCATATGCTTAACGCGGCTAAACTCTGCTTACCGGTTCTCTGGGGGTCTGTTCACCCCCCCACAGTGCGAGATTGGTTCATACGTTTGAACAGAATTGCTGAAATGGAAGAGCTGATTGCTTCTTCTCTGGATAACCCTACTAAATTTTCTCATACCTGGTCCTGGTGGATTCACTTTCAAACGACCCCTGAATATCGTTCTTTCATGGGCCTTGCTGACTGATTCTGAACCTCTCTGATACCCCATAGTGTTTCTGGCGATATATCGCTCTCTGGTTTTTTTAAGGTTGTGATTGAGGTCCTTTGTCTCGATGTCCTGTACTGCTTGGAGCAAGTTACACTTGGCACCCTGCTACGCCTGCAACTGTCCCCAGCTCACTTCTCTGCCAGGGTTGAGCGTATCTCTCTTGTCCTGGGAGTCTTGAGTAAAGGTGACTTACCTACTCCACTTGGATTTTCAAATAACCACTCTGTGTGAGCAGTATTGCACCTGTCATACTGCTATTTGTTATGCTAAGTATTTTGGGTTTATAAATCCACACTTATTATAAGTGAGACGGAGATATGAACATGACACAGGTATACGTGTCATGGTAGGTGGCTTTTTCTTTTTTCTTTCTTTTTTCTTTTTTTGTTTGACTTACATACCCTCCTACTCCTCCACACCACCTCCTCGTCCGACCCTTCCCCAACCCCCCACCTCCCTCCCCCCCACCCTCCCCCTTTTTTTTTTCTTTTTCTTCTTCCCCTCTCTTTCCTTCTTTTTCATGCTTATTCTTAAATTCTTAATCCCCATTTCCTTGCTTTCCTACTCAGAGTTTAGCTTTCATTCTCTCCTTTCCATTTTGGTACACTTCTCTACGCATTGGAGCCCTACTCCCTATCTGCAATCCAGCTGCATATATGTTTTACTTTTACATATCTCCTTTCCTGAACCCTTTACCCACGTGCTGGCAACCTGTAGTGGGTTACCTCAGTTTTATCAAAAGTAAAAGGCCCTGTCCTACAAGCCCTTGCACCCCCCCTCCACACCTACTGTATACATTTCCAATGCATACCTTTTACTCACTGGCCCTGCTCTTTGCTGCTGCTTGGTAACTGAGGTTATATATAATCGACCCTGCCAGTGCTGTGATTCCAATATGCTGAATAAGGGCTTGAGACCAGATATGCCTTTAATGTTCCTGCGTTTGCATGTCCTCATTTTTCCCCTGTTTTCTTTTCCCTGGGATGACTTACGTCTGATTCTTTGCCTATGTATTGCTATGTATCTTTTTGTTTGCTGTATGTGTATTACCTCCTATTGTATTTCCGACTGATACCTTGTATTACCTGTACCTATTGTATGCTCTGAGTTTATTAATAAACTTTATGGAAAAAAAAAAAGACTTCTTGCATTCGTGAACAAACACTCTAATTCATTGTCACATTTTGCACATGCATTTTTTGTAGAACAAATAGTACCATATACAAATATATTTGTGATGTTCCTAATCCCTGGTGAATATTCAGGACATCCAGTGTTCATTAAGCCAGGTAGCCATCATAGCACAGGGGAGATTCAGAACATTGCATAAACAAAATTAAAAGACAAACACACCAGCCTAGTGCCTTATGCAAAACACTGTTTATTTAAAAGTTTAGAGTAGGCGATTATACTCACAAATAGCTCCTAGGAAGAGGGGACACTTTTGAATTACGTCAGTGTCTGTGATATGCTTCTTGATAGCATCTAAGCCAATATGGGGAGCATACAGTGGTTCTGATTGGAATTTCTCCTGGTATGTGTGATGAGTTTTTAACATGAATGTTTGTGAGTATAATTGCTTATTTTCTATTAAATAAACAGTGCTTTGGATAATGCAGTAGGCTGATGCGCCTCTCTTATCCTTTTCTTTTTACAACTGTCCTGAGCATAAGAAGCTGACTTCCCCTGGCCAGCACCCTTTCCTCTGTGCTGTTTGTAGGTGGAAAAGGAAGATCAACCCTAACAACCTACAGTCTATCATTGTGGGCAATCAAACCATCACTGGCTTTTGAAATACAACCACAGAAATCATATTAGCTCACAGTGAGCTGGTGGACAAAAAGGACATCATACCAGAGGAATTCTTTATTCTTGCTAGGGTTAAGGGAACCCAAGCGCATATTGCTTGTGCATGGGTTTTCATCAATTGGGAGACTAAGAGTGGGATGAAAGAGGTTGAGATCTCAGATGAGATTCCCACATCAGTGCTCCTAGGTGCAGATCTTGGAACTTTGCTCTCATACTATAAGCCTTCTAGTAGCCAGGTTTTGAAATTGACACCCAGAATTTATCAAATGGACCCTTGGAACATACCAAGATATTGTGCAAAAGATGTGGGTGCGACATCTAGGCAACATTTGGATGAACAGAGAGAGGAAGTGTGTTGAAAATGTACAGATCTTCTAGGAATGGAATAACCAACTTGCTTGCACAGTCATCCAGTAGGTGAATGTCTGATGCAAAAAAATTTAATTAGTATACCTGGTGACAATGGATTGCTGGTGTTGGCTGTTGCTGGCAGTGCTACAGAGGCACAGATCCATGGGATGGTATCAACAACCCCTTTCTTTGCTCTGACTCAGTTGACACAACCTCTGCTGAGCTTCATTTGCTGTCCTCATTCATCGGAGGACAGTTGGCTGGGACTTGTAGTACTTTCTTTGAGCAAGCACTACAAATTGACCAAAGTATGGAGCAGCTCAGAAGTCTAGCCTTCATCTCTCCAGAGGGAGACAAACAAAAAGTTTACTGGGACATTGGAAAGCTGTAAATAGAAGATTAGCCCACTGAAGGCAGTGAGGCAGGTCAAATGGCAGCTCACTGTACCTGACAAGTTTAAGGGGCACTTGTTGAATGTGGAGTACAAATTCCCCTAGCAGGCAACTTAGGAATCACTAAAACCAAAATCCAAATTATTCAGAATGTTATCCTAACATGGTTATAGACATAGCCAAGTACTGTTGACCCTGCATTACCTGTCAGCACATAGGCAAGGCAAAAGATGTTTAAAGGGCTCCATTACAATCATAAATTTAATAAAATTGATGAATTCATTTCTTTGCTTTCTACATCACCAATCACATTCACACTTCTAAGGCAAATTTGAATCTTATTGGTTCCAATAAAGAATAAAAGCATCCAAGAGGCACAGGGACTTTGATATGAGTTCATACAAAGAACTGGGAGGAGAAAAACATTCAGAGAGCTCACTGACTCAGGTTAGGCTGTTCACAATAGACAAGGCTACCCTCTAGTGGGTACCCCAGCAGGGTACAAGAAAAAAACATGCAATGACTGAAGGAGCACCAGACCAAAGAATAACAAAGCCAAATTTATTTATTAGTTTATACAAAAGACATCCAACGCATTTCAGGGGACAGAAATCCCCCCCCCCCTCCTTCAGGGCTTCAGTTAAAATAAGAACCTTGAAGTCACTCAAAGTGGTGGTCAGTAACTCTCCTGCTCCAGCAATTAGCTTCCCTACACAAATTCACAGGGAAGCTCTACTCTGAGTTCATTCAAGTTTCTTATTTTAACTGAAGCCCTGATGAAGAGGGAGTTTTTTCTGACCTCTGAAACTCATTGGCTGTTTTTTTAGTATAAACTAATGAATTAATGTGGACTCTTTAATCCTTTGGGCAGGCTCTCCTTCCATTTGTTAGCTGTTTTTTAGTACAAACTAATAAATGAATTTGTCTCTTTTAACCTTTGAGCTGGCTCTCCTTCCATTAGTGCATGATTCTTTCTTAAATCTTATTGGTGGCTGTGAGAAGCATCTTAATACCAGCTACTTTTTTACATCAGTACTGTTAGTAAAAAGCCATTTGGGTGGCAAAAAAACTAAAGGTTATCATAGCTAGTAATAGCTTTATTCAGGTACTGACTGTATCAAAGCAACTAATTTCCTCTGCGTTCCATTCTGTCATCTGCTAGCTGTACATTTCAACATTAATTTTGCACTCAATTACATTGACATACTTGCTACATTTTATTTATATTATCATTTTGTATAAACATTTACTGGTTCACCTTAGGGTGGCTCCCTGTTTGTCAGCCTTTGCAATAATCTTGGAAAACCATCTTTGCTAAATAACTGTTGCAGATAGATAGATAAATAGATAGATAGATAATTTACTTTATAAACTAATAATATTAAGCTTACAAACCTGTACCCAAGGAAACAAACAGTTTATGATAAAACGTAGAAGCAATTAGAAGGGTTTTACAACAAGTCATTTAGTAACGTTAAAGTACTTTACTTTAGGTTTTACTTGTTTTTCCTCTGCAAGCAGTAGGTATATAAATAACGTAATCGTAGCAGTTTGGAGAAGCTACTTGAAGTGAATATGGTAAAGCATCAATTTTCTTCGTCATTAAATTAGTCTAATCTATGCACTGTAACTGCTGAACTGAATTGTTTAAACTGAACATAGGTTGTCTTGATCAAGATACAAAAGTATGGTACAAAATAGCCCTTTCCTGCAGTTCAGTGTTTCTAAATGTAAAACAGTACACCTAGGGAAAAAGAATCCCTTGACAGAATACAAAATTGAGGGTACAGTGTTGGACAGTACTACAGAGGAAAAAGATTTGGGAATACTTATTTCAGATGATTGCAAAATGAGCAAAAGTGTTTCAGGCAGTGGGAAAAGCGAATTCTAGGAAGCATCACTAGAGGGGTCGCCAGCAAAAGGAAGAAGGTCCTGATTCCTCTATATAGGTTGTTAGTTGGACCTCATTTCACAGTGCAGTGTTTAGTGCCTGAGAGCCCAATATTCAGTGTCAAACGCTGTCACATAGAGGATAATGGGAGCTTTCTTAGTCCTGTGCAGTTTTGACTTTCAGAAGCTAGACACAAGGCTCTGTACTAAGTCTGCTCTGGTTCTATTTAGTCTGCTTTGTAAGTGTTCAAGGTTTAGTGCGTAAGGTATGATTTTTTTTTTCTGATGACACAAAGGTTTGCAATAGGGTTAATATCTCTGGAGGTGTCTGAAACAGAACATGATTTTATATTTTTGGAAGATTGGTCAAAGCAGTGGAAAATGCAGATCAATGTCTCTAAATGTAAAATAATGCACCTAGAGGGAAAAAATCCCCTGTTAGAATGCAATATTGAGAGTACAGTGTGGGCCAAAACTACAGAGGAAAAAGATTTGGAAGTACTTGTTTCAGATGATTGGAAAATGAGCAAACAGTGTGACTGACAATGGGGAAAGTGAATAGAATTCTAGGAAGTATTGCTAAAGTGGTCACCAGCTGGAGAAAGGAGGTATTGATTCCTCTATATAAATTATTATTATTATTATTATACAGTATTTATAAAGCGCCAATAGTTTGCTCAGCGCTGTACATTACAAAGGGGGACAGAACATGTGACAGAACAATACCAATACAATGCAAAACATGAGGGGATCGAGGGCCCTGCTCTTTCGAGCTTACAATCTAGGAGTATATAGTTAGACCTCATTTAGACCACTGGGGGAAATCTACTAAAACTGGTGCACTCAGAATGTGGTGCAACTGTCCATAGTAGTATATCAGTATCTTACTTCAGCTTGTTCAATTAAGCTTTAACAATAAAACCTGGAAGCTGATTGGTTTCTACACAGAGTTGCACCAGTTTTTGCACCATTCAGTTTTATTAAATAACCCCCACTGTGTCCAGTTCTAGATCTCACTTACTAAAATATATTGATAAAATAGAATGAGTCCAGAGACAAATGACAAAAATGGTGAAAGATGTGAAGGATAAAACATATATGGAGTGACTTCAGGAAAATAATATATACAGTCTAGAGGAAAGAAGGGAAAGGGAAGACATGACTGAAACTTTTAAACACATTAAGGGGCAGGGCTGGATCTAGCCTGTCTGATGTGGGGGTGCAGTAAAAATTGTCAGGGGGGCAGTTGATGGGCAGTCAGCAGGGCAGAGTCTAGGATCAGCAGTTTGTAGGACAGTGTACAGGGGTTCGCAAGGCTGAGGACAGGGGTCAGCAGGGCAGGGTACAGGGGTCAGCAAGGCAGTGTACAGGGGTCAGCAGAGCTGAGAACAGGGGTCAGCAGATCTGAGAACAGTGAGGGGTCACTGCTGGCAAGACAGAAGACAGAAGCTACTGCTGGCAAGGCAAATGACAAGAGTAGCTGCTGGCAGGGCATAGGACAGGGGTCACTGCTGACAGGGCAGAAGACTAGGATCACTGTTGTCAGGGTATTCAGCAGAGCTCCTTCTGCCATCCCTGAACTGAACACAGCCTGGGCACAAACAGCAGAGCTCCTCTTCCCCACACAACATATAGCTGAGATTGGATTCCCTTTCACACAGCCACGATCTGCACAGTGTGTGGCTGGCTACTGTAGCTCAAACTCAGTAATTTCACAGGTCAGAGCTGCAACATATTAGCCAACTACACACAGTGCAGACTGTGGCTGTGTGTTAGGGAATCTAATCTGAGCCATGTGTTGTGTGAAGAGGAGGAGCTGTGCTACCTTTGCTCAGACTGTGTGCAGTGCGGGGATGGAAGAAGGAGTATAGCGCATGGTTGCCAACATTTTAAAAATATTTCCAGGGTCATCTCTTTTTTGCTGTGCATCCAGAAATCAACTGTAGAGATAGAATGTACTTTAATTAGGGAAGGGGCATTCATTTAAAACAAGTGTGGTTTTACAAGCAGCACATCATTAACCTAATACCTTAGTTTAATTAACCGAATATAAGAGAGCTGTATTTATGCTAGGGCAGCATAGTGTCAGGTTAGGGCAGTACAGTGTCAGCTAAGGACCATATAGTAGCAGGTTGGCTCTGAGGAAGCGGTTGTGTACTCGAAACGCGTTACGCACTTGGTCATCCAGGGTTCCATCGTATGGACTTAGATGTTGTTTGGATCATACATCTTGTTCAGTTTAACATGCCTGCGTTATTATGTCCATTGTGAGTATGATACCTATTTTTGTTTCTTTAATAAATTATTTTAAACAATAATGCACTAGGTCGGTGCGCCCTTTTTCTGTTTCTCCATTTGTATCCAGTGTATTCGGACCACCCCGGTCTGTTGAGGGCAGCAAGCAGTGCATATTCCAGAAAATTCCAGAACATTCCTATTGGGTCTACTGAGTCCTTTCCTAGCACAGGAGTAAAGTGTTTGTTGTGTTGGAGCTACCTTTGCTCAGACTGTGTGCAGTGCGGGGATGGAAGAAGGAGTTTAGCGCATGGTTGCCAACATTTTAAAGATATTTCCAGGGTCATCTCCTTTTTGCTGTGCATCCAGAAATCAACTGTAGAGATAGAATGTACTTTAATTAGGAAAGGGGCATTCATTTAAAACAAGCGTGGTTTTACAAGCAGCACATCATTAACCTAATACCTTAGTTTAATTAACCGAATATAAGAGAGCTGTATTTATGCTAGGGCAGCATAGTGTCAGGTTAGGGCAGTACAGTGTCAGCTAAGGACCGTATAGTAGCAGATTATGGCAGTACAGTGGCAAGCTAGAGCAGTGTATTTGGCAGTAGAGTGGCATGTGACAGCAATGTAGTGACAAGTTAGGGCAATATAGTGTCAGTCTACAGCATTATAGTGGCGGGTTAGGACAGTAAAGTAGCAGGCTAGAGCAGTATAGTGCCAGGTTAGGGCAAGGTAGTGGCAGGCTAGAACAATATGTGGCAGTATAGTGGAAGGTTAGAGCAGTATAACGGCAGGTTAGAGCAATATAGTGGCAGTATAGTGGCAGGTTAGGCCAGTAAAGTGGCAGGTTAGGTCAGTATAGTGGCAGGTTATGGCAGTATAGGGGCAGGTTATGGCAGTATAGGGGCAGGTTAGGCCAGTGAAGTGGCAGGTTAGGTCAGTATAATGGCAAGTTAGGGCAGTACAGTAACTACCACAAGGCTCTGTCCTTGGACTCTTTGTATTCTTACTAAACTGACCTATCACTACGGATGTCACGCCACTTTCTAAAAAATTTAATATTTCCTTCCCCCAAATTTCCATCATGATGAATAGAAAAGCTATTAGATCCTCCCCTCATGTCAGGGTGATAGGTGTAATTGTGCACTCTGACCTCTCCTTTAGCTCCACATCTAATCACTGTCTAAATCTTGCCACCTTCACCTTTGTAACATTACCAAAATATGCCTTTCTTAAGCAAAAACACCAAAAAACTAAACTATATGGCGGGCGGGAGGCGGTTAAAGAGTCGACTATGGATAAAATGTATGTAGTTTGCCACCGTTGAATGGGTGTGAGCAATTTTAAAGCATGACATGTTTGGTTTCTATTTGCTCTCCACACCATCTTATTTTATATTTTACAAAGAAATGGTTGTGTATTGATTTTTTGTTTTTTAATTAAAAAAAATTGCATTTGCAAACTGCTGTGCAAATACCGTGTGACATAAAAAAATTGCAAAACCCACCAATTTATTCTCTGGGGCCCCTGCTTTATAAAAAATATTTAATGTTTGGGGGTTCTAATTAATTTTATAGCAAAAAATACTGATTGTAAACAAAAGTGTAAGAAATGGCCTGAAGCTCAAGTGGATAATATCCTCTCCTCAGGTTGAACACATCCCCTCACTGCCCATAACTGTATTTCTGCTTGAGCTCTGACAAGACTTTCTGCTCTGCATTTGACCTGAGAAGAATGAATACTATTGAAGTAGCGAAGCTTCTAGGTAACCACATAAGTTGGTGGATGGATCATTTCAATAGTGGACGATGCACGTTGTTGGCCTAGCACAGGAAATGAGGTATTATTCAGTGAAATAGCAGTATCAACAGCTAAGGCTGTGAAAATAACCTACATTATCATTGAGCAAGCCTTGTGGGAAATTTTCAAAGGACAGTTTTTTGTTTTAGGTTGAAGAGACACTTTAAAGTGTAGTTACACTTTGACAGTCATATTTGAGAAAAACCCACTATATGTATGTTATGCATCACCATTCACACGGAATGCCTAAATATTATGTTAAACAAATATAGGGTCAAATCATAGGGTCACACATCACATTAATTCACCCTCTAACATAGTCTTCTTCTCTTCTCACTGTACCAGACAGTGACAGCTGAGGATTCACCATCTGCAAGTGCTCAGTGCCCTGGATCATGCAGGATGGCCCATGGGACATGGACAGTGTCCAGTGTTGTAAATACCACAACATCTATAGTATTGTCAACCCCTCTTCGGGGGGGGGGGGGTGCAGTGCCGACATATGTGGATCTCCTTTGAGCTGCTGCAAGTGACAGGTGTGGCTGCAGCTTAAAGGATAGTATCATGACCACAAATCCCCAATGAGTGCAGTGAGTGCACAATGTGCCCATCCCCTTAGGGCTCATATGCACTGCAATGCACTGCACACACTGCACAATTTAGGACTATGCCCCTGATTGCAGCTTAACCGTGTTGCTTACATACTGTCCAGCTATTGAACAATATCTATGGTGATTGTCTATCAAATAATATAATCTAATTTTTATTGCAAGATAAAACCTGCCTTGACTATCCATCTTACAGTGTGGCCTAACCAAGCAGCTTACACAAAGTCGCGTGACCCTCTATATATTTGGGGCTATTGTTTCCTAAATAATACACTCTAATGTTTATTCCAAGATTAAACCTGCTTTGTCTCTCCCTCTTATATTGCAGCCTAATCAAGCTGCTTATATACTATCCAGTGACAGTACAAGATCAGTGACTACTGTCTTTTAAATAATACATTCTAATTTTTTACACTTGACTTGTCTTTTTCCATTTGCTACCTATTGAAGTGTTCACATACTAGAGTAGATTTACAAAAAAAACTGGTGCAATCAGAATCTGGTGCACCTATGCATGGTAGCCAAACGGCTTCTTGTCACAATCATGCACACAGAGATGGGCGCGGTCATCCATTCTGCTCCAAACAACTACATTTTGGTATTTCTCTTAAACTCCCAAATCAGTCTCTCTCCTCCAATTTCCCCCCTCCCTCAGGAACGCGTTCATTGTACCTTGCTAAGGGGCTGTCTATACAATCCTCTTGCCAAATAAGGCTTGGCTTGTCCATCGTGTAGGAAAAAGACGCAGTTAGTTCTTGTGAGGAGTCAGACAAGCGAGGACCATTTGATATAACATCTATCAGACAGAAAGCAAAGGAGAATCTCGCAGCAACAATGAAACCCAAAGCGAGACCAGAAATCCCTTTTTTAGCTCATCAGACTTGAAACTGCTTAACTCCAGACATTTATTTGGCAGGTACATATTTACCTAAACTTCTTTCTGTTATCTGTTTGCTGTGCTGTTGTGCTCTGTATATTTATATATATATTGGTTACATCTTCTTTCTGTAAATATTCGTACTGCACCCTTTTAACCTTTTGGTAATAAATCTTACTTTGTGAAAGTGTTGAATTGTTTCTATAGCCCTTAATTGCAATTTACAAATCCCTGCCACTAAAAAGAACGCTACTATGAGTGTTTAACCCTCTGTATAACTGGTCTGTAGAGATAGCGGTATAACCAATCATCGATTAACCAATCATCCTAGTGTATTGCTGAGTTTCCTCTTTCTCTGTATAAAAAGGAGGTTGTGGCAGTGTGAAGGGTTAATTGCGTAATTAACCTGACCCAGTAACAAGCGCATTCAGGCTGCCGGTACGTCGATCGTTGTCCAATTAACTGGAACATCGGTGTGCAGGATGCAGCTGGGTGTGGCATTGTTACGCACGTGACAGCACGGTTTTAGATTGGCTAGTCCTTCGGTCACGAGGTTGGTGAGAAGGGCTGGGGTCTGACGCCGCTCATCACACTTCTAACTTCAACTTGTTCAATTGCAGTATGCTTTGGCAATGAAATCTGGAAGCTGACTGGTTTCTATGCAGAGCTGCACTAGATTTTGTGCTCTGCAGTTTTTGTAAGAAAACCCACTATCTTGATGCGAGCCAATTTCTACCAAACACATACCTAAAGTCCATATTTAGAATATTTTGGGGATTGGGAATATAAGGAAGGGGGTTCAATGAATGGGGGAGGTTGTGGTTTTGAATTGTTTTTTTAAGCACTCTGTTTTGCAGTTTATTACATTTTGAAGACAATGCAGTGTGGTACTGTGAAAAAGGAGCTTACAAACTACTATAAGAGCTCATTTACACTTGCTTGGACTTTAACACAAAATAAACCACCTACCACTTCAACATGCTTTTCTGATGTGTTTTTGATGCTACTGTGATGCTTCAGTGAGGCTTTAGTGATGTGTCAATGATGCTTAGGTGATGCTTTTTTGAAGCTCTAATGAAGCTTGGTAAATGCTGTTTGTGTGTGTTGATTTTGTTTGTCTTAAAGAGACCCAATAGATTCCTGGCTCAGTAGTACCCCTACTCAGCAGATCCCCAGCTCATTGGTACCCCTGTTCTACAGATCCCCAGCTTATTGGTACCCTTGTTCAGCAGATACCCAGCTTATTAGTATCCTCATTGAGCAGATCCCTTTCTCAGTAGTAACCCCAGCTTTGCTGATCCCCCACTCAATAGTAACCCCCAACTCTGCTGATCCCCCACTTACTAATAACCCCCAGCTCTTCTGATGCTCTGATTTGCTGATCCTCCTCTCTTTCCGGTCCCCTCCCACCCCCCACTATATTGCTCCAACTCTACACATCACATATGACATTGCTAGTTTCTCCTGCTTTGGTCTCCCAGCTCTGCTGATTCTCTTCCACTCATTCCTCTCTCTCTGATTCCCTCTCACCTTCTGCTAAAGCATTCCCATGTTGCACACCACGTGTGTTATCTGCTATTTGCTCTGCTCCAGTCCAGACCCTGTTCACCTTCCTGCTCCACGCTGCACACCAGATCTTCAACAGTCTGCGCCAGACACTTCCAGAATATATACATGTTCCGGAAGAGACTGCTAATGACATCTTTTCAGTTCACTTGTTGGTTTCCCAGTGCATCCTGGGATATCTCATACCTGAAATACTTCCAAAACTAAGAGAAGCTAACTCTGAATAAAAGCTACTCAAAAGCTGTAGGCACTGATAGCAACATTTGTCATAGACTTCTATAGAGGCTTTAGAGACGCTTTGAAGCACCAAGCAAGCAACATGAAGTATAAGTTTTGAAGCAAAGCAAACGAAATGTGTAAGCAGGACTGCAAGCTTACCAATTTATTTAGTGACAGGTGCTTTGATTGGCATTCAGTGTTTTAAAAAAGCATATCCAATTGTTTTGTCACCAGCTCTTTTGTATAAGATTTAGGGATTTAGCTTTATTTAGTAAACTTTCCTATAGCTTTTAGATTAGTCGTGGCTTTTACTTCCATCGGTCAATGAAAGCCTATTGCTGCATAAAAAAAGTGTTGCAGTCAAACCACCTAAAAAAGCCCCTTTTCAGGTTGAAATCAATCTGATTGGAGGCTGCTGTATTTAAGCCAAGCTAAATGTAAAAGTTAAAAAATCAACTACACATCTAAAATATTTGATGCCAGAATTAGTGTTGCACTGTTCTGTAACAACTCGTTCAGCTTAAAGGCACCTCCAAAACAGTTAATTTATTTAAATCCAACATTTCATATCCTTGATACTGTACATGCCTGCTATACCATATGCTTGTATAAGATAAGTATCCTGGTCTCTTTGTATTGCTGTCTTTTTGAGAAACCCAGTCCCCGCCAGTCCCTCTGCTTTCCTATTAAAAATGGATCACACTAGGCATCCAAGCACAGTCTCAGTCAATTTTCTAGCTGTGCTGGGAGCTAATCCAATGATCAGGTGTGTGCTGACTTGCCCCACCACCACCACCACAGACATTCACTGGGAAGATCAGCGTGCTGCTGTTTTTTCTACCCTAGTTCTTTAAGCAGCTGAGAACAGAGGGTATGTGAACAGAGGCGAAAAAAGGTATTTATAATGTTTTTTCATACGTATAGACAAATGTTTTGCCTTTCATTTCTATATTACACTGAATGGGTTGTTTTACAAGGGGAGGGTTCACATACATTTTAAGTGATTGATGTTTTTTCTATGTCACCCTCGAAGTTGCTTTTCAAATATGCTCTCCTCTGCAAGGTATGTTTAAAAAAAAGCTTTGTTAACTGTACCCCATGGCAGTGCCCAGGTCTCCAAATGGGCAAAATTAATTATCAAGCTTTGACCTCCACTGGCTTAAATGAGATTTGCTGCTCAGGTTTTGTGAATTTCAAACAGGATTCGATGAACCCCCACAAATCAAACCTTGGAGTGAATTCCTAGTGATAATTAGGCAGTTTAGAAGTTATTACAAAGCAATGATGGTAGCAGGTATATCTGAAATGGTCTAATCACATTACTACTTTTCCTACATGCTCTTTTTCATGCACAGTGGGAAGTTGTGAGGGCTAATTTAGAATCTTTTCCTTTTCTCTACAGGGATTGGAGTAATCTTGTCAACATTTCTGTCCTGCAGTGAAACATTGCTTGGACTAAAAAAGAAAGTCACAAAAGATGAGCATGCCTATGAATGGGAAGGGGTACAAGTCACTTTTCGTCCTTCTTTTTAAATAGGAGATCTGCCTATCTGTGGGCTGTCTATTATTAGTACTCATACAAAGTGTGATGAAGGGTTAGGTATTTTCTCCACAGATAGAGTCCCACTGGCAACTGTGGCATTGGCCATGGAGGTTATACTGTGATAGTGTATATGGAGGTAATCTACAGAAAAATACACTTTAACTGGTGTGCATTCTATACTTGGGAAGCATGCTGGTTTTATTTATAAAGTATTCTTACTTCCAGGTTTTATTGGTTTTGCTACACATATTATTATGGAGTGTTGTGATTTATATTCCTAGACTAGTCAGCTCTTTATTCCTGATATGATCCCACTCATGCATACAGTAAAATCTAGGGCTGTATTTAATAAAGGAGGTATTTTACTTCTGGCAAATGAACCTCTATTACGTGAAACTGATAAATGAGCTATGGGATAGAATAATGCATGTAAATTTCATTTCCATGTTACTGGATCTTTGAAACAAAGATTCTTTGGTATAGGTGTAAAATCACTCCAGTTTTTTTCATAGCTGATGCAATTACAACCTTTACTGAAGAGAATTTCTCACCAACAGAAGAAGTAATTGAACCACAATTAAACAGGTATAATAATGTTTCTACCATGTTTGTCAATGTCTGAATAACTACTCTAAAATTGACTTTGGGGTGTTCACTTTTATATTTACAGACAATTCAAAGCAGCCTTAAAGTGGCACTAAACTCTGATTTAAAAAAATATATATGCAAATATGTATTTTTAACTCAGAAAAGTCCCTTCTATTGCTACCAGCTTGCTTCAAATCTCCATTTTTGTTGAGATTTGACTCCCTGTTAAGAGGGTTACGTTCATTCTTCATGGTCTGACTGTATGTAGGAACATAGCCAATCATCTTTCCTGAAATGGACTAGGGACAATGGACTATGGGCTATGGGATTTGTAGTGTGCATAGAGGACTGTACATGACTGCAACTAGTTGACTGCTTGTTCCAAAAATATTGAAGCAAGAGGAAAAGGAGAGGTTCAGGAGCTCAAAGTAGATGTTACAGCAAGGGTTCACTCACACTAGCACTTTAACAGTCTCGGGCACAGTTCAACCTCTACAGCCGGATCATTTGTGAAGCGTGAGAGCTCTGAACAACACTTAGGACTAGTTAAGTGTACCACCTCCAAGAATAATTGGAAGAGGTGGTCTTGGGCGTGGTCTGATTGTGGTCCACTATGGGTTGCTTCAGTATGAGTGCAAACCGTGCCAGAGTACAGTTCTTTCCATAGAGGGCTTGTGGGGGGCTATTTACTAAGACTGGAGAGTGCAAACTCTGGTGCAACTCTGTATAGAAACCAATCAGCTTCCAGGCTTTATTGCCACATTTTACTTAAACAAGATGAAGTTACAAGCTTACTGGCTACCAGTGGTGGACTGACTATTCAAGAACTCGGGCACTGTCCGAGGGCTCAAGGTCAGTAGGGGGCCCCATGAGATGCCCCTGGTACCTTTCATAGGCTTTTTTGGGTGTGGTGTGAGTGTGGGCAAGGACACAGGGGCCCCATGATCCCCTATTGCTCGGGGGACCCATGGGTTGTCAGTCCGCCCCTGCTGGCTACCATGCATAGCTGCACCAGATTCTAAGTGCACCAGGGATCACTGGTTTGGTTAGCAGGGAACACTTTTAGGTGTTCCCAGGAACATTTCCTTTATAGTCAGTACGGGTTCAGACCAGTGGAGGGGGTGGGAAGGTAGGAGAATTTAAGTCAGACAATGTTCAGTCAGTATAAGTGCATCCTGAAAAATGTATAATGAGAAATAGATTACAGGAGTACTAGGGCTCATTCACACCAGTTGCAGTGGGATGCATTATTGACTGAACTCCAGCTGCATAGACAGTCCAAACTCCACGTTATCCTATGGGCAGAGTTCATACTATTGCAGTGCAGTGCAAGCTGCATTTTTCTACACTGCAAATGCATAGACATGCGTGCAAATGCATGTAACTACATGAACATGCACCACAGTGCAGTGCAGTGTACATAAAAACCTAAAGAAGATAGAAGATGGAAGTGAAATGCAAGCTTCGGAAAAATGCACAGCAAATGCACAGAAAATCATGCATCAAATGCAAAGCGCTGCACATGCAAAAAATGCAGTTTCTGTTGTGAATGGGCCCTAAAAGAATATGTTAGTCCAACATTTCATATTCCTTATATGTGTCTGTGTTACCTCGTACATGTGATAAAAAGCATCCTGTTCTCTTTGTATTGCTTCCTTTGTGTGAATAACTGGTGATCCTGCCAGTCCCCCTGCTTTCCTATTTCCAACCCACCACACTAAGCATGAGAGCATATCCAGCATATCTGTCAGTTTTCTGGCTGTGCTGGAAGAATAGCCTGCCTGTCCTCCTATTGCCAAGACTTGTGCTGAGACACACCCCACTTCACAGCCATTCACTAGGAAGATCAGTATCCTGCTGTTTCTCAACTCCCACTCTTCCAAGCCTCTTATGCAGCTCAGAACAGTTATTATGTGATCACAAAACAAGGTATTTTAATTTTATATATCTATAGATAGCTATATATCTACATCTCTCTCTCTCTCTCTCTCTCTCTCTCTCTCTCTCTCTCTCTCTCTATATATATATATATATATATATATATATATATATATATATATATTTATTTATTTATTTATTTATTTATTTTTTCTTTTATTATTATTTTTTTTTATTATATATATATTATTTGTATTTTAAACTGAATGGGTACTTTAATGTATAATTTAATGTAATTGGAGGGTAAGGATATTGTTTAGTATCACTATAAGGTTTACCAACAGATTTCTGCTATAGCCTTAAAGATAGATAGATAGATAGATAGATAATATATTGATGATAGATAGATAGATAGATAGATAGATAGATAGATAGATAGATGATACATTGATGATAGATAGATAGATAGATAGATAGATAGATAGATAGATAGATAGATAGATAGATAATACACTGATGATAGATAGATAGATAGATAGATAGATAGATAGATAGATAGATATATAGATAGATAATACATTGATGATTGATAGATAGATAGATAGATAGATAGATAGATAGATAGATAGATGATAGATAGATAGAAAAAAAAGACAGATTTTCTATGTGCTAGAACAAAAATCTGTTTCCACAACTGGGTATTCAAAGTAAAGCTGCACATTATTCACTAACAATCACTGTGCAAAGTGAACATTCACTTGTCTCATTGAACAACCTCTACTTTAGTAGATCAATATGATGTCATGTAGCTGTGTGTCTCACAGGTCACTGGTATAGGAAAACTCAGAAAATCAGGACTAGAGAAGAGTGCAGATACACCTGCTGTAGTTCACTCCCTTCTATGAAAAGTGTTTTCTTTGCTTTCAGTCTGTCTTGCATTATCCTGATCTTGATGGGCTAACTTTAAACGGCATTTTATGAAATTATGTTCATTAGGAAAAAATGAGAGCCATAATATATATCTAAATGAATTGACAGATATATGTACAAATCAGCCCTTGAATCACAATTGCCCCATCAGCCTGCAGATAATATTTGAGTAAGCATGAGGTACTGCTGTACAATTATTCTGATAAAACTTGGCAATTCTATAAATAAATACGAGAAGCACTGCAGATGGCAATAAAAACGACAATGTCGCTATAACAAAAGAAATGAATAAAACTGAACATAAAGAATAAGAACTGTAAAGTAGCATAGTTCTACAGCCTTATCATCGGCTATAAATGCCACTTAAAATGGACAAGGCTAGAAAACTTAGGGTTAAAAAGGAGGCGAATGCAAATTTCAGAAGCTTTGTAACAACGAATTCAATGATTTTAAAACCAACTAAAAACATGAAGACTTTAAACGAATTGTTTGTTATTTTAACACGATCCTTATGTTTATATATCATTGGGATGCTTGCCAATTGTGAGATATTTAATAAGCGGCCGCTAATTGAATGCCGAACCAAGATGTTCTAGATCTGTTTAATCATGTATGTTAGAAAAGATCAATCAAATGCAAAAGGATACTATTAATTTTATCTTCCGAATGAACTGCAAGTCAAATATTGATATTGCTGTTGGTGATCGCTTCTATTGAACGCCATGCAGACTCCTTCCAGGTGACATTTATCTTTCCATTTATTAAAACTTAAATTTTTCTTAAAACTTAAACGACCAAAACAAAGCTTCAGAAATGGAGAAACTGGTGCAGCTACACGTTTAGTTTTCAAAGGACAAACTAAAATTAGTTTGTCTATACCTTTATTTAATTAAAAAAAAAAGTCGCATAACAAACTCAACCAAAACCAAATAACTGCATTCAATTTACACCATTTTATAAAAAAAAGAAGATATAGACAGCTTTTATAATATCAAAGAGCATTTGTTATAACAAGTAAGTGATTGGATAAAGGTCGGTTATATCTACATTTTATGGTAGGGGCTAGTCAGAACAGACGGTGGATAATGCCATCTTTCGTTAATTAAAATGGAACTCATACACTGTTGATAGAAGTCCTCCTGACTTTGGAAAGTCATCCTGGACTAGAACCACTGGTGTCAGAAAGCCCGATGTCAGTGGTCCCCCGCCTTGGTCCTCCAACAGGTCATGGTTTGGGAATAGCTGTCCTAAGCACCAAGCCATTGACTTTGATTTAAAGCACCTCTGCGAGGTAAAGGGAATCCTGAAAACATGATCTGTTGGGGGTATTTGAACACTGCCCTATATAATAGGACTGGGGATGAGTGGACAAAGTGCACCCTGCTCAGTACTGTTCTGGCAGCCAGTAGAACCTGAATCTTCGGGGGAGATTTACTAAAACTGGTGCAGCTGTGCATAGTAGCCAATCAGATTCTAACTTCAACTTTTTTGTTTAAGCTTTGGAAATAAAAACTGGAAACTGATTGGTTTCTATGCAGTTGCTCCAGATTTTGCACTCTCCAGTATTAGTAAATAATTCCCTTTGCTAGAACCTTGTCCCGGAATGTGAACTCTCCATCCTCCTCATAAGACTCCGATAAAAGCACTGTAACATTGTAACTGATTACATTATCCAGCATCACTCTGATAGGAATCTTACCTGTTTATAGAATGGACAACCTTTAGTAAATACTTCTATTGCATCACACCCTACCAAACACAGTTATCACCAAGTCCTGCTTTCCCAATAACCAGTCATTTTGCTATTTAGTCCAAAGGATTATTTTGCAATGTGTAGAAGCACATAAATAGATACATCCTTTATAGGTATAATACATATGCATATATTTATATATAATTAGATATAATGATATAAAGTTGTGCTATGTACTTTGTTGGCTCAGTGCTCCTTGCCTGCCCCAGTCTCTTGGTCACTCTGCTCATCAGTGAAGCAAACGTCCACGTCACTGTCATTGTCCTCACTCTTGGTGTCTGCTTGGGGATAGGAAGGGTCACTGTGTAGGTCTTCCTTGGTGGTCAAGCTTTGGCCAGGATGCCTTGATTTGACGTGTCTTTCCAGGTCCCTTCTTCTTACCAGCACTTTGCCACAGTGCTCACAGCGGTAAGGTGTGTTGCCCTCAGCATGCAGGCGAATGTGTTTGTTTAGGTTACTGGGGTCCCCAAAGGGCCTGAGACACACCTTGCATTTGAGGGGCTTGTAGCCAGTATGAGTCCTCATATGGATCTTTAGTCCATATTTTCGAGAGTACAGTTTGCCACAGTAGAGACATAGGTGGCCCTTCTTGGGCTTGCCAGTCCCAGAAGATGTGGTCCCAGCTAGGCTTTCCAGTCTACCAGCTCTACTTTTCTCTGCTGCTATTTCAGAGAGCTGATGATTGTGCATGGCTATCTCACGATCTATGCTGGTGGTCAGAGAACCAAGTTCTGGGTTCATTGCTGGCCCAGCATTGAAATAAGACACAGACTCAGGGTACTTGATAAGGTTGCTGAAATGGAATTTAAAAGGGTAATAAGGTGTGCTGTAGAGGAGTTCCCCATTGTACACTGTGAAAGGCATGACTGGGATGTTACATTCCGCCGAATAGGACTTGATGCCTTCAAACTGTGGGATGGAGAAACGTTCTGAGAAGTGTAGTCCTGGCTGGGCCATCTGGTTGTAGCGACTGTTGGGGGACAGGGTGCTGTGAATGCCTCGTTCAACATGTTTGAAGGCTGATGTTTCCTCCAGGTGGGACAGGATAGGAAAGCCCCTTAGGCCAGTGCTACAAGACAGAACACTGGTGGAGCCATCACCTGGGTGGAGGTACTTGGAGTGATGGTTGTTCACTACACCTTCACTTGATCGGCCTGGCTTGATCCCTCCTAAAAGTTTACTAAAGCCCATGCTGGTAGATTTGGTGTCTTCTCTAGTAGAGTCAACATGAGCTAATTTGGATAGTCCAGCTGGTTTGAAAGCCGACCTTAAACCTGGATAAAACGTAACCCCGTTGGCACCACATGGGTTTGTCACCACACCTAGAAACTGTCCATGGTTCCTGGCAGAGCCCACACTCATGTCTAGGGCTCGATCCTGCTCTTCTTTGCCAAGTGCCTTCTTGATGACCCCAAGCTTGCTTAAAGCTGGGGATAAGGAGGATTCCCTCTTAATGGAGTCTCTGCCATTGCTTTGCTGATGGCTCGCTCTCAGCGGTGGGGTGGGATTGGGGACTCCATCTGCCGCCTTAGGAGAAACACTGAAAATGTCTGAACTTCTGACATGCTCGTTCCCAAGAAATCCTCTTCCATTATTCAGCGCACAGTGGAAATGGATGTGAGCCTTTAAGGTGTTTGGAAACTTAAATGTCCTCCAGCAATACCAGCAAATGTATCTTTCTTCTCCTGTAGAATAAAACATACATCAATGGACTTCCAGGGCTGATATTGTCATTTTATGCAACATAATGTTCTTATGCATAATCTTACAGAGGTATTAAACTCAAAACATTTATTAGATGTGGTGGCTGCACTAGCTTAAATTTTTCGGTTTTGTTTGCTTTTATTTTCACTTTTTGAACATGCCAGTAAGTTTATTGTTTTTCAATAGACTAGTCTGTCCAACAAAAGTGGCCATTAAAGGGTTGAGACAAACCCTTACAATGTTCAGCTTTTATTCATTTATTGCAAACACTTATTCCAAAAGGAAAAGAACCGTTTGCTGCAACTGCTTAAAAAGTGTTAGCTGGAGTTCCACTTTAATTTGTAATTCAAGTCCATCTAAACTTGCTAGTGCATCTAACCCAGGGTTTCTCAACCAGGGTCCCTCCAGAGGTTGCTAGGGGTTCCTTGAGTAATGAACAATTTCTGTCTCAGATAAGTTCCCACTGACACCACTGATCTTTCTAGCTATCTATAAGGGGGTTATTTTTCCCAATAACCACAAGTGTAAGGATCATTCTTCCCACTGACAATCACACTAATGTATCATGAGTTGTAGATATAGTCATTTTTAGCAGGGGTTCCCTGAAACAGAAAAATTATTTCAAAGTCCCTCTATGTTGAAAAGGTTGAGAAATGCTGATCTAACCCTACTCTCTCCGCCCTACTGTCCAAAGTTGTCTCTGTTGCTCCACCACAAAATGGAGCCACCTTAAGGCAGGTGTTACTAGCTGGAAGTCCATGTGAAAAAAGGGGGGGGAAAGCCTAAAACAAAGATCATAAATGCACCCATCACGTTTAAGGATTGGTAAACTTCCTTAAATTGTGCTTTTGATTTTGGGTTAATACTGCCTTACGCACAACATCTAAGTAAAGGAGAAGAATCCTAGAGATGTTGCCCATAGCAACCAGCCCTGAAACTGATGAAAGATTGCTATGATTGGTCTCCAGGGGTGAGACCTCCAGTTTCCTCCCACCACTATAGAAAATGAACAGCATATTGCACATACAGTGTATATTCATCAAGTAACATGGCAGTGATAACAAATGGACAGTGAACCTGAGAGCAGTGATCTGACCTGACTGGTGTCTCTAATTCTCTAATCTCTCCTATCTATGTATGTATGTCTGTGATATTAACCCTCTCTTAACCCTCCCTCCCTCCCAACACTGACACCATAATAGGATGATGGGAGGAGAGGGCTGCCCATTGCACTGGGATATGGCCCATCTGTTGACATCAGGAAAAAAAGACAGCGTATGTCGGGTAGTTTAGGATACATTCTAACAAAAGGTTCATCTAATGATCATGATCTCCTATTAACAAAGCGGAACAATCTGAGCACAGCCATCCTTCACTCAACACACAATGGCAGCCCTGCTATAACCCCATCCAAGGGACGTTTAGAGCATCTGTGTACAGTGTTTAAGCCCTCATTTAGATTCAAATCAAGCCTTTCTATGTATAACTCTAGAATACAGAAAACGAGCTGGTTAAACTGTCAGAAAACATAAACCACACACGCACCGATAAAAGTGCAGGAGGAGCAGCGATCAAAACTAGACCGCAAGTCAGAGGAGACTCAACTAATCCTGTTAGGAACGAGTTGGTGCTGGAGAGGATTACACGCCTGCCCATGACAATGACTTGTCCTACTTTTCTTATTTCCACAGCAAATCCCATCAGGTTACAAAGACTTTCACAAATCCTTCCGTTTCTGCTGGATTACCACCACTTGTCCTTCGCAAAGAATGGCAATTGCTAAATGGTCCCCCACCCAACCCCTGAACTGCCTGAGACCTGGATTTCCAAGAACGTGTCCATTCATAGGACCCATGTCTTCTTGGGTGATGTCCTACACACTCATACCTGGGCTAGAAACCAAAACTGACCAGTCTATAGGCACCTGAGGGATCTTTGTCTTCCACACACCTGTACCACCAAACGAAGAAAAGATCCCTCATATCCGCCCCACCTTTCCATCCAACCCTATGGGTTTACAGCTAAAGGGTTTGGAGAATGGGAGTATGTACATTTGTTTTATTATTGAAATCATTGTGCGTGGTTTATTCAGGTGCTTGCACTCTATATTTATATACTGGGCAATGGGAAATAGAAAATGGACAAAACAAGGTATGCATTCATTTTATATATAATTAAATAGATAGATAGATAGATAGATAGATAGATAGATAGATAGATAGATAGATAGATAGATAGATAGATAGATAGATAATACATTGATGATAGATAGATAGATAGATAGATAGATAGATAGATAGATAATACATTGATGATAGATAGATAGATAGATAGATAGATAGATAGATAGATAATACATTCATGATAGATAGATAGATAGATAGATAGATAGATAGATAGATAGATAGATAGATAATACATTCATGATAGATAGATAGATAGATAGATAGATAGATAGATAGATAGATAGATAGATAGATAGATAATACATTGGTGATAGATAGATAGATAGATAGATAGATAGATAGATAGATAGATAAATGGATGAATAGATGGCAGGCGTACCTTTCTCGTCGTGTGTCGGGGTGGCTGTAGTGGAGATGTCAAAGCACTGAGCCAGGGAGTTGGAGTACCAAGCTGTGAGTTCCTCTCCTGCCTGTATCTCTCTCATTGTCCTGTAGTAAATCTGTTTAGAAAGGGATAGTCACCTGTCATTTACCTGTTCAGGTAAAGGGTCTGCCCACTGCTTAGCAGTCACAGGGTTAATATTCCGAAATTACGCTGCTATTATGCTTTATTAAATGTGCGGATTAAGACAAATAGATAATAAGTAGGTTATTGATAGATAGATAGATAGATAGATAGATAAAAAGATAGATAGATAGATAGATAGATAGATAGAGAGATAGATAGATAGATAGATAGATAGATAGATAGATAGATGATAGATAGATAATAAATAGATCAATAAATAGACATAAAAAATGATTGATTGATTGATTGATTGATTGATTGATTGATAGATAGATAATACATTGATGATAGATAGATAGATAGATAGATAGATAGATAGATAGATAGATAGATAATACATTGATGATAGATAGATAGATAGATAGATAGATAGATAGATAGATAGATAGATAGATAGATAGATACCAGAGAAATAATAGAAAGATAGGTAGATCGCTAGAAGAAAGAAAGAAAGAAAGAAAGAAAGAAAGAAAGAAAGAAAGAAAGAAAGAAAGAAAGATAAATAATTGAAAGATGGATGGATAGATAGATAAATAGATAGATAGATAGATAGATAGATAGATAGATAGATAGATAGATAGATAAATAGATAGATAATTAATACAAAGATAGATCAATAGATAATAGATGGATAGCTACATGGATAGATAGATAGATAGATAGATAGATAGATAGATAATACATTGATGATAGATAGATAGATAGATAGATAGATAGATAGATAGATAGATAATACATTGATGATAGATAGATAGATAGATAGATAGATAGATAGATAGATAGATAATACATTGATGATAGATAGATAGATAGATAGATAGATAGATAGATAGATAATATATTGATGATAGATAGATAGATAGATAGATAGATAGATAGATAGATAGATAGATAGGTAGATAGATAGATAATACATTGATGATAGATAGATAGATAGATAGATAGATAGATAGATAGATAATACATTGATGATAGATAGATAGATAGATAGATAGATAGATAGATAGATAATACATTGATGATAGATAGATAGATAGATAGATAGATAGATAGATAGATAGATAGATAGATAGATCTGGTAGAAGGATGTATACCTGTCCTCCTGGCACATCAGAGATAGCTTCCAAGTTTTGTTCTTGGCTATTTCTGGCCGCCCGAATTAACCCTATCCACTCCGAGGCTGGCCCCCCTGCTTCATCCACCAATTCTCCTCTCACGAACCTCACCTGCAGATCAAGGAGGAAGACTTATTAAAGTCAATAGAATGGTCCTTCGCCCTACATCCCCACATTATGGCACAGAATATGTCAGTGTTTGCCGGTCAGAAACTTTTATCGGAGACAGGTGCCCCTATTTATCTATTCTTTTATTTGTATACCAGTTATGACCTGGGATCTTTAGGAAACAAAAACTTGATTGAAGTCAGCCCTTCACGCCCAGAGGGACCATATAGTCAAATACCATATCAAGGGCAATGAATAGGCATGCAATAAAAGTCATAAGAACAATACAAACTAATGTGAGAACCCAATGGAGCCAAATGACGAGAAATAAATTTGCGGGGTCTGGCGGAGCGTTTAAAAACAATTAAAAGACATTAAAAATCAAAGCGGAACGTGTGACAAAAGCCTTGGATTGGATCCCTTTGTTGATGATGGCAATCATTTACTATTTTAATAAGCCCCTATGGAATTATTCCTTCATGTCACTGGAAACAGAACCAAAATGTTATTTATATCACTTTTCTTGAAATAATGTCTGTTTCTTTATTTAGTTACATAGTTTCCGAAAAAAAATTAAAAAAAGACACCGGTCCATCAGTTTAACCCATGTGTGTACTTATTATACGTAAAAGATAAATGATATTTCTGAAATGGTTACCCTATTTATTGCACTAAAAATCATTTTAAAACTGTTTCTTTATGTGTTATATTAAAAATAAATATTTAATAAACTGGTTCTTTTTTATTGCACTAAAATATTCTTTTTTTAAAGTATTTATTGCAGCAAAGGTACTTTTGTTGAACTGTTTCTTTACTTATTACACATAAAATTTTTTCTTAAAGTGTTTCTTTACTTATTGCACTAAAACGATCTCTTTTTTTCTTAAACTGTTGCTTTACTTATTGCTCTAAAAATACATTTTTGTTTTTTCTTAAACGATTTCTGTACTTATTGCACTAGAATTTTTTATACTTAAACAGTTTCTTAAAATATTGCACTACAAATAAATATTTTTCTTAAACTGTTTTATTGCACTAATTTTGTTCCCTTTAAACTATTTATTGCTTCAGTTTTTTTTAATGTTTCCTTATTTGCACTATAAACATTATTTTTATTATGCTTTGATCATCTTGCAATAGTTGCTAAATTAATAGCTGAAGCAATATTTGACTTAATGAATTGCTTCATTTCTGCTTTTGTTTCTTTATGCAATAATCAAAGATTTGAATCGAATTATGTATCAACTGATTAATGCCAATCGTCATTAGGCATTAATTAATGATATATTAAATGATCTAATTAATGCTCATCGATGTAATGGATTTAAATGAATATGTAACAATATTTAATACATAACATGTTATAAAAGGTAATAAAGAGCAGCCAGAGTTTAAACAATTTTGACAGCTCATTAATTTTTTTAACAACAATTTGGTTTATTGTTAAAAAAATTGTTATAGTGAGTTTTTCTTGGGTTATCCCAAAGCTGTCCATCCACTATAAAATCTTTAGATCTACCGAAATTAATAGTAAAATATAGGAACAAACATCAACAACCCATTAAAACTGTATGCCTCGCACTGTCTAGTTGATGGTAGATCTAAAGGTGATCGTACAATCCGATTGTATAGTATATGGTCGGATTATTGTTAAACTTTTTTTTTTTAATAGCATTATAACAGTTGTTTAGCCTTTTCAATCAATTCTTTGAAAGGATGCATTTGCCTATTAGTTTTCAAAGTGGTTGAAAGTGGGCAGATTCCAAGAATGTTGGTAGAGCAGTCGTTGGCTGTAGTCCCCTATGGAAATACCTTTTTCTTGAGTCCAGGCTCCCTGCGATCTGCTAGGTACTTCCCCAGTTTAAAGCTGCCCAGGATGGGTCCCAGACGCAGTCCGGCCGGGACGTTGGTGTCGGCGCTGACGCTGGTGGCAGGAGCCCTGCTGGCGTGCATGCTGCGTGTAGGTGTGAGCAGTCAGGGCGCCCAAGTAGCACTCAGGGTTGGAGTGACAGAGGAGAGGACAGCACTCAGGCGTATCTCCGCCCGCACAGTGACGCGCTGCTCTCTGCACGCTGGCTTTTCTATGGGAGGGCTACCCCCTTGGCACTGATGATGCTCCAGGGCGCAGACTTTGCTGAGAGAGTTGAGCTCTTCCAGCAGCTGCGCCGTTTTCATCCAACAGGGTCACATGGAGACTTTCCCTAACCCCTTCTGCATAATCAGCTCCCATGAATGGTAACCAGACAATGGTCCAGGCGACCTTCCCATTCCTAAAAATCCAATTTGTCAAGGGCAAAGAAAAGACTCCGCTGAATCAAAGGTCTGGAGGGACCATTAATCCTCAGCATGGGGTATTGTCCCCAAGACAGTTACGATATTTTAAGTGACAAATCCACTGTATAATTTCTCCATAAATTTTACTCGCCCTTATTGTTCGCCCACCAACCAGTCCGGCAAAAATAAGGGGCTGTTTGAAGTCTACTTGGCTGATCCTTTTCACGTTTAATATACTTCAAGGATTTGGAATTCTCTTCCCCTTTGGCTTTATCGCAAAGGACTGGTTAACAAAGGGACCAGGAATGTTTGAGGACTTGTTAACTCCTATTGATTCCTGGCGTGTGCCAAATACTGGGCAGGTACTTGATGGGGGGACACCAGAAATACATACAACTTTCTGTTTAAATGAAGAGTACTTCTCTTCCTTGCTTGGTTGGTTGGTTGGTTGGACAACTTTGTTCACATAACAATGGTATAACATGTCCCGTCACAAGATCTCGGGTTGAAACAGGTGTTTTTATTAAGCCATCAGCAACTAAAATCATGTTTTACACCATTTTAAAGAATTAGCAGATCCTTCTAAAATAATGAGCATAACCTTTTAAAATAATGAGTTTATCTTTCTAAAATAACGAGCAGATCCTTCTAAAATATTGAGTTTATCCTTCTAAGTTGATGGGTGGATCCTTCTAAAATAATAAGATTATCCTTCTAAAAGAATGAGCAGATCCTTCTAAAATAATGGGTAGATCCTTCTAAAATAATGGAGTAATGCTTCTGAGTTAATGGGATAGATCTTTCTAAAATAGAGTTTGTCCTTCTAAAAGAGTGAATAGATCCTTCTAAAATAATGGGTAGATCCTTCTAAAATAATGAGTTAATCCTTCTAAAATAATGGGTAGATCCTTCTAAAATAATGAGTTTATCCTTCTAAAAGAATGAGTAGATCCTTCAAAATTATGATTTTCTTTCCGTCTACTCTAAAAGAATGGGTAGATCCTCCTAAAATAATGAGTTTATCCTTCTAAAAGACTGAGTAGATCCTTCTAAAATAATCTAAAATACTGAGTATATTCTTCAAAATTATGGGTAGATCCTTCTAAAATAATGAGTTTTTCCTGCTCAAAGAATGAGTAGATCCTGCTAAAATAATGGGGTTTCCTGCTAAAAGACTGAGTAGATCCTTTTAAAATAATGAGTTTTTCCTGCTCAAAAGAATGAGTAGATCCTTCTAAAATAATGGGGTTTCCTGCTAAAAGACTGAGTAGATCCTTCTAAAATAATGAGTTTTACCTGCTCAAAGAATGAGTAGATCCTTCTAAAATAATGGGTTTTCCTGCTAACAGAATGAGTAGATCCTTCTAAAACAATGGGTTTTCCTTCTGACAGAATGAATAGATTCTTCTAAAATCATCTAAAATATTGAGTACGTCCTTCAAAAATAATAGGAAAATCCTTCTAAAACAATGATTTTCCTCTGCTCAAAGAATGAGTAGATCCTTCTAAAATAATGAGTTTTCCTGCTAAAAGAATGAATAGACCCTTCTAAAATAATGGGTAGATCCTTCTAAAATAATGGGTAGATCCTTTTAAAAGACTGAGTAGATTCTTCTAAAATCATCTAAAATATTGAGTACATCCTTCAAAAATAATAGCTAGATCCTTCTAAAATAATGAGTTTCCCCTGCACAAAGAACGAGTAGATCCTTCTAAAAGAATGAGTTTTCCTGCTAAAAGAATGAGTAGATCTTTCTAAAATAATGGGTAGATCCTTCTAAAAGACTGAGTAGATCCTTCTAAAATAATGGGTAGATCCTTCTAAAAGACTGAGTAGATCCTTCTAAAATAATGGGTAGATCCTTCTAAAAGACTGAGCAGACTCTTCTAAAGTCATCTAAAATATTGAGTACGTCCTTCAAAAATAATAGGTAGATCCTTCAAAAATGATGAGTTTCCCCTGCTCAAAGAATGAGTAGATCCTTCTAAAATAATGAGTTTTCCTTCTAAAAGAATGAGTAGATCCTTCTAAAATAACAGGTAAATCCTTCTAAAAGACTGAGTAGATTCTTCTAAAATAATCCAAAATATTGAGTACATCCTTCAAAAATAATGGGTAGATCCTTGTAAAATAAGGAGCAGGTCCTTCTAAAATAATGAGCAGCAGATCATTTTAAAATGAGTATATCTTTCTAATATAATGAGTATATCATTTTGAAATAATGAGTATATCCTTCTAAGCAAATTCTTCTAAATTAATTATTAGATCCTTTGGAAGAATGAGTAGATCTTTCTAAAATAATGAGCATATCAGATTAGGATAATGAGTATTTATTTTGTTATGAGTATCTATTGTTATAAAGGCAAAATATAGCCTTGTATAAATTGTGACAGGACATTAGAAGAATATTGTGGGTTACTTTCCCCTATTTCTACTAATGTAGGGCATTTACAGCTTATTAGAAACATATGCTTAGTGTATAATACAATTCAATTATTATATGCCATAGTGAGCAGTACACAGGTGTTAAGGGGAGGGGGAGTGTGGAGAGAAGAAATGTCACCAAATCAGTGACTGTAAAATGGACAACACACACAAACACACCAGATGTCTATTTTTCAAAGAATAGCTTCCTGAGACCTAAATGTAGATGTATTAATAATTATCAGGGGTTCCCTGAGACTAGTTGTTCCAAGGCTTCTTCCATGTAAAAAAAACTGTTCTAGACAAGCTAAAATCAACATTGTAATCATACATTTCTACAGATGCTTTACAGACTCATGCTATGCAATGGGCACAATGACAGCAATATACTGTCTAAGGTATTTATCTATGCCCGTCGCACCCACCCATTTCATATATTTAAATATATCTTTAATTATGCCTTTGTAAACATTGTGCATAGTAAATCTCCTTTAACTAACAAGTATGTCCCTTATTGTAAGGCATGAAGTCAATGCATTGAACTGCAATTATTTTATTTGTTTTAAATCATATGTTACAGTTTCTCAAAGATGTTCTGTATCTGTTTTATGTACTTGTTCATGAACCAGGATAATAATTGTTTAATTCTATTAAATGGGAGGGTGTGATAGATATAGAGAAACACCTTAGATGGTACATTGCTGTGATTGTGCCCATTGCATGAGAGGACTTTGTAAAGCATCTGTAGAAATGTATTGTTGCAATGGTAATTTTAGTTTTTCTAGAACAGCTTTCAACTTTTAACATGGAGGAAGACTTAAAAAAAAGGTTTAGGTATCAGGGAACCCCAGCAGATAATGATTTTATCTACAGCACACAGTAGGTTAGAGTGAACAGAAAGCTGTAGACTGAGATAAGCATGAATAAAGGGAAAATGATTGTGGCATACTTAGAGGATTTGACACCCAGGGCTGCTACATACAACAAAATTATTTTCAGTAATAATAATGAAATTAAGCTACTAATACTAATGGCCAGTAAAGAAATGCAGACCATGAAAATTGTAGTGTTCCCTCACATTGGTGGCCATTGCCCCCTTAGGGCTCATGCTCACAGTTGCCATACAACATAAAGTTCGGGTGTGTTTTCCCCTTGTATAAGCGACAGGTGCTGCATACAAGTGTACAATCCAAATGCACACATTCCTGCGTTAAAAATGGCTGTGTGTATAAGTGGGTGCTGCAGCGACCTTTGGCTGGAACCAAACAGAATCAGCAAGGCAGAACGTCACCAGCACACTGAGGATCACCAATATGGGTCCAAAAGTTTGAATGAACGATCATATAGTTACAGCATGCAACATTTCGGAGTCTCGCAGGACCCCTTCATCAGGCATGTGACCAATCACCAGTCACATGCCTGATGAAGAGGTCCTGCAAAAATCCAAAACTTTGCCTTGCTGTAACTATGTGACCATTAATTAAAACCTTTGGACCCATATTGGTTTTCCTCGGTGTGCTGGTGACATTCTCCCTTGCAGGTGGTGCATACAGCCACCCAATAGATATGAATATGCTGTAGGCGGCTTTATGCCAATATAAGCAAGTACTTGTATAAACCCACACAAGCATACAGATGTAATACCCTGAACACAGTCAACATGCTGTCAGGGATTTCACATCTGTATGCATGCCCAGGTTTAGGCAAGTACCTGCATATAAACAAATGCAGCCATGCACAGCTATTCATGTCTAAGGGGTGGCTGTATGCAATAACTGTGACTTCCAGGCAGGGAAATATACACAAACTTTATGTTGTGGTCAGTATAGTGCCCCCTTATGTTGGTGATGTACTGTCCCACTACATTAGTGGTAAATATAAGGCCCCTGTGAAGTTGTGGTTAGTGTAATGCCCATTTACATTGGTGGTCAGTGTAGTGCCCCCTTACAGTGGTAATCAGTGTAGTGCCCCCTTACACTGATGGTCAGGGTAGTGCCCTTACATTGTTGGTCAGTGTAGTGCCCCTTAACACTGCTGTCCAAGGCAGTATCCCTTTACATTTGTGGTCACTGTAGTATCCCCTTTGCATTGGTGGTCAAAGTAGTGCCCTCTTACATTGGTGGCTTGTGTAGCACTCCCTTGCATTGTGGTCAGTGTAGTGCCCTCTTACATTGGTCAGTAGAGTGCCCCCTTACATTGTTAATCAGTGTATTGCCCCCTTACATTAGTGGTCAGTGTAGTGCCCCCTTCCATTGGTGGTCAGTGCAGTACCTCTTACACTGGTAGTCAATGTAGTGCCCCCTTACATTGGTAGCCAGTGTTGTGCCTCCATACATTTATAGTCAGTGTAATGTCCTTTTATATTGGTGGTAAGTGTAGTCCCCCCTTACACTGGTGAACAGTGTAGTGCCCCCTTACACTGGTGGTCAGTGTAATGTCCCCTTACATTGGTCTTCAGTGTAGTGTCCCCTTACACTGGTGGTCAGTGTAGTGTTCCCTTATATTGGTGGTCAGTGTCGTGTCTCCTTATATTGGTGGTCAGTGCAGTGTCCCCTTATATTGGTGGTCAGTGTAGTGCCCCCTTATATTGGTGGTCAGTGTAGTGCCCCCTTATAATGGTAGTCAGTGTAGTGCACCCTTACATTGGTAGCCAGTGTAGTGCCCCCTTACATTGATAGTCAGTGCAGTCTCTCCTTATATTGGTTGTCATTGTAGTCTCCGCTTACACTGGTGGACAGTGTAATGCCCCCTTACATTGTTAGCCAGTGTAGTGTCCCCTTTTATTGGTGGTCAGTGTAGTCCACCCTTACACTGGTGTACAGTGTAGCGCCCCCCTACATAGGTGGTCAGTGTAGTGCCCCCTTACATTGATAGTCAGTGAAGTGTCTCCTCATATTGGTGGTCAGTGTAGTGCCCCCTCACATTGGTAGTCAGTGTAGTGCCCCCTTAAATTGGTGGTCAGTGTAGTGCCCCCTTACATTGATAGTCAGTGCAGTCTCTCCTTATATTGGTTGTCATTGTAGTCTCCGCTTACACTGGTGGACAGTGTAATGCCCCCTTACATTGTTAGCCAGTGTAGTGTCCCCTTTTATTGGTGGTCAGTGTAGTCCACCCTTACACTGGTGTACAGTGTAGCGCCCCCCTACATAGGTGGTCAGTGTAGTGCCCCCTTACATTGATAGTCAGTGAAGTGTCTCCTTATATTGGTGGTCAGTGTAGTGCCCCCTCACATTGGTAGTCAGTGTAGTGCCCCCTTAAATTGGTGGTCAGTGTAGTGCCCCCTTACACTGGTAATCAGTGTAGTGCCCCCTTTCATTGATAGTCAGTGTAGTGTCCCCTTATATTGGTGGACAGTGTAGTGTCCCCTTACACTGGTAATCAGTGTAGTGCCCCTTCCATTGATAGTCAGTGTAGTGTCCCTTTATATTGGTGGTCATTGAAGTCCCCACTTACACTCGTGGTTAGTGCAGTGCCCCTTACATTGATAATCAGTGTAGTGTCCCCTTATATTGGTGATCAGTGTAGTCCCCCCTTACACTAGTGGTCAGTGTAGTCCCCCTTACACTAGTGGTCAGTGTAGTCCCCCTTACACTAGTGGTCAGTGCGGTGCCCCCTTATATTGGTGGTAAGTGTAGTGCCCCCTAACATTGTGTCTGTATGCACACACTACTACTGTGGTTTTCAGCATCCCCAGTGGTCCTCAAATATAACATATGGATAATTACAATGTTCCAAGTTTGACCACGCTTTTTTGACAATAAAGATAATTCCACCAATCAACACAGCCAGACCCAAAGCCATATTTTTTATAAAATACAGATGCAAACACATTTTGGATAACAGTATTTTAAATAAAATGAACTGCAAAAAGTACACATTTCAATTGAAGGGTATAGACATGTGCATTCCTAATTTCTACAGTCATGCTGAGTGGAGCCATTACAAAAAAATTTGGATTTCTGGCAAAAAAACTGTTCAGCATTTCTCTGCAATACATGCATGTTTTCCATGTTTTGTATCTTTATAAACATTAGTAAAGGAAAAAAAAACTGTTGATCCTGAGAGAAATCTAGTAAACCCCTAAAACTCTTCTTTGAGCTGACATCCCTGCTTCACTGAAATCCCAAACCATGGTATCAGTTCTGCCTGTGTTCTCTCTTCTGGACCCCCCCCCCCCTTGATGGGGAGAAGGGAAGGTATTTTGTAAAACAAGCAGGCCGGTCTGACAACTCTGCTTGGGATTTCATCAGAGCAAAAGCAGTCTGTTGTCATCTGTAACAGAAAGTTAGTGGTATAAAACCCAAAAGTACAAATGTGTTATATTTCAACTTACTAATTATTTGATGTGATGGTTGCATTAGTTTTATTTTTTATGCATTCTGGCCAGTAAGTCTGTTGTTTTTCAGCAGAACAAGCTGTCCTGCAGATGTAGCAGTAGAGGGTTGTGACAAACCATTTACCACTGATAGGGGTGCTTACAATAATCCTCTTTGATTTATTTAGGTAAAACCTTTATCCTAAAAAGAACAAAACTGTTGCTGTAAATGCTTAAAAAGTGTGAGCTGTAGATCTGCTTTAGACTACCCTCCCCCTAGACTGACAATGCTGCTTTCCAAAGGTGTCTCTGTTGCTCCTTTATCCAGAGTGTAGGCACCTTAATACATGAAGTGTGTTACCGTCCATATCACCACATGAAAACAGGGGGAAAGGCTTAAAAAAGAAAAAACTATTCAGCCACTACACCTAATTATAAATCTAATAAGCTGCAATTGCATTCTATTTTTGGTTTTGGTTTTAATAACGCCTTAAGAGCACAGAGGATTTCTTGCTGATCAACAGCTACTTTTCTGTGCTTGCAACATTTGTAAAAGAATAAAACGTAGGGAAATGTGCATGTATTACGGAGATGTACTGAATATGCTGCTTTTTTTTATCTTGGCCAGACATACACTTTAAGGAGGGTACCTTTATGGAACAGAAAAATTATAAAGAACAAGTGCAACAATTGCATATATTACACTATGCATAAAACAACACCTATAGTAGGGCGAAATTACATACCAGTGTTAGGAATACATAACACCTCGCTCTTTTTCCGAAGGGAGGTGTGTTTTAGTGCATGGAGATGTCAGGGAGCAATGCTAATTGATAACAGTCCATAGGCAAGGCAGAGAGCAAGAAGTTATCCACTCACAATATTTCTGACTGGACAAACAGCTATTTTTTATTTTTTTGCACTTGTCAAACAGATATAATAAAACACCTTCAATGGTATGCTTAACAGACCAAAAAGGTAAAAAAAAGATTCAAAGTACATGACCCAATTTTCATCTAGATGTCACTTGCTACAGCAGAAGGTCATGCTGGCATTAGAGATGAGGTCAGCGCAGGGGCGGACTGACAACTCATGGGGCCTCTGGGCAATAGGGGATCATGGGGCCCCTGTGTTCTTGCCCAAGCTCAAAAAATACCCTTACCCTAAATACGTGATATAAAGGCCTTCTAAGAGAATAATCCAGTAGGTCATCAATCATCAGAATTATCCCACAGACTTTATGTCAGATGTCGGGTTATCCCTTACTTCCAATCATGTCATAATATTCCCCAGAGTCATCCATAGGCACTCATTCATAGAAAGAGAAATAGACATATAGTGTGGTATATCAAATTAACAAGATCCAGTCTTTACAAAGTATGCTTACATTAAATAAAGTATAAAAATGCATGTATTCCCAATTCCCATCTCACTAGCAGCTTCCTGGAATGCCAATAGCGATATAACCTCGCTTAAGATGGCCGCTCCGCCACTTCCGGTTACCGTGAAAAAGGTACCAGGGGCATCTTATGGGGCCCCCTACTGACCCCGGGCCCTCGAACAGTGCCCGAGTTTCCAAGTGGTCAGTCCGCCCCTGGGTCAGTGTTCATTTCAAAGGTTTAGGGTATTATGGCGTTTATCAGGGATGAATGTGACAGCTTCTACCTGTCAATGGTTGCTAAGGAAGCAGCGGGTGCTTGAAGCCACCACTTCCTTACCAACCACTGACGTCACCTGGCCCATTCACTTACATGGCCGAGAATCCCTTGCCACAAAGGCAAAAGAGCGGGGATCAGATGGGTTATGTCATTGCCTAATTATGGCCACATGGCCATATATGGACAATAACATTGCCCAATCATTGCTTTATCTGGGCAATGATATCACTACTATCCCTGTCCCTTACCTTATATACTGTACCTAATTCTGGTAGCTGTCATTTGGTTAGTGGTATGGTCAGAACCCATCAGTTGCACCGGTTCAGCATGTTTTTGTTTTTTCAGCGAGTCAGTAGACAGCAGGTATCATGATTAACAATGGGGAACATTTTGGGGGTATTTTTATATTTTAATGAAGGACTTGTCAAATGTTTGGGTGACTTTATTTCTATGTAGCATCTTTTTCTTTTATTGTGAATGTGTACCCCAGATTCATTCATGTAAGCACCCCTTATGAGGATGTCAGGAAGTGACGAAACGCGTCAAGGGATGTAATGTTGGACGTTGCACGGTAACCGGAAGCGGCGGAGCGGCCATCTTAAGTGAGGTAATATCGCTATTGGCCTTCCAGGAAGCTGCTCGTGAGATGGGAATTGGGAATACATGTGTTTTTATACTTTATTTAATGTAAGCATACTTAATAAAGCCTGGATCTTGTTAATTTGATATACCACACTATATGTCTATTTCTCTTTCTATGAATGAGTGCCTATGGATGACTCTGGGGAATATTATGACATGATTGGAAGTAAGGGATAACCCGACATCTGACATAAAGTCTGTGGGATAATTCTGATGATTGATGACCTACTGGATTATTCTCTTAGAAGGCCTTTATATCACGCATTTAGGGTAAGAGTATTTATTTTAGCCACATAGAAGTGTCCACGGAGTGTTCAGGGAGAAGTGTTTATATAAGAGTGTACACGGAGTGCCTCACTATTTTACGTGTTTTCACATTGTTTTTTGTGTATTTTTGTGTTTGCACAATTTTTCACACACACACACACACACACATGTATATATATATATATATATATGATTTAATCACTGCTATACTGAGGATAATACACTATCTAGTTTTATTTTTCATTTTTTTGTAGGTACACAGCATTTTTGGAGGTACACGGCAATTATGGATTAAAATTTAGACTATTATATCAAAGAATATATTTGGAAAAATTTCACTGACACTAAAAAGGTTTTATGATTTATAAACATGTAAGGGGGGTGCTATCTGGGGGCCCCTTTATTATTAATGGGAGCTTCCAGATTCCAATAAGCCCCTCACCTGCAGACCTTCAAAACCACCAGTCATGGTTTTGGAGAAGAGGACTTTGTCTTTATCAGCATGGGAATAAAGTGCTTTGCCCCAAGCCACTTTCCCCTGCCCCCCCCCCCATGTTGAGGATATGTGACCTGGTATGGTTCAAGAGCATGCTCACCCCCCCCCCCCCCCTTTTCTGACCAGCCAGACTGCATGCTCAGATTAAGGGTCTGGTATATATTTTGGGAAGGGCTTTACACTTTTTATTTTATTTTTACTGTAGGTTGTGCCACGGTACAAGTGAGATTTACAAAGAAAAAATACAGTTTAAATTGGTGTCAAAATTACATTTCATTGCTGACTTCTTTGAAAAAAAGGCACACATACCCATCCAAAGATCCCCCCAAAACATATAGCAGACCTATAGGGGTCCACTATGTATTTTGGAGGACCTTTCAGGTCAGAGTAGTATTTTTCCTGTCCTTTGTAAATGTCACTGCTCCACGCCAAATTTAATTGTTTTAATTTTTTATTACATTGTTACAGTTTCCCCAATCCAGAAAATGGGCATTTCTGATTTGACAGATTTGGCTCCTATTGACTCCAACGTGGTTCAGGTTCGGCATCAGTACTTATTTAAGGTTCACCAAACCTATCCCTAGATGGCAACTTGTTCTGTGTTAACATTGACGATTGGTTTAGATTATTCCCACCATGCCTCAATTGGCTGGCCACCATGCCTCCATATTCCAGACCCAATAAATTCTAGATTCACTACACTAAATATACAATTGTGTTAGAAAAAAAATCTGTTTTTTTTACATTTCCCTCACACACGATTGGGTATTCAAAGATAGCACAGATTCACCTTATTTACCAACAACTTTATTAGCGAACATTCTTGACTCCTTTAGTAAATCAACACCAATGGCAACTTTGATAAATCAGTTTCTGTGTGTGCTTGAGATGGGGCTTTGTTATGAATTTAAAAGATCCCAATAAAACGTCCTGCTATAGTAGATGCCATCTTGCATTCTCAGGCATCTTTACATTACAGACTTCACTATGGTCTCAAGAGAGCAAAGATGACCCCTTTGATCATCCCTCTGAATGGTGGATAGAACAGGGGAGAAAAGGACAAACAAGAAGTCGAGGGGCAATAAATTTAAGTAGTGAACATGTCCCCCTAACCTCTGGCCTGGTGATTCTAAGATGACACCGTTTAAATTACACGATGAGAGGTAAAAGGCTTTACTAGGGAAAGGTGCCCTACTGCTTCATTTGGAGAGTCTCCATCCAGTCCTTAATGAGTCAAAAGGCGTGAACGACACGCGAACAATTTTATCAATAGGGCCATGTAAAGACTGGCTGTGAGGAAAGTTATTTATTAATATAGGCAATTGTGGCTGGTTCCCATCCACTAAGAAAAGAAAAGGCCTGCTCTGGAAGCATTCACACCAGCTACCCAATTTTTATTCTGTCCTGTGGCTCAAAGTTGAAGTTCCCCAAGTGAAATAAATTGTCCACAAAAGGGAATAGGAACACATTTTCTTTCATTTTTCCTTCCCTTAAAAAGCAAGGGTGAAACCAATCTAATGTGCCCAGTGGAGCAAGATACAGCATGAAAGGCTGGGTGTTAAACGTAAAAGCAGTGTTTGGAGCAAATGGGATGGAAAATTAAATGAAATTAAATAGCTTGAACGAACGTATTGTCCCTTATTAAAAAGACACATTAATTACATGGTTTCAGCTTTATTCCAACACAATGTTTAGACTCAATCAAAACATTCCACCATGGTTTTATAGACTCAGACTGAGTTTCTGGAAGCCCGCTTAACAGAAATAAACTTCTGCACAAAGATAACTTTGACGGTAGATATTTTATAAGCCAAGTCTTGTTTGCACCAAGCTCTGAACTGCCCATGCCCTTAAGAAACAGTCTGGCACAGTGTGCTTTGTTGTATTTAACAGGTTGCACATAATGAAGCATGAATGTTAGGGAACAACAGTCACTTACAGAAGCACAGTTGCTCAGAGAAGGGTTTTACTAGGGAGTTCAATTCATAAAACATCAATAACCAATACCCTCTGCACTGCATGGAGTCTAGCATCAGTGTAAATACATGTACCCCCAGGGTCTACTGAGAAAGAAGGAGAAATCTTGTCCTTAGCCTCTAGTCAGCTACTATGTGCAACCAAATTTTTATTTTTTAACCTTTTTTCTAATGGTAAATATTAGGCAATGTTCTAACATATTTTCATTTAAAAGGGACACAAGTGGAAATCAGTACATATTCATGTTGTAAAATCAAATAAAAAAATATGTACACGTTGTCCCTAAAGTCTGGACACATAGGCAAAATGCATATTTTCAATAAATTTCAATAAATTTATTCAACAACATTTTATTTCATTGGAATATTAATCAATAACATCTGCAATGTGATTTCCACCATTTGTGATTCAAAGTTCCACGCACTTTGCAAGATTCACATGAACCCGATGCAGTAACTCCACATTTCTGGCAATGTGAGCACATTTGTTCATGATGCATTCCTTCAGGTGATTCATATCTGTGATTTTCATTGAAAACACCTTCTCTTTTAGCATAAGCCAAAAAAAAAGTCAAGGGAGTTAAGGTTTGGTGAGCTTATATAGTGGTATATTATACACATTTACTGTATATATACACACATGTAGTGATATTTCCTGTGTGTCCAGACTTTATGGACACCCTGTAGAACATTTTGGTAAAATTACTGCATACTGGTAATAAAATTTTTGTTTTATACACATAAAAACACAAACAGTTTATACATATACACATATTATATTTACATTTAATTGTTATGTTCATGTGTGCAACTGTTCCCTTGCCCCTTATATGTTGTATTTAATAATAGAAAAAATAAAGATAATAGAAATTATAACAACAGCAACTGTAATAATAGTAATAACAATATTAATATTATTATTAATAATAATAATATTGTTGTTGTTGTTATTATTATTATTATTATTATTATTATTATTATTATTAATAGTATTATTATTATGGTGATAAAGATGATGATGATTATTATTATTCAGGCTAATCTTGTGCTTTTTATTGATTCCTCCATCTCCACAGCTGGCATTCTGCTCCTAATGTGAATGGAAAACCTGCTAGCTATGGCTTGCTAGTGCAAGAGAGACTAGGGGGGCAGGGGGTTAGAGTTTTTCTATTGCAAGCATATCCTAACCAACTGTGCAGTGCACACAAGAAGCGGGTGGGATATGAAATCAGCCTTTGAATAGTAATTAAGATTCTATGGGAATCCCAGCAGATGACATGATACCAATTTGGATATGTTTATTATTAAGTGCAAATCACATTAGTGATCACACAGGGATACAGTTGGAGAATAAATGCACGTTGCCATAAAACATGGTTTCAATGAGATGGATTAAAAACCCGCTATTTGTGACATCCATTGTGAGCTCTTTTCTGCTGGCTTCTCTCGCTTGACATGCTACAAATAAAAGTGGCAGCGCTGGTCCCTGAATTGATATGTTTCGGTGTACCTTATAAATTCATACCTTTTCTCCCCCAACCCACATAGAATAAGCCACTCACTCAATTCGATTTTCCTTGCTGCTGGGCACATTTAAGGAAGACTCTATTGGTGAAGTTCATTTCTAGGCAAATGTATTCAAGGCCTGATTGGGATGAATAGGACCGTGTGTCAGCCGCCCCTAATTGGGATTAAAGCACTTAGAAGCATATGCGAAGAGTGACAGAAATTCTCAGGTCGCTTTGTGCCCAGCCTTCCACCCGCTTGGACACTCTTCTACAGGGACAATTTATAAAGGTCTGAACAGAGCACATTAAAGAAAAGGGGGACGGGAAATGAGCAGACTAATGTCTCTCTGTGGGACTGCCCTGATAGAGCAAAGGCTCCTGACAGCTCCCTAGAAGAGATTATTGGGAAGAAAGATGAAAGGGAACCATAGCTACTTCCAGGATCTGTTCACTGCAGAACTCCTACTGCAAGTGAAGGGCCATCACAATGTGCGGAATTCTTTCAAACTGAAAAAAAAATCTAAATAAGGGGTATCTGCAGGAGTTACTATATACATTTGCACATATACAGTACGTCAACAAATATGTTCTAAAGTATATCAAACATAAAAAACAAAAATGAAACTGACAGACTTTACTGGTACCAGGAATCACACCAAGTATATCAATAAAACAGGATTTTTATTACAATTAAAAAAAAACAGATGTAGGAGGTAAATTTGCTTCTCACTTTGATTCTGATGCATTTTTGCAAATTTTTAAATTGATATTTATCAAACATTTAGTGTATAGTTATGTTATTGTTGCGTTTCCCATGGTGCTGCTTCTATTCTTCCATACAAGTGAATGTCAATGCATCTCTTACTATGTCAAACTGACTCCCAACTGATCTCAGACTGAACTTCAACTGACTGTAAGTGCAAATCATTTTTTTTAGGCCTGTGTACACTATCATGCAGGTTTTGTAAATTGGCAAAGCCTGATTTAAATCAAACCAGGTTTAATAAATGTGTTTCAGTATTTTGGTAAGAATTATGAGTGGTCAAATCTGATTTACTGTTAACTCAAAGCTGTCTGAAATTGGTGTAAAATTGGTTGCACTTTTACACACATAAGAATTCTGATTGTGCATCCATGAAATTTATTGACACTCATAAGACTTTTAAAATTGATGCCATCTTAAACTGGTAACCCCAGCCGATTATTTTCGGATGGAGTAAAATGACTGAGCTTAAGTTTTCTAAAAAAATCTCTGCTGTAACCCACTGGTAAAGCTTATGCTGGAAGAATAAGCAAATCGCAGGACCATGCACCACCAGGCTTTATGAGGTTGCATTTTTTTAACAAATTTTTAAAACAAACTTGTTAGATGTGAAAAAGCCTACACAGGATAGATTGTTACTACATGGCAGTAATTTTGCATAAAGTATAGATATTCAATGACATAGCTGTCCACAAAGTTCCATGAAAATATGATAACTCCTTGTAGGCCTAAAAACTTCAGAATGCTTGAGTTTGTATTCTCTTAACAGCTGGGCAAGAGCAACTCAACCAAAAAAGCAAGAGGTCGACTCAACCAAAAGAGTAAGAGATCAACCCAACTAAAAGTTTTTTGACAGTTTCAGGAGATCCTGCAAATTTCCATCCAGCTATGTGATTGTGGATAAGACTTGAGTTCAATGCTTTAAGCTGGCAACAAAAGAGCAGACAAAGTGTTGGAAATGTATTTTCCCCCTCTGAAGGTCAAGGAAAACTAATCTTAGGGTGAGGACAAATAATGTAACACCAGTGGAAAAAATGTGTTGAATCCAAAAAAAAAGGTCATGTTGGAATAAAAATATCATGTCATGTTCCTGAGAGAACTTCAGTTGAAGTTCTCAGTTGAAGTTTTCAGTGGAAAGGGGAAGTCCAAATGTACTTATGCAACTCCTTTTCTACAAACCTGTTCCGCACAACTCGCAACCCACTTTTGAAACTGTTAGTACTCTGAACTAGACCCAAGCTGCTGAGGCAGTAGAACCCCACCAACAAAAATGTTACAATAGACTGCAGCATGGTACAAGAGACCGTTGTGTTAGAAAAAGATGCATTTTACGCAATAAAATTTTGTTAGAGAATGCTTACATATTACAAGAGACTGCTAAAAACTACTTGAGACTGCTAGAGACTACTTCCAGTCTACAGAAGATAAGTACCAAGCACATAAAATAATACCTAACCTAATACTTAACATTATCCCACCCTTTAAAGTATTACTAAACCCACAACAGTAAAATCAGTGTGTATATGCAGTAAAGCATGCTTGTTATACTCACTGTGGAACCTAAAGGGTTAAACATCTGCATTGTGTAAAAACACTGTTTGATCCTGACTCCTCTGATCTTTCCCTTCTTCCAGTGTCCCCCTCTTATCTCCTGATAAGACATATCATGTGGAGACAATCTGCACATGCTTAGTTTGGTGTGTATTGCTAGAGAAGTTTTTTTTTATTAGGGAAGCACAGGACCAATCAGCAGTGTCCAAATAGAGGTCAGGGGTTCTGCATCCTCCTAGAGCAGGAAGAAAACTCCTCCTACAAGCTTTAACCAGTGCTCTGCTGAACACTCGTAAAAGTCACAAAACTGCTCTAACTGCTGATGAGAAAAGGTATTTAGCAGTTTATATTTACTTAAATAATTGCATTTCCATGTTGTGTGTACTGTGAGAGACCAGAATGCAGGGTCCTGGGTTTAGTAACACCATATTGCCAAAAGTATTGGGATACCTGCATTTACACGCACATGAACTTTAATAGCATCTCAGTCTTAGTCCCTAGGGTTCCATATTGAGTTGGCCCACCCTTTGCAGCTATAACAGCTTCAACTCTTATGCGAAGGCTGTCCATATTGTTTAGGAGTGTGTCTATGGGAAGGTTTGACCATTCTTCCAGAAGTGCATTTGTGAGGTCAGGCACTGATGTCAGATGAAAAGGCTTGGTTCACAGTCTCCTCTCTAATTCATCCCAAAGGTGTTCTATCGGGTTGAGGTCAGGACTCTGTGCAGGCAAGTCAAGTTCCTTCACCCAAAACTCACTCATCCATGTCTTTGTGGACCTTGCTGTGTATACTGGTGCGCAGTCATGTTGGAACAGGAAGGGACCATCCCCAAACTGTTCCCACAAAGTTGGGAGCATAAAATTGTTCAAAATGTCTTGGTATGCTGACACCTTAAGAGTTCCCTTCACTGGAACTAAGGGGCCAAACCCAACCCCTGAAAACCAACCCCACACCATAAGCCCCCCCAAACTTTACACTTGGCACAATGCAGTCAGACAAGTACCGTTCTCCTGGCAACCGATAAACCCAGAGAAGTGTGATATGTCACTCCAGAGAACAGGTCTCCACTGCTCTAGAGTCCAGTGGCAGCGTGCTTTACACCACTGCATCTGACACTTTGCATTGCACTTGGTGATGTAAGGCTTGGATGCAGCTGCTTGGCCATGGAAACCCATTCCATGAAGCTCTCTACGCACTGTTGTTGTGCTAATCTGAAGACCACATGAAGTTTTTAGGTCTTTAGCTATTGACTCTGCAGACAATTGGTGACTTCTGTGCACTTCAGCATGTGCTGACCCTGCTGTCATTTTACGTTTCCTACCACTTTGTGGCTGAGTTGCTGTTGCTCCCAGTTGCTTCCACTTTGTTATAGTACCACTAACAGTTGACCATGGAATATATAGTAGCAAGGCACGCTTGAATTCACAGCGACCCATTCTTTTACAAATGTTTGTAGAAGCAGTCTGCATGCCTAGGTGCTTGATTTTATACATCTGTGGAAGTGATTGGAACACTTGACTCCAAAGATTTAGATGGGTGTCCCAATACTTTTAGCAATATAGTATATATATATATATATATATATATATATATACACAGTAGTACGTGCATATTCCCCATTTCTCCTCAGAAATCCAGTGAGATCCTAACTTCCTGTTTGAGCTGAAAACAGTGCCTTCGCTGCACTAAAATAAAAAGCACTGTTGTTCGTCCTGTCCAGTTTGCCTCTGCTGAATACCTTTCCCTCTACTCATCTCCATAACAAAATGGGAAGTGGTCCAGTAGAGGAGAAATCAGGCAGATCATTATCACTGGGTTTCTGTGCTACTATCTGCAATGCAGGCATTTCATGGCTGGTGGAAGGGGCTGTTAGTGTGCTGTCCATAATTTCCTGAAAGCATCACAGCACCCTGACTCAGTTTTACTCTCATGAGCTATCAGACCCTGATACAAGCAATGGGCTGGATTTTTGGAGGCGTTATGGAAATATCAAAATGCATTGATGGGTCAGTGTCAGTATGAAGAAGTGGGTTTTCCTAGGCAAACTGCATTGGCATGCAGATTACTCTAGGTGTAGCCTACATGTGATTCGAGGTTGCACGATAGAACTGAAATCTAATGAATAAAAGGGATGGGCCAGAGAGAGTCGGGTTGGAGAGGCAAGAGCTAGATGATGCTGGATTTCCTCCAGCCAGAAAATGAGACAGGCTCTATCTGACTTGCTGCAGCTTCTAATGAACACTATGAAAAGCTCACAGTGTGCAGTAAAATCAGAGGAAGTCTTTTCAGGACAGACAAATAGACTGTCCAACTGTGCAAGACAGGTTTCTGGTGTTCAGCTGTAGCCTTCCTGGCGGTATTCCCGAGTGTAGCTCGGGGTAAAGTTTCAGTGCCACAAGCGGTAACCGTGAGCTACACTCGGGCTTACCATGCGGCGCTGCTCCAGGATCTGTTCTTTACTTACCTTGTCCTGCGCTCCTGTGATGTCCCCCTTGCAGTGTCCCCGGCAATGTCCTCCGGCGGATGCCGGCATCTGTCATCTGGGTTCCGTCCCCTGCGAGCGTCGGGACGTACGGGGACGGAACGGCGGGAAATTTGAAAATGTCAAAAAGTGAAATTCACTAAATACACTAAAATCACATAGTATAACATTACTGTATCAAACCATTTCACATGCATTTTGTCCCTAGTGCTTTGTCCTGCGCCCTGCCTGCATTTTTACTGTTCTTTCTGCCTGGAAACTGAGAAATGTCCATGGCATCCAAAAAACATCCCTTTAGGTCAAAAGTGGTTTTAGACCAGCTAGAGAACAGTGATAGTAAATCAGAACCACTTGCAGAATTGAGTGATAATGATTCGTGGGGAAATTCGTCATCAGACACTGAAAACGATTTTGCGACTTTGCTCAGCAATGTGCGAACTTGGCGCTATATTTCAAATTTCAGTGTTTTTGGTTTGATTATATTATTGAATAAAATTTATTATTAATATATTATTATTTTTTATGATTATTTATTAAATTATAATTTATGATTCGTGTTTAAAAAAACAACATATTTCCATGCAAAAAAATGTACCGCTTTGAGCACAGAAATATGGACATAATCAGACCGCTAGGAGGTTAATGTTAACATTAACTTTTGAACTCAGCCTTTAACCTAGCCCCAACACCTGAAATCCTTAACATTGTCCATCCCTTAAATGAACTTGAACATGTATCTACAGCCAAATGTTTTTTTTAGGTTTGGATAGAGTAGAGAAAGGTTAGAATCACTGCTGGGATTTTTATTAGAGTAGATTAATTTATGTATAGAGTAGATTAATCTTCTCTAGTTGTACCGATGACCACTGTCAACCATAACAACCTAATTTACAAAAAGTTTTAAAAGAAATATGAAAGCTGTCATTGGTGATCTATTTTTGTAAGGGGTAATCCTTTGCACTTCCTAGTGATTTGCTGATCCATAAAAAAAAAACATGCAACCATTAAAGTGGACAACTGATATACACACACTTGTTCCAAGTCACAGATTCATCACATGGTAGGATAAGGGTGACAATCATAACCCCAGAGCTTGCACTTTCTCAAGCAAATCATGAATAACAACCCTTATGTTTCTTTCTTGACAGGTTACCTTTAAAGCTCATTTCTATTTATCCAAAAGAGGTGATTTACTAAAGTAAAATGAACTGAAGTGCGGGGAACAACATCCAATGATGTGCATGGAATGAAAAAGGATGTGCGTGTGATTGGATGTTTGAAATAAACAGGTTCACCACATTTCTTTTCCATAACTTGCCCCCACTGACTATAACATGTTGAACCACAATCAATTCAGAGTTTATCTAGGTTTCCTAATTTGGAAAAATCCAAATTAGGGAAAAGGATTTTTTTATATTTATTTATTTTTCTTTTGGGAATATGTGAATAGTGGGTTCTTGTGAATTCATATGGTACACACCAGACTTTTGCCATATCCACAGATGGAAATGAGTTTCAGAAAGGCCACACTTTTCACAAGGCATAATATGTAGAGCTGAAAGATGCCACCGGGCAGCACCTGGCTTCCTACCTCCCACTCTGGCCTGGTCACAGCCCTGTACAATGAATGGGCTATTCCTTTAACCTCTCCTCTTGTCAGCAATTAACTTTCACAAATTCGAGGGGGCATTGGATTCATGCTGCTCTGAACCACTTTTCCGTCTGCTAAAGCCTAATGTGACTTTCTATGTGCCTGGGAAGAGAGCAGCTGGGATTAGCATTCTTTATTATGTACTGCTGAACAGCTTTACATTACAGCAATCAATGTAGATATGTGGAGCACAGCATCCCACCCCTGGGATACAAGCACAAGGCAAGGGCTCAGGCTTCTACTTATAGTCGCTGTCTTCTCCTGGGGACCTGTGAGCCGCACACCTGAAAAAGTATCTAAAGGCAATTTGTCTTCTTTTTTTCTTTTTTTTTTTTTATTTTGGAGAAAGAAGGACAGGGTTACAACCTCCCGGTGTCATCCCTGGGAAGTTTCATGATATGCATTTGTCCTGATGGTCATTGTAAGAAGGACCAAAAGTAAAGTTAAAATCTAAATTCTGTTACTAGAACAAGGTTGATTTACTAAAATGGAAAGTGCAAAATCTGGTGCACCTGTGCATGGTAGCCTATGAGCTTCAATTATCCTCCCTGGCGGTATGATTATTTAAGATTTTTGGTGCTGAAAGCAGTACCATTATTTTGCATGGAAATTTGGCGTTTTATATGTTAGGCCTGTAATTCTTAGGAATAACTCACTGAAATCTGTCCGAGCAAGAGTCTAGTAAACATCCCGGGTAGGATAAAACTTGAAACATGAAATCATAAATTATATTTTAATAAATAATCATAAAAAATAATAATATAATAATAAATTTAATTCAATAATGTAATCAAACCAAAAACACTGAAATTTGAAATATAGCGCCAAGTTCGCACATCACTGGGCAAAGTCGCAAAATCGTTTTCAGTGTCTGATGACGAATTTCCCCACGAATCATTATCACTCAATTCTGCAAGTAGTTCTAATTTACTATCGCTGTTCTTTAGCTGGTCTAAAACTGATTTTGACCTAAAGGGATGCTTTTTGGACGCCATGGACATTTCTCAGTTTCCAGGCAGAAAGAACATTAAAAATGAAGGCAGGGCACAGGATAAAGCACTCGGGACAAAATGTATGTGAAATGGTTTGGTACAGTAATGTTTTACTATGTGATTTTAGTGATTTTTGTGAATGTCACTTTTTGTCATTTTCAAATTTCCCGCCGTTCCGTCCCCCATACGTCCCGACGCTCGCAGGGGATGGAACCCAGATGACAGATGCCGGCATCCACCGGATTACATTGCCGGGGACACTGCAGGAGGGACATCGCGGGAGCGCAGGACAAGGTAAGTGATCGAGGGATCCCGGAGCAGCGTCGCATGGTAAGCCGGAGTGCAGCTCGGGGTTACCGCTTGTGGTACTGAAACTTTACCCCGAGCTACACTCGGGAATACCACTAGGGAGGTTAAGCTTTGACAAAAATAAAACAAAAAAACTGGAAGCTGATTGGTTACCATGCACAGCTACACCAAATGTTGGACTCACCAGTTTTAGTAAATCAACCTCAAAGTCTAATGCAGGCCATACAATGATTTTTCGTCCGAAAATCGAAAACGTCTTTCGCTCGGTAATCCGATGGTGCCATCAATAATTTCGAAAATCAGCAGACCAAATCATAAAGTTCACCCCATATAACAGGAGAAACTTGTGTTCCTTCCAAGTCACGGTTCATGTGCATATTCTTTTCGGAAAAAGTATTGTACGATTTGAGTCGAAAATCTGTTGTTTTTCTTGAATTTTCCAACATGCCCGATCACCGAAAAGGGGAGGAACCACGACAATCGGCCGGTGCCACTGACCGACTAACAGAGCTAAAATCGGCTGATTATTCTTAGGTCCGATTTTCGGATGAAAATTAATTGAATTTTGACCCATGTATGGCCGACCTAAATCTCCCAATGGGGACACTTGTCACAATGGTAACAGTATAAGAGAGGACATTCCTTCCTTTGAAGAGATCTTCTTTCACTTCCTGCTGTGTCTCAGTGGATGCAGACAGGAAAGAAGAAAACAATATCCCCTTTTCTATCCAAAACAAAAAAAAAGGTTTTGGCTTTAGATATACTTTAACAAAATACTGTACTGAATAGGGGATGAAAAGGGGGAATGGTACATGCCAATGGATTACATACATCATTACAATCTTAACAATGTTGATAGTATTTGTATTGCTATTATAAATATTGTTATTATTAATATTAATCAAACTACTATTACTACTACTACTAATAATAATAATCTTTATCCAAGCTAACAGAAGAAAGAGATCTTCTATGTACAAGAGGCATTCTAATAGCATCTTCCTATTATTATCATTATGGGCAGCACAGTGGCTAAATGACAGCACTGGCAGTACTAGGGTTGTTGGTTCAAATCCCAACCATGGCACCACCTGCCTGGAGTTTGCATGTTCTCCCTGTGTCTGCAAGGGTTTCCTCTGGGTACTCCAGTTTCCTCCCACATCCCAAAGACATGCTGGTAGGTCAAGTGGATCCTGTCTAAATTGGCCCAAGTATGTGTATGAATGTAAGTTGGGGACCTTAGATTGTACACTCCTTGAGGGTTAAGGACTGATGTGAATGTACAATGTATATATATATAGATATATATATATGTAAAGCACTGTGTAAATTGACAGCACTATTTAAGTACCTGAAATTAATAATTATTATTGTTATTGTATTAAGAGTGGATATGGTCTTATTGGTAGCTAGATTTGACATATGTTGGTATTTCATTTGGCTTATCCAAAAAGCCACTGAAAAGAACACCATGCAAACCAATCAGAATTAGACTTTGCCTAAAATAAAAAACAAAGCAATTTAAGATAACAGCAGACTGTTGCTATCCTTTACAGCATCATTGCTTATTCTGAGCCATGTCCCTTAGCTCCTTGCATCTCAACATAATCCTATACATTCCTATAAAATAAGTTAGTTTCCTCAAGTAAAGGACTTGATTATTTGACACTTAAATACATTTTTTGAAGCTATTAAAAGTGCAAATACCTGGTAATCGAGCTGTTTCTACAAGCTCTGAGCATTGATTACTGGTTAGAGATTAGTAAGTTGAGTTTACTTGTTTGAATAGAATGACCTAAATCACATCATGCTGGTGACAGTGACAGGGCTGCCACGCATATGAAGCTGTAAGAGGGATATTGATGGAGCTGCTGCATTTGAAATGTGATTCCCTGCTATAAAGAGTAAATGTGGTTGCACTTGTTGAATAGAAGCATTGAAGTGGCATTGTCAAGCCAGCAAGCACAGTTACTTGTGCGGCATTCAGATTCTCAGCAGCACCACTGACAGCTCCCTGCACACAAATAAGCTCTATTCACAAGGCACTCACTGCAGGTCTCTATCAGTAGCCCTACACAAACATTCTTCCTCCACTGTGACACACAGTTAATCACCTGGTAAATCTGGGAAAAGCCTTTAAAGAAAGTCTTATTGAGGTATTCATTGGCATTTAGAACCTCCAAGAGGCTTAAAAAGAATGTGTTAACTCGTTGAAACCTCTCTGGCAAAGTCTACAAGTGAATTAATCTACCGGTTCAATGTCATTGTCTACAACAAGCTTAAGTAACCAAGATATTAATCATTCATATGATTAAAGGCCTTGATCAGTGATTTACATAAAATACTACATGGCTACGACTATAAATTTCCACATAGCACTGTTGAGACAATTTACAAATGATAATGTAGAAAAAAGCAAGCTCAAGCAGATGGATTTTATTGGCCTGTGAATTCACATGCTGCATACAGGCTTGGTGACTATGTCATTTCTGCATGAACATATTGCCCTGGCAGAACAGCAGACACAGGAGACGGGGATGTGTGCGTGAGAAATTCTCGCTCGGAAACATCAGGGAGACTCCAGTCTTCAGCTGCTTCGCTTGAATCAAAAGCATTCAAGCAGATGCAATAAACAAGCTCCCAGCCCCGCTGCACAATCCTGGACCATCAGTGATGCTGCCATCAAGTCTGGTGATTCTTGTAATTATGTATATGATTGTTATTCTTGGTAATATTAAAGGAATCTTACAGAGGACAGTTTTGCTATCTACTTTTTAATAGATGATTACCCAAAGGCTTACATTTTGTATTACTGTAAATAATCATATTTTACAGATCAATGAGCCTGTGTTAAATTAATTAGCCATCAGGTTAGGGGCATCATCTTGCCTTGCGTTTCATATAACTTGGCTAGGTAGAAGGATGCTGAACTAGGTTAAAGGCTGCTATGAAAAGGTTGTTTTTTTTTGTTGTTTTTTTCTTTCAATTTAGCTCTACAAAGCTTGTTTATTTTTTTATTATTATTATTATAATTTCAGCTATACAAAGTTTTTTTTTTAGATTGATTTAAAGGCAATTTCAAGTGATATTTGAAGCATTTCATGAGGCAAAATGTTGTTTTTGTGGCCAATAGGATTAATTGATCTCAGGGCTAAAAAAAAAATATATGCAGTACATTCTTATAAGTATAACAAAAATACCTGTTGCTCTGCAAGAAATGCACTCAACTCTTAAAGCAGAACTGAAGTCCTGCTGTAAAAACCACAAGCAGGCAGGCCGTTTAATGCTTCAGCAATAAAATACCCTTACCTACCTGCTTACCCTCTCTTACGGCTCTGTAAACTGAGCTCAGCTTACAGTGACAGGCTGGTCTCTGAGTGCCAGTATGATGGCCTCCAGCACATGCGCAGGACTGATGTTATCTCCCGCCGGCCAATAAAAAGGCTCAAAGTCCGGCACTCAGAATAAGATACTGGCACTGGTGCAAGACCATTGGATGGGTAAGTATGGAGATTTTAGTTACACTTTAAGTTATTGTTGTGGACAGAGAACACTTAGCATTTTTGTGGACTGAATGGTTCAGCCCTGCCCAGTTGTCTTTTGCTAAACTACTGAACTCCTTCAATTGTTCTCATCTCCAACACATAGGGGCTTATTCTTCTAGAGTCAAAGAAAAAGAACTGGGAGGGCTAATCAGACCCCTAAAAATAGTGTGCACAAGACACCAGACATATTTCTGAATTTTTGAGATATATTCCCAACATATTTCTTCATGTTTGGGACAAGATCAACAGCTTTGTCTAATAGATCCCTGATGTCTCAATAAAGAGAACTTAGGAGTCTCCTATGTGATAGCAATAAAGTAAAGTAAAAAACTAAATAAAGAATATAAAAGTTACACCCAAGCATCTAAAATCCCCCCCAAAGAAAAATGTTAAACCTCCCCCCATTGTACATGCGCATAACATTTTGGGGTGCCTACGTACGAAAACATTGTTTGAACTGCTCATGTTGCATATTGCTGTGCATGCTGGAGTGACAGCAATAATTCTAGGGTCATTGTTCCTGGTTAGCCCATGCTTTTCAATCCAACATATAAAATTGACTGCCTGACTCACCAAAGGAGAAGCATGGAATGTGGTAAGGAAGGGGTCAGATGTAGCCTTTCTAATTTAAGTCGAAACTTCCATATAACAGTCTAGGTGCACGTAGAAAATAGCTGAAGCTAAACACAAGTACCAAGGTGTCTTTTTTGTACGTATCAGATATAGCTTAAGGGGGAACATTCCCCTCATCCTGTCCCTCTTCCATGTCATCTTTAAAAATCCTGCACGTGCGTTAGGAGCCTCATGTCTCTAGCAGGTTTCTGCACAAAAGATGCCTGTGGTATTGTGGCAATATAGTGACCCATGGAATTTTTATGTGAGTGCCAGAATTCCCTGTGTGTGCAGATATGCAAAGAAGGATTACATCATCGAATTTTGGGGTGCATGTGCATCCTTGGTGTAAACCTGCCTTCTGGGATGTAGGATATGGCATTATTATTATTATTATACAGTATTTATAAAGCGCCGACAGTTCACTCAGCGCTGTACATTACAAAGGGGGACAGAACATGTGACAGAGCAATACCAATACAATGCAAAACATGAGGGGATTGAGGGCCCTGCTCTTTCGAGCTTACAATCTAGAAGGGACGGGATAGTGGTACAGGAGGAGATAGCTGTGGGGGATGGAGTGGTAGGAAGAGTGGAGGAGGTCAGCAAGTTAGCAGGGGGTGAGGTAGGCTTCCCTGAAGAGATGGGTTTTCAGGGTGCGCCTAAAGGAGAGGAGAGTAGGTGATAATCTGATGGGTTGGGGCAGGGAGTTCCAGAGGATGGGTGACACCCTGGAGAAGTCCTAAGGGCGGGCATGGGAGGAGGAGACCAGGGAATTAGAGAGAAGGAGGTCTTGTGAGGAGCAGAGTGTGCGTGCTGGGTGGTACTTGGATATTAGGTCGGTGATGTAGTTGGGGCAGTATGGTGGACAGCTTTGTACGTCAGTGTTAGGATTTTAAATTTGATCCGTTGCGCAATCGGAAGCCAGTGGAGGGATTGGCAGAGGGGGGTGGCGGAAACGGAGCGGTTGGAAAGGTGAATGAGTCTGGCAGCCGTATTCAGGATCGACTGAAGCGGGGATAGCCAGCGGCGAGGCTGGCCAGTGAGGAGGGAGTTGCAGTAGTCGAGTCGTGATATGATGAGGGAGTGGATGAGCTGTTTAGTGGTTTCTGGGGTTAGGAACGTGCGGATTTTGGCGATGTTGCGGAGGTGGAGTCTGCACGAGTTTGTTAAAGATTGGACTTGGGGCTGGAAGGATAGGTTGGAGTCCAGAATGACACCAAGTACTCTGGCCTGCAGGGCGGGTTTGATATTGGCGTTGTTGGATGTGATGGAGAAGTCAATGGGGGGTGGGGTTCGGGCTGGGGGGAAGACAAGAAACTCGGTTTTGGAGAGATTCAGTTTAAGGAAGTAGAGCGACATCCAATCTGATATGTCTATGTGCATTATTAAGTCTTTCCTAGGTATTAAATGGGTGAAGGTCTGATTCATTAATTAAATGCCACTATGTTTAAATTAGGTATGCCACTGGGGAAGATGTGGTCAAGGAAGTGAACACATGTTGAGCTCATCAGTGGAACACCACAAGTGTAGGTAGGGTGTTAGCTGGACTTCATAGATTCTCCATAGGGCAGACTCGGGGGGTCTGCTAAGGAATAAGATGGAAACCAGGCATACTACTGTGTTCCAGCCAAGCTTGTGTCCCCCACACAACATAAAATAGTATTATATTTACAGCATTGGAAACTGTTGTTTATTACTATAAAGTTAAAGATTGCCATTTTGCTTGGAACAGAGACTGCAACACTTGCTTGGTAAAGAACATGTTGCCATTATTATTAGAGCCTACTGTATGAATTTGGCCAAGAATGATGAGTTTAATTCTGAAACAGTAAGTATGTCATATGCAAAGTGTGTGCAAGCAAGTAAACATTTGTATTACAGCACGTGATTTGCCAAGTGGCTGTATCTCTGGTGGCATATAATTGCAGTTAACATTATTGTCATCCTTGTGCCTGCTGTGCTGTTCATTCGGCAAAAGTGGGGCATGAATAGTTGCTTCGTGGTTGATCGGAGGCTGATCTTAGACCCCATCAGTAGGATGGACATTCTATTATATAAATAGGCTGTGATCTAAAAGCTTGTGTACACAGGCATTTGTGTTTGGCTGCTGACATACATTTGTGAAGTCTTTGAAAGAACTGGAACACAGTTTTTGAATTTTGACTTGGATCATGTGCAGCAATGTGAACTTGCATTTGTTCTTATTTTTACTTTCAATCACATTACATTGAAGTTTTTTATGTTCTATTCTATTGTGCTTGAACTGCCCTTATTATTCTTTATAAGTTGTCAATGGAAATGAACAGAACACTCATCTAAAGTGGAACTAAGCCCAACAATTTAAAGTGATTGCAAACCCAATGTTCAAAAAAAATAACAAACAAGTTTACACTTACTTGCTCTGTGTAATGGAATCACACAGAGCAGCCCCAAACCTCATCTTCTGGGGTCCCCCCCCCCCAGCACTCCTGGCTCCTCTTCTTCTCAGTGGTCCGCCATAGGAAGCTTCTTCTTATTGTAGCACACCTGCAGACTCTCCCTTGTCACAGGATTTGACTGACAGCAAAGGGAGCCAATGGTTTCCACTGCTCTCAAGAAAGCCTTTAAGAGTGGGAAAAGCCACTACGGACAGGCACAGAGCTGGATCGAGTGAAGGCATAGGTAAGATTGGGGGGTGAGGAGGCATACTGCTACCTAAACATTTTTAGCCTAATGCAAGGAATACATTAAGGTGAAAAAGTTTAAAATGATTCTAAAGGCTTATTTTTTTTAACATTTAAAATAACATGTTATATTTACCCCTCTGTGCGCAGTGGTTTTGCACAGAGCAGCCCAGAATATCTTTTTCCCAGGTCCCCCACCAGCGCTCCTGCCTGGCAGCTTGCTATGGGGGCACCCGCTGCTGTGTGTGTCCATTCGCACATGGAGCCATGGCTCAGCCACGCCCTCTCCCTCTTCTCATTGGCTCACTGGCTGTGATTGACAGCAGTGAGAGACAATGGCTCCCGCTTCTGTCTCAGCCAATGAGGAGAGGGAGTCCTGGGATAACTGAAAGTCCAGTGCACATCTGAACGGAGAGGGGGCTTAGGTGAGTATTAGGGCGGGCTGGGGGGCGTTCTGCACAGAGAAGGTTTTTTTACCTTCAAGCATAGAGCGCATGAAGATAAAAAACCTTGAGCCTTTAGAGCTACTTTAAGCTTTAGAATCCCTTTACTCATTTACCAAAACAGTAACATTTAAGGCATGCCTCTAGTGATAACTGTCACAATTATGTCAGATATCAACCGAACTTTCAGACCCTTAAATGAATGGTGTCATAGTTGATCACACATGCAGCACTATGGCAATTACAGATCTAAGAAGCTAAGATGGCCCAGTCTGTGGCTGCAAAAAGTTTAGTTCCTCTTTAAATTCATCATGCATTCAAATGAATCTATTTTTACAAGAGGCAAGTAAAAGCATGTCCCTATTCATGTACACAAGCCTTTAAAAATATCTCATAATGTTCAAAGTTAACATATGGTCATCCCAGAAATAATTATAAATTGTTAATTCACCTTCAATCATTTCTCTAGTATCAAGATATTGATTCTTTTTTAAAAAAATCAGGACAGGTACATCCAGGATAAAACAAAGCAAAAGGTACCTAAATTATATTTACTGAAGAAGCTGAGATTTTTCACATAATAAATTGTGTGACTATTCACTTCAATTTTTTAATCAGGTGAAAAACATTTTTTTTTTCTATCTGAATATGACAGGGCAACTAAAGTGAATGCACAATTTATTGCGTAAAGGTTCACAATCAGTCTAATTGCGTGTTTATATGGAGGCAAGAGCTGTGCATTAAGCACCAAATAAACATTTCTATAGATGCCCTTTTGTAGACCATACCCATATGAGGGCGACAGTTGAGCATTGTTGTCATCAGTTGCACTGATAGACAGCAACATCAATGCACTGTTCTGGTCTATTATGCAAAAACTCTTCCAAACAGCCTGATAAATTCTTTCATCTCATCTGTGCAAACACAAACGCATACTGAAACATATGCAGATAGATAAAATTCCACACTCGCAACAATGATAGTGTTGCTTTAGTAATATTGCACTAAATTTAGGTATAGATATTCTCAAAAGCACATGGTTGCTGTTTTCTGTACATCCTGCACGTTATCAAAGAACTGAGACAAACTATCTGGATGTACCTGTCCTGATTTTTTAAGAGTCCCACAGTTTTAAATTAAGATTGAAGATGTGTATACATCTAGCTTCATTTGGTAGGTGTGTGTAAGTTATGTAATCATGAAATTGAAAGGCCTATCCACCCAAAAATATATTAGCTATACACTGAGCTTAGTTTGATGAGCTTTCGTCTGGCTTTGTAAAACTCTTCAGTAAAATAGCAGCAAAATCTCAATGCCATAAATTTAATTTAAGAAGGATTTCCATATGTGTTGTCCAGATAGGTTAAAAAAACATTAGTAGCTCTCCCCCAACCCTCCGTCAGTCTTTCAGTTCTTATGTTGTAGTACTCAGTCCTTAAAGTTCTGCCATAAAACATAAAATCTAGTAATGTCTTACCTCTACCCCCTTCAAAAGAAGTATATGTTCCACACAAATTCTAGCTGCAGCATAGTAGCTGCCTATCCTTCTACTGCACTGGCCAATGTTTACAGGCCACCTAGAGATCGGTGCCTCTGCTTAAGTGTACAAGCAAGGCCCTATAGTCAACAGGCAAGGACCTATAGTCATTGAGATGATTGGAAGAATGGGGCTGCAAATGATATTGGGTCCATGTATAATATGCACTTCTTAGGAGGTAGAGGGAAGGGAATTCTATGTTCTATCTTATGTAGCGCCCCTCAAGTTTAGCCAGTTGGAGCTACATAGGTTTTTAGGTAGAAAAGCTGAATAGCTGCCTGGGTTTAAGTCAGAGGGATCAAATTTAGGTCAGGGCTGAGAGGCTATGCAGATTAGTTCCTTGGTACCTCCCCCTGCTCTAGAAACTTGGAGAATATTCTAAAAGCATTGAGCGGGGATGAGGAAGGGCTGCATACTTAACCTCCCTAGCAGTCTGATTATGTCCATATTTTTGTGCTCAAAGCGGTACATTTGTTGGCATGGAAATATGTTGTTTTTTTATTGTAGGCCTGTCATATTTAGGAATAACTCACTGAAATCTATCCGAACAAGAGTCTAGTAAACATCCCGGGTATGTTAAAATTTGAAACACAAAATCATAAATTATAATTTAATAAATAATCATAAAAAATAATAATATAATAAAAAATGTAATTCAATAATATAATCAAACCAAAACCACTGAAATTTGAAATAGAGCGCCAGTTCGCACATCACTGAGCAAAGTCACAAAATCGTTTTCAGTGTCTGATGACGTATTTCCCCACGAATCATTATCACTCAATTCTGCAAGTGGTTCTGATTTACTATCGCTGTTCTCTAGCTGGTCTAAAACCGCTTTTGACCTAAAGTTTCAAGGCAGAAACAACAGTAAAAATGCAGGCAGGGCACAGGACAAAGCACTAGGGACAAAATGTATGTGAAATGGTTTGATACAGTAATGTTTTACTATGTGATTTTAGTGAATTTAGTGAATGTCACTTTTAAAATTTTCAACTTTCCCGCCAGTTCCGTCCCCGTACGTCCTGACGTCACAGGGAACGGAACCCAGAAGACAGATGCCAGCATCGGCCAGAGGACATTGCCGGGGACACTGCAGGGGGGACATCGCGGGAGCGCAGGACAACGTAAGTGCAGAAGAGATCCCAGAGCAACGCTGCAGGGTATTCCCGAGTGTAGCTCGGGGTTACTGCTTGTGGTGCTGAAACTTTACCCCGAGCTACACTTGGGAATACCTCCAGGGAGGTTAAGGGATCCTGACTAATCCCCTGGCAGAAGGCTTGGCATTGGGTCAGGGCATCCCTTAAGTATGACTGAGCCTTCTCAGCAGCAGGAAAGTTCAGGTGGAAGATGTGAGAGAGGCTGAGATGTGGGAGCCTCATCGGCCCCCAGAGCAAGGACTACCTGTGGAGCCAGGTAAGGAGCCAGCCCAGCAGAAGGCCTTAAGGCAGCCACCGATCCATTAGCTCACAGGAGGGGGGGTGGGTAATCCTGCACCCCATGGGCTAGATAAGGGGAGAGAGCATTCTGGTGGGAAACCTGACTAGCTGCATAACTTGAAATGTTAACCGTTTCAAATAGCAGCCACTGGATCCCCTTGCCCAGGGATTTCCTTCAGATAGCTGGATGAGAAGAGGAGTCATCTAGGGACTGGGGTGGTACACAAGAAAGGCTAGACAGCACACCAAAAAAAGAAGTTCTATCCTTGGACTTGTACATAGTTGTCAGGAAGTTGTCCTCGGTTTACTGTTCCTTTGGCAATCCATATATTCCTTACCCTTATTCAAGTTCAATACCCTTAATAAAACAAAAAAAAACTCAAGGACTGTTTACTGTCTCCTGGGTTCAAGTTTGAGAAAATGCTTTGCCTGGCTGTGCAGGACTATAGGGGGACCCAAATTTTCAGAAACTCCTAAGGGGGTAGTGCTACATAACTGTATTTTAGGCATTTTAAATGTCTTTCTATATAATATCTAAAGCTAACCAAACACATTGCAGTAGCTCACTTCATTTCCAATTATACTGAACAAAGTTTATGGGATTCCCCCAACCATTTCTACTTACCATCAATGGGGTAACAATGAATCTGGTAAGTTAGAAAATCTGTCCGGTTTGGTATTGTTCCCCCTTCTGATAAAAGGAGCCCCTAAGCTAAATGCTGATGTTCAAGTAGTGTGGAGATATTAGAGGTGCTAGAGGGCTGTTGAAGTTTTATTCATGGCTGACCACACTCCTATGTCTGTAGAGACCCAAAGGCATGGGAAAAATAAACAAAAAAACACATAGTATGTTTTACACATGATCAGGAATATTATAAATATTACCTCTATACTGCAGAGCCTTTTCATGAGACCCATATACCTGTATACTACAGTGGCCTGAAATGTTTACCCTGTCTCTTTTAAATAGCCATACATCTTGCTTATCATTCCTGTAGTCATTAAAATATTAATTTGGCTTCCCCGTTTCTTAAATAAAATGAAAAGGTTTGCAATTACCTATAGGTAACCCAGTTTTAACCACATTTGTTATACATTACATGTATCCTATATCTTAAACAGATGTTATATTAACAGTGTTTAAGAGCAACCAACCTGTATTTACTTATCATATATATTATATGTAAATATCTGATTTTTCTTCAACTTTGTAAGTGAGCAATTTAGGTAGCCAGGCTCCTTCAGCACTGAATATCAGCAAGACTATAAATGCATACATAAAAAGGTGATTTTTTTTCTTACAGGATACTTACTTTTGCAGGATTCTTAGTATGAAAAGACTTTTATTATAATTGAAAATACACAGGGATACATTTCTACTTTATGGTTGTAAGTGTAGCTCTACCCCCTTAGGAGTCACTGAGTTTTGGGTCCCCCTATAGTCCTGCACAGCCAAGCAGCATGCATTTTCTTCAGACCTTGCACACTGGAGTCAGTAAACAGTCCTTGAGCTTGTTTGTTTTATAGTTTTATTAGGGGTATTGAACTTGAGGGTTGAGGGGTGTCAGATAATGGACCACTTCACTCAGAAAATTGTTGCAATTACAAATGTTTTGGCATTCTCATGTGATCCCATTCACCCTACCACCAGTGCCACTGGTCACATCCCCCACCACCACTGCTTCCACTGATCCAGTGGCAGAACTACCATGGTTGCAAAGGTCAAACTTGCATCCAGGCCCTGGAGTTCTGTCACTGTGGGGGGGGGGGGGGCAAAAGCCTGTGGCTCCATGGCAGGGATGCTGGCTACAGTTGTAAGCAGAGAGTGTCTATTACACTCTCTCTCTCACACTACCCAGACCCAGCACTGACAGCCTGCCTCCCCCTCGCACAGACTGGAGAGGAGATAGAGAAAGCTGGACTTTCTCCTCCTCCTCCCGCCCCTTTTCTTCCATGTGTGCCTGCAGCCCCACCCACTCTCCAATCCCCAGCAGCACTGTGCTCAGAAACGGGATGAGTGGATGGGAAAGCCCAGGAGATGGAGGAACTATGCAGAGTGGAGACCCTGAAGGGTCCCCCCTCCCTTCTCTCTCCTGCCTCTAAATACACTGTTAGGGGGACTTAGATGTAATGGGTGCTCAGTGGACTCTGCTGTAAGTTGAGGCTTTGGTAAGTAAAGACCCCCTTACATTAGTGTTCCCCTTTATACCACAGTCCACAGCGTTCCCCTTACATCAGAGCCCCCCTTAAATCAGGGTTCTCAGAGCACCACTTACATCAGAGTTCCTCTTTACATTAGAGTCCACAGAACTCCCCCTTACAGTGAAATTCTGCACACTCTGATGCAAGGGGGGGGATTCAGGGAGCCCTGATTTTAGTGGGGGCTCTGCTGTAAGGGGGAACTAAGTGGATTCTGGTGTAAAGGGGACCTCTGATGTAAGAGGTGCTCTGTTCCTACAGTGTTCTGCCTTACATCAGTCATCTCCATACATCAGAGCTCTCAGTGTTCCTTCTTAAATCAGAGTCCTCAGAGATGTTCCTTACATCAGAGTTCCCAGAGATGTTCCTTACATAAGTGTCCCCAGAGATGTCCCTTACATAAGTGTCCCCAGAGATGTCCCTTACATAAGAGTCCTCATATATTCTTACATCAGAGTCCCCAGAGTTCTCCCTTACACCAGAGTCCCCAGAGTCCCCCATCCCTTACAGTGTATGGGAGCTTTGAGAGTTCAGATGCAAAGTGGAAATCCGCAAGTTCAGATGCTATGAGAAAGTCAGCAGATTTAAATGTGAGGAGGAAATCTGTGATTTCAGATATAAACGGGAAGTGCCGTGTGCCGCTAAAGTGTTTGATTTTGGCTTGAAGAAAATGTGGCAACCCTACCCAAGATGGCAGGAAGGGGGACAGGTGAAAGGTTCCCACTGCAGAACCATAATAAAGGAGTAAATGGCCCAGGCATTGTTGGGAAGGGCCAGAGGTCAGGGGGGTCTTTCATGGTTTCTTGCGCCGGAGCCCTGGAAGTTCTAGTTTTGCCTTGGGGGGGGGGTATTAGAAAAGAAACCAGGAAGAGAAGACTTGAAGTGCATGTACTGTATATAAAAGTTTTTAGTAGTATCACAAATGTAACAGGGATCTATCAAAATGTGGAGGAAAGAAAGGTAAAATCCAAGGGAACCATATATTTTCAAAATTGTGGGAATTATTGAAAAGAATTGCAGCATGTTTTTCATTAGACATATATCATTATTTTTTAATTGATGAGGAATTTATTCTAGAGGACCACCAAGCTAATGTTTGTTTGGCAGCAGTGAATAAGAAGGTTAAAAAGTGGAACTGATTATTTGTGATTTGAGATTTAGTAAAGCTTCTTGCAGATCTTTGTGGGGTTTTTTTCCAACCAAAGTAAAGATTATTTGGTATATGTCAATCCAAAACCGCTTGATTTTAGGACATTCCCACCACATATGTAAAAGAGTACCAGTATTCATACAACCTCAGAAGCATTTAGCAGAAGCTGACTGTTTAATTGTGACTAAGCGTTGGGGAACCATATATCACCTCGTTACAAATTTATAGTTGGATTCCACTGCAGAAACATTAACCAAACAGTGAGCCGTGATGTACCAGATTTGTCTCCAATGTTTTTTCCTATAGGACCTCCAAGATCATTTTAGTCATTAAGTCATTAAGAAATGAGATAGAGGTGCTCTTTTTTCAAGCATAGATGCATATATTATTAAGATAAGCCCCTTAGTAGTAGGCAGCGGCATATTAATCATGAGGCATACAAGGCATCGGTTTCCTCAACAAGCTCATCAGAGCTCCCTGCTTCCTCCACGGGCTCTCCTGCAGGTTCCCTGCTCCTGCCCCTGCACACAGAGCTGATTCACCTGTCCCCAGCTGGAGCAAGCCATCCCCTTGGTTGGAGTTGAGGAGGACCCGGTTGCCCTAGCCATCACATCCTTCATGCCAAGATACCTCTCTCTGCCCTGTCTGCTCCTTCTGCAGCCGCTCTTCACCCAGAGCCGCCCTCCACTGCTGAACACAGGCTGAAATTCCCTTGTGGTTGCAGGGGGGGAGTGTTGGTGGTAGGCGGGGGTGGTGGTGGTGGCAGTCGGGGGGCAATTTTAGCATTGCCTAGTGTAGCACCAGGGGTAAATACACCACTGGAAGTAGGGTCATGTTTACATAAATGCTTAAAGGGGGTAAGTATTTGTAGATCTGAAAATGATCCTATTGTTTGTTTGTATCATGAAATTCCTAATCTGGAGATAATTGGAGGTTTCTTGATAAGCCAAGTTATGTGATAGTTTGATGGAGGAAAGACTTAATACTGCAAAGGAGGAAATCAGATCATAAATGTTATAAATATTGTTAGAAATACACCAATTGAATTTGAAGGGTTCAGGGATCCTGAAACACTGTGCTGATTATAATTGGTAGCACAGGAGTATGTGAAAACATAAAACCTCAAACAAGTATCCCATTGTGATAGGGAATGTTTAATAATGGAGTTGTCAATCAATTTTATGAATTTTTGATGAACCCATAAAATAGTATTAATGGATATTGGGTCTAGTTGGGAGGCCTCATGGATGTGGTTTTATATGTCTTTTTTAATAAATAAATTGATAATTTTGTAGAAAGCACTGAGGTTTTTGCCTACATTGCATTTTGAGCCTAAGTCAAGTGAAAACCTGATATGGTTTATCCCTGCATCATTAAACCCTTGGGATTGAAAGAGCTGTAGACCTTATTTATCTATGAGCTCCATCCGAAAAGGTGAGGATCTCTCCATTGTGTGGGAAGTCTAATTGTCAAAGATGGGTAAACTGACATAGGAAGAATATATATACACAGTAAAAAGTACATTGCACAGTTGGAGCCTGTTTTGGACACTATTTAAATTTAGTTGTCAACTTGCTTTATGGATGGTTGATCACTGGAATGTTTTGTTATAGTATGTTACAGAAGTTATCACATGGTTGAAGTCTGCAGTTTATTGGCTCAGAAGACATGGAGAGAACTTTATTTTCAGCAAGGAAGGAAGCTAATTATTTAAGTAATTCACAAAGCACTAGCACCTTTATATATGTATGAATACGTATTTTAGGTGGTCATGGGTAAATGTATATAAAGACATTATTGATTGCATATAATATATAGGTAGGTATTTGCACTCATATTCACTTTACTATTTGGATAGTGTGTACAACACATTGAATGTAGGTGTTTACCCTTTGTTGCCATGAGTCAGTAAGTCCTTGTAGACTGGTAAAAAAAGATATTAGAGCTCCAAAAAATCTTTAAAAATCTTCAGAATCTTCCAAAATGTTGTAGCCCTCGCAACGGACTACAAAGTCCTAACCCAATGGTACTTGGTTCCAGCTAGAATTTTTAAAATCATTCTAACATACCCACCATTTTGCTTCTATGGCTACAGAGCTACGGGCTCATTTGGTGGCAATGCTCCATTGTGCGAAAGTTCTGGATGCAGGTATTTACTATTATCTCAAGACTGTTTTCGATTAACATTTCCCCTGATCTGCCTATAGCTCTACTTAACACCTGACTTAATTTCCAAACAATTTAAATTCTTATTACAGATTACAAATGTGGCTAATCAAATGATTGCAAAGACCTGGAAAATCCCTTCCCTTCATATAGCAGAGATTAAAAACCCAGGCCATGATTCACACTTAAATTGAGGCACTCTACCTTGATAAAGTTTGAAAATATGAAACGATCTGGTGGCCTTGGATAACCTACTTCCTTTTTCCACAATTTGATGAGTCCCTGTTACTATCCTAATAGCCAACCATGCCACTCCTTGGCCTGCCACACTCTGTCAGCAACTCCAAGACGTATTGGACAGGAGGTGTAAGGGAAGCCCTCATACGAAACTTGACCTCCACCAAGGGCATAACAGTTACACACAATCAGGAGTATTTGTCCTAAAAACTGTATGATCTGAGAGGTTGGGTGCTCTGAAAGGTCAATAGTTGCTGGTTTTCAAAATATGCTTTTTCTTGACATATAAAGCCTAGTAACATGATAATTACACTAGCCATCTCCTTTTTGAAGATTGGTGAACTCAACGTATCCTTTCAAGCCACAGCAATATTTCCAATAACCTAATCATATAGTAATTTGAACCCTCTAAAAGCATACGAGTAGAGTACAGAGACAAGGAACATCAGGCACTAAGATTGTGTTACTGCTATGAAACAGTAGCATCCATAACCAGACGGTTAAGCACCATTGAGGGCACTAACATAACTATAGCCGTATAGTTTTGATGATACTTTAGTTTTACGGTTAACTAGATTAAGCATGATTAAGGGTTAAGGTAGAATTAGGCTTAGGTCATTTTTGGGGGATAAGTGTAGGATTAAGGTGAGGGAGGATAGGGTTAAAGCTGAACTGCAGTAAAAATAAAAAACATATATTTACAGGGGGTTCCCCTCTCCACTGCATAGGTAAATGTTAATTTTTTCCTAGGAGAACAGAAAAAACAATCATACTTACCTTTCTCCTCCCACCAGCATGACTAATTCCCCAAAGCCACTTCTCTTCACTACAGGTTGATAAAAAAGCAGGATTGCTTCAAAACACATCCCTGTATTTTGGGGTACACAGCGGTGAGAGCAGGAGACTTTCAGCTCTTGGACTCTAGTCCTTGCAGCAGCTCCATCCATCTTTGCCAGCAGTGTCATTTCCACTGCAGCCCATGCTTCTTTCCCTAGCCAGTGGCCAAGGTGGGGTTCTGGGATAACTTACACACTGACTCTGGACTTATCCTCCAAACCACCTGACAAGCCTCTATACCTCACAGTTGTTTGTGAGTGCAACTATTAATTTTTTGTTCATTTAACTTCCTTATGCAAGCTACACTATGGGGTGTGCACCCCTCTCTCTCCTTACTTCTCTTCGCTGTGCCAAAGGTCATAAGAAGTTTAATGTCTTCACATGCAGTGCAGGACCAGCAGTCCTCCATTGTAAGTGAGGGCAATGAGGGATCACTGAACATCCAGGAGCACAGGAAAGTATGGCACGGTGCCACCTGCTGGGGAGCATGGCATAAGTTAAATGTAACTGCTTTTTCTGCCCCCCCACCCAGAAAAAAAGAACATTTACATTTTGCAGTGCTGGGGTAGCCCCACAAGGGATTACCTTATTTGGAGTTAAAGTATTACTAAAGTTTAAATTCTTTTCAAATTAATATAACAAACATGTTATACTCACCTGCTCTGTGCAGTGGTATTACGCAATGCTGCCCCAATCCTCATCTTCTCTTATCCCCACTGGTGATCTTGGCTCCTCCTCTTCTTTGTGTGTCCCCATAGCAAGCCGTTTGCTAGGGGGCACACGGTGTGTGCTTGCTCCCGACCTGTGTGTCTAAGGAGCAGCGCTCCATAGACACATACAGTGGGAATTAGCCCTGCCCTCCACTTTCTCTTCATTGCATTTGATTGACAGCAGTAAGAGCCAAAAGCTTCTGCTGCTGTTCGAGTCCCTGTGTGAGGAAGAAGAAAGAGGAGAGGAGATACAGCTGTGCACAGTGCTGATCTCCTCTCCCCTTTCTTCCCCTTCACACAGGGAAGGGGGAGCACAGGGAAACTGAAAACATTTTTTACCTTAATGCAAGCAATGTGTTTAGGTTTAGTATCACTTTAAGGTTTAAAGCGGTATTAAACCCAAAAGCAAAAATTTCTTATAATGCAGCTTACCAATTTTTGTATGTGATGGCTGCACTAGTTTTCTTTTTTATTCTTTCTCCCTTTTATTTTCACCTGGAGATCCTGTCAGTAAGTATGTTGCTTTTAAACAGAACACACTGTCCTGCAGATATAGTAGACAGAGTAAACAACCATTTAACACCAACAGGGTGCTTACAATGGTCAACTTTTATTTATGTAAAACCTTTAGCTGGAATTTGGCTTCAGTTTGTTAGTGTATCTAAATCTGCTAGTGCATCTAACACAACCTTCCCTCTAAACTGACAATGCTGCTATCTAAAGTCTCTGTTGTTCCTTCATCCAGAGGGCAAGCACTCTGATACATAAGGTGTGTTATTAGCCAGATCACCAGGTGAAAAGAGAGGGGAAAAGCAAAAAAGAGGAAAACTAATACAGCCAACACATCTTGTGATCGATTAGCTGCAATATATTAAATTTTTTTGTTTTGGGTTTAATGCTGCTTTAAGTGTTAGAACTGGGTTAACTGATAATGGTTATTTTCAGAGGTAGGTTAGGTGTTGGGGGGTCATTTTAAGGCTTAGTGTTTGTCTGCTTCTCTGTTTGGTAAAACTTTTATCTCATTCAGCCCACAAAGCACTGTAAGCTCCAAGTGACTGTGACTTGAGTTCCAGTGGTAGTACACTGATCATAGCAGGTTGCTCCTTGTACACCTCCTTGATTCAGAAAAAAAAACTTGCTTTCTGTTCATTAAATGCAAGGCTTCTTATGATTGGAAGAGGGCAATTGTGACCTCTATTCACCCCTCCTTCAATCACAGAAAGCAGTGAAAAGAAAATATGTCTTTTTCTCAATGGAGGGGATGTACAAGAGTGAGCTATTGTCAGAGCCGTGCTACAGCCAGAGTTACAGGTCTCAGTGCTTGACATTTCATGATTGCAGTATATTAGAAACTGAATGAAAAAGTTTTACCCACCAGAGCAGCAGTCAAATGTGGGACACGCATTAACAGAAGTAATCTATTTTAGCACAGAAAATGCCTTAAAATCATTTTTTTTTTCTTTTGCTTTAAACCTGAAATGTATCTGCTATATAAAATAGAATGACAATTAGTCATATGGCTCAATGTATTTTAAAATGAAAATTTGGTGATATTGTGTTATAATTTGTCAAACCCCTTTTTGTAGACATCCAGTACATTTATCTAAGTGATCTTTCAACAAACATACTTATTTTAGATTATTCCTGAAATACCTAACCTAATTGATACCATCTATGCTCTGTTTACTTGTGGTATATGCCAATCAAATTTTCACCATTAGAACGAGTAGACAGTGGTTTCCATTGGTAAAGTGATTGTTCATTTTTGTTCATTATGTCCTGTTTCCCTGTCCTGATATACTGGGTGTGTAATGTTACTTATACACTCATTATTTCCTACTGCACCTTATTAAGACCCATGTTCCTCAATTGTTCTTTCATGTCAAACATTTGCAAGAACAAACATTCATATTCAAGTACTCAGTATGTTATTCTGTTTCATATCTAGTACTGTCTGTTTTCCTTCTTCTGTAAGCAGTCTTATACTTTATTCTGAGAACATGTGGCCTCTCTGTAACCTGCTTCTCATTCTCCTTGTTGTGTCCCAGTACTGTTTATGATTACTGAATATCCTGTACCTTAGAGAGCATTCCAATGACCTATATGTACTCTGTGCAATTTGTTATTAAAATTTTGACAGGATTCCCAGTTTTCAAACCAACAAATAAAGGTCAGAGCAGCATTTTCTAATGTTTACTAATATTGCTTATGTAAAACGTTGAGCTTGTTCCCTTGGAAAACCAGAAAGGAGAGCCAGACCAATACCAGATGAAACAGTAGAAGATAACTTTAATGGTTGATGAAAAAGTCATAAAAAGAGCCAACATGTTTTGTAGGCAACACCACTAGCCCTTCATCAGGGCTCAACACAGGATAAAACTTGGATGAACTCAATTACTATATAACCAGTATTAAACTCTTCACATAGAGAGGGGTAGGCAAACTTTGGCCCTCCAGCTGTTGCAGAACTACAGGTCCCTTGAGGCTTTGCAGACTCTGACAGCCACAAGCAAGATTCCCAGAGACAGATGCATGATGGAACTTGCAGTTCTGCAACAGCTGGTGATCCATAATTTGCCTACCCCTGACACAGAATACCAACCTCCCATTGCTACTCAACAATCGCTGTCAAGTTCCACTGTCTCTTATATTGATCTGTGAAGTCACTGTTTTCTCTAAGTTCATCCAAATTTTGTCCTCTGTCGTGCCTTGATGAAGGGGGTGTAGTGTTGTCCCTGAAACAGGTTGCATGTTTTTATATGACTTTTTTTTACCGACAATTAAAATTATTTTGGACTCTTTCATCTGGTTTTGGTCTGGCACACCTTTCTGTATTTCTATGGTTTGAGCTACTGTTGGGTGCATATCAAGTGAAGACTTATATATACAGTATGTGGGTGCTGCCTCACCAGAGCTACTGAGTTTGAAGTTTTCCTTCATCTTAGTACACATGCAGGTCTAAAAGTTCCCAGCAGCTCTTTGAGTATGTTTTTCTGAAGTTGGTTTCCTTGTCTGGTTCTACTTACTTTTATGTATTTATAGATTTGTTGTTTTATATCTGCAATGGCTTCCAGAATCAGCAGTTGATAACCCAGGAGAAGTGACTTTGTTTCTCTATGTAACAGGTAAATAATACCTAGCCAACATGAGCATATTTCTGATCTGAGTCTTTCAAATTAGGAGTGCTGAAGATAAATCTAGTCAGCTTTTTTCCAAACCAATCAGTTTGCCATGATGAATGTTCATGTATTTATTCAGCAAAGCCATACAAATGTGTATAGGGTTAATTATAATAAAGCTAAAAATTAGCACCGGCGTCAGGCTCTATAGCAAAATAGCAGATGCTCCAGCAAGATGAAGGGCAGAATCATGCATCCAGCCACCTACAGAGAGGTCTTTCAGAACAGAGCATGGATATTTTCCATCTCTTGAAAATCACTTCTTCTTGCTCTCGCTTTGCTCTCTTTTACCTATTACCTGACAAAAAAAACAAAAGTTAGAAGACATAAAAGAAGTACCAAATAGATTCCACAAATTCTTCCTTAGGGACCCAAATGGCCACACTTACTTTGTCAGAACAGCTGCCCTCTCTTTCCTCTCCAAGGTCTGGGATACACTTTCTGTGGAACTTACTTGCAAACCTCCTGATACCTTACCCTGGAGGAAGACTCCACTCACTGATGTAGCAAGTCTGCTGTCCTCACACTCAATAAGTTGCCTGGTATAAAGAAAAAAAATCAGAATACAAATTAAGTATGTAAATTTGAGCTTGGATTTATATGTTAAAATAAAATGAAAGATTAAAAAAAATTAAATTACTAGTAGTAGGATTCTCGGATATTATTTTTAGTGAACCTTTAGGAACCACTAAGACATATGGGGAAACCTTTCAGTGTGAAAATAAATAAGGTGACACCAGCTTCTAGATGCAGGAGCATTATGATATTGATTGTCAAAGAAGGTTCTTTTATGCCCTCAGTTATCTCACTTATAACATTAGTTATAAAAACATTTATGTGACTGATGTTGTTAATAACGGTAAGTTGCACAATGCCATCCCATTTTGTATCAGGTTATCTATATATTCAGTATGATAAATGGGAAGTTACATAAAGTACAAGCTGTCTGACTCTGACCTGTATGTGGCAATCTCAATATCCAAAGCCATTTTAACACTCAACAGATCTTGATATTCCCGTAAGTGTAAAGCAATTTTTTCCTTCAAAGATTTCAGGTCTTCTTCTAACTTTCCTATTCGTTCCTAAGAGGATGAAGAGAAAAGTTGTGTATGTGCTAGTTCATGGTGAGAGAATGAGATACTAGTGCTCCAGAAAGATGTGTTAAAGGCAAGCTACCTACCTGTAGCTCTTCTATTTCCAACCTGTACTTTTCCTGGTTCTCTTTCACTTGGGCCTCTAGTGCTGCATTCCTGTTCTTCAGTGCTTCAAGTTCTGATTCTTTGCCTTTAATCTATGAGACATTGATTAACTGCTTTATTATAGGTAATTAAAAGTGTACAACATTTTATAAAACAGATAAAATGGTGTCAATTGGTCACTTTGCAACGTGTATGTTCTCTTTGAAATGAAAATGCTGGTAATGAAAGTGAATCTGTGTTCACTTTAAATACCCATTCATGTATAAGGAAAAAAAGTAGAGTTTTTGGTAGTATAACATTACTAATGCAATTTATTTTGTGCGTGTGTGTGTGTGTAAATAACAGCTCTTATTGAAGATTTTTCAAGAAACAGGAAATGTGTATATATAGCTCACTGTATAGCAAAGCTCATAGAAAGACAAAAATGGAAATACTAACGAGAAATACTAATGAGATTAAACAGAAAGAAAGAAAGAAAGAAAGAAAGAAAGAAAGAAAGAAAGAAAAAGAAAGAAGGAAAAGTAGGAGAAGAAGCTAGGTAGAAAGGAATAAAGAAGAAGACCAAATCCACCTCTCTCAGTAATGCATATATTGACTTTTAAAACAATTATGTAGTTCTGCCATGATATAATAGCATAGCCATGTTCATTTTTTAATTAGTTGAGACATTTTCTTTATAGATTTTATGGCCTGCACTTATTCTGAACTAAATGTGGTCTCTATTTTGATTTTTGATAACCATGGTTTTAATCCTGTACAATTTCCATTTCATTATCACATCATTCACAGCTAGCATACACAGTCTTTATCACATTAACAATAAATGGGATTATACTTCATCCTATTTAAAAGAGAAATATGGCCAAATATTTTTTTGGCCATACTTCTCTTCTTGGTCATAGGAGTGCACTTACTTGCTCTCCTGTGACTCAGAATCAGCCAACTAAAGTCCACTGTCAGTTGACAACACAGAGCTGCTCCAGTCTCTGGAAGAATCCCGACAACCTTAATGGGATCCACTCAGATGCCCAATTGGCAGTTGGCTCAACCTCTCAGTGCATAGCTGAGAAATGTAGCCAGCTGCGCCTTCACCCTCTCCAGCCTCGAACTTCGGTGAGCGTTGGAGGAGCAGAGCGGAGAACGTTGACTGACAGTCACCGCTCTCAGTTCTGTGCACCGAGAATTGAGTGATCAGTGGTCCTTCAACCACCATCAAGTGGACTAATTTCTCAGGTTTGCTTGTTTCTCTTTTAACACTTTGTGCTTATATACATATAAATGAAGCCTTTTTGCATTTACAAAGGATTGAAATGGATCTTTGCAATGTATACTTTCTGTTTCTTATTTCAGAACCTCAAAGTTGTTGTTATGTGTTTTTCCTATGAGATAAATTGCAGAAGTCAAAATGTTTTGGAATTGTATTTACCTAAGGTTAGTTTAGCATAATTTGAGTGTGACATTATTAAAATCAGACACATTCCAAAATTTGGATACACAAAGATAGCTGTTTCTGTTTCATGATCTAAAGTGGAGAGCTTTTGTTCATATCTGCTTGGAAAAAATGTTGCCCTTCTTGTTGTTTATGCCACTTCCAGTTGGTGTCTATGTGGTGTAAAATTCATACTTTCTTTCATGCGGACTGTATGGCCCAGCTGTACTTCTTGCCAGCTGTAGCTCTCATACAGGGAAGTAGTAGAGTCATTTATCAGCACCATTAACCCCTCCTCCCCTCCTTGGCCATTCACTGGACACCTTGTATTCTGTTAAACATTAATTATTAATTCTTAAAAAGTAGAGACTGTCCTGTATGCAGTGTATTGCTTCTACAATCTCTCCATACTCTTTTATTTATTTCAGGTGCTTCTATAGTGCAGTCAATTTACACAGCGCTCTACATATATATATTGTACATTCACATCAGTTCCTAACCCTCAAGGGGCGTACAACCTAAGGTCCCTAACTCACATTCATACATACACATACTAGGGCCAATTTAGACAGGATCCAATTAACTACCAGCATATCATTGGGTGTGGGAGGAAACCAGAGTACCCGGAGGAAACCCACGCAGGCACAGGGAGAACATGCAAACTCCAGGCAGGTGGTGCTGTGGTTGGGATTAGAACCCACAACCATTTAGCCACCATTTAACCACTGTGCTGCCCAAACATTATAAATGTTTTGCTGTTGAAAAACACATAGCTAACTTTTTTTACATCAAGCTACTTTATTCTCCTTTCCACCAGCATTTAACTGAAAGCTGAGTGTACTAAATTATGAGTAAAAATAAGGAAATAAGTTGTAGTGTAGATATAACTGATTCAAGTTGTAGTATATAGAAAGTTGTCAAAATAAAAGGCCATACATTGCTAGCTGTGGGGGTACTGTAGTGTACGTAAAGCCCCCCAAAAAAATTTTTTGGGAAATTTGGATAGAGTAGAGATTTGAACCCCTGTTCTGCTTTATCATTGTCTGTGTCCTCTCATTTTGTCCTGGTGACCATTGTACTTGAGAGAAAAAGTGATGGAGAATCTAAAATTTTAGAGTTCCACCAGAATAAGAGGTCAGGAGAAATCTTCCAATGGGGGCAACTGCTTTGGTGACAACTGTCTCAGAGAGAAATTCTCCTCACTTTGAAAAAAAAATTACTTCCTTGTGCACCTCTGAGGTAGTATATGTAGCAAAAAAAACCCCAATGGGACAAAGACACCAACGAATTAACTGATAGAAATGTTAACTCTTCCCAACTAAAACTAAAAATACATCCAACTTAACAACTTTGTGAGTAGTACTGCTTGGACCTTGAAGAAGGAGACACTCCCCGAAAGCTTGTCCTCAAAATTGTATGTTAGTGCAAATAAAAAAAGTATCACGGATAGTACTCAATTGTTTCTATCCATCTTAACACAAATGCTATATGACCATAAAAACAACTGTTTTGATTTCAAAATCCTACATATTATATAATTAAATTTTTCTTCTAGCTAGGCACTGAACAAGCAATCCATAAATATGATTATTCTTAATAAATGCGAATATCTCATATTTTCACTTCATCATTATATAGGGTGTATTGGCCTGTATGGAATAAAGCAAAGAACAACATTAAAAGTACACCTACTGTATTCTGACTCTAAAGTGACAGGAGGTGCACTCTGTATGGCTGGTATAGGTAACTTCACATTAATGCATCCTAAAAAAAATATATACTTACCTATCAGATATTGAACTCTACAGAAATACAATTGCGGTTATATAGTGGGCGCATATATTATACTGTGTAGGTATTCTGCAACTGAATATGAAAGGAAGTACTTCAGCTCATAAAGCCATAAAATGATGAATTGTGTTGAGCAGTGAAAAGCTTGCATTGCTAATTATATAAATATGACATATCTTGTTAAACTCTACATAACCCTTATCTTTAATTGACTCCCTGCTATTACTGGGCCTTATACCTCAACACAAACAGTCAAATATCCCAAGCCCCCACAGACACAACCCAGATAGGAGCAGAGAGAACGGTCACATTCCCTATGCTAGTGAAATCACGGTACAGGCTCCACATGAAGTGACATATGAGCTTCAAGGCCTTTCCAGCTCCACTTACGCTTCTCTTGCAGTTTGCCATGTCTCCTCGGTAATGTCTTGCGTTTTCCGCATGCTTTGTAGAAGCTTGATTGAAGTCAACAAATTTGCTTTTGTACCACTCGTCCATCTCCTGGGGGGAAAGGCAGCAGAAGATATGAACAAGGGGGATGAAGACATGTAATGTCAGGTCTCCCGAAAGAAGGGTTCATTAAGGTCTCATGAACACCAAACTCTTTAATTAACCACCTTGCAGCAAAGCGATTCTACAGAATCAGGACACCCTGCAGCCTTGCACTTTCCACTTTGCAGACATTTTCCATGGCAGACTAGGGGTTAAGCAGCCTAGCTAGGAGTTAGTTGTGTGCATCGGTCTATAGGAATTGTCAGAGATGTCCAATGGCAACATTCTGATTTAATATATACAAGATAAACAATCTTTTATTTGGCCAGAAATATTTGCTAAGTAGCAACTGACATCAAGTTAGATATTTTTCCCCTGAACAGGATGAACTCTAATTTTAACCTGCAGGTTCTTGGCTGCAATTTCTTCATATTCTGTCTGAATGTCCCTCAGAGCAGCGGCAAAGTCTGGGATGGAGAATGCCAAATCACAGGAGGCGGACATATTGTAGATTTGCTTCATCAATTCTTCAATTTCCTGGATTGACAGATACAAGAGGCAAATAGTGGGCACAGGCCCAAATTACACACACACACACACTGTGAAAAAATATGATATACAATACCTCTCCATGGATCCTCTGCAAAAAAGCAATCTCTGCTTCCAAAGTTTGCAACTGCTTTTCCAGTGCAATTCGTCCTGCAGTGGCCATATCTACATCCTAGAGAGCAAACAACCCATTGATCTGTTATCTGTATGTGAATGCTACATATTAGATGGAGAATTTTGCATGTTTTATTAGTAATGTAACAGATAACCCAGCAACACAATCGTCCAGGTCATAGCTATTATAATGCAACAGATTTGTCAGCCAACACAATCCACCAAATGATAACCATGAATTTAGCCATAATATACTCAAATCACTATATTATGGCCAGCTATTTAGAGAAGTCATGAACCAATCACCAAACCACATGGAGATCATATCCCCCCTTACGTATTATACATGGAGACAGGGGCGGACTGACAACTCATGGGGCCCCCAGGCAGTAGGGGATCATGGGGCCCCTGTGTCCTTGCCCACACTCAAAGCACACCCAAAAAGCCTTTAAAAGGTACCAGGGGCATTTCATGGGGCCCCCTACTGACCCCGGGCCCTCGGGCAGTGCCTGAGTTCTTGAATGGTCAGTCCGCCCCTGCATGGAGATAATATACCCCCTTATGTATTATACATGTAATTATGCAATATAAAATATCATCAGACTACTGCAATTTTTTTTTCTGTCGTCAACTGTTCAAGAAAAGGTTTTTAGGACAAATAAAAAACACTGTAGCTGTGTAATTGTAAGTGAGTGATTAAATGAGTAGGTGGTTTTTTTTATAAAATTTTGCAAATAAATAATATTTTATCATAAATCTTGGCCAAAATTTATTCCGTTATCTATTTAGTAAAAAAAAAAAATCCAAATTAGTTTATAACCAAAAAATATAAATAAATATAAAATATAAATATAATTTTTAAACTTTTTTTTACATTTTTATTTTATTTTTTAATATTATTTTTTTTTTTTTTTACATACTGTCACCCTAGCAGTACACTGTCACCATGGTGACACTGTACTACTTGTGGGGGGTGATGAAGATTGTTTTTTTTTTTTACACTGATTGCTTTTACACCCATATAGGATGGAAAAGCAATAATTTCTCTTTCTCTCTGTCTGCATTCTTGCAGTCATTGAGAAGTACTGAGTGAGCTGTGATTGGTCACAGCTTGTCACATGGTACAAGGCTGTTGTGAATAGCCTTGTACCATGTGACCTCTGTGATCATTCACAGATTTCACACGCAGTAAGCAATGATGTCAGAAGTGACATCTTGCTTACTACTTTGCATGTGATCACTGATTGGCCAATCAGTGATCACATGATCGGGACCTCCGACGATTGGTGTTTCACTGTGTCCGGAGGACACAGCGGGCACTGGATCGGGGTGCTGCGCGCTCCCAGGGAGCGCGCACAAGCAGGGTGCGGGGAGGCCGTGTATAAATGGTCACCCGACCCTGCACTGCCACCGTCCGGCCGTTTAAATATACAACGGCCGGTCGAGAAGTGGTTAAAAGCCAAAAAACAGTTAAAGTGTTCCTAACCCCACTACAGTAAAATCAATATGTGCATGCAGTAAAGGATGCTTGTTATACTCACTGTAGAACCTATGGGCTTAATCCTCTGCATTGTGTAAAAAGGCTGTCTGATCCTGTTTTCTCTGATTCTCCCCTTCTTCCATTGTCTCCCTCTTATCTCCTGATAAGACATATCATGTGGATACACTCTACACATGCTCAGTTTGGTGTGTATTGCTACAGAGGTGTTTTTTTTTTCTTGGGAGAGTGCATGTGGTCAGCACATGGTCAATCAGCCCTATTCAGACAGAGGTCAGGGGTACTGCATCCTCCTAGAGCAGAAAGAAAGAAAACTCCTCCTACAAACTTTAGCCAGTGCTCTGCTGGACACTGGTAGAAGTCACAAGACTCTAACTGCTGATGAGAAAAGGTATTTAGCAGTTTGTATTTACTAAAATAATTGCATTTCCATGTTGTGTGTACTGTGGGAGGCCAGATATAGTGAATGCAGGGTCCTGGGTTTAGTAACACTTTAAGCTCACATCTGATGGTACACCACCTGGTATAAACATGTGTGAACTAGAATCCCTTTCTGCTGATAAACTGCCACCTTTGGTATCTCTTAACCGCCAGCTTTGGAGTAGTAGTTCCCAGCATTTACTAAAGCAGTGATCCTTGCAATCGCGTGTTTAGGCCCTTCCTCCTCCAGAGCACAAACTTGCAAGAATCACTGTAGGCTGTAGAAATGCCTTTATTTTGATATATTTCTTCTGGAACTATTTTTATGTTTTTTGTAAAATATTAGTAGATGCATGTTTAGTGACATTGGGATTAGTGTACTGTAAAGGGGAACTAAGGGCATTTAACAAAGATTGTGAGCAGGCAGGTTGTTTACAGAAGAGACTGCAATAAGATACACCTAACTGCCTGCTCACGGTCTTCTGTTGCATGTAAACTGAGCTGCACATGTGCATTTCAGCTTACATTGCCAGCACACCCCCTGTGTATTGGGATGACTAACACCTCTGTATGTGTAGGAGTTATGTCATTCCGTGATGGCTAATGGAGATGCTCAAACACCAGCACACAGGGAGAAGATGCTGGTACCAGTGATGGACTTATACCTTTAGAGAAGAGGTAAGTTTAGTTCCTTTAGCTCTGCTTTAAAGTTGTTGTAAACCTCAGACATGAAATATGCCACTATAGTGTGTGCTTGTCTCAATGAAGTGCACTAAGTGCCATTTCTCTCTGCTACTTTGTTCCTTTTCTATAAGCATGAGTTACTTCTGACAAGTTTTCCTGACACCAAGAGCAAAATGGTGACAGGGGAGGGACCTCCATCAGAGTGACAGCCTCAGATCTGTTCCTGTGTGCTGTGTGGAAGTGGTTGCGTCCCTTCCTTCCAATCAGCTCTCAGAGATCTCCTCACAGATCTTCATCTTCCCGCCCAGTGCTATTCGGAGCTAATAGATCCTGTGTAAATTCTGCACTTTGAAGGAATGTAGGGGAAAATGGAAGTAGATAAACATCTACAACTTATGTAGGTGGTTTTGTTGTATCACCTGAGGTCAGTCACTTCACTGGGTATATGAAAGGGTTTACAACCTCTTTAAGGCTCTATTCACACCTGAGCAATTAGAAATGCAGTTTGAAGCTTCAGCAGAAGCACTTGAATGCTTGATATTGGGATTTTCTATTATATTTAGCAATGTCCCTTCAAACCTGAGCATAAAGCCAGTTGAAGCTTGAAGCTTGTCATTCAAATTTGCTCACTTTTTCTTGCCTATTAACCTTCTATTGGCTAAAAACAAGAAAGCTCAAGCCTTAAACACATTCACAAATGCTCATATAAACAGTCAAACAAACATGAAAAATGCCAAAAATGCTCAGCTCAAAGTTTTGCTGATTGTTACTTGGTGTTTTTTCACTTGCCTAAAGAGGCATTTGCTGTTATTTGACCTTGGTACAGACACACAGACACACAAGGTGACACGCAGGTTAAAATGCAATTAAAAGTTATTTTCCCACATCTGTGACTTTTTAAATTGCAGTTAGTGTCAGTGTATAAATAGTCAGTGAGTTGGTTAGCTCTCACATGGATACACTGAGCAGGCTAGATACTGAGCCATGGGGAGCAGAAAAGAACTGTCAAAATACATGCATAACAAAGTAATGGAACTTTTTAAAGATGGAAAAGGATATAAAAAAGATATTCAAAGCCTTGAACATGCCAGTCAGTTCTGTTTAATCACATATTAAGAAGTGGAAAATTCAGGGATCTCTTGATACCAAGCCAAGGTCAGGTAGACCAAGAAAGATTGCAGCCACAACTGCCAAAAGAATCGCTTGAGATACAAAGAATAACCCACAGGTAACCTCAAGAGTTATACAGGCTGCTCTGGAAAAATATGGTGTGGTTGTTTTTGAGAAGAACAATATGACAATACTTGAACAAAAATGAGCTGCATGGTCGAGTTGCCAGAAAAAAGCCTTTACTGCGCTACTGCCCCAAAAAAGCACAGTAACAATATGCATGACAACACCTTGACATGCCTTACCGGGCTTTTTGTGGGATTACTTTGTGAACAGTACTGACTGGCATATTCAAGGCTTTGGATATCTCTGTATAGCCTTTTCCATCTTTATAAAGTTCTATTCTATCACCTTGCTACTCAGGTCTTTTGACAGTTCTTTTCTGCTCCCCATGGCTCAGTATCTAGCCTGCTCAGTGTATCCATGTGAGAGCTAACAAACTCACTGACTATTTATACACAGACACTAACTGCAATTTAAAAAGCTACAGATGTGGGAAAGAAAACTTTAATTGCCATTTTAACCCGTGTGTGTCACCTTATGTGTCTGTACCAAGGCCAAACATTCCAGGGTATGTAAACCTTTGATCAGGACCATTTGGGGAATTTATGTTATCATTATGATTTGCCAAACAACTATGTGATAATAAATGGCTTCATATGATCAACTATCCTTAAATAAAAGACAATTGTTTGGCATGATCAGTCATATTTTAATATCAATGCCAAACTTTCACAATTTCTGCCAGGGTATACAACTGTATATGAACAGAAATGATTGTCTGGCACTTTCCAAGGCCAATGATTTGCTCAGAACCTGTACTATGCAGACATTCAAGATACAAATAGTTGAAAGCAGAAAAAAATGTATATTATATCTTGGGCAGCACTGTAAGGCTTTTTAAAGGACTTTTTCAGTATGAGAGTGGTAACAAATTTGCATTTCAGAGGAGAGGGCCTATGTTTAGTTCAAAGCCTGTTCCAACCAAGTCCTATTACTTCAGTAGTAAATCGCCTCTGGGCAAAATGACAGACATAGACCATGTCTAGATCATAATTTTTGACCTCAAGTCTAGAATGTTCAAATTTATCAGCTTATTTTATGTAATTTATGTCCTAAATGTCATCAAAAGAATAACCACCACTGTAATTACTATTTTTTTAACATTTAATTTAACACTTTGAGTTTAGTTTAGAGCTGGTACAGTCGTTTGAATGCATACTGCTCTTTAGGTTCCTACTTTGAATTTTTTTGTCTATGTGCTAACCAGCAGGACAAAATAAGCTGCCATCTCATGCTTCTTATTTGTCAAAGAGTTCTGCTTATTAATAATGAATTACAATTTTAAAGCAGCAAGGAAGAATATTTGGAAGCAGAATGATATAGGTTCACTATTTATTCATAGGTATACAAAACTCATTATTTATCCTGTAAATACTTTTATGCTCCTCTTGCATATCGTGAGAGGTTTTTTTTTTGTATTTTCTGTTCAGTGCATCCTATACAATCTTTACAATGGATTTTTCCAAAAGATGGACAATGTTGCTATAGGGTTGACTCAAAAAGGGTGTAGAGCATGTTCAACGAAAAGTCACTAAGGTCAGTGAGTAAAGTTATGATCGCTTTGAATGGCCACTCATGTAAAGGGGAATTGGAAAAATGGATTTTGCCTTGCACATAGTTGGATGATTGAAGCAAATTTAGCTTCACTTTAGTAACTAAGTGAAGATTCTGTTCTTATTTAGTACATCAGCATTTATGATTCGCAATTATTTTCTTTAACAATGCATCTCCTAGTACAGTGCTGTTGGCTGGTGGGTTATTATGCATATTAACTATTCACTAGGAGGCTGTGTAGCGTACACTACGTTTTTTGTTCAATGAGTGCCCTGGTTGCATAGGTTTATCACATATTTCATGTTCATATGCAGTCACTTCTGTTCGCTACACGCCTGTTAAATATTACCACTCTCTAAAGCGATTATAGATGATTTACAAAGTCTAGGGAATCGTGTCTGGCAGATCTAACTGCCCAAGGCTCCATACTTCCATGATCAGCAATGATTTTGCGGGAGAGGGGAGTGCATGCCTTATATAAAATGCTGCTCTAAAAATCCCGCCATCCAAAGCTTGCCAGCGAACAAAAAAAGTGAGGAGGTGCTAATTAGACCATCAGACTGTATTTGTCTCCAGGTTGACGTGGACTCTTGTGTCTTAATTCCACATACAGAATAATATGCACATGGAGGCCATTTTAAAAACATGGAAAAACAAATGAAATGATTGCACATAGAAACTATGTGTCATTTAAAGCACCAATATAGGGTTCACCCCAAACTGAAATCTTAATTTAGGGTAGACAATGGCTTGTTGAAGCACAAACAGACGTCTTGGGGTTGATTTATTGAAACTGGAGAGTGCAAAATCTGGTGCAGCTGTGCATGGCAGCCAATCATCTTCTAATTTCAGTAATAATATTAATATTAAAGGCTTAAATTAAAAAAAAAATAACAAACACATCATACTTACCTGCTGTGTACGGTGGTTTTGCACAGAGCAGCCCTGATCCTCCTCTTCTCGGGTCCCCCGCCGGTGTTTCTCGCCCATCCGACCTGTCGAACGCCCCCATAGCAAGCAGCTTGCTATGGGGGCACCTGCTGCTCCATGTGTCCATTCACACATGCAGACACTGCTTGACCCTCCCCCTCTCTTCTCATTGGCTCACTAGCTGTGATTGACAGCAGCGTGAGCCAATGGCTCCCACTGCTGTTTCAGCCAATGAGGAGAGGGAGTCCCAGCATTGCTGAGACTTCAACGCACATCACTGGATCAAGAAGTGAGTATTAAGGGGGGCTGGGGGAGCTGCTGCACAGAGAAGGTTTTTTACCTTCATGCACAGAATGCAGGAAGGTAAAAAACCTTCAGCCTTTACTACTTTAAGCTTTGACAAAAAAAAAATGGGAAGCTGATTGATTTTAATGCACAGCTGCACAAGATTTTGCATGCTCTAGTTTTAGTAAATTGACTCCTTATGACTTTGTGGCTCACTGGGGTTGATTTACTAAAACTTGAGAATGCAAAATCTGGTACAGCTGTGCATGGTAACCAATCAGCTTCTAACTTCAGCTTTTTCAATGAAGCTTTGACAGAAAAAAAAACCTAGAATCTGATTGGTTTCTATACAGAGCTGCACCAGGTTTTGCACTCTCCAGTTTTAGTAATTTAACTTCACCATTTACCATTGCCTGTCTGCAAAACACAATATAAATAAGCCTCCTTCTTACTTTCATGTGTTTTAGATTACAAAGTAGATTACAAAGTATACAGCAAGAGGAGCGAGCCCCCTCATTCTGCACCAAGACCGGACAGTATGGAGCACAGACAGAAGCTTGTCTGCTTATTTCACCCCAGCCAGCTACAAAAGCAAGAAAGATGTGAATGGATGAAATATCCACTCATAACACATTCGAATGGGTGTCACAATCTTTTTCTTTTTTTGCATACCGATAAAAATGATCACTTTATTAATAAGCCTTGTTGGGTATATTTGTATTTTATGTGGCTTGGTCATAGGCTTCCTTATACATATGCCTCCCTTTATGACAACTAATTCTTTTTCTGCCAGGGGGTCATGTCTACGTAATCCCTTACGTGTACTGAAAGGGTTAAGACAGGATTCAAACCAATTTTCATAATAAAAATCAGGGTGATATGTATATGCTAAAGACAATGCCTGGGATGCTGCATACAAGGTGAGTGAGGATGGTAAAGACAGCTCCTTACAGGGCGGAATGCTTCAATGTCGCCTTCAGCTTTTTTCCTTGCCTCGACTGCATCTTCATAATGTTTCTTTACGGCGCTGAGTTCCTCAGACACTGATGACTTGGCAGCCACTGCTACATCCTGTTAAATAAAGCAGAATCTTCTTATGCCTGGCTAACCTACAGCGTCCCCCTTCTAATCCAATCAGTGCCAGAGGAGAGCTGTCTGGGGTTTCAACACATCTATGCCCAGCACAGTGAGAAGACACCAATACTAACCTCTGTCAGACATTCTCCCTTGTGCCTAGAACCAAATGACCCTGTGTGGGGCCTTCTACTATTGTTTACAATACCCACTGGTTGTTATTCCTTTGGACCAGGCAATGAGCCATGTATTATAATGGGGGAACTGGCCATAAAAAAACAATGATTTTCAATGTAATAGTGGCTAGAGACCCATTATAATGCCATTATTTCAAATCTCCCAGTGTGCTCAATGCATGTGCTTGTAAAATACTGCCTGAACAGCTTGTGCCCTATCAGCAGTAGTCTACACAGGCGTCCCAAGTATCGCAAATAGAAAAGCTAGCTTCAAGACAGCCTCCTCCTCAAACAAAGCATTTCACACTCAGGTTTACATTTGCATTATGATCTGGTGTTAAAGACAGCTGAGAAGAAGTGACATGTGGTCCAACAATGCCTATAACTTTCCATGCACAGTCTTTCAGCAAGTAAAGATTTATAGGCATCCTCATACTCAACAGATTGAAGGTTAAAAGGCCAATGCATGTGTGTAATACTGGGCACCAGAGTGCTCATTTCCCTGCCAAGCTGGTTTTATCATAGAAGTACATTGAGGAAGGAAATATTATCTATCTATCTATCTATCTATCTATCTATCTATCTATCATCAATGTATTATCTATCTATATATCTATCTATCTATCTATCTATCTATCTATCTATCTATCTATCTATCTATCATCAATGTATTATCTATCTATATCTATCTATCTATCTATCTATCTATCTATCTATCTATCTATCTATCTATGTATCTATCATCAATGTATTATCTATCTATCTATCTATCTATCTATCTATCTATCTATCTATCTATCTATCATCAATGTATTATCTATCTATATCTATCTATCTATCTATCTATCTATCTATCTATCTATCTATCTATCTATCTATCTATCATCAATGTATTATCTATCTATCTATCTATCTATCTATCTATCTATCATCAATGTATTATCTATCTATCTATCTATCTATCTATCTATCTATCTATCTATCTATCTCTCCGTCATCAATGTATTATCTATCTATCTATCTATCTATCTATCTATCTATCTATCTATCATCAATGTATTATCTATCTATCTATCTATCTATCTATCTATCTATCATCAATGTATTATCTATCTATCTATCTATCTATCTATCTATCTATCTATCTTCAATGTATTATCTGTCTATCTATCTATCTATCTATCTATCTATCTATCTATCTATCTATCTATCATCAATGTATTATCTATCTATCTATCTATCTATCTATCTATCTATCTATCATCAATGTATTATCTATCTATCTATCTATCTATCTATCTATCTATCTATCTATCCATCCATCTATCTATCTATCTATCTATCTATCTATCTATCTATCTATCTATCTATCTATCTATCTATCTATCTATCATCAATGTATTATCTATCTATCTATCTATCTATCTATCTATCTATCATCAATGTATTATCTATCTATCTATCTATCTATCTATCTATCTATCTATCTATCTATCTATCTATCTCTCTATCCATCATCAATGTATTATCTATCTATCTATCTTGCTATCTATATGAAAACTAGTGGGAAGAAGAGCATAAAGAAGCATGTTAGGAATCCAGTTCCAGCAGTATCTTACATGGAAACAGTTTTGGGTTAAACACCCTTTTGTCAACTTGACAGACAGGATGAATACATAGCAAATGATTCACATAAAAATATGAAACAACCAAAAGTGACCTTCATAATGTCAACTAGTCAGGACCCCAAAAATATTAATTAGGAGATATATATATATATATATATATATAGCATTAAAGAGTTAAAGTGGTCTTACAAGCAAAACCAAAAATAAAATGTAATATATTGCAGCTTACCAATCATTAGATGTGGTGGCTACATTAGTTTTATTTTTTAGGCTGTTTTTTCCCCTCTCTTTCACCTGGTAACACAGCTTTTGTATCACAGTGCCCCCATTTTCGATAAAGGAGTACCTTTGGACAGCACCATTGTCAGTCTGGGGGGAGAGGAGTGTTAGATGTACTAGCACATTTAAATACACTAAACAAACTGAAGCCAAACTCCAGCTGACACTTTATAAACAGTTACAGCTTTTTTTTCCTTATGGGATAAAGGTTTTAAATAAACAAATAAAAGCTGACCATTGTAAGTACCCCTGTCAATGTTAAATGGTTTTGCTCCATCCCTGTAACTGCTACATCTACAGAAAAGCTTGTTCTTTTGAAAAGCAACAGACTTAATGGCTGGATCACCAGGTGAAAATAACGGAAAGAAAGCCTAAAAAAGAAAACAAATGCAGCCAACACATTTAAGAATTGGAAAGCTGCAATATAATAAATGTTTGCTTTTGGGTTTAATACTACTTTAAATCCTCTGTTGTTGGTAGTTGCAGAAGGGATAATCCCCAGCTTTCTCAAACATCTATTTATCAAGTTAAACCATAGTACACCACTCATTAATGCTCATTGTTTCATAGCCTTTATCAAGTGATTCCATTTGTGAGTATGAGAAAAAATATTACATAGAAAAGAGGTGAGCTGCAATTTAACTTGGTATATGGATGATATATGGAGGCAGGTGAACAGAAGAATGACAATAAGAATATATAGATAAATGTGTATGTACCAAATGTATTCCTAGTGACTGAACCAGATACATATGTTACCCTTTGATTCTGGGCCTGTTCTGCCTCTCTTCGAAGGTCCCTCAGCTGCTGCTCATACAGAGCTCTAAGAGAAGATGGTCTGTTGCTGCGAGTGCGGAGCGCATCAAGCTCAACCTGTGCGGTGGCATTCTGCTGTTCCAAGTCCCTGACCTATAGGATATACAAGCACATAAACTAAATATATATTGACTTCAAAAAGACAGTAGTCTTGTATTAAGCTAATTACCATTTTCATAAATATAATGTGTGTGTGTGCAGGTGTTATAGTTTTATAGTTGGCCCGAGGAAAGGCACATGTTCATTCTGTTCTGCCAAAAAAATTGCGTAATCAGAATCCCTTTAATTTAAAATGTGACGAAGGTGATCTAACAGGGAAAAGGTAGTCTACCTTATCCTGAATGGCATTTGGATAAATACCTGGGTATACATTCTACTATGTAAATTTCATATTGGTTTGTACGATGAAATGAATGTTCCTTAAAGGCCATTTTTGTACATTGATTACATACCCCTTTCTTCACCACATAACCCAATCCAGATTTTCCCTATAGCTGGGGTTCCTCATGTCCCATACAGTTTCTTTTCTTCTGCAGTCTCTCTAGTTGGAGAACATTCTTTTTGTGAAATGGTGACCTTATGAGAATAAATCTATTTTGTTGATTAATATTACAAGGCCTAGTGTGATAGGTGATCACAAATCTTGTAAAATAATTGAAATGCCATTTTACTATGAAGGTGTCCATTGACTTTCAAAGGATGGTCAGCAATGCAGGAGCATTGAACTTCAAACTTTGTAGAGAATTGTAGACCTATTTATCAGCTGTAAACTCAGGTGTCCTTTTATGAAACAGAGATCAGTGGCGATCCTAAGGATCGTTGCTGATATCAGGACATTAGTGGTTTAAGAAACAGAGATGATCAGTGGAGAACATGTTCTCCGCCGATCATCTCAGCACACAGATGGCAGGTATATGAAGGAGCGATGTCAGCCCTTCACTGGTGATCTGTGTTCTCCCTCCAGATTCTCCAGCCCAGAGGTGGAGAATCGGGGGAACCGCAAACGAAGCAGCGGTAATATTATAATCTCACGAGATTATAATAACAGCAACCATTTTCCAGTGTTCAAAGAGTTTGTAGATTGCTTCTCTCTTCATTCGGAGAAGCGATCTACACCGCTTCATAAAAAGGCATTCAGAGGAGAACTCTCGCCTCTGAGAATGCCGGAGAACTGAGCAGCAGTCATTTACCTCTGTTTGGCCAGGCTTAAAAGTACTTTTAATGGAGAGAGGAGAGATGAGAGCAGGGACTGGGGAACAAGTGCCAGGAAGGGACAATAGTAATCAGGATTGGTCTTCTAACCTGCCCTATTGACTTCCCCCCCTGAGGTCAGCCTTAGGCCACCCATAGAAATAAGACTGTATCTGAACCTGGATTAAAAAACCCAGATCAAGTAACTGTCATCACATGTCAATGGGTACCTAAAGCAATGCTTGTATTAGGAAAGAGTTGTTAAGTTCCACACTGGGAGGACATTACATGCGCTTTCAAAATCAGAATCACTTAATGTTGCACATGAAGATTTTCCAGCATGTTGGAAAATCTCTGTGTGACAGTCGTGATCCTCTCCTTTTCTCATTATGATTGTACCTCTTCAGGGTGACGATACATGAAAAAACTCTGCTATACCTGCATAACATATAAAAATGCCTAAAAATAATACTGCATTCTGCTGGATTCAAGGAATTATAGCATATACTGGATGTTAATGTATATTGCAGGATGTATCAGCAAGAATGGGCTGTTTAGATTGATAAAAGAAAAAAAGAGATTTAAATGCTTTACCCTTTCTATGTATTTTGTGAGGCGATCATTCAAACTAATCATTTCTTTTTTCTCATTGTTCCTGGTACTCAGAAATTCTTGGTTTGCTGCACTGGCTGCTTCCAAGTCCACCACTGGGCCCAGCAACCCTCCATAACTAGATGCAACCATACTAGAGAAGAGATAGCAGGGAATGACAACGACAATACATTACACATTGACAATCCTAAGGAAGAATGTATACATTATTCTCTGTGGTCACTGTAAGACTATTTGTAGTTATTGGCTAATTGTATTTAGTTTTATAAAAACAATGCTGAGAAATACATATATCCTTAATTTACTCCTTTCCATTTAACAGAGATCTGTAAAGCGTGATGACCCTGCAGAAATTGAAATGTCTTTGCCCATTGGGATAAGCACCCACTGACAACTAGCTGTGCACAAGCCTTTTTAATAAGGCAAGAATAATGGGCGGGCATGCAGTCTACAGAAATTACGGAGCGATCTGATTTCTGGCAAATTGTAACCATCAGCACATTGTACAGGAAATATGTATTTACACCAGTGAAGGTTCTTGTAGGCCACTGTGGTGACTATACTAGCATTATCCTGGTTTGAGATAATTACTCTACAGATGTTCAATAAATGTAAGATTGTAAACCAACACAAAGTTGATATTAATGGTACTAAATACTAATATTAACAGTACAAAGATCTGATCTGGTACATTTTTTCTAATCACATGCAATGAAAATCTCCCAGGGCATAAAATCCCCAGATTGCAATACCAGCAATGTTTAGTGCAATTTAGCTAAAAAAAATAATTTTTAACTTTTAAATACAGTTTATTAATATCTCCTCCTCCCACTTTGCTGATAACGTCCTTTCGAATGTAACTTTGCCATAGATTATCACATACTAGTTAAATTAGGTTGCTGTACGGCTGGGAGCCTGACATTTATACTTTTGAACGTCTATGTCTAATATATAAAACATTGATTATGAAATCTGCCAAGTAAAAAGAATGAATATACAAATTATCTCCAGCATAAACGCCATAAATCTTTGCCATATATGTTAAATTCCATATATGCAACATGTGCACAAATATTTGGGGTTTAAATGAGATACTTACAACCATCTAGATTGACTCACACAATAATCTAGCAGCAAAAACCTGCAAACGATTGCAGTCAAAGTTTCAAGAGTTGCGATCAATGGTTTTTCACAACAGCTTATGTCTTGTTTGGAAACATTTTTCTTCATACATTTGGCATAGTAAATCATATCCTGTATGTAGTATAGTCATGACAGTCTTTTCATAAAGCAGCAATATGAATATTAACTGTAATATTAATGTTTTTTCAACTTTCCTAACATAATATAAAACACTTGTTATTTTTGCTCTTTGTTTTTTAGTTTTTGGGTTTATTTATTTTTTTACCAGTGTAGAGTAATATAACATTAATGATAATGTAATCTAATGATTATAATAGTATTCGTTAAGTAAGATTGTTTTAATTTTAAAACTTGGGTTGGCATAAGGCAATAGGTGGGGTCTCTTATATACTACATTTTTCAAAAGGGCTTTTTTTTGCTGAAAACGTCTAAGACAAACTGCAGTTAAAAAAGGTGAAATTTCTGCAAACAATTATAGAATAGTTTCCAAAATGATAATGAATAAATTAAAACTAAAAAATACACACTAAAATTGAATTAAAGAATGCCATTCATTCACAAGAATGCCATTGACAAACATTGATTTTTAGATAGTAAGAAAAATATTTTCATTAAAAAAAAGTAAAATAAATCAACCATATTAGAAATATACTGATGTTCATTAACAATTTTTTATTCTACCAATTGTGGAACAGTCATTTTAATAGATGTTTTTATTTTGTCAGTTAAAACAATACCATTGAAAAAAAAAATCAGATTTTTAACCTATTATAAATATGTTAGTGTAAGCTGATTTTCATCTTGAACTGAAATATACTCTATTACAACAGGTAGGATAATGTGTTTAATAAACAGAACAAAAGTAGGAAAATTGTAAAAATTTGTATGCATATTAGAGTCAGCATCAAATTGAAATAAGCTCCTCTGAATTTTTTTTTATACACTCGAATCAAAAAATATCTGTGCAGGCATTACTCTAATAATTAAATACACACATATATCACACTATTTTCAGATCATTACTTTTTTAAGGCAGAATGAAAAATATTTATTAGCTTTTTAAACATTGAAAGTCTTACAACTGCATTTTTTACACAAATATTTCAGAATGATTATTGAATAATACATTTCATTGTTCATTTGTATTGATTTAAAAGGGAATTTAAGGGTCATTGTAAGCTTCTTAACATATTCATTATTTTTATTTAAAAAAACATTTATATAGCTAGTCTACATTAATTTTATGAACAGGCTTTATGACGTGATGGGTTATCTCAAAATTTAATTTGTAAAGCTTTCTTTTTTTTTTACAAAGCTTTTGCAAAAACCAAGGGTTAAAATATTTTATGTTGAATCAATCTAGTTTTTGCAGCTAATTAAACATGTTTTTTTCTCTCTTAAAGCAGACCTTGACTCACATTTTTCATAATTATAGTAATATTAATGTATGATATTTTTTACAGAAATTTTAACCCTTTTCATGGTAATTTTATTGACCTACAATAAAACAAATACCATTTGAAATGAATGGCAAACACCATGGGGTATATTTGTAAAGCAGTAGATTACTTTTTTACAAACACTCACTGGTGGTCAATTACTTTCATTTAAAATACATACACCTGGAAGATTCAATTGGAGAGAATGCTTGTTGAATGTCAGATTCACTGCTTTATAAATATGCCCCCAAGTTAAGAAAAAAAATGCCACAGAATGAAAAAGGTATGCTTGTATATTTTCAAAGAAATAGACTTTCTTCCTTTTTTTTTGTAGATATTTAGATTTTAAACATTTTTTTAAATAATTTAAATTGCATCCATATCCTTTTTTTCAATTTTGTATTTAACAACATTGATGTTGTTGCTTTATGTCACTTTCAATACCAAGAACAACTAGAATAGATTAATAAGATAAAAAGCATTGGGGGTGATTTACTAAAACTGGGGAGTGCAAAATCTGGTGCAGCTGTGCACTGTAGCCAATCGGCTTCTAGCTTCAGTTTGTTCAATTAAGCTTTGACCAAACCAATCTGGATACCAATTGGTTTCTATGCAGATCTGCACCAGATTTCCACTCTCCAGTTTTAGTAAATCAACTTTATTGTGTTTGGCTGTAATAAATTTGGAGGTCATGATAAGGCTCCATGCACACTGGCTTTAAATTTGCTGCTTTTACAGGAGTTTTGTGTTTTGCCTGTATAAGCAGCTCAGTGTTATCCTATGTCCATGCACATTAGAATGATTAGAGGCATATTTTAGGTTCAACATTTAGAGGCAGGAAAAAAACCCTTCTGGTTTGCGTTACTGGAGCTATCTGGCAGAAAAAATGCTCAACTCGCCTAAACTGTGTACAAAAACGCTCTGTATCAGTTTTTTTTCTGCCAAGGGGGTTTTTAAGCCCAATGTGCATGGATCCTAACTTGTAATATTACCTCTCTGCGTACATTGATGCTTTATCCCATTCTTTCTTACTTGGTGACATATGTCCTTTATAAGTTTTCCTGTGTATATTATTCTGCTGTACTGAATATGTTCAGTTTTTATGGTTTTATTATACCAAAAAACAATAAACATATAAAAAGCAAACATTTAAAGAATCATGCAAAGTGCTTAATACACAGCAAAGACAGGTAAATTGTAAGCACTTGGAAATGGCACCAATAAGGCTATTTTATAAACAGCTCAAAAATATATAGTAAACAAAAATATAGAAAGAATCATGCAAAGTGCTTAATAAATAGCAAAGACAGGTAAATTGTAAGAACTTGGAAATGGCCAATAAGGTTACTTAATAAACAGCTCAAAAATATATAGTTTAAAAAAAAAAGAAAGAATCATGCAAAGTGTTTAATAAACAGCAAAGACAGGCAAATTGTAAGCACTTGGAAATGGCACCAATAATGTTATTTTATAAAGAGCTCAAAAATATATAGTTAAAAAAAATAGAAAGAATCCTGCAAAGTGTTTAATAAACAGCAAAGACAGGTAAATTGTAAACACTTGGAAATGGCACCAATAAAGCTATTTTATAAACAGCTCAAAAATATATAGTTAAAAAAAAATAGAAAGAACCATGCAAAGTGCTTAATAAACAGCAAAGACAGGCAAATTGTAAGAACTTGGAAATGGCCAATAAGGTTACTTTATAAACAGCTCAAAAATATATAGTTAAAAAAAAAAGAAAGAATCATGCAAAGTGTTTAATAAACAGCAACGACGGGCAAATTGTAAGCACTTGGAAATGGCACCAATAAGGTTATTTTATAAAGTGCTCAAAAATATATAGTTAAAAAAAATAGAAAGAATCATGCAAAGTGCTTAATACACAGCAAAGACAGGTAAATTGTAAACACTTGGAAATGGCACCAATAAGGTTACTTTATAAACAGCTCAAAAATATATAATTAAAAAAAAATAGAAGAATCATGCAAAGTGCTTATTAAACAGCAAAGACAGGCAAATTGTAAGTACTTGGAAATGGCACCAATATTAAATAAATCTATATATAAAATATATAGTAAATATATACTGCCTTGCTCATTATTTGAACTAAGTTTCAGTTAGTGCTTTTATTGACAACCCCCCCAAAAAAACAAAAACAAACAAACACCCATAGGAGTATCAACTTCTTGCTTGGCTTGTTAAAGGAAGATTCTGACATCCTATTTGATAATAAAGGAAAGGGACACATAACTGACATCTGGTACATCCTTTATGTACCAGTTCCTAATTGATCCAGACATTTTTTTTTTTTGCGGGACTTTAGTGAAAAAAAAGAGTGGTCTATGTGGTTTAATTTTTTTTTTTGGGGGGGGGGGGGGTCATCAAAGTAAATACAGAACTGGTTTAGAGTAAAATGAAAAAAAAAAGTGAGACTCGTCAGATCAGTAGTGGATTAACAAATGTAGGAGAGGGAGAAGTTTGGTTTTATTAAAGACCCCCCCCCCCACCTTCCCCAGCACCACCTATTGCACTCTTACCTGCGAGGCCGGCGGGAGGCAGAGGCGGTCCTCCTGCCCCCAGTATGCACTTCACATGTCTCCCTGCTGTAGCTGGTTGACCTCCTATGTCTGGGTGGAGATGGGCTGCTCACCCTGAGCCTGACCACCGAACCAGCAGTGAACTCATCGAAGTGGCGGCGATAAGAAGAGATCCTCTCCGGACTGACGCTCATTGCCGGGCGGTGCTGGGAGCTGTCTATGGTGCTGAACGCGCTGCTGCGGATGTTTGCGCCCAGGTAGCGCGGCATTCTTATAGAGCAGAGCTGGGTGCAGGACAAGGGCAGCTCTCCAGGAATGTGCCAGGTCAGGACCACACACACCCTTCACTCCTAAGTGTCAAAGTCACGGCAAGAGGCCAAATTCCCAACCGCAAAAAAAAAAAAACCGAGTCCTGGTATCTTGCAGAGCATTCAAGCTGATCTAATAACCCAGGCGCGCAAAGCTTGAAAATAATGGAAAAAATGAACCGGGGAGCATATGCATCTATTCATATAATGAGATAGGATCGGAAGCCTGTGAGAATCCACTGGATAATGACAATTATTCCTGAATATTAACCCGTTCACTGGCCCATTTTCTCTGGTAGCAAATTACTCATCTTGGCTGTATAATAAAATGAGAGGCGAATTCTTAATATTAAAAAGCAAACAGTAATGCGAAGAAAGTCAACTCTTAAGCTATACTTAGAGGGAGAGGTGTGATTAAGCTTTTCAGCTGATAAGGATTTTATTGTATTATGTGAATCTGTATAGAGTAGGTCCAAGCACAATATTTCAAGTCATTTATTATGTACAGTTAGTCCCCTACATACCAACTTTCAAGTTGCAAACATTTAAAGATGCATTTGCAGGTCCAATCGTGTGAATTAGTTCACATTTCTGGCATACATTCTCATGCATGCGTCCTCTACAAGTGTTGGTGCATCTGTCTACTTGACTGTAAACAGTACTGTATCTTTATTTCAACCTTTTTTTCCATATATTATTTGTGTGAAATATATTGTAAAGATATTAGTCATTTATTACGCCAGTTGTGTTAGTAGCGGGGCGGAGTGACAACTCATGGGGCCCCCGGGCAATAGGGGATCATAGGGCCCCTGTGTCCTTGCCCAAACTCAAAAAAGCCTATGAAAAATGTACCAGGAGCATCTCATGGGGCCCCCTACTGACCCCAGACCCTCGGGCAGTGCCTGAGTTTCCAAATGGTCAGTCCGCCCCTGGTTAGTAGGCTAACTTTGTTGGACTTACAAACAAATTGGACTTACGAACCTTTTTATTATTATTATACAGGATTTATATAGCGCCAACAGTTTGCGCAGCGCTTTACAAAATGAAGGTAGATATTACAGTTACAATACAATTTGGTACAAGAGGAAACAGAGGGCCCTGCTCGTTAGAGCTTACAATGTAGGAGGAAGGATAGAGTGATAGAAAAGGTAATAGCTGTGGGGGATGAGCTGATGGAGGAAATAAATGGCAGTTTACTAGGTAGAAGCAGGATAGGCTTCTTTAAAGAGAAAGGTTTTCTGGGATCGTCTAAAGGTGTATAGATTAGGAGATAGCCGGACAGATTGGGATAGGGAGCTCCATAGGATTGGAGAAGCTCGGGAAAAGTCCTGGAGGCAAGCATGGGAGGAGGTGACACAGGGAACTAGAGAGCAGAAGGTCTTGGGAGGATTAAAGAGAGTGGTTTGGTTGATATTTTGAGACCAGGTTGGTGATGTAGCTGGGGCAGAGTTGTGCATGGCTTTGTAAGTTGTTGTTAGTATTTTGCATTTTATTCATTGGGCGAGTGGAAGCCAGTGGAGGGATTGGCAGAGAGGGGTAGCAGACACTGAACGTTTGGTAAAGTATATGAGCCTAACAGCAGTATTCATGATGGACTGGAGGGGGGATAGCCTATGTAAAGGTAAGCCAATGAGGAGGGAGTTGCAGTAGTCGAGGCGAGAGATAACCAGGGAGTGAATTAAGAGCTTTGTGTTATCATTGGTTAAAAAGGGGCGTATTCTGGAGATTTTGTGGAGGTTGAGGCAACATGATTTGGACAGGGATTGGATGTGGGCCTGCAAGGATAGTTCAGAATCCAGGGTTACCCCTAGCATCCTGCTCTTAGAATGGAACGTGTTTGTATGTAGGGGACTTAGAGCTGATTCACACATATGCAGTGCAGACTGAAACTCAGTCAGGTTTCACAGCTAATTGATACACAAGTTGTTCAGGGGTTCATGTCAGGGTTACATCAGGTTCAGGACAGGATTAGCTCAGGATCTTATCCTGTTCATACATATGAGGTTTAGAAATGGTTCCCATAGAAGCCAATAGCCTTTAATCCACACCTGAACTGGACTGCACTGCTCAGAAATTGTACAGGACTCTTTTTTTAAACAGTGCTGAATCCCCACTGCCAGTGAATCAGACATTTGTGAACAGGCACCATAGGAAGCAATGTTTTTTTAAATGTTATACAGATTAGATGCGGTTCAAACCACATCCAATTACACATATATGTGAACCGGCAATTACTGTATTCAACAAATAGGGAGGCTACAATACTCACACTCACAAAACTCTCTCTCTCTATACATATTTAAGTGTTCTTGCATGGCAAGAACACTTACTGTTATCTCACATATATATTCTTAATATAGCCAAATTTACCACCCTAACTCCTCCCACAGTTTTTACACTACATAGACAGTAATATACCGAAACGTGTGAATTGTTCCCGATTGGTGTGCTAATACTTTGTGGAACGTTTCGCCTAATGGATCACGAAATATCAGCGTTTTTGTGGTGAAATTGGTCCCATAGGAATGAATGGCGGAATGTTCAAAACTAGAGTGGGAGCTGACAAAAGCTAGAGTGTGAGCTGAAAAATCAGGACATGATTTCTAAACTGCCATCACTCCCTCATTTTCAAGCTCACCTACACAAATCTTATATCAAAACGTTCAGCTATCCCTACTGCCAATAAAAATGTCCACGGCTAAGCCATAGTCCTGAAAGTTTTCACAATATGACCATTTGTTTGCAACTCACGCCGCCCATTGACATTCAGTGAAACTCCACTCTAGCCACCTCAAATTTGAAGGGCAATTTCTAAACTGCAACTGTGCCTTCATTTTTAATATTTCAGAGACATACTATGCATCAAAATGTAGTTCTGGGTCTTGTGATTCTCACAATATAAAGCTCTTCGGTGTAGGATTTATAATTTTTAAACTACAACCGTTTGAAGATGGCAACCGCCAGTGAAGTGAGCAAGTTGGAGCAGTTTGTTTTTAACCGCTCTCCTCTGCCCTTGAGTGAGTTGACATAGGAACCCAGGTGTGTGAGCAGGCAGCAGAGTGGAGGCAAGAACACTTCACACAATTTCCCCAGAAATTGTAGCTTTTCTAGTTATATATATAGTCTCAAGGCCAAGGCACTATATGTTTGAGGTAAATGTTCAGGAGCTCCCCCACAGAGAAGTCCATACAAATCCACAACTGGTATAGAGGAACTCACGGGTCATGTAGATGAGATAGATCAAAATAGCAGCTTTTTTGTTATTGGCAATAAAAATGCTGCCATTTTGATCTGCCTTCTCTACAAGATCCCTAAGTGTCTCTATACCAATAATATATATTTATAATAATGCAATGCAACTTTCCTAAAATGTTGTAGGGCAAGCAGTATTAAGAGAAAACATTTGTTGGTAGGCCAATGTGGTTCCATCCAAAATTGTTCTAGACCTGTGTATGTCTGCTTGACTCTATTCATTTTCGGAGCAAATGGTAATCTCTAGTTTAAAAAGTGCTGCAGAATTCACTGGCACAAATACAGTAAATAACATAGATAAATGATATATAAAACACAAGGCAGCATACACTATGATTTAAATATAGGAACAGGGTGCCAGATGCAGTCCTCAGTGTAACTATAATATGCTGTGCATCTTTCATGACAGTTCTTTCCATATATTGCATGCACCTAGTTGTTCTCTAGCCCAGTGTTTCTCAACCTTTTTTCAGCCAAGGCACCCTAAAAATGTATGATATATTCTGAGGCACCCTTCTGGCAGGCTCAAGGCACCCCATTCTAAAATGTAAAAATCTATTTTAATAGTTTTACCTAATGCAGCAACACCCACACATGTAGGACACCCAAATTTAGAGGGAGTTTATTCTTCCAAAGCAAATACACTTTTGCACACGGATACTTAATAGTATTCCAGTGTTTCTCTTCTCCCTCAGTTTCTGAGGGAGATGGTATCATTGGTATGGAGGATGGCAGGAGGCTGGCAGATAGAGGGTTGTAATGGTGCACAATGAAAACCTGTGGCTTTGTGTAACTAGAAGGAAGGTTTGATCCACCTGCTGGCTTTTATACAATTTTTGGGCAATTTTTAGACATTTTGCCAAGGCACCCCTGAAGAAACTTCAAGGCACCCTCGTTTAAAAAGTCTGTCCTAGCCAGAGTAATAATGACATAATCTAAAAGGCAATTGTAATATGAAACCTTATACCAAAAATACACCCCCTGCATATATAACAGCTTCACCTCTTCTGGGAAGGCTGTCCACAAGGTTTAGGAGTGTGTCTATGGGAATGTTTGACCATTCTTCCAGAAGCACATTTGTGAGGTCAGGCGCTGATGTTGGACAGGAAGGCCTGGCTCGCAGTCTTCATCACATCTCATCCCAAAGGCGTTCTATTGGGTTGTGGTCAGGACTCAGTCAAGTTCCTCCACCCCAAACTCGCTCATGCATATCTTTATGGACTTTGCTTTGTGCACTGGTGTGCAGAAATGTTGGAACAGAAAGAGACTATCCCCAAACTGTTCCCACAAGGTTGGGAAAATGAAATTGTCTGAAATGTCTTGGTATACTTATGCCTTAAGAGTTCCCTTCACTGAAACTAAGGGGACAAGCCCAACCCCTGAAAAACAACCCAACACCATAATCCCCCATCCACCAAACTTTACACTTGGCACAATGCAGTCAGACAAGTACCATTCTCCTGGCAACTGTCAAACTCATTCACGTCCATCGGATTTCCAGACAGAGAAACAAGACTGGTCACTCAGAAAACATGTCTTCACTGCTCTAGAGTCCAGTGGCGGTGTGCTTTACACCACTGCATCTGACGCTTTGCATTGCACTTGGTGATGTAAGGCTTGGATGCAGCTGCTCGGCCATGGAAACCCATTCCATGAAGCACTCTATACACTGTTGTGCTAATCTGAAGGCCACATAAAGTTTGGAGGTCTTTAGCTATTGACTCTGCAGACAGTTGGCGATTTCTGCATACTGTGCACTTCAGCATGCGCTGACTCTTTAATTATACGTGGCCTACCACTTCATGGCTGAGTTGCTGTTATTCGCAGTTGTTTCCACTTTGTTCTAATACCACTAGCAGTTGAATATTTAGTAGCAAGGAAATTTCACGGATGGACTTATTACACATGTGGCAACCTATCATGGTACCACGCTTGAATTCACTGAGTTCCTGAGAGTGACCCATTCTTTCACAAATGTTTGTAAAAGTAGTCTGCATGTCTAGGTGCTTGATTTCATGCATCTGTGGCCATGGAGGTGATTGGAACACCTGAATCCAATGATATGGTGTTGTGTTCTAATACTTTTGGCAATATAGTGTATGTGAATAGTTTCTGGCAAAAGAATTGTTAATGACAGTGTATCTGTGTTAATGTATGTGGTTTGATCAAAGTTATATCTATTCATATTTATGTAAATAATTTTAAAAAATGTTAAAACTGTTAGGCTGGCCATACATTAAGCAATTTTGTTTTCTTTAACCATGGGTCATAGGAAAGAAAATTGCTTGATTCCCCCAGCAACACAGTGAGTGTTGATGGGGGAATTTCTTCCACTGTGCTATTGTTTTCTGACAGTGGGAGGTTTCCCCGCTGTCAGAATATAATGATCACTGCTGCCGGCAGTGATCATCCAAAGAAAACTAACAGGCTGGTTGTACTGAAGTTGATCAATATATCCATAGATGGATCATCATTTGGCCAGTCTAGGAATTTTGATCTGCTATGTCCAGCTTTAATCTACTGTATGTTTTGCTGTTAACAAAAAAGGACTATAATCTTTCCTCTTAGATTGGACTAAAGTGATACTAAACAATATACTTATTCTCCCAAATAATTTATATAAATCCACTACTTAAAGGCCCTGTACACTATTTTTCATAAAATTCTTTCTTACTGTGTTTTTCTTCCTTCCTGTAGGGTCCTCCTTGAGCACTTGCCAACCCCGCTCCACACACACACACACTTTGACTTGTTTGAAAAGAGCAATGCTCCTTAGTTGTGGTCATGTGCACTGCTCTATACACACTACAAATCCCATAATCTCTAGTACATAGTCCCTAGTGCAACTTGGGAGCATGCATGAAAGGGTGTTTCCATATAGTGAGACCATGAAGAACAAATGTAGCCACCCTCTAACAGAGATCAAACCACAGCAGCAAAAAAAAGATAAAGAAAAGGAATTTGGAGATTTACAGGAGACTGCAAGCAATAGTACTTTTTTGAGTTAAGAATACCTACTTGAATAAAATTTTTTTTAAAAAACCAGAGTTTAGTCTCATTTTAAGACTGTAGAATATTTTGTGTACTGTGTACAAATGTAGCAGATTTCTCTATAAATTGAACATCATGTTGATGTTGCTTCTCCTGAGATCCCACTCAATGAAAGAATGTGTTGACAGTTTCGAAAGTGATACCTGCAAGCACGTGGCTACATTATGAAAACAAGTTCTGCTTCTTTATTTTCATTTCTCTCGATATTCTAATCTTAGTTCCTTTGTACCCTTCAAACATTCATTCAGGTTAAGATTATTTAAAGGGAAATTTCTAATGATCACTTATCTAGCTTCTCCGTGGCGTTTCCTTTCCTTCCTCTTCCCCCATCTGTCTATTTATTGTCAATCCCTGGTACTCCCTGTGTCTAGAGGTGTACAGGCATGTTTCTCTCTGTGAAGCACAAAGGGTAGAGCACTCAGGTCCTGGTTTGTCTTGGGGGAAAACAATAGCTATCATTCAGGAAAATACATCCCAGCTAATGAAGTCTTCCTTTCAGACATTGGAAGAGACCTATAGATCAATGATCACTTCTTGATCATCAATAGCCAGATAATTTAAAGTTTCTTATATCTGTCTTTACCTTTGTCATGACAGATTCTTTTTGAAAAATGTCTCTTATTCTTGCACACTTCCAGGTTAACGCTGCCCCTTATCATTTCTACAGCTGGATTGTATAACATTGTAGATTTCATAGCAGGCTGGGTTGGACTTTTCAGGAATCCGATGTAGATTTTAACACATTTGTGAGCTGGTATTTGTAAACATGTTTCACTATGCACAGCATAACATTAGAGTATGAAACGGCATTCCTATGCTGCTCAGCCTGATTTATACAGCACATCTAGTGTTTAATTCAAGTGTGGCAAATTGTACAGTTATTTCTTTTCTAAATTACTATGACTGAATATAGATCATTAAAATGCTGAAAACTCATTTACTTTTTATGCTGTAGCTATATTACCATGAGGCCTATTTATCAAGGAATCATAATATGTGTCATTTTTTGCTAAAATTTCAATGGTTTCCCTAAATTTACAGTGGGGAAAATAATTATTTGATCCCTTGCAGATTTTGTAAGTTTGCCCACTCACAAAGAAATTAAGGGTCTATAATTTTTATCATAGGCATATTTTAAATTATAGAGACAGAATATCAACCAAAAATCCAGAAAAAACACGATACAAATGTTATAAATTGAGTTGGAGTTCAGTGAGTAAAATAAGTATTTGATCCTCAAGCAAAACATGACTTAGTGCTTGTTGGCAAGCACAGAGGTAAGACATTTCTTGTAGTTTGTTACCAGGTTTGCACACACCTCAGGAGGGATTTTTGTCCACTCTTCTTTAAGGTTTCTTGGTTGTTGCTCAACTCGAAGTTTCAACTCCCTTTATAACATTTCTATAGGATTAAGGTCTGGAGACTGACTAAACCACCAAAGATCCATTAACTCCTGCGCTCAAGGACTCAGATCAAACAGGCGTTAGTGACAAGCAGCGTGTTGTGTATTCATCCACTGGTGATCAGAGGTTGTGCAGCTCTATCATGAAGCTGGGGAAGCTTAATAAAACTGTAGAGGAAGATGAAAGAAAGAGCGCACAAACCTTGCGCATTACCTCAATAAATAGTGACTAATTTATTAATAAGGAAATATACTCACAAAATGATTGTATAACAGGCATAAGTAACCATAATCCAAACAGGGTTACAGGTAAATCAAAAAGGGGGGGTATGAAGGCTAACGCGTTTCGAAGGGTGCTCCCTTCTTCATCAGAGCTGGGTTTGGCAGATAGAAACTTCAGTATGGCAGAATTCCCAAGGCAAGGAGATATTCAGCCACTGAGTGTCAGGATTACAGCAGTTCAGCCTGACTAAACAGATTCAAGATTTTATAATACATGGCCCCATTCATTGGCCCCTCAATGCAGCAAATTCAGCCTGTACCTTTAGCAAAGAAACAGCCCCATAGCATAATGTTTCTACTTCCATGCTTGCAGGGATGGTGTTCTTAGGGTCATAGTCAGCATTTTTCTTCCTCCAAAAAATTGAGTTAATGCCAAAGAGCTCAATTTTCATCTCATCTGACCACAGCACTTTCTCCAAATCCTTCTATTAATCATTTAGATGGGACTGTACATGTGCCTCCTTGAGGAGGAGGACCTTGCAGGTGCTGCAGGATTTTAATCCATGGCGGCATATTGTGTTACCAATGGTTTGTTTGGTGACTTTGGTCCCAACTACTTTAAGATCATTCACAACGCAAGCTCCTCCCATGTAGTTCTGGGCTGATCCCTCACTTTTCTCATGATCATCCTTACCCAATAAGGCAAAATCTTGAATGGAGCTCCAGACCGAGGGTGGTTGATGGTTATTTTGTATTTCTTCCATTTGCAAATAATCACTCCAATAGTTGTTTCCTTCTCTCAAGGTTCTTGCTGATGGTCTTGTAGCCCATTCCAGCCTTGTTCAGGTCTACAGTCTTGTCCCTGACGTCCTTTGACAGCTCTTTGATCTTGCCCATGGTGGTGCGCAAGCAAGAGATTCTTTGGACAGGTGTCTTTTATACACATAATGAGTAATAATTAGGAGTACTTCCTAAATTGACAGGACTAATCTGTGCACCACATGAGCACATAGCCAGTCTGTGAGAGCCAGAATTAATGTTGGTTGGTAGGGGATCAAGTATTTATTTTACTCACTGAACTGCAACTCAATTTATAACATTTGTATCATGCGTTTTTTCAGGATTTTTTTGTTGATATTCTGTCTCTATCATTTAAAACACACCTATGAAAAAATATTATAGACCCTTAATTTCTTTGTAAGTGGCCAAACTTACAAAATCTGCAGGGGATAAACTTATTATTTTCCCCAGTGTAAGCTTGGCCAAGCTATGGAAATTGTTCTCAATGAATGCAAGGTACTCGCTGATTGAACGAGGTGGAGCAGTGATGTCACCAGCAGGTCCGGAGTGGCCACAGGGCAAACTGGGCATTTGCTTGGTGGGTCGGGGCCCCATGGATACAAGGGGCGGTGGGGTGGCATATAGAGAAACCATCCATTTCTCTCCTGCAGCCTCTAAATGCCCGCTTCTCCCCCATATGGAAGAAAAATATATTTGAAATATATTTTAAAAATATTCTTCCCAAATATATTGACATACAGGTGAAACTCGAAAAATTAGAATATTGTGCAAAAGTTCATTTATTTCAGAAATGCAACTTAACAGGTGAAACTAATATATGAGATAGACGCATTACATGCAAAGCAAGATAGTTGAAGCCGTGATTTGTCATAATTGTAATGATTATGGCTTGCAGCTCATGAAAACCCCAAACCCACAATCTCAGAAAATTAGAATATTGTGAAAAGGTGCAATATTCTAGGCTCAAAGTGTCCCACTCTAATCAGCTAATTAAGCCATAACACCTGCAAAGGGTTCCTGAGCCTTTAAATGGTCTCTCAGCCTGGTTCAGTAGGAATCACAATCATGGGAAAGACTGCTGACCTGACACCATCATTGACACCCTCCATAAGGAGGGAAAGCCTCAAAAGGTAATTGCAAAAGAAGTTGGATGTTCCCAAAGTGCTGTATCAAAGCACATTAATAGAATGTTATGTGGAAAGGAAAAGTGTGGAAGAAAAAGGTGCACAAGCAGCAGGGATGACCGCAGCCTGGAGAGGATTGTCAGGAAAAGCCCATTCAAAAGTGTTGGGGAATTTCACAAGGAGTAGACTGAGGCTGGAGTCAGTGCATCAAGAGCCACCACACACAGACGGATCCCGGACATGAGCTTCAAATGTCGTATTCCTCTTGTCAAGCCGCTCCGAACAACAAATGTCAGAAGCGTCTTACCTGGGCTAAAGAAAAACTAAAACTAAAGAAAAGCTGTCTACCAAGAGATTTTGGAGCACTTCATGCTTCTTTCCACAGACGAGCTTTATGGGGAAGCTAACTTCATTTTCCAGCAGGACTTGGCACCTGTCCACACTGCCAAAAGCACCAAAACCTGGTTCAGTGACCGTGGGATTACTATGCTTGATTGGGCAGCAAACTTGCCTGACCTGAACCCCATAGAGAATCTATGGGGCATTGCCAAGAGAAAGATGAGAGACATGAGACCGAACAATGCAGAAGAGCTGAAGGCCGCTATTGAAGCATCCTGGTCTTCCATAACACCTCAGCAGTGCCACAGGCTGATAGCTTCCATGCGACGCCGCATTGAGGCAGTAATTGCTGCAAAAGGAGCCCAAACCAAGTACTGAGTACATATGCATGCTCATACTTTTCAGAGGTCCAATATCGTTCTATGTACAATCCTTGTTTTATTGATTGCATGTAATATTCTAATTTTCTGAGATTGTGGATTTGGGGTTTTCATGAGCTGTAAACCATAATCATTACAATTATGACAAATCACGGCTTGAATTATATTGCTTTGCATGTAATGAGTCTATCTCATATATTAGTTTCACCTTTTAAGTTGCATTACAGAAGTAAATGAACTTTTGCACGATATTCAAATTTTTCGAGTTTCACCTGTATATTTGAAATATTATTCTTTGTGACATCACTAATGCACTAAAATCCATACATGGAATTCAGCTATAAGTATACAAAATATCAATCTGTTTGTGATATATCTTACTATGCTGCAAACGGTAAAATACCTGTCTCAACAATAGATATCTAGCATGTGCAGAATGTGGAGACTGTACTGTGACTGTAAAATATATACAGTAGATAGATACAATGTATCTATATATAATGCAGAATGCATAAAACTAGTGCAGACACATTCACACTGAGTATATTTGGACAAATAGCGATTCAAATTGATGCAACTGCATTGTCATAATGCATTCACTTGCTTCCAAATACACTAAATGATATTCATAATTGGAGCTCATTAGGATAATTGATGTTTGTTTTTTAAGGGGTTTGTTTTAAAATGAAATTTATCTTGTAATAATTATTGATATCATCTCTCTTGAACAACATTTGATGCTTTGTGTGCAGCCTACGTCTTGGACCCAAGGGGCTTCATAGGGATATTGGAGATAATTATTCAAAATAGTGATGCTCCCAGAAAAAATAGCATTAGATCTTAAAATGAACCCAACCACTAAAAAGATGCATTGTATTATATAATGTGACTCAATTATTGAGGTTGTGTATTTCAAATTGTAATTTATTTTGGGACAGACTCTGTAAGTAAAGCTGGATGACACGAGGAATCAATACATAATTATATATCTGATGTGAGTTCAATATTAAATGTGTTAATGGCAATTCTTTTGTATAATCTTTTAGCTCAAATAGGGATTTGGGTTGTATACAGGTTATGAAGTTTTGCAAACTTTTTGACACAATATTGTTTTTTCTTTTTATTCAAACCTTGATATACTGTGAATGAGTTACAAAAACAATATGGTTGACTAAATGATGTAATTTAATTTGCAGAAAGAAAGAACAAAATTATGAACTCATTTGCAGATACTTAAAGGGGAGGCTAATATTCCTTGGAGTCTTGAGGCTTCACTCAATATTTTCAGTCCCTGCAGGATGACAAATGTGCCATAGGTATGTTCAGAAGAATACTGCAGCTGATGTCAAGAGCCAGAGGGAAAACATGCTAGAGGCAGATGGAGAGGAGGGCCTTGTGAAAAGCTGGTCCCAGTCCCTCACTGTCAGTGGTTTCTAGTCAAGTATTCCAAAGCTTGTTGTTTAACCCATTCACAATAAACTAGAATTTGCTTAGCAGAAGATAGGTTTATGCTGGTTTTTTAAATGTATCTGATGTCATTACTTTTATATATTAGATTATAAACTCTGTGAAACCAGATCTGGACACATAGGAAATATCACTACATGTGTATATACAGTGGTCAGCATAATGAGTACACCCCAACAGATTCGTCAGAAAACCTTTAGTTTCCTTTCAGAATCAAAATTTTCTATGGGACATTATACTATAAAATACTCCCACAATTGCAGGTCATTGATTGCAAACAAGATTTATTAATTTGCACACACAAAAAAATATTTTTCCTAACAAATTCATTCAAGACCATGTTGCCAAAATGAATACACTCCAATGAAAGTCTTTAGGGCAAAGTTACATTTTTGGACAACAAAATCCTAATTAACAAGAATTCAACTACAGGTGAGTCTTAATTCTTCATAAAACAGGTGTCCAGCAGACAGTTGATTATAAAACGGCGTTACTTAATAAAGAAAACCCCTTCTTATTTCATGCCCTCAGCAATGGGAACACATAGGAGAGAAATGTCACAAGGCCCAAGAAAGAAAATAATTTATTTACACAATAAAGGTGAAGGCTACAAGAAGATCAGCAAAGCTTTACTTGTCAGTCAGAATACTGTAGCAAAGGGATACAAAAATGTAACAAAGATGGAACTGCAACCATCTCACAAAGACATCCAGGCTGTCCATGGAAGCTAACACCTTGACAGGAGCGTCTTCTGATGAGAAGGGTTAAAAAAAAATCACCATGCAAGTTCACTGCAGTTAGCTAAAGAAGTAGAAAGCTAAACTGGGATGATTGCTTCCCATGACTCAATACGGCCTATACTGCAGAGGAATGGCATGCATAGGTGTTGTCCATGAAGGAAGCCTCTCCTAAAGCCCTTAAAGCCCATGCACAAAAAATGCCTGTCTAGAATTTCCCAAGGCTCATGCTGAAAAAGAAGCAGACTACTGGGACTCTGTACTCTGGAGCGATGAAGCCAAGATAAATGTTTCTGTAACTGATGGCATCAAAACTGTATGGCGTCACAAAGAAAAATGCATGGCGCCTACAGTGAAACATAGTGGTGGCAGTGTCCTTCTGTAGGGCTGCATGAATGCTGCTGGTGTCAGCGAGCTGCATTTCATTGATGGTGTCATGAATGCACAGATGTACTGCTCTATATTGAAAGAGAAGATGCTACCATCACCCCGTGCCCTTGGTCCTAATGTACCTTTCCAACATAACAATGATCCAAAACAAACATCTAAGACCACTTTTGCATTTCTGAAGAAGAACAGTATGAAAGTGATTCAGTGGCCAAATATGTCTCCTGATCTGAACCCAATCGAACACCTATTCTGAAGAGACAAGTTGAGCATCACTCTCCATCCAGTGTCCAGGCTCTAACAGAAGTGAAAAATTAAAAAATATAGATGTTGAAATATGTCGCAACTTGTTCATTCCATGCCTAGAAGACTTGGTGCTGTCCTAACAAATCATGAAGGTCATACAAAATACTAGAGGTAGTGGTTTTTGTTGTGAGGTGTATTCATTTTTGTATCAACTAATTTGTGTAAAACTGAAGATTTTGTAATCTAAGTTATATTGTTAACTTTACTTTCATGTAAGGAGCTAAACAAATGTTCTATAAAACTAAGTTTTGTCAAAATTTGGGAAATTGAGGTATTAGCCCCCTTGAATTCTTTTTTGGGGGGTATGCTAAAGGAGAAGGTGTAAAATCACATATATGAATCACCCGAAGGAAAACATCATGAACGAATGTGCTCAAATTGATGGAAATGTGGCGTTCATGTGAATCTTGAAAAGCCAATGGAACTTTGCATCACAAGTGGTAGAATGAAGATGTTTTTGATTAATATTCCAATTAAATAAAAGTTTGTTGAAAAATGTATTGACATTTATTGAAAATATGCATTTTGCCTATGTGTCCTGACTTTAGAGATACCCTGTACAGGTGAAACTTGAAAAATTAGAATATCGTGCAAAAGTTCATTTATTTCAGTAATGCAACTTAAAAGGTGAAACTAATATATGAATAGACTCATTACATGCAAAGCAAGATAGTTCAAGCCGTGATTTGTCATAATTGTGATGATTATGGCTTACAGCCCATGAAAGCCCCAAATCCACAATCTCAGAAAATTTGAATATTGTGAAAAGGTGCAATATTGTAGGCTCAAAGTGTCCCACTCTAATCAGCTAATTAAGCCATAACACCTGCAAAGGGTTCCTGAGCCTTTAAATGGTCTCGCAGTCTGGTTCAGTAGGAATCACAATCATGGGAAAGACTGCTGACCTGACAGTTGTGCAGAAAACCATCATTGACACCCTCCATAAGGAGAGGAAGCCTTAAAAGGTAATTGCAAAAGAAGTTGGATGTTTCCAAAGTGCTGTATCAAAGCACATTAATAGAAAGTTATGTGGAAGGGAAAAGTGTGGAAGAAAAAGGTGCACAAGCAGCAGGGATGACCGCAGCCTAGAGAGGATTGTCAGGAAAAGCCCATTCAAAAATGTTGGGGAATTTCACAAGAAGTGGACTGAGGCTGGAGTCAGTGCATCAAGAGCCACCACACACAGACGGATCCTGGACATGGGCTTCAAATGTCATATTCCTCCTGAACAACAAACAACGTTAGAAGCATCTTACCTGGGCTAAAGAAAAGCAGACCTGGTCTGTTGCTCAGTGGTCCAAAGTCCTCTTTTCTGATGAGAGCAACTTTTGCATCTCATTTGGAAACCAAGGACCCAGAGTATGGAGGAAGAATGGAGAGGCACACACTGCAAGGTGCTTGAAGTCCAGTGTGAAGTTTCCACAGTCTGTGTTGATTTGGGGAGCCATGTCATCTGCTGGAGTTGGTCCACTGTGCTTCATTAAGTCCAGGGTCAATGCAGCCATCTACCAGGAGATTTTGGAGCACTTCATGCTTCCTTCCGCAGATGAGCTTTATGGGGATGCTGACTTCATTTTCCAGCAGGACTTGGCACTTGCCCACACTGCCAAAAGCACCAAAACCTGGTTCAATGACCGTGGGATTACGGTGCTTGATTGGCCAGCAAACTCGCCTGACCTGAACCCCGTAGAGAATCTATGGGGCATTGCCAGGAGAAAGAGAAAGATGAGAGACATGAGACCGAACAATGCAGACGAGCTGAAGGCCGCTATTGAAGCATCCTGGTCTTTCATAACACCTCAGCAGTGCCACAGGCTGATAGCTTCCATGCCACGCCACACTGAGGCAGTAATTGCTGCAAAAGGGGCCCAAACCAAGTACTGAGTACATATGCATGCTTATACTTTTCAGAAGTCCGATACTGTTCTATGTACAATCCTTGTTTTATTGATTGCATGTAATATTCTAATTTTCTGAGATTGTGGATTTGGGGTTTTCATGAGCTGTAAACTATAATCCTCACAATTATGACAAATCACAGCTTGAACTATCTTGCTTTGCATGTAATGAGTCTCATATATTAGTTTCACCTTTTAAGTTGCATTACAGAAATAAATGAACTTTTGCACGATATTCTAATTTTTCGAGTTTCACCTGTATATTGTTAAAAATATTTATGTTTAGTATCTACTCTACTCTAATGATAAAGTAAATAACTTGACAAGGATTATGCCATTTGAAGCTACCCAATAAGAAGATAATGACCATCAAAAGTACCCGTTGTGCACAAAGATTATCCAGCATATTGAAACATTTCTGTGAAAAGTGAAGAAAGCAGCTGACATGTGTACTGCTTATATCTATTAGGCAAGTTATAAGACCCATAGTAAAGATACAGACATGTTCCAGGACAGCTAGTCAGACTATTGTTACCTTAATACATAATGTGGTGTTGACATAAAAAAAATAAAAATATATATATGATATAAAGTACCCCGATTGTAATGTCCTTGTAAATACATGATGCATTTACACAAAGATTAACAAACAGGCACAGACTGTCATCACACAATAATAAAAATTGATGGCCACTGTAACAGATGAACATATATCAATAGTGAGGTACAGACAGATTTGGTCATTTCCCTTTTAAATTTAAGCTCTTTGTATAGTACTCAAAGTAATGCCCTGATCACTCACAACACCACAAGTGTTCAGTTCAATTGAAAAAATTATTGAGGAATGTGGCTTTGCCAGAGCTTACTTAATTACCACTTAAGGACCGCCCTATAGCAGATATACTGCTACAGGGCGGCACCTGTGCGCAGAATCACGTATATACAAGTCATTTTGCATTTCTGGGCCACGGCCGCAGATGTCGATTACCAGGTCCCGGCTGGTAATTACCCACCAGTGCCGGTGATTACCGTGCATCTCCTATGGGGAGGAAGATTGTTTTGTTTGCAATCTTCCTTCTTGTCAGCTCAAGCACACTCCTCAGGATGGTTGTACACAGTACAGCCATCCCGATCAGTGTGCTTACAGTGAAAACACAACCCCTGCCCTCTAGTAAAAGACTCCCAGCACACAGTTAACCCTTTGATAGCCCCTCACATTAACCCCTTCCTGCCCAGTGCCAGCGTGTCCGCCACAGCCCCACTATAAGTCGCTGATCGCCGTCATTACTAGTAAGGAAAAAAAATCTCTTTATCTATACTGCCATTTGTAAATGCAATAACTTTCACGTAAACCAATTAATTTACACGTATTGGGATTTTTTTTGGCAAAGATGTTGCAGAATACATTTTAGCCTAAATTTATGACAAAACTAGATTTTAAAAAATTTTTTACTGGACATGTTTAATAGCAAAAAAGTGAAAAATATAGTTTTTTTTCTCAAAATTGTCGGTCCTTTTTTTGCGCAAAAAAAATTAAAACCACACAGATGATCAAATACCACCGAAAGAAAGCTCAATTTGTGGGATAAAAGGATGTAAATTTCATGGGTGCAGCGTTGCATGACCACGCAATTGTCAGTTAAAGTAACGCAGCGCCATAACACAAAACATGGCCTGGTCATGAAGGGGGCAAATCCTCAGGAGAGCAAGTTAATTTCAGGCTTTTGATTGACCAGCTACTGCAGAAAGAGCCTACAAAAGCCTGCGCATTGCACATGTGATCCACTGACCACAGTTGCAATGCTTTGCAGGCCACTATTCAAAAAAATAAATGCACATTTTTTTCTGCAAATGTGGATGCATTTATTGTTCTTTTGCAAAAGTCAAACTTGGCTTTTAAATTGAATCTCATTCATTAGTATCTAACAGAGCTACAATAGAACTTCAAAAGCCTGAAATTAATGGTTTGACAGCCTGATGCAAAAGAGATACAGCTAAGAGGCATTAATAATCAGTTCCAGTATCAGAAACCTTTGTTTTGGAAATTCTCCATGTGTTCTGTCCAATTCAGAAGATTCTGGTCTATGGCTAATCTTATTTTGGGAGTCTACCTAATTGCTCATATTATAGTCTCTTACATTAACTAAAAGGACATGTTTGCCTTCATATGGCAAAAGAGGTAGTAGAAGGAGCAAATGTTACTGGACCCAGTGGTTCTGATCCAAAAATTCCTATCTAGCTTTCCCTTATTTAATCAATATTAACAACCTCATGATGTGTTAATCAGTTAGAAGACATTTGTGCTCACAGCAAGTTCTTTGTGAGTATAATTGTAAAAAGTAGAAGTCATAATCCACGCTTCATCGTCATCATCAGGGCCCAAAAAGCAATTCGATACCATACTGTTTATACAGTACCAGTACATGTGATGAATAGAGCATGGTCATTCTTGCAGAGTGAGAAACTTTTCAGAGGTGGTGTTGTACTAGGTATTTTTGCAGTCTGATATTTTTGGCTCCATCAGCAATATTTTAAGTATAAATACATCTTAATTACAAGGATGGGTATCTGCAGGTAATCATATTAAAAAAATGTGCCATATAAGAAAAAAAAAAAAGTTAATTTTTTTGCTTTGAAACTCCTAGTGCCACGCAAAGCAGTACTCTGGTCCAGTGGTGATGTACCAGATAGGCAGAGCAGGCACCTGCCTATGGGTTTCATGCGGTTTAAGGGCCCCACAACAAAATAATATTGATTTGATCTTGAAAGAACATTAGAATTAACCTTTTTTAAATTGTTTACAAATGATATAAAAAATGAAACAACTCAAAGAAATTAAAACTTTACATTAAAGGCTCCATAGAGAAAATACTGTATTAATGTAATGTACCCAATTACAACTTAATACAGAGTTTCATCCAAAAGGGGAGGCTCCCCTTTAAGGACTGGCCCCCGATCCCTGATAAGGATTGGCACCTGTCAATTTCGGGTACCCGCTCGCACTTCCGCTGCAATCGCCTAGGCCAGTGGTCGGTAAGCCGCGGCTCGCAAGCCACATGCGGCTCTTTGCACACTTTAATGCGGCTCTTCTGTGTGCCGGGCGCCCGCTCCCCTCCCTCCTCTCGGGCGGCCGCCCCAAAAGTCAGGACTCTGCAGCTAGCCCAGCAATGGGCAAACTACGGCCCGGCGGACCTTTTAATCCGGCCCGCGGAGCGTGGCAAACATTGGCTGTTAGGATGTAGGCGGGGCAGCGTGACGAACTCCTCTCCTCTCACAGTCCGCCCTGAAGACCGGAACGGCGTGGGAACACGGCGAGAGGAACGCGCGGAGCAAAGGTAAGTGAATTCACACAATATGGGGAATGAATTACTATAGGGGGGATGAATTACTATAGGGGGGATGAATTACTATATGGGGTATGAATTACTATGGGGGATGAATTACTATATGGGGGATGAATTACTATGGGGGATGAATTACTATATGGGGGCTGAATTACTATGGGGGATGAATTACTATATGGGGGATTAATTACTATGGGGGATGAATTACTATATGGGGGATGAATTACTATGGGGGATGAATTACTATATGGGGGATGAATTACTATGGGGGATGAATTACTATATGGGGGATGAATTACTATATGGGGGATGAATTACTATATGGGGGATGAATTACTATGGGGGATGAATTACTATATGGGGGATGCATTACTATATGGGGGGATGAATTACTATATGGGGGATGAATTACTATATGGGGGATGAATTACTATGGGGGATGAATTACTATATGGGGGATGAATTACTATGGGGGATTAATTACTATGGGGGATGAATTACTATATGGGGGATGAATTACTATGGGGGATGAATTACTATATGGGGGATGAATTACTATGGGGGATGAATTACTATATGGGGGATGAATTACTATGGGGGATGAATTACTATATGGGGGATGAATTACTATGGGGGATGAATTACTATATGGGGGATGTATTTTCATTTTAAAAATGTGGCTCTCAAAATAAATTTCAATCGTGGTTTTGGCGAGATTTGGCTCAGTTGAAAAAAAAGGTTGCCCACCACTGGCCTAGGCTATCAGAAGCGGACGTTGTCCCCCCCCCCCTCTCCATAGTCTTCTGGGACACATGACAGGTCCCAGAAGACTACAGGACCATTCACAAAGCACAGCACTACTCGCCTATACGCAGTGAGCACCTAGCTGTGAAGCCGCACGCTGTCACAGCTGGGTGCCCACACTGAAGATGTTGGCGCCAGGCACACAGGGCAGCCGGTAAAACAGGATGCGGGGAGCACACCACAGGATCAAGGGACAGATAAGTGTCCATTTTTTAAAAGTCAGCAGCTACAGATTTGTAGCTGCTGACTTTTATTTTTTTTATTTTCAATGGAACTCTGCTTTAAAGTACATGAACCATGGGCATCAGGTTCACATTGCAGTTTGTCTCTTAAAAGCTCATCTTCTTTCAGCTGTCAGTTTGTAAAAACCTATGGTGCAACCTACGTAAATGTAATGTACAATAGCGATCGTCATCTCCATATAGCAGCCGACATGCACACTACTTGGTTCAATGTTATCCCACTAGAGCAGGTGCACAAGAGACCTCCAGAAACCTGCAAGGGGGACAAGGGTATAGTAGCAAAAGAGAGAGTTATACCTTTGGCACACCACACTGTGCCTAACAAGACGATGCCATGTGTGTTGGTACATCAGCATGCACTACCCAGCGGAAGCACCCATTTCCAGGGTAACAATGCAATTCCTGATTGAGAAGCTGCTTAGACAGAATTGTCACTCTAAGACATGAAGTTCCAATAATGGCTGTAGCTGTTAGGAACAGAAAGTGGACAAATAAGAAGACATAAAAACAAATAGCTGATTTGGAACACAAAATTATTGTCAATTTTAAAAATGATGGTTTAGATTCACTTTAAGTCGCTATGGCTGTAGACTATAAAGCAGATAAATATTTAACCCAATGACATGGCAGAAAGAATATGGATATTGGTAAAATAAATGGTGTGCAGAAATCTGTCAGTGTTTTGTTTGTCTAGTAATTCCAGTATTTGAGTTTGGAAACGATTTGTAGAAATGGTGATCTTAGTCATTGACACAATGCTGAAACAAAATATAAAACTACCTGACACAAGACATGTCTAATTTCATGGTTTATGCCATAACATTGTTAGATTCAGAAAGTTAATTATAATGTCTCTTTATGGGGCGCCTTCATTTTAATTAATGGTACATTTACTTGGCAAAATATAATTGGGGTGATTTTCTCTTTAAAAGAAATAGCCACTTGTTTATGTGTATGAACATCTGTATCCATGCAGAGAAATTCCTGTAGCAGAATTAATTGTTAAACAGTTACTGAAGCATATGTTCTAGTACGAAGGGTAGAATCTGCTGTGTCTGTTGGGAGTGCTTATAATGTACCTGACATGATTAAAACCAATGTGCTATGTCAGAAACCATTGTACTAGAAAACAGCTGAACATTATCAGGTCTTACAATGTATTATCAAAGGCAAAGCAAGTGAGAATGTTCAAAGAGGGACTATGGTGAAAACAAGATGGTTATATAGTTTTGAGTACACAATATTTTTTCATAATCAATGTACTAACAAATATAGCAGGACTCCATTCAAACAGATAAGTACACAGTTGAAACACATATGTATGTGACCAGCCTTACCTGCCAAGATTTGCAATATTTTAAAGCTAGTCTTATGATACAGGTACCCTCGCTATTCTCCTGTAGTTAAAGAGTCATTGTAACCTTGCTCATGTCTTTGTAAAGTGCCCCCTGACCAATCCACTGATACTCACCTTGTTAGCACTTTATCTTCTATACTTTCACCATCTCAGCCTAAGGAAATATCCAGTGCTCCTGGATGTGGGTAAATATGTGACCTTCTCCCATGTGACGGTGATTAGGTCTACCAGCCAATCGCTAGGCCCAAGCGCTGTCAAATAGTCAGCATCCAGCATCAACCAACACTAGGTATTTTGGTGCTGGCTGCGATGGAGGAAGGATCACTGCAAGATGAAGAGATATTAAGGATCAGGGGTCCCCTTTACATACTGTCACCCTGATACGATGTCTCTTTAAAGTGGAACTTCACTCTGTCAATCATCATTGACTATTTTTATCCTTATGCTGTTAATATTAGTAAACAGATAAGATTCATATTATATTTGCTTGTTGTAAACTTTTGTGTTTAATTGCTTCAGTTAATTCCTGGTTTCCAGGCCTAGGCAAATTATGTCTTACATCCCATGAGTCCTCAGGAGGAAAAAAGGAACTTTCTCAGCTAAGCACACCCTCCTGCCTGAGTTAAGGGCAAATGGCTTACAGATTCCAGGAAGTAAATTTATCTGCCCTTGCTTAAGATGGCCGTGGCCATAAATGCTAGAGGGGTGTTGATAGGATCAAGTTCTGTCTGTCTGTAGCCCGACCTGTCCTCACTTATGTCTACCACCAGACTCCAGGAGAAATAAAGCTCCAGACATTGAAGTTTAAGAGCAGTATTTCTAAACGTTTAATACACAACAAGAGATGTTATACAGAACTCAACAGGTGTTTCTAAGTCAGGATAACCAATGAAACATTATACTCTTATCAATATACAGTGGGGCAAAAAAGTATTTAGTCAGCCATCAATTGTGCAAGTTCTCCCACTTAAAAAGATGAGAGAGGCCTGTAATTGGCATCATAGGTAGACCTCAACTATGAGAGACAAAATGAGAAAAAAATCCAAACAATCACATTGGCTGATTTGGAAAGAATTTATTTGCAAATTATGGTGGTAAATAAGTATTTGGTCACCTACAAACAAGCAAGATTTCTGGCTCTCACAGACCTGTACCTTCTTCTTTAAGAGGCTCCTCTGTCCTGCACTCATTACCTGTATCAATGGCACCTGTTTGAACTTGTTATCAGTATAAAAGACACCTGTCCACAACCTCAAACAGTCACATTCCAAACTCCACTATGGTGAAGACCGAAGAGCTGTCGAAGGACACCAGAAACAAAATTGTAGACCTGCACCAGGCTGGGAAGACTGAATCCGCAATAGGCAAGCAGCTTGGTGTGAACAAATCAACTGTGGGAGCAATAATTAGAAAATGGAAGACATACAAGACCACTGATAATCTCCCTCGATCTGGCGCTCCAAGATCTCACCCCGTGGGGTCAAAATGATCACAAGAACGGTGAGCAAAAATCCCAGAACCACACGGGGGGACCTAGTGAATGACCTGCAGAGAGCTGGGACCAACGTAACAAAGGCTACCATCAGTAACACACTACGCCGCCAGGGACTCAGATCCTGCAGTGCCAGACGTGTCCCCCTGCTTAAGCCAGTACATGTTCGGGCCCGTCTGAAGTTTGCTAGAGAGCATTTGGATGATCCAGAAGAGGATTGGGAGAATGTCATATGGTCAGATGAAACCAAAATAGAACTGTTTGGTAGAAACACAACTCATCGTGTTTGGAGGAGAGAGAAGGCTGAGTTGCATTCAAAGAACACCATACCTACTGTGAAGCATGGGGGTGGCAACATCATGCTTTGGGGCTGTTTCTCCGCAAAGGGACCAGGACGACTGATCCATGTACAGGACAGAATGAATGGGGCCATGTATCGTGAGATTCAGCTAGGGCGTTGAACATGAAACGTGGCTGGGTCATTCAACATGACAATGATCTCAAACATACCACCCGGGCAACAAAGGAGTGGCTTCGTAAGAAGCATTTCAAGGTCCTGGAGTGGCCTAGCCAGTCTCCAGATTTCAACCCCATAGAAAACCTTTGGAGGGAGTTGAAAGTCTATGTTGCCCAGTGACAGCCCCAAAACATCACTGCTCTAGAGGAGATCTGCATGGAGGAATGGGCCAACATACCAGCAACAGTGTGTGCCAACCTTGTGAAGACTTACAGGAAACGTTTGACCTCTGTCGTTGCCAACAAAGGATATATAACAAAGTATTGAGATGAACTTTTGATATTGACCAAATACTTATTTTGCACCATAATTTGCAAATAAATTCTTTCCAAATCAGCCAATGTGATTGTCTGGATTTCTTTTTTTCATTTTGTCTCTCATAGTTGAGGTCTACCTATGATGCCAATTACAGGCCTCTCAAATCTTTTTAAGTGGGAGAACTTGCACAATTGGTGGCTGACTAAATACTTTTTTGCCCCACTGTGTGATAACAGCAGGAAGACAAGAAATCATGGATCACTGCAGGTAGACAAAAAAAAAACACAAAGATGAAAAAAAGTGTCAAAAAAATTATATATATAAATATAATAATAAATCACTTAAAAAATAGGAAACACATACAGTCCGGTCCATAAATATTGGGACATCAACACAATTCTAACATTTTTGGCTCTATACACCACCACAATGGATTTGAAAGGCAACGAACAAGATGTGCTTTAACTGCAGACTGTCAGCTTTAATTTGAGGGTATTTACATCCAAATCAGGTGAATGGTGTAGGAATTACAACAGTTTGCATATGTGCCTCCCACTTGTTAAGGAACCAAAAGTAATGGGACAAAATAATAATCATAAATCAAACTTTCACTTTTTAATACTTGGTTGCAAATCCTTTGCAGTCAATTACAGCCTGAAGTCCGGAACGCATAGACATCACCAGACGCTGGGTTTCAATCTGGTGATGCTCTGCCAGGCCTCTACTGCAACGGTCTTCAGTTCCTGCTTGTTCTTGGGGCATTTTCCCTTCAGTTTTGTCTTCAGCAAGTGAAATGCATGCTCAATCAGATTCAGGTCAGGTGATTGACTTGGCCATTGCATAACATTCCACTTCTTTCCCTTAAAAAACTCTTTGGTTGCTTTTGCAGTATGCTTTGGGTCATTGTCCATCTGCACTGTGAAGCGGCGTCCAATGAGTTCTGAAGCATTTGGCTGAATATGAGCAGATAATATTGCCCGAAACACTTCAGAATTCATCCTGCTGCTTTTGTCAGCAGTCACATCATCAATAAATACAAGAGAACCAGTTCCATTGGCAGCCATACATGCCCACGCCATGACACTACCACCACCATGCTTCACTGATGAGGTGGTATGCTTAGGATGATGAGCAGTTCCTTTCCTTCTCCATACTCTTCTCTTCCCATCACTCTGGTACAAGTTGATCTTGGTCTCATCTGTCCATAGGATGTTGTTCCAGAACTGTGAAGGCTTTTTTAGATTGTTTGGCAAACTCTAATCTGGCCTTCCTGTTTTTGAGGCTCACCAATGGTTTACATCTTGTGGTGAACCCTCTGTATTCACTCTGGTGAAGTCTTCTCTTGATTGTTAACTTTGACACACATACACCTACCTCCTGGAGAGTGTTCTTGATCTGGCCAACTGTTGTGAAGGGTGTTTTCTTCACCAGGGAAAGAATTCTTCGGTCATCCACCACAGTTGTTTTCCGTGGTCTTCCGGGTCTTTTGGTGTTGCTGAGCTCACCGGTGCATTCCTTCTTATTAAGAATGTTCCAAACAGTTGTTATGGCCACGCCTAATGTTTTTGCTATCTCCCTGATGGGTTTGTTTTGTTTTTTCAGCCTAATGATGGCTTGCTTCACTGATAGTGACAGCTCTTTGGATCTCATCTTGAGAGTTGACAGGAACAGATTCCAAATGCAAATAGCACACTTGAAATGAACTCTGGACCTTTTATCTGCTCATTGTAATTGGGATAATGAGGGAATAACACACACCTGGCCATGGAACAGCTGACAAGCCAATTGTCCCATTACTTTTGATCCCTTAACAAGTGGGAGGCACATATTCAAACTGTTGTAATTCCTACACCGTTCACCTGATTTGGATGTAAATACCCTCAAATTAAACCTGACAGTCTGCAGTTAAAGCACATCTTGTTAACTTCATGACAAATCCACTGTGGTGGCGTATAGAGCCAAAAATGTTAGAATTGTGCCGATGTCCCAATATTTATGGACCTGACTGTATGTAAAAAGTTCAAAGGTGCATAAACACCAAGTGATCCAATGACTTCCAAATGTGCGGGTGTAAAAGTGGATATGGGTGACAACCAATACAAAAGATATCCAAAAATGGCTGAGATGCCCCCTCACCTCCTTGCAGCAGGTCAAAACACCTGTAGGATCACAAAAAAGATCCTACACGATAAGAAACTCCTCTGCGGATGATATGCCCTTCAATTATATGCGTTTACGATAACAGGGTCCTCTCCAGGTAAGTATAGATGTAATACAGCCAACTCACATTAAAAGACATAAAAAAGATCTTCCATAGTGTAAAACCTTTTTAATCTGTTATAAATCATAGTAAATTCTAATTTCCCACTCACATTTTACCAGTAATGTTTAGGCATTTAAAACCACATGCTATGGGTGTACTTTTTCTCATTTTGTCTCTCATAGTTGAGGTCTACCTATGATGCCAATTACAGGCCTCTCTCATCTTTTTAAATGGGAGAACTTGCACAATTGGTGGCTGACTAAATACTTTTTTGCCCCACTGTATATATTATTGAATGTTGTATGTAATTTTAATTTTTCTTCATGTCACATTTGACGAATGCTCTGCAAAATGTTTGTTTGTTAAAAACAAAAGAAAAAAAACAACGAAAATTGTTAATTAGAAAAAAACACCCAGGGGGGTGTTAGCCTTTGTTTGAGGATCCCTGGATTAGCCTAAAAACCTGGGGCTATCAGGTCAACATCACAATATCAAACATTTGCATGTTTGAAGAACGCGTTTCTGGGTGAATAAAAAATCCTGTCCTTTAAAGCCAACCTATTGAACTATTCTACCATCTACTCCTAGAATGTGGAATGTAGACATAGTTGGATTGTGAAGCTGCTTTGGTGGACCACATGGAATAGGTATTTAAGTGCCTTGACTGTAGTTTAAAAGTCATTGGAATTTAGTTGGCCACAATAATGAGATTTTGTACTTTCAGTCTGATCACAAACCTAAAAGCTAAATTAAAAGCTATGTTTACACAACGCAGATTAGACAAATTTACTGTAAATTATTTGCCAGGACCAGATTATACCTGCAAGTCCTCAGAGAGCTGGGATCTGTTATTGCCAGACCATTATTTTAAATTTTTAGGGCACCTTAATGACTGGAATGGTAACAAATGATCAAAGGAAAGCAAATGTGGTATCAATATTCAAAAATTAAATTACAGACTAGTCAACTCTACATCATTAGTAATGTAAAATTATTTGAGGGCCTGTTAAGGAACTTTATTCAAGAATTTGTTAGTTTTTAATGGTATCATAAGTAACAACTAGCATAGATTTATGAAAGATTGTTCCTGTCACATCAACCTATTTATTGTTTTATTGTATGAGGAAGTGAGTAGGAATTTATACAGTATAAAAGAATGCCAGTGGATGTGGTATATATCTAGATTTTGCTAAGGCGTTCAATGCTGTACCTTATATAGTACATTCAATTTATATAAAGTATGATTGTCTAGAGGAAAATGTATATACATGGATAGAATTCTAGTTACAGGAATGTGTCCTGAAAGTACTAACCTGAGGTTCATTCTCTAAATAAACTAAGGTTGCCAGGAGTGTGCCCCAAGGTTCTGTCTTGGGGCCATTGCTGTTTAACTTATTTATTAATGATTTTGAGGGTGGAATTGATAGTTCAATTTCAGTGCTTGCTGACAATACCAAATTATGCAGGGAAATAAACTTGGCACAAGATGTATTATCTGTACAGGAAGACCTAGATAAAACATGGTGTAGACAACTACATGGCAGAAGAGATTCAATACGGAAAAATGCTACATACTCTTTGGTAGTGGCTCCTCTGGGTGAATCTGTTATGGAAAAGGATTTTGTTTTGTTTTTAGAATATCATAGACTTAAAGCCAGCAACGGCATGTAATTCCAATCTGCAGCTAACAAAGCTAGCAGAATACTCCATAATCCATAAATGTGCCCTTTTATAAACCACTTGTTTGTCCAGATCACGAATACTCAGCCATAAATCCACAGAAAGGATGTCCTTGAACTACGAGTTCAGAGAAGAGAAAGGGCAACAAAATTAATAAGTTGAAGGACCTCAGTTATGAGGAACAATGACAAAGATTACATTCATTCACTGTAGAGAAGAGGCACAGGATCACAATGTATAAATATGTCAAAGGTGACTAGAATACCTGTAATAAACTTTTGTTCGTGCTAAGGTCCCTTATAACATTCACCCATTCAATTGCTGGGTCTAGCTTATGTGTGTTTGCCAGCTTCCTGCTCTGGCTGGTGCTGTAACTGCTCACATAGATTGTTCTTTTCTAAAGGGCTAGCTTCCAGGTTGCTCAGCATTCATGCAATGCACCCTCCTGCTAGCAGCTAGAAACCCTTTGTTCTTTGGTGACTTTTCCAGTGATCCCCAGTGCCTCTTAGTATTGCCTCAGTGTTACCAGCATTCCTCCTTATGTCATCTGTACTTCCAGTAGCCCTTGTGTATTCCAGCCTGTAACCTGCTCCTCTGTGTTCCAGCAAGTGCACTCCAACCAGTACCCTGTGTTCTGTTCCGATGCCCTTGTGCACTTCAGCCTTCACTTTGCTTCAGTCTTTTGCTGCCAGAATCCTTGTTCTACATGAAACTCTTCCCTGCCTTTTTTGCTCAGTCACCAATCTCTGACAACCTGGAAGATGTCAGAAGCCAAACCCATCTCCACTGTCAGGAGTTTTGGTGAAGACCAGGTGACTCCTGCATCTCTCAGACTTTCTAAAGGCTCTCACCTTCACTAATCAATTGGGCAAGCTGAGCTCTGTGTCCGCCTTGGCTCCTACAACCAAATCCTGCTCCCAGAGGGAAAACAGACACTTAAAGGATCCAGAAAAGGTAGTAACTATCACTAACTAGGCTTTGTTCAGCAGGTTCAAGGGTATTCAGCACTTCCTGGGCTTCATCAACTATTACCAACAATTCATTAAAAATTACTTTGTGATGGCGGCTCTAATTACAGCTCTCACTTGAAAGAATACCAACCTCCAGAATTGGAGGTTTCAAAACATGTCATGCCCTAAGCAAGCTACAATGTCCTTCCCCTTTCAGACACTGTCCTCCTTTCCTTAAACTGCCTATAGATGAGTATTTTTTCTTTGTTCAGCCAGGGGGTTCAGTGAAAAAAATGTATCAGGTTCCTCCATCCACAGAAATGAGAATCTTCTCCACTAAGACATTTCATTCTGACAGCACACACAGAATACACTTCTCTATTGGCTGCAGTCGCTGATCGACAAAGGTATCCCAACTTGACAGAAGTCAATCAAACGGTCAACTTCTGGTGAGTGGGGATGGACACATTTGGCTAGTCCCTGAATTTTGATTGGTCCATACCCTGCTTTAAGTTGGCCATACATGGCTCAGTTTTGGCTCTGCTGGCTAAGAAAAAAATAAAACGGAACCGATTCCCCCATTCATACAAACAAGGTAGAGGGGGGAATCCTCACTCCTGTGTCATTGTATTCTGACAGCAGAGGACTGTTCCACAGTCAAAATACACTGATCTGTGTTGCAGTGCTGACCGAACTAAAGTTTTCCATCAAGATCATTCGTAAGAAGTCAATCTAAAGACCAGCTGCTCTTAAACAGAACCAGCCATAGAAGGATAAAAATTCAGCCAGGTGGCGTGGCTTAAGCTGGCCACTTAGACCAGGAGCCTCTGATTCACAAGGCCATTTCTTCAGCTTTTTCTGGGATCTCAGCACACCCTTCGGCATGGTGAAGGAGTGGCTCTGTGACTCGGGCACCAAAGGAGGTCGGTACCCAGCCGAGCAGCAATTTGCTGGCTCTGTTCTGGACCCAGGATGCAGTTTGCCATGCAGCGTCCATCTCTTCCGCATCACGCTCCCCGAGCAGCGAACCGGAGTCGGTGGGATGGGAAAGTGAGAGAGCGGGAGATTCCTCCTCCCTCCCGCCAAGCCTATCCGACCTACAAATGATGGCAGCGGACATAAAGTCCACTCTGCCTGCAACTATTTCTGAGCTCCGCACCAATATGTCCCAGAGGGCTGCGGAAGGAAAGGACCAGGGGAGGACTGACAACTCATGGGGCCCCCGGGCAATAGGGGATCACTGGGCCCGTGTCCTTGCCCAAACTCAAAAAAGCCTATGAAAAAGGTACCAGGGGCATCTCATGGGGCCCCCTACTGACCCCGGGCCCTCGGGCAGTGCCCGAGTTTCCCAATGGTCAGTCCGCCCCTGGGAAGGAGGTAGGGTTGCCACCTCATCCCTTTAAACCTGAACAGATATTAATTACAGAGGTTCTGAGACTAATTTAATTCAGATAAGGCACTAAGTGAGTTTAATTACCACCTTAAACAGCCACAGAACCTGGGTAATAAATACGGCTTCATGTACACGAGCCTACCCTGACCACCGGCCATGGGAAAATGCAAAACATGGCCAAACGCGGCAACTGGCGGTCAAAATGTTCCTATCCTGAACGTGATTCTTCTGCATTCAGGAGAGGGAGGTTTAACGTCACCTAAACGCGGCAGTTCATAGACTCTGTTGAAAGCCTATGTGTACATAGACACATAGGCTGTTATAGAGTTGAGATTAGGAGCTTTGGAAAAAAAAAAGCTGCTCGTGTACATGAAGTCTTAGGCCCCTTTCACACAGGCGGTTAGATTTTAGCTTTTAGCTGCGTTTAGAGGAACTTACCGCAGCTAAATGCATCCCTATGGCTCCATTCACACACTGCGTTTTGCAACGTTTTCATGACATACGGTTTTATGCGTTTAGGAAAAATAAAGCTGCGTCCAGGAGCGATGTACCGCAGATATCTGTACATAAACGCAGTTAATCGCAGAACAAAGGAAAAATAAGCAAACAGTTGCATTAGAAGAGGCAAGAATTTACTACCACAGCTAAACGCAGCCACATTTAAACACAGAAAAACGCAATGTAGAAACGCAAGTGATCTCTGTGCCAGGAGTGTTGGAAATTCAAAATAAAAAAACCTGCATTTACAAGCAGCAGAACAACCACCCGTGTGAAAGAGGCCTTAGGGATCATGTACACTGCAGCTGCTAAATTGAACTTTAGGAGCAGTTGTGGAGTTTTTCAGCAGCCCCTGAACTCTCCTTTATGTTTTCCTACGTGCCCACGTACACATAGTCGTTTACAGGCAGTTGAGGTTACAGTCATTTTTTTTTGAAAGCACAAAAATTGCGTTCAAGAGTAGAGTTTATCGGCGTTTCAAATGCCAAACGCTTGTAAACGCGTTTATGCGCGTTTGCGTTTAGACGTGTTTTGGGGCTGGTCCATATCCTGTCCAGTGCCTTTTTTCTTCATCAAAAATGCATGCACAGCGTTTTCCATGTATTCAAATGGACCTAGTACACCAGTGCAGTCAGTTCCAGGTTTCACGTGCAGGAAAAAATGGTAGAACGTGCCGCATTATTTCTGCACAGAACTGTACTGGAACACATCAAAACACAGCAAAAAAGCACAAGGAGTGTTGTGTGCACTCCAGAATGCATCGGGAGGCATTACAGCACTATGTAGCTCCTCCCACAGTGCCAAGCATGTTTCACCAGCCACTTTTGCTACAGTTGCAACACCCATCAGAAAGTAGTGCTCTGTTTCTCACAAAATGTCTGAAATAGTTCAGTTTTTACTATTTTTCAGTGCATTCTGAGCATTTGGGAGTGTCTCCTGAGGTTATCTTTGAAAAATGCTTCTAAACGCAAACTGATGTTTTTAACCTTCCATTTGTAGCAGTCAGTTTCCAGGGTTCAGAAAAGTTTTTCAAACACCCCGTGTACATGAACCCTTAGTGTTTGGGTTTAACCACTTACCTACATGGCAATTATACCCCCATCCTGCCCAGGTCAGTTTTCAGCTTTCAGTGCTGTCGCACTTTGAATGACATTTGCGCGGTCATGCAACACTGTGCCCATATGAAGTTTTTATCATTTTTTGAGACAGATAGAGTTTTCTTTTGGTGGTATTTAATCACCTCTGGGTTTTTCATTTTTTGCTAAACAAACCAAAAACAACTGAAAATTAGTTTTTGTTATAAAATTTTGTAAATAAATGATTTTTCTCCTTCACTGATGTGCGCTAATGAGTCTGCAGTGATGGGCACTGATAGGCTGCACTGATAGGTGGCACTGATGGGCATTGACAGGCATCACTGATGTGCACTGAAAGGCAGCACTCATATATGGCACTGATAGGCGGCACTGACTGACACTGTTAAGCGGCACTGATAGGTGGCACTGACTGGCATTGATATGTGGCACTGAAAGGCAGCTCAGATGGGCACTGATATGTGGCATTGATGTGCACTGGTAGGCACTGATATGTGGCACTGATGGTCACTGGCAGGTGGTATTGATGGGCACTGATAGGTGGCCCTGATGATCAATGTACATGTCCCCTCTGAGGAATGCCAACTACCGGCTCTCCTCTCCTCTCAAGCTGTCAGTGTGACAGCTCGTGGGGAGAGAAATGTCGATAACTAGCATTTTCTTATTTACATGCGATCAGCTGTGATTGGACACCGCTGATCACATGACTGAGCCGACATCTTTGGGTCTTTCCGTTGATTGGTGATCTGCTGTGTCCAAGGGACACAGTGCACCACCGATCGCCACGCTGCGTGCTCCCGGGGCCGTGCACACGCGGTTAGAGTGGGAGGACGTCATATGATGTCCTCCCAGAACGAGAGAACAGCCTTGTGCCCGTCATTTCCTTATATGGCAGGTGGGAGGCAATTAAAGGGATGAGGTGGCAACCCTAGAAGGAAGGGGGGGGGGTCCAATGTCCGGCTCAGTTCGCCACTGGTCAAAACCAGCTACCCCTCCCCAAAAAGGTGCCAGATGTGGCAGCGGAGGGGAGGAGGAGGCAGAGCTTCGACTTTTGAGTGGAACTCCGCTTTAATATGTATTTGGTTTTAGAGGGAGGTGACAACCCTAGTCTCATCACACAGTGGAAGCAAAGGAATGCTACATCATTTTCACTTTCAACACGAAACATGTCATCACTCTCACACCTGCAAATCATGTTGTGTTTCCATTTTTCTGCCTAACCCCTGTACATACATAACTACTACTTCAAAGCAAACATAAAAGCACTATCAAACAGATCTTCTTCTGTACAATGGAGGAATACAGTAACCATCTCTCAAACCTCAACCTTCCCTTCTAAACCAGCAGCACACACACACGCCTTCCTCTTCATTCTTTGGTTCCGGCCGGCACAAGTTCCCAGTCGGAAGCGTATTGGGTTGCACGCCGGTTAACTTCCTGTACCGCAGCCTAGGGAGCCGTGTTGTGGTGCGGACCGGCGGAGAGAAGCTCGGGGTGACGTCACCAGTCCGGGGTTCCGCTCAGACGTGTTGCTGCCGGTGGAGGTTTGATGGCGGGGAATTTCTGGCAGAGCTCTCACTAGTGAGTAGTGCCTGGAGAGCCGACCGGCTGGCCGGCCTGTCTGACACCCCCCCACCTAGATAGAAGAGAGCTTCTGTGTACAGCCGGCTCCCCATTCTTCCTGTCTTCAGTATGTGCCCTCACCTCTGATCGTGTGTGTGTGTGTGCTCAGGCCTCGCTGCACTGAATACAAACACTGCTCCAGATCATCTCTACCTGTCTGATTACAGTCCTCTGAGCTCAGGCAGCTTAGAAAGGACTTTCTTAGGCCTCTTTTACATGGTTGGCTGGGGGGGAGGTAAAAACAGGTGGTTGAGTTGTGGTTTTACCAACTGCTTGCCATACAGCCAGAGAGGGCTGATCACTTGCAGTGCCTATGATGCTTTGTGTCATGGCATACTTGATGCAAGCAGACAGGTGACGCCACCTGTCAAAGTGGTCAGTTTGAAACAATGGGGCTTCAGTGCAACAATCTGCCAAGTGCTTGACTTGTGCTGACAGCATATTAGTCCCATTGAAAATTGCTATGTGGGGAGCGGGTTCAAAGAGCAAAAATAAGCCAGGGCCACCTTCTGAACGCCTGATAGCAGCTACTGAAAAACAACCTGGATCACTTTTCAGAGACTGTACAAGTGTATACCTACCCTTAAGCCTCTTTCACATGGGGCAGAATCTGCAATTACCGGGATCTGTGGACCGTTTTCCTGGGGAATCAGTTTATGCAAAGCCCGCTCTGCTGTATGGGCAACCAGGGGTAAATGGACACCATTGTTCGTTTACAAGCAGCTACCTCCAAGCCACTCTGCCTAAACGAAAGACCTATGTTTTTTAATGGACCTAATCAGAAGCAGTGTTAGGCGGGTGTAAACGGACACAAGTACGTGTAGACCTGCCTATTCATAAAGATGAATGGACCTTTCCGATCACATGCACCTGAACAACTGACAAGTGGACCTGATTGGAACGGCCTTCTGAAAGGGGTCTTGCAGTGTATTATTTCCAAAGAACAAACATATATTGCAGTCCTTATGGTGCTCAAACAGATCTTCAATAAATGATTGATTTATTTTCTGATTGCTTTCTCCCAGTAGGATTGTTCGCTCTATAGCATTGGTCTCCAAACTGCGGCCTGGGGAGCTGGATGTGGCCCTTTGCCAGGTCCTTGGATCGCCATTCCCCCTACTGACACCATCAATAAGGCACTATTCTTCCCACTGATGCCAAAAATGGGGCACTATTCCTCCCATTAAAACCAATAATGAGGCACTGATGCCAGGGAATTTTCTACTGCCACTACATGGTAACACAGCAAACTAAATGTCATAAAGTTAGGTCAGTGGTCACCAAACTGTGGACCAGCTGCTTTATCAGGTCCTTGGATTGTCATTCTCCCTACTAACACCATCAATGGGGCACTGTTCTTTCCACTGATACCAAAAATGGGGCACTATTCCTCTCATTACAACCAATAACGAGCCACTGATGCCATGGCATATTCTACTCCTACTAGATGATAACACAGCAAGCTAAATGTCATCCAGTTAGGTCAGTGGTTACCAATATGTGGCCCTTTGTTTGCCTTTATCTGACCCTTGGGGCACCATTCCACTACTGACACCATCAATGGAACACTATTCTTTCCTTTGATACCAACAGTGGGGCACTATTCCTTCCATTAAAACCAATGATTGGGCACTGATCCCGAGACATTTTCTACTCCCACTGGCCACAGTCCAGCCCCCCAGATCCTGAAGGACAATAAACTGGCCCTTTTGTTTAGAATGTTTGGAGACCTCTGCTCTATAGCATACAACCCTTTCATCTGATCTGCCACACGAGAATTTGCTTTAGATCAATAGTTGAAAGATACACTATATTGCTAAAAGTATTGGGACACCCCTCCAAATCATTGGATTCAGGTGTTCTAAGCCCCTCCATGGCCACAGATGTATAAAATCAAGCACCTAGGCATGCAGACTGCTTCTACAAATATATGTGAATGAATGGGTCACTCTCAGGAGCTCAGTGAACTCAAGCGTGGTACCGTGATAGGTTACCACCTGTGCAATAATTTCATCTGTGACATTTCCTTGCTACTAAATATTCCATGGTCAATTGTTAGAGGTATTATAACAAAATGGAAGCAACTGGGAACAACAGCAACTCATCCACAAAGTGGTAGGCCACATAAAATGACAGAGCAGGGTCAGTGCATACTGAAGCGTACAGTGTGCAGAAGTCGCCAACTGTCTGCAGAGTCTATAGCTAAAGACCTCCAAACTTCATGTGGCCTTCAGATTAGTACATCACCAAGTGCAATGCAAAGTGTCAGATGCAGTGGTGTAAAGCACGCCACCACTAGACTCTAGAGCAGTGGAGACATGTTCTCTGGTGTGACCAATCTCGCTTCTCTGGTAATCTGATGGACATGTCTGGGTTTAGTGGTTGCCAGGAGAACAGTACTTGCCTGACTGCATTGAGCCAATGTTTGGTGGAGGGTGGATTATGGTGTGGGGGTGGGCTTGGCCCCTTAGTTCCAGTGAAAAGACCTCTTAAGGTGTCAGCATACCAAGACATTTTGGACAATTTCATGCTCCCAACTTTGTGGGAACAGTTTTGGAATGGCCCCTTCCTGTTCCAACATGACTGCTCAACAGTGCACAAAGCAAGGTCCATAAAGACATGGATGAGTGAGTTTGTGGTGGAGGAACGTGACTGGCCTGCACAGAGTCCTGACCTCAACCTGATAGAACACCTTTGGGATGAATTAGAGCAGAGACTGCGAGCCAGGCCTTCTTGTCTGACATCAGTTCCTGACCTCACAAATGCACTTCTGGAGGAATGGTCAAACATTCTCATAGACACACTCCTAAACCTTGTGGACAGCCTTCCCAGAAGAGTTGAAGCTGTTATAGCTGTAAAGGGTGGGCCAACTCAATATTGAACCCTAGGGACTAAGACTGGGATACCATCAAAGTTCACATGCCTGTAAAGGCAGGCGTCCCAATACTTTTAGCAATATAGTGTATGATTGCATGTCTGTTTTCACTTAACTGATTTAAATTCGATCAGATTAATGACCACAGCATTTCATTGCCGCTGATCAATGCAGAATGATTAATCATTTTCCACCGAGCAAATCAGTTTGAATACGATCTAAATCAGTCGGAGAAGGTATGCCCGTTTTAGCTGTTTCGATCAAATCACACATTGATTGGATAAAATTGAAGCATGTATGCCCACTATTTGATGTGGTGGCTCCATTGGTTTTCGTTTTCAGGCTTTCTCCTTATTTTTACCCAGTGATCCTGCAAGTTATTATACAGGCTCTGTATAGTGCCAACAGTTTGCTCAGCACCTTACAATATAACGGGAGACAATACAGTAACAATACAGTTCAATACAAGAGGGAGTTGAGGGCCCTGCTCCATGGAGCTTACAATCTAGGAGAGTAACACACTTCCCGGCAACACTCACTTATCCTCCATTCACACTAGTGTGCATGAGTATGCAGCAAAACACATGATTTTTTTTTTTTTTGTACAGTGCATAAAGTTTGAAAACCACGTGTGGCGCTTGTGGTGTCATTCATTGTAATGGCACCCAAATATGCCAAGCACACGATGATGCGGAAAAGGAGCAAGGTGTAGGCTGCCATTGCTGACCTTTACATTAAAATGCTAATTTATTGGCTGTCCACAAAACTAGCATGCAGCAAGTGAAGTCAGAACTGCCTGATCTGTGTACTTATTCTGTGTCAGTGCTCACACTCTTGAAACTATTGGAGTATCATGGCAGCCAGCATTTTCAGAATAACAACCCTCCCAGACTCAGCTTTGGCTTGTAATGGTTTAATCCTTTTTCTTGTGAACAAAGATATTCTGACAATGGGGTCAGTTCACTAAGAGATAAATACTGCATGGTTTTTTTGAGTTAAAATAACTCATGCGGTATTTATTTCAAAAGTAGTCAATTCACTAAAAAACGTGTTATTTACCGAATGCGGTAAATTTTTGTTTTGCGATACTTGGCATTTAAATCTTGTGTTATTTTTGGCAGTGTTTTTTCACAATTTTTTTTTTTTTTTTTGCAGGCTAACATTACACCAGAAGGCACACAGCAATTATGTGAAACGATGAAAACATTCTAGTGTGATTTCATTGACTAAATGATCTCCTTCTGATGAAATGTTACAATTTATTTTCATTCCTGAGCTCAGAGGAGTACATTTTTACATGCATACATTGTATACCTTTCACTTTCTGGCCAGTGCAGAGTTCCTCTAATAGTTGTTACAGTTCTAAAATACCTGGTGATAAATAACGAATGTGTTTTTTAATGAATTAACTTTAATGATTTATCTCATGTTTTTTGCAGTATTTATCTCACTATTTTTAACAAATGTGCGATATTTTACTTTGATGAATTGACTCTTATCGCATGCGATCATTTATGCAAATGAATCACGTGACCGTGTTATCGCATGCAGTAACCTTTAGTGAATTGACCCCCAATGTGTGCAATAGTTTAACATGTATGCAACCCCAAATCTATCTTTCAGTATTTTTAGTATCTTATCTCATTTTACAAAGTTTTCCTAACCCTTTCACTGCCACCAGTTTTCAGGATTGCAATGGCGGCATCTTCAACATGTAAACCACTTTATAGCAGCGTTTTTTCACCTTTTACAGTGAGATGTATGCTTGTTGATAGAAATGATTCAGGAGGCTGCAAAGGCGATCAATCACCTCTACAACCCCAATTCTAAAAAAGTAGGGATGCTGTGTAAAATCTACATAAAACAATGCAATAATTTGTAAATCTCATATTCTTGCAGCTGTTAATTTTTAGTACCACTTTGCCAGCTTTTGGTTACCTGTCCCAACTTTAAGACATGTTGCTGCCATCAGTTTCAAAATTACCATATTTTTTTTTCCTCTTAAAACAGTACATTTCTATTGTGAAAAAAATATGGGTTTATGAAATTTGCAGATCATGGCATTCTGTTTATTTGTAGATTCTACATAGAGTCCCAACTTTTTTGGAATTGGGGATGTACAGTATCTCACAGAAGTGAGTACACCCCTCACATTTTTTGTAAATATTTTATTCTCTCTTTTCATGTGACAACACTGAAGAAATGACACTTTGCTACAATGTAAAGTAGTGAGTGTACAGCCCAAAGTGTCAATATTTTGTGTGGCCACCATTATTTTCCGGCACTGCCTTAACCCTCTTGGGCATGAAGTTCACCAGAGCTAGACAGGTTGTCACTGGAGACCTCTTCCACTCCTCCATGATGACATCACAGAGCTGGTGGATGTTAGAGACCTTGCGCTCCTCCACCTTCCATTTAAGGATGTCCCACAGATGCTCAATAGGGTTTAGGTCTGGAGACATGCTTGGTCAGTCCATCAACATTACCCTCAGCTTCTTTAGCAAGGCAGTGGTCATCTTGGAGGTGTGTTTAGTCTCCGAAGGGAGGGGATCATGCTCTGCTTCAGTATGTCACAGTACATGTTGGCATTCATGGTTCCCTCAATGAACTGTAGCTCCCCAATGCCGGAAGCACTCATGCAGCCCCAGACCATGACACTCCCACCACCATGCTTGATTGTATGCAAAAAAGAATGAGAGAGGGCGCACTCTCCTCTTGTATTACCGTGATACAAAGAAATTTATTGTGATAAAAACAAATGGATACTCACAAACCAATAGGTCATAAAAACAAAGAGCGAGCCACAATTGACAGTCCCAAGTAGCGGGAATCCTGTAGTGGAAAGTGTTAACGTGTTTCGGGAGTTGAGCTCCCTTCTTTAGAGAGAAGATGCTATACATGTGGATGGTCAATAAATAGGGGACCAAATGGTAAGGAAGACCTTGACTGTAGGCAAGACACACTTCCGGTTTCTGTCTAATGTAAACAGATGATTACGAGCCTGTGAAAGCATCAGATTAAACTGATCTGAGTTTGATCTCATGCTTTGAAGACCCCAGATCTCTCTATAATGAGGATCTGTCACTGCTCCAACTATCACAAGGGATGCTGTTCATCTCTTGTGATAGCCATAAAGGGATAAAAAAAATAGAGACAGTGTAAAAATTAAAAATAAATAAAATGTTTTAAGCCCCCTAGTCCCCCCGTGCAAAGGGAAATACATACTTAGGTCGCGCACGCATATGTAAACAGTGTTCACACCACACATGTAAGGTATTGGCTTGAACGTTAAATGCTAATTTTTACATGTATAGTCAGGGATGTTCGATTCCTATCACCCGATGCCCAGGACATGTAGTTCCAGGCGTCGGCAGGTAGTTTTTTTCTACCTTTTAGCCTTGCTGCGGACAAGCAGCGTGCTCACCTGTCAAATAGTGGTGTGAACCTTCTGCGCTTCTACCTGCAATGTAATACAAAAATCAAAGAGAAGCTGCTAACATCCAATCATATACCAATGATCAAATAAGTGCGATGAGAAGAAATGATGCAGCGCTACTCACAAACCATAAGTCACATATTATACTAATGTATGCATAAAAATAGAAACAATATATAAAGTGACACAATGTGCAAAAGAAAAAATGTGATTAGATCCACATGGGTTCTTTACAAATATCTGACCGTGATCTGATCCTGACCGGATCCAAAGGTGGAACACAGATTCTTCAGAACAGAAATAGATATTGGCTTATACCCTAACCGTATACCTGGAGAGGATATCGCCACCAATACGCACACCCCAGAGAGGGAGATCGTTGCAGGGAGAGATATTCAGTGACAGAGGAACCATACACATGGAGGATCCAGAGTTGTGATCCCAAAAGTGTTTTGACCCCTGCGGGTCGAAGCAATGAGGTGAGAGGCTAATTCAGCTACTTACGGATACTCTTCTGTGGTTACCCACATTCACTATCCACGGGCACGTGTGTACATCTTGGTTATTGGATTGCGTGGTGGTGTTAGCATCATTTTGGACTTTTTTTCACATATATTTTGTTGTTTTTTTGTCTTTTTTTTGTCATGCGTTTTGTTGCATGCTTTATGTCAGATAAGACTGCACGGACATTTTCCACTATTGCATATATATATTTTGAATTTGATATGTATCTGATGTACAGTGAGGAAGAGAAGTAT